>NC_053435.1:75204984-76428900 GCF_007990345.1 Gossypium hirsutum
TAAGATAAGCAACTGTGACAACCCAAATTAACCCTGGTCGGAATGTGGTTTCGAGACCACATTACCGAGCCAAAAATTTATTTTCGTGTTTTAATTGCATAAATTGTTGTGTGACAGTGAATATATGAGAAATTAAATGCTTAATATTAGCATTAGGATTGTGAATTAATTCAAAAAGGACCTAGGACGAAGTTAGAAAAGATGATAGATGAATTATAAGGATTAAATAATAACAAGGTGAGAAAGTTTGGGTTTGCATGTCAATGTGCCCAATTCTTGATAGGTGGCCGGCCAAGCATGGTTCCCTTCCTCCAAGTTTATGTTGATTATTATTTAATATTGGTAAGTGGAGTAGGAAATAAAAGAAATGAATTAAAAAGAAAAGAAAGGATGAAAAAATAAGGGAGGAAGGAGGAGTGTTCATCCTTTTCCTTACCACAATAGCCGAACCTAAAGAAAGAAAAGAAGAGAAGAAGGTGAAGCAAAGGCATTCGGCCTTTGACATGAAAGGAGTTAGTAAATTTTTGTTAATTTCTTTTGAGATAATAGTTGTTTGGATTAGTAATCATCACGTTTTTCTTACCCTAGCCATACTAAAAATTTCGAATTTAGAGTGTTGGATGGAGCTTTCGGTTATGTATGTGTGGAGAAGAACTTGATCTTTCTTACCTTTAAGTTTGACGGATCAAGAAAACAAAGGTTGTTGATGAAAGAATTCAATGTGTTAAGAGATTTATGAAACTTATTCATGTTTATATATGTATATGCAACGAAAATGGTTGATGATTTGGAGGTGATTAGCTAATCTTGGCCACGTATATCCATAAACCACATCTTATGCTTGTATGTTACTCATGGTTAAAACAATCGGCTATGACATTCGGCCTGGATGTTTATTCTTGATGTTGTTTTTGAGCTTTAGGGCATTGAGTTGATTATAGATGAGGTGAGTTCTTGATTTAAAATTTTGATGGATGTTAAGCTAATTGGCAATAGAGATATATTAGCCCAAAGAATAATGTACTAAACAATACATAATTAATGAATCAGAGAGATGGAATTAGATAAAATATTCTAAGCAGGTCGGTTAAACCTAGTTAAATTATTGATAAATTAGCCTCAAGGAAGGGCCTAGAAGGGGAGGTGAATCGAGCAAAGGCAAAGAAAAGGTTATCGAGTAGCCGAGTTGGAACCGTCTTACCCAACACGAGGTAAGTCATTAAGCATGTAGTGGGTAGTATTTCAAATGGTCATATGTGTATGTATTGATGCTGATTGGAATGAATAAATATACATATATATATGCATGTACGTATGTGATGATGAAATTGTTGAATGAAAGAGAAGAGGTAAGATTAATGAGTTGTTGATCTCGGCACTAAACGTGCGGGATAACCATTTATGACCATGAGATTGCGCTAAGCGCGGGATTAAATTGTACAGCACTAAGTGTGCGATTTGACTATGTTGCACTAAGTGTGCGAAATGAATATGATGCACTAAGTGTGCGAATTGACCATGCGGCACTAAGTGTGCGAGATGGACTATGTGGCACTAAGTGTGCGATTTGATTACGTAGCACTAAGTGTGCGAGTTGATTATATAGCACTGAGTGTGCGGACTCAATAAATATTCGTGAATCATTATGGACACTATGTGTGCGACATTATTGAGTCGATCGCGGACAGCGGATCGGGTAAGTGTCTCGAGTACGTGGCTAATAGGTGCTATGCTTATACTTGGTGTTGAGCTCGGTAAGTTCGAACCTATGTGACAAATATACTTGAAGTCACGTACATAAAATTTATCGTAGGATGGGTGAAAGGCCGTATAGTCGTTTGGTTGTAACGAAAATAAATCGATTTATGAAATTGCTTCAATGTCCTATTGATGAGTATATAGAATGTGAATGCATGAATTGATATGAAATTGAATTGATAAGTTGGAGGAACTATGGTATGGTTCGGTATGGATGGAGTAAATTGTCTCGTTCCATTTTGTTTCCTCTTGTGATAATGTTGTTGATAGATGTAGTGCATTGCTTATGACTTACTGAGTTATAAACTCACTCGATGTTTCCTTGTCACCCACTATAGGTGCTTGGACTCATCTATTTTTTGCGGGATCGGGCCGTCGTTGAAGTCATCACACCGGATAGCAAGTTTTGGTACTTTCTTCTTAGTGTGTTTAGAAGATCATTTTGGCATGTATAAGCTAGTACGTTGTGTTTGAATTATGGCATGTAAACTTTAAGCCATGCGAAAATGGCACGAATGTTCGATTGAATTGGATCAAGGGTAGGCATGAAATGGACCTAGTTACTTTCGAACAGATGCTGGCAGCAGCAGTGTCATGAGATTGAAAATCACTAAAATAGTGGGAGTGGAATTAATTGATGAATAAATTATGTAATCGAAGCTCGATGAGTCTGCTTTCATGAGGAAGTAACGAAAAGATCATATGGGCAGTATATTAAGAGATAATCAGATTTTAGTGGGACAGGGCCAGAACGGTTTCTGGATCCCTGCTCTGACTTTAGAAATTCATTATAAATTAACCAGAGATAATTAGGGGTCGTACCATATATGTGTAGATTCCTCTCTGAGTCTAGTTTTCATAGAAACAAACGGCAACAGTATTGAAGCCCCGTGCAGGGAGATATCCCAGTTGTAATGGGCAAAGGTCAGTGTAGTCGACCCCTGCAACTTGGGGGACTTTGACTAATAAACTGTACTAATTGGCCCAACCAAAATTCTAGAAAAAAATACATAGATGGGAACATGAGTCTAGTTTCTGGGAAAAATTACGAAACTGATTTTCGAGTTACGAAACTCAAGATATGATTTTTAAAGCAGCTAGTACACAGATTGGGCAGTGTCTGGAAAATAAATTTTGTAGGGGTTAAAGCCAGTTAACACCTTGTGTTCGACTCCGGTGTCGGTTTCGGGTTCGGGTGTTACATTTTATTGGTATCAGAGCTATGGTTTAGTCGGTTCTAGGACTACCATAGCACCTATGAGTCTAGCTATACATGCCATAATGTTAATGTTTAAAAGGGTGATGACTTCTGACGGTTGAAATGTTTTTGTCTTGATTAGTAAATGGATCCCGGTGAAGAAAGAACCCTAGCGGATGACGTTGAGAGCGTAGCGGCTGCTCCTGCACAAGGGACGCCGCCTGTTGAACCTCAGTCATCTGCGAATAATCAAGGTGAGGGGGCTAAACAAGCCTTCTTTACCATGATGAACGAGTGGGTCGCGCAATATGCCCGAGCCAACCCGGCTGTCCAACAATTCCCAAATTTGAATAATCCACCCCAAGAGCCTGTAAGGCCATCAGTCGCTGATCCTGTGAGGCTGAGTAAGCCACCTGTAGACTTGATTAGGAAGCGTGGGCCGAGGAGTTCAAGGCCATAGTAACTGATGATGCCGAAAGGGCCGAGTTCTGGCTTGATACACCATTCGGGTGTTCGATGAATTGTCATGCACACCCGATGAATGTCTAAAATGTGTTGTATCTTTGTTGCGAGACTCAGCCTACTATTGGTGGAGGACCTTGATTTCCATAGTCCCGAACGAGCGAGTAACTTGGACTTCTTTCAAACGGAATTCCGGAAGAAATTTATTAGCCAACGGTTCATTGACCAGAAGCGTAAGGAGTTCTTGGAACTCAAGCAAGGCCGTATGACGGTATCTGAATACGAACATGAATTCGTAAGACTTAGTAGGTATGCCCGGGAGTGTGTAGCTGATGAGGTTGCTATGTGCAAAAGATTCGAGGAAGGATTGAATGAAGATTTAAAGTTACTAACGGGTATTTTGGAAATAAAGGAATTCGTAACACTAGTCGAACGAGCCTGCAAGGCGGAGGAACTTGGAAAGGAGAAGAGGAAGGCTGAATTTGAAGCTAGAGATTATCGTAAAAGATCAACGGGTAAAGCTCCGTTCTCAGCTGTGAAGAAGTTCAGGGAGGACATTAATAAGTCGAGGGCGACTGTGGGAATTTCCATCAGGGCAAGACCATCGATGGGCTCCCGAGCTACTTCGGTAGCTAGTGTGGGCAATAATCGTCACGAGAAACCTGAATGTCCCCAATGTGGAAGACGACACCTAGGTGAATGTTGGGGCAAGTCTACTAACAGGGCCTGTTACGGATGTGGTTCGAAGGACCACTTCATTAGAGATTGCGCGGAGCTGGATGAGAAGAATAAGATTCAAGGTGCAAGACCTAGTGGAGTGACATCTAGAGGTAGACCACCGAGAATATTAGGAGGCAGGGGTGGTAGTCAGAGGGGGGCCTCTGATACGGCCGATCGCGCCGAGAACCGTACTCCTGCTAGAGCATATGCCATTCGCGCACGAGAGGAGGCATCCTCCCCCGACGTCATCACTGGTACCTTCACTCTCTTTGATACTAATGTGATTGCATTGATTGACCCTGGTTCTACTCATTCATATGTATGCGAAACCTTAGTAACCAGTAAGACTCTACCTGTTGAGTCTACTGAGCTCGTAATTCGAGTATCAAACCCTTTGGGTCAATGCGTACTTGTTGATAAAGTGTGTAATAGATGCCCTCTAATAATCCGAGAATCCTGTTTTCCGGCTGATTTGATGCTTTTGCCGTTCGACGAGTTTGATGTTATTCTTGGTTTGGATTGGTTAACCGCGCATGATGCGGTTGTGAATTGCAAAAGCAAGACTATCGATTTGAGGTGCGCAAATAACGAGATAATCCGAGTTGAGTCTGCGGACTTAAGGGGGTTGCCAGCTGTAATATCAGCAATGTTGGCCCAGAAATATGTAAGGAAAGGGTGCGAAGCATACCTCGCGTATGTACTTGATGACAAGGAGTTAGAAAAGAAACCCGAATCGGTGCCGGTGGTCTGTGAATACCCGGATGTTTTTCCTGAAGAGTTACCGGGTTTGCCACCTGTTCGGGAGGTAGAGTTTGGTATTGAGCTTGTACCTGGAACTACGCCTATTTCGATCGCTCCGTATCGTATGGCACTAACCGAGTTAAAAGAGTTGAAAGCTCAGTTGCAAGAATTGACGGATAGAGGTTTGCTCGACCGAGTTTCTCACCTTGGGGTGCACCAGTATTGTTCGTGAAAAGAAGGACGGAACCATGAGGTTGTGCATTGATTATCGTCAACTGAATAAAGTGACGATAAAGAATAAATATCCGTTGCCGCGTATTGATGATCTGTTCGATCAATTAAAGGGGGCATCGGTGTTTTCAAAGATAGATTTGAGATCGGGTTATTATCAGTTGCGGATTCGAGATTCGGACGTACCCAAAACTGCTTTCAGAACGAGGTACGGTCACTATGAGTTCTTAGTGATGCCGTTTGGGCTCACTAATGCCCCTGCGGTGTTTATGGATTTGATGAATCGGATCTTTAGGCCGTATTTGGATCGGTTCGTAGTTGTGTTTATTGATGACATCTTGGTCTATTCAAGAGATGAGGCGAACATGCTGAGCATCTGAGGCTAGTGTTGCAATTTTGCGGGATAAGCAGTTATATGCTAAGTTCAGTAAGTGTGAGTTCTGGCTAAGAGAGGTTAGCTTCTTGGGTCATGTGGTATCCGCATCGGGTATTCGGGTTGACCCGAGCAAAATTTCAGCCATACTTAACTGGAAGCCTCCGAGAAATGTTACCGAAGTCCGGAGCTTTCTAGGGCTCGCCGGTTACTACCGACGATTTGTCAAAGGTTTCTCGATGATAGCCACACCAATGACGAAGCTACTTCAGAAGGATGTTAAGTTCGAATGGACGGAGAAATGTCAGAAAAGCTTCGATCAACTGAAAACTCATCTGACTGAAGCTCCAATTTTGGTGCAACCCGAATCGGGTAAGGAGTTTATCGTTTATAGTGACGCCTCCCTACTCGGGTTGGGTTGCGTATTGATGCAAGAAGGTCGAGTTGTGGCCTATGCGTCGAGACAATTGAAGCCACACGAGAGAAATTATCCGACCCATGATCTCGAACTAGCCGCCATTGTGTTTGCATTGAAAATATGGCGACATTATTTGTTTGGTGAGAAGTACCATGTGTTTTCGGATCACAAAAGTCTCAAATATTTGATGACTCAACGGGACTTGAATCTGCGACAAAGACGTTGGCTTGAATTGTTGAAAGATTACGAGCTTGTCATTGATTACCACCCGGGAAAGGCTAATGTGGTTGCGGACGCCTTAAGCCGGAAATCACTGTTTGCTTTGCGAGCGATGAATGTACACTTGTCTGTTCTACCTGACAATGTGTTAGTAGCTGAATTAAAAGCCAAACCATTATTGACTCATCAAATTCGTGAAGCTCAGAAAGTCGATGATGAATTGGTTGCAAAACGAGCTGAGTGTGTTCCGAACAAGGAATCGGAGTTTCAGACTGATGATGATGGTTGTTTGAGGTTTAGAAGTCGTTTGTGCGTTCCAAGGAATTCGAAACTCATTCCGATGATCCTGAACGAAGCCCATTGTAGCCGAATGTCAATTCACCCGGGGAGCACGAAAATGTACAACGACTTGAAACGTCGGTTTTGGTGGCATGGTATGAAGCGAGACATCTCCGACTTTGTTTCGAGATGTTTAATATGTCAACAAGTGAAAGCGGAACATCAAGTGCCTTCAGGGTTACTTCAGCCGATCATGATACCCGAGTGGAAATGGGACCGAGTCACAATGGACTTTGTGTCCGGACTGCCAGTGTCCGCGAGTAAGAAGGATGCGATTTGGGTTGTTGTTGATAGGCTGACTAAGTCGGCTCACTTTATCCCCGTGCGTACGGATTTTTCATTGGATAAACTAGCCGAATTGTATGTTTCTCAGATTGTGAGATTACATGGAGTACCTATTTCTATCGTGTCGGATAGAGATCCGAGATTCACCTCGCGATTTTGGAAGAAATTGCAAGAAGCTTTGGGTACCCAGCTGCATTTTAGCACCGCTTTTCATCCCCAAACCGATGGTCAATCTGAGCGGATAATTCAGATACTCGAGGATATGCTGAGATGCTGCATCCTTGAGTTTAGTGGTTCGTGGGAACGGTATGTACCTTTGATCGAATTCGCTTACAACAATAGTTTCCAATCAAGTATTAAGATGGCACCTTACGAGGCTTTGTACGGTCGTAAATGCCGTACGCCATTGTTTTGGACCGAGCTCGGTGAAAGTAAATTTTCGGAGTTGATTTGATTAGAGATGCCGAACAGAAGGTAAAGGTAATCCGTGAAAGTCTGAAGGTAGCCACAGATCGTCAGAAATCGTATGCGGATCTGAAACGGAAGGACATTGAATATCAGGTGGGAAATAAAGTGTTCCTTAAAGTTTCGCCTTGGAAAAGGTACTTAGGTTTGGCCGTAAAGGCAAGTTGAGCCCGAGATTCATTGGGCCGTACGAAATCTCTGAACGAGTGGGGCCGGTTGCATATAGATTGATTTTGCCCCCTGAACTTGAAAGGATACACGATGTCTTTCATGTTTCGATGCTTCGACGCTATAGGTCTGATCCTTCGCACATAATTAGTCCGTCGGAGGTTGAAATTCTGGCTGATATGAGCTATGAAGAAGAACCGATTCGTATCCTAACTCGTGAAGTGAAAGAGTTGCGAAATAAAAGGGTTCCATTGGTTAAGGTGTTGTGGCTTAAACACGGGATTGAGGAAGCAACCTGGGAACCCGAGAGCTCGATGAAAGAACAATACCCAAACCTATTTACCGGTAAGATTTTCGGGGACGAAATTTCTTATGTGGGGGAGAGTTGTGACAACCCAAATTAGACCCTGGTCGGAATGTGGTTTCGAGACCACATTACCGAGCCAAAAATTTATTTTCGTGTTTTAATTGCATAAATTGTTGTGTGACAGTGAATATATGAGAAATTAAATGCTTAATATTAGCATTAGGATTGTGAATTAATTCAAAAAGGACCTAGTTGACGAAGTTAGAAAAGATGATAGATGAATTATAAGGATTAAATAATAACAAGGTGAGAAAGTTTGGGTTTGCATGTCAATGTGCCCAATTCTTGATAGGTGGCCGGCCAAGCATGGTTCCCTTCCTCCAAGTTTATGTTGATTATTATTTAATATTGGTAAGTGGAGTAGGAAATAAAAGAATGAATTAAAAAGAAAAGAAAGGATGAATAAAATAAGGGAGGAAGGAGGAGTGTTCATCCTTTTCCTTACCACAATAGCCGAACCTAAAGAAAGAAAAGAAGAGAAGAAGGTGAAGCAAAGGCATTCAGCCTTTTGAATGAAGAGGAGGTTAGTAAATTTTGTTAAATTTTCTTTTGAAATAATAGTTGTTTGGGTTAATCATCACGTTTTTCTTACCTAGCCATACTAAAATTTCGAATTTAGAGTGTTGGATGGAGCTTTCGGTTATGGTATGTGTGAGAAGAACTTGATTCTTTCTTACCTTTAAGTTTTGATGGATCAAGAAAACAAAAGGTTGTTGATGAAAGAAATTAATGTGTTAAGAGATTATATGAAACTTATTCATGTTTATATATGTTATATGCAACGAAAATGGTTGATGATTTTGGAGGTGATTAGCTTGAATCGGCCACGGTATATCCATAAACACGATCTATGCTTGATATGTTACTCATGGTTAAAACAATTCGGCTATGACATTCGGCCATGGATGGTTGTATTTCTTTGATGTTGTTTTTGATGCTTTAGGGCATTGAGGGTTGATTATAGATGAGGTGAGTTTCTTGATTTAAAATTTGATGGATGTTAAGCTAATTGGGCAACCAAAGGTTCAATATTTTTGTTATGAGGTCATATGTGCATTTCGGCCATGGTCTTTGCTTGAATATGAGATTTGTAATGTGATTTTCCTAAATTGTCTATGAATTTGGTTGTTGATTTCATGGTAATGGTATATTGAATCCATGAGAATTTAGTAAGGTTGCATTCGGCAACTTACTTGAAATTAAAAATCGATGTCTAAGCTTAGGTGATTTCGATGATGATATATGTGTATATACATAAGTATATTTAGTTGATTCGGCTTTGGTAGTTGCATGAGATTATTAGCCGAATATACTAACATACATATACATGTGAGATTGGATTGTAAATATTTAGCAAGGTGGTTAAACTAGTTAAATTATTGATATAGCTCAAGGAGCTAAAGGAGGTGAATCGAGCAAAGGCAAAGAAAAGGTTATCGAGTAGCCGAGTTGGAACCGTCTTACCCAACACGAGGTAAGTCATTAAGCATGTAGTGGGTAGTATTTCAAATGGTCATAATGTGTATGTATTGATGCTGATTGGAATGAATAAATATACATATATATATGCATGTACGTATGTGATGATGAAATTGTTGAATGAAAGAGAAGAGGTAAGATGTAATGAGTTGTTGATCTCGGCACTAAACGTGCGGGATAACCATTTATGACCATGAGATTGGCGCTAAGGGCGCGGGATTAAATTGTACAGCACTAAGTGTGCGATTTGACTATGTTGCACTAAGTGTGCGAAATGAATATGATGCACTAAGTGTGCGAATTGACCATGCGGCACTAAGTGTGCGAGATGGACTATGTGGCACTAAGTGTGCGATTTGATTACGTAGCACTAAGTGTGCGAGTTGATTATATAGCACTGAGTGTGCGGACTCAATAAATATTCGTGAATCATTATGGACACTATGTGTGCGACATTATTGGGTCGATCGCGGACAGCGGATCGGGTAAGTGTCTCGAGTACGTGGCTAATAGGTGCTATGCTTATACTTGGTGTTGAGCTCGGTAAGTTCGAACCTATGTGACAAATATACTTGAAGTCACGTACATAAAATTTATCGTAGGATGGGTGAAAGGCCGTATAGTCGTTTGGTTGTAACGAAAATAAATCGATTTATGAAATTGCTTCAATGTCCTATTGATGAGTATATAGAATGTGAATGCATGAATTGATATGAAATTGAATTGATAAGTTGGAGGAACTATGGTATGGTTCGGTATGGATGGAGTAAATTGTCTCGTTCCATTTTGTTTCCTCTTGTGATAATGTTGTTGATAGATGGTAGTGCATTGCTTATGACTTACTGAGTTATAAACTCACTCGATGTTTCCTTGTCACCCACTATAGGTTGCTTGGACTCATCTATTTTTTTTTGCGGGATCGGGCCGTCGTTGAAGTCATCACACCGGATAGAAAGTTTTGGTACTTTCTTCTTAGTGTGTTTAGAAGATCATTTTGGCATGTATAAGCTAGTACGTTGTGTTTGAATTATGGCATGTAAACTTTAAGCCATGCGAAAATGGCACGAATGTTCGATTGAATTGGATCAAGGGTAGGCATGAAATGGACCTAGTTACTTTCGTAACAGATGCTGGCAGCAGCAGTGTCATGAGATTGAAAAATCACTAAAAATAGTGGGAGTGGAATTAATTGATGAATAAATTATGTAATCGAAGCTCGATGAGTCTGCTTTCATGAGGAAGTAACGAAAAGATCATATGGGCAGTATATTAAGAGATAATCACATTTTAGTGGGACAGGGCCAGAACGGTTTCTGGATTCCCTGCTCTGACTTTGGAAATTCATTATAAATTAACCAGAGATAATTAGGGGTCGTACCATATATGTGCAGATTCCTCTCTGAGTCTAGTTTTCATAGAAACAAACGGCAACAGTATTGAAGCCGCGTGCAGGGAGATATCCCAGTCGTAATGGGCAAAGGTCAGTGCAGTCGACCCCTGCAACTTGGGGGACTTTGACTAATAAACTGTACTAATTGGCCCAACCAAAAATTCTAGAAAAAATACATAGATGGGCACATGAGTCTAGTTTCTGGGAAAAATTACGAAACTGATTTTTGAGTTACGAAACTCAAGATATGATTTTTAAAGCGGCTCGTACACAGATTGGGCAGTGTCTGGAAAATAAATTTTGTAAGGGGTTAAAGCCAGTTAACACCTTGTGTTCGACTCCGGTGTCGGTTTCGGGTTCGGGGTGTTACATTATTCATTCGTGCTCATGAATTGTCGATGCAATATTCTTTCATCTGAATGTGATTAATCCATTGGAAATTAGAGGGTTCAAGTTACTAAAATGATCATTTACCTTAGTAAAATTTTTGTAGCCTTACTATATTCTATTTTACTTGAGGACAAGTCAAAACTCAAGTTTGAGGGTGTGATAGCACTAGAAAGAACATAGGTTTTACCCCTTATTTATTGGTTAAATTATTCCCATTTAGTTATCCTTAGCATACAATTTAGCATTTTCAGTTTAGTAAATTTCATTTTATAACTTAGTGAATCCTAGCCTATTTTATCCTTAATTTTGTTATCTTATTGCATTAATGTCATTTCATGAGTTAATCCTAGATTGCGTCCAGAATTGTCGCCCCATCTGACAATTGTCTGGATAAGAACCAAAACCATGTGAGCTATCCAGTCTGGTATAACCAATTTGTACGTATAAGGACAGAATAATTTTAAGGAAAAGACATATGTACTGCTGGAGGAGGACAAAAAAGGTAGACGTGAGAAGAAAAATGAGATTTTTTTTTCTCCATCATCATCTTCATCATCCTACCTTGAAGCTTGTGGCCATGGCGGCTTAAGCCTCTCACTGGTGAGCCAACGTGGAAACTGGATGTAGGCTAGCTCCTAACGAGGAGATATAAGTGCGAGACAAGAGGGAATAAAAAGATTCAGTCGAGTTGTCTAGGAATAGAATTCTCCACTCGATTCTTTCTTATTTCTTTTTAAATGTTGGAAATTACTCTATGATTTCTTATTGTATGGAAGTACTGATGAATTCTTGTGGAAATGTTAGTATATTTAATCTTGCTTTTATTGTTTAATCTTAGGATTTGAATGTTATTTAACACGAAAGTGTTATTGCAGTCATTGACACTGGAAAATGCAGTGATAGTTTGAACCAACAAGCATTGCAATGGAAGTTGAGTGAGGATTAGAGGAATTCAGTCCACTTGTTCTTAACAGTGTCTTATTGCCATCATCAGAAAGTGAGGTTAATATGCATGTTTAAGTCTCAGATTAAATAGATGAGTAATGCTGGGTAAGGTTTACATTGAATTTTATTGCCTCGACAATCACCTACACTTTTATACCTTGTGAGCATTTACAATTCTTCTGAAGATTCATGTTGGGGATCCCAGTTTATCACTATCATATTTTATTTTAATGTTTTCAATTTATTGTATCGACATTTTCCTTACAATTTATCTTATTTATATCTAGTTATTGCACCGACATTAATAGAAAAAAGGCTACCATCCATATGGGATCGATATTTGACAAACTCACATCTATCTACTATACTTGCATTAACAGTGTACGCTTGCACATTATTGCTGTGACATTAAATAGATGATTAGGACTAGTTATGGGCATTTTGAGTTTCTTGTCATGCCATTCGAGTTGACGAATGTACCTGCCACATTTATGGACATGAGGAATCGTGTATTCCATTCCTATCTAGATCGATTCATTGTGGTTTTCATAGATGGTATATTGGTATATTCTCGATTGGAGGATGAGCATGATGAGCATTTGAGAATGGATCTTCAAGTTTTGAGGGAGAAGCAATTGTATGCTAAGTTGATCAAGTGTGAGTTTTGGCTTCGAGAGGAGGTTTTTCTTGGTCATGTCATTTCAGGTGAGGGTATTCGGGTTTGTTTGAAGAAGGCTGAGGTGATCTTGGATTGGAAGTCGCCGAGGACTATGTCTGAGGTTAAGAGTTTCTTAGGCTAAGCTAGTTATGATCATCGTTTTGTCGAGGGATTTTCAAGTATTACTACTCCATTGGCTAAGTTACTCTAGAAGAATATTGTTTTTAAGTGGACTGATATGAGGTAGAAGAGTTTTGAGAAGCTGAAGTTGGTTTTGACCGAAGCACCTGTATTGGTACAGCTAGAATTTGGTAAGGAGTATGTTGTTTTTAGTGATGCTTCTTACACAGGATTGCATTGTGTGCTGATGCAGGAGGGAGAGGTAGTTGCTTATACGTAGAGGCAGCTGAGGCCGCATGAGTGTAGCTATCTGACTCGTGATCTAGATTCGCTTTATAGTCTTTGCACTCTAGATTTAGCATCATTACTTGTATGGTGAGAGGTGTGTGATTTATACCGATCACAAGTGTCTTAAGTATCTCATTACCTAAAAGGAGTTGGACTTGAGATAGAGGCATTGGATTGAGCTACTGAAGGATTATGATTGTGTGATTGAATATCATTCGGGAAAGGCGAATATTGTTGTTGATGCCTTGAGTAGAAAGTCTTTAGTTGACTTAAAGGCGACGTTTGTGAAGTTTTTGGTTTTCGAGGATAGTGGTTTGTTCGCTGAGCTTCAGGTGAAATCGACCCTTGCACAACAAATTTGAGAGAGACAGTTGTTCGACGAGATTTTGGAGTGCCGTATCCTTCAAGTTGAGTTGGGTGTTCTTGGAGATTTAGATCTCAATGCTGAAGCTGTCCTTTGTTTCAAAGGTTGGATGTATGTTCCAATGGATGAAGATCTAAGACATATGATCCTTACCGAGGCTCAAAGTATTCCATATGCTATGCATCTAGATGGGAAAAAGATGTATCAGGATCTTCAAGTTTCATATTGGTTGCCTAGATAGAAGTGTGACATAGCTGATTTTGTTAGTTGATGTTTAGTTTACCAGAGGATTAAAGCTGAGCACCAACATCCTTCTGGGTTGCTTTTGTTGATCAGGATTTTAGAGTGGAAATAGAAGTGGATCACAATGGATTTTGTTTTGAGTTTGTTGTTGACTCCATATCAAAAGGACTCAGTTTGGGTGATAGTGTAACAACCCGTTTTCAGTGAAATTAGAATAGTGGTTTTGAGACCATAAATCCAAAGTCATAGAATTTATCTTATTATTATTTTATGGTCTACAGCATGACAGTATTAATGTATAAAATTTTCTTTAAGAAATTTTACTATTTACATGCTTAATTTGATAAAAAGGACTAAATCGCATAAAGTGCAAGAGTTGAGTTCTATTAGCTAAAGGTATTAAATAACTATAGAACATTAAAGTGCAATTCCTTATGTGGTAATTAGACTACAAATGATGGTAGTGGAATTTGATGGCTTGGTAATATTGAAATTTGTATTAATTTAAAAGGTTGATTAAGTAAATTAGTAATTAAATGATAATTAAAATAAGTAAAAAAAAGACATTCATCTTCATTTCATCAAGCCACCACTGAAAATACATTTTTCTCTTAAGCTAGGGTTTGTCCACCTTCATCTTTGCTAAATTGGTATGATTTTTGTTCCATTTTTAAATATTTCTATGTTTTTGGGATCGTTGTATCTTAATTTAGCTAGCTCGGGGACTAATTTGTGAAACCGTTAAACCATTAGGGTTTTACCATTGATGAATATATATGTGTTTTGAAGTTTGATGATAGATAATGAATTGTTGTTGTTAGATAAACAACTTTTGTAAAGGAATTTTTTATAAAATTATCAATTATGGGCTAAATTAAAAAATGTGATAAATTTGAAGTTAAATTTGTGAATTTGTGAAACACCTGGGTTGTTATTAGTATGTATAAAATCAGCTAGGCTTGGGTAGGGGCAAAATTGTAAGAATTTTATTTTCCGAGCCTAAGGTCTAAATTGTAATAAAATTAAAAGTATAGGGCAAAATGATAATTTTGACAAAATATGTATTGGACTAAATTAAATGAAATATATATTAAATTAAGTTTAATTTATCCATATAGATTAAGTAAGACCTTGAACGGAGTTAGATAGAGGCAAAGACAAAATCTCGAATTAATCCCTCCGTATCAACGTATACTCGTCGAGGTAAGTTCACATAATTAAATTGAGTATTTATATGTTTTAATTGAATTATATGTATGTGATTTGTATAATTACCATGTATAAATATCGGTCACATATCCGACGACATATGATGATTACCAAGTCCCGTTTAAACCTTAGAAATTTGTAGGATACAAATGACATATCATTAGGGATTGCAAATTACAGCTTGTAAAAGCTTACCGTTTCTCAGCTTGTATGAGCATACATGTACATGAATTGACGGTTTATAGCTTAGCACACTATGTGTGAGCTATCCCAAGTCCAACGATATTCTAAATGGTTTAACGGGCAATGTTATGTTATGAGATGATATCATTTTGATACGAACTATTACAGGTATATACATGAAATATATGGAAATGATATTACATGGTATATTGAAACATGAAATGGATGATACATGTATATGAAAGTTGCTTAGTGGTTATGTTCATCCATGTTTATTGGCTATTATATGTGTTTTACATGGCTAACATGTTGGTGAATATATGCTTAGGCATTGGGCCAAATTGAATTGGGATATGCTATGTTTACTTACTTAAATTGTGACTAAATGGTAAGCTAAAATCTATTTGAACTTACTAAGCTTAAATTCTTACTCGGTGTATTTTCTGTGTTTTTTAGTGAATCAGAAGCTCGTTTGGGTTGGAAGGTTGTCGGAGCTATATCACACTATCCATCAGCTCATTCGATACTTTCAATTGGTTTAAGTTTTTCCATAATGACATGTATAGGTTATTTTGGCTAATGTTGGCCTATATGCTTAGTTGATAATTTGGCCATTTGTTTGACTAGTGTTTTGGCACTTTGATGATAGTATAAGTCTAATATATGGTATGTAAATGTTTTCTCTCTAATGGTTGATTAATAACTTGGTATGGTTGAATTATGGAATATGGAATTTGTGGTATGAATATGCATATTGAATATGTGCTTTGTGATAGAATGTAATTATGGTAAATTGGTGTTTTGGTGGAAATGATTTATATGGTCATTTGATGCTAGTTTTAGAATGGTGTTTTGGTACCAAATGGTATGTTTTGTTAAATTATCCACATGGGAAGTTTTGGTGTAAATATGTATATATGTTAGTTGAACAATTGGTTATATTAAACACATGATTAGTCATGTTTATAAGTTGTCATTTGAGGTGCTTAAGGGCATATTGGTTGTATGTGATCATACCATTTGTATAAGGCTTGATTATTCTTGTTTAAATGTCTTATTATAGTTTGTGTATACGTGCATTTTTTGGTGTAGGTTTATACCAAATTGGGTGAGAAATATGGCTTGTAAATTGACCTATTTTTGTCCACATGGGCATGTGTCTCAGCCATGTGTGACACAAAGCCAGGTGACACGGCTGTGTGTCCCCTGTAGCTTTGAAAAGGTTGCAAGTCAAGTTGTTACATGACCTAGCACACGGCTTGTAGTTTGGCCATGTGACCAAGTAAGTGAGTTCCACGGGTATAAACACGGCTTGAGACACGACCGTGTGTCCCTATTTTGAATGCCCACATGGCCTGAAACACGGGCGTGTCTCTTGGCTATGTGAGTCACACGGCTAGCCACACGACCGTGTGACCCCTACAGCTTTGAAAATTTTTAATGTTTTCCAAAAAATTCTCTAAGTTTCCTATTTAGTCCTGACTTGTTTTTAACGCATATTTAGGGCCTTGAGGACTCGTATAAAGGACAATATGTATGATTTTGATTAGTTTTATTATGAATATTGATATGTTATGAAATGTTTGAAATTAATGTCTGTTTGATTTGCAATCTTCGGTAATGCTCTGTAACCCTGTTTTGGTGACGAATTCAGGTTCAGAGTGTTACATTTATTGGTATCAAAGCCACGGTTTAATCGATTCTCGGATTGAGCGTAGCATGTACGAGTCTAGCTATACATGCCATTATATAACTTGTGATAGTATGATATCTCCTGATCGTTTTAAAACATGTTTTTATATAGCAATGACATCCAACAAGCTAATTCCCGTGAAGTAGAGAGCAGCGCTCAAGCCTCCGTTCACGGAGTAGCTTCGAGCTATACGAGGCCTTTATCTGAGGACTGAGGAGGAGAGGCTAAGGAATCCTTATTCCAAATGATGAATAAATGGTTCACTGAGTTCGTACGGTCGAACCCGGCTGCTCAAAAACCTCCACCCTCTTCTGCTCCCCAACTGGTTCCCGTTCCTCAAGGTATGTAACCAATCTGAGTTAGTAAGCTGCCTATTGACAAGATACGTAAGTATAGGGCTGAAGAATTTCAAGCTACTGCTGAGATGATCCCCAGAGAGTTGAATTCTGGTTAAAAAATACAATCAAGGTTTTTGATGAACTATCCTATTCACGAGCCGAGTGCGTTAAATGTACGATATCATTACTGAAAGGTTCAACGTATCAGTGGTGGAACATGTTGATTTTAGTTGTGCTAAGAAAGCAGATCACCTGGGAATTTTTCCAAACTGAGTTCTCAAAAATTTATTAGTCAGAGGTTTCTGGATTAGAATCATAAAGAATTTTTGGAGCTCAAACAGGGTTGTATTACTGTATCAGAATATGAGTGGGAATTTGTCAGATTGAGCAAATATGCTTGGGAGTGTATTCAGACTAAGACTGCTATATGTAAGAGATTCGAAGATGGGTTAAACGAAGACATAAAGCTTCTAGTTGGAATTCTTGAGTTGAAAGAATTCATTGTACTAGTTGTCTAGGCACATAAAGCTGAAAAATTAAGAGAAAAGACACGCTGAATTTGAAGCTAGAGATTCAAGAAAGAGATTGATAAGAAAACATACCAGTCAACATAAAAGAGGTAAAAAGAACACCACAACCTTCTACTGCTTCTGTGGAATACTCTAGTAGAGACAGAGGTACTCGATGTTCTAGCCTTAAACCTCAGGTTGCATCTGTAGCGAGTGTGGGTAGTGTTAGAAATGCTAGACCCAAGTGTAAGCACTATAATAGATCACATTATGGTGAGTGTCGGGTGAAGAACGAAGCGTGTCTCAGATGTGGTTCCTTTGATCACTATCTTAGAGATTGCCTAGAGAAATTCGAGAAAGAGAAAGTTCAAACTACAAAGCCGAGCAACACAATTGTGAGAGGTAGTCCACCTCGTAATCCTTGAAATATGAGTGGTAATCGTGGTGTATCGAAAGATTCTGCTGTGAGATCTGAGGCACAAGAACCAGCTAGGGCTTATGTTATTCACGCAGGAGAAGATGCTTCTGTGCCAGATGTTACTACTGGTACTTTCTCTATTTTTTATACTGATATTAATACTTTGATTGATCCGGGATCCACTCATTCATATGTGTGCATGAATTTAGTGTCTAGTAAGAATTTACGTGTTAAGTCCACTAAATTCATGGTTAAAGTATCAAACGCCCTAAGTCGATATGTGCTAGTAGATAAAGTCTACAAGAATTGTCCTTTGATGACTCAACATTACAGTTTTCTGACTAATTTGATGCTGTTACCGTTTGATGAATTTGATGTGATTTTGGGCATGGATTGGCTAACTATACATGACGCTATTGTAAATTGTAGACATCAGCTTATTATATTGAAATGTTAGAATGGTGAGACACTTCTTATCGAATCAGATAGTCCAAGTGGATTGCCTATGGTTATATCATCTATTTCAGTGCAAAACTATGTGAGAAGAGGTTGCAATGCTTACCTTGCTTATGTAATGGATACTAAAGTATCTTAATCAAAATTTGAATCAGTTCCAGTGGTTTGCGAGTATCTTGATGTGTTTCTAGAGGCATTACCTAGATTACCATCAATCAGAGAGGTTGAATTTGCTATTGAACTTATATCGGGAACATCACCGATATCGATAGCACCTTACAGAATGGCTCCTATCTAGTTAAAAGAGTTACAAGTACAGCTGCAAGAGTTGACAAATAGGGGTTTTGCTTAACCCAAAGTTTCACCTTGGGGTTGTAACATCCCGAATTAGGGCCTAGTCGGAACAGTGGTTTCGGGATCACATATGTGACGTAAGAAAATTTATTTTTATTATATTTTTATGGTCTAAGATTTCACAGAATGATTTTGTGAAAATTTCGTTCGAAAATTTTGACGTTTGGGCACTCAATATGGTCAAAAGAACTAAATTGTAAAAAGTGCAAAAGTTGAGTTCTACATGTTAGAGGTGTCTAATTGTTATGAAATTTTAAATGGAAGGTCCTTAAATGGTAATTAGACCATTGTATAACTTGTTGGACAAAAATGGCCTTGGTTGGGTAAAATTTGAAAGAATAGTAAAAAGGGCATTTTGTTCATTTAGGGGTAAAATGAATTAAAAGACAAATTTTAAAACCCAAATGTGTCCCTTTCTTCTTGCTTCAGCCGAATGTACCAAGAGCAGCCATGGTTAGGGTTTGGACAAGCTTTCAAGCTCAATAGTAAGTGATTCTGAGCTCTGTTTTTAACGTTCTATGTATTTTTGAAGTCCTGGTAACATGTTCTAGCTATTTCTACCATTTATTTGAGCTAGGGTTTGTGTTTAAAAATTTATTCATGAATAATATGCATGTATTTTGATGTTTAATGGTAGAATATGAAGGCTTGGTGTGTAATAAACGACTTTTACTAAGCGATTTTTGATGAAAATGTTCGAAAAGACCGTTTTGTAAAAATTGTAAAATTGGTCATAAAAGGGTGAGTTGGTGGAAATTAGGGGCTACCATAGTTATGAAAATGATTTGGATAGGCTTCAGATGCAAGGAAATTGAATAAAAATTATTTTACGAGTATTGGGGCAAAAGTGTAAATATGTGAAAGTTTAGGGGTCAAAATGCAAATTTATAAAAATATGATTTTTGGACCTATATGAATAATGTGAGTAATTAATAGGCTGAATGTGATATTATAGATCAAGGAAAACAAGATTCGGGCTTAGAACGGGGTTGAACAAGGTTAAGCACAAACTTGAAATAAATAGTCGTACTCGAAACCGAGGTAAGTTCATATGTCAATGATAATGCAATGATATTATTGTTCATACTTGAACTTAAATTGATGTGTTAGCAATGTGTGATGGATATTTATTTAGTTGATATAAATATTATATATTGTAACAAATGCCTAAATATAATTGTATGCGATACCATGTTTATTTCATGGACTAATGTCTAAACAAACATGGACATGTGTTGAATTGGATGTACATTGCATGATTAGCTACGCATAATGAGATACTTGATGAAAAGAGAAAAATCCCGGTTGAATAAAAAGGGAAATTCGATGAATAAACCATGGCTTACATGACTTGAGATCCTGCATGTGTTGCAGAAAAGGATTTAGCCTGGACGGGTAATCCGTTGATCTCAAATATAGGAAAGGATCTAGCCTGGACGTGTGTTCCTTGAGTGATCGAGCCTCCTGAAGAATATGTGTGTATTAAGGATTTAGCCCAGATGAGCAATCCGATTAGGATCTGAATTTAGCTAGGACTGATAATTCAGATCCGATCTCATTTGAGTATATGTCATCATAGGGGATTTTGCCTAGACTGGTAATCTCGACAATACTCTATGAGTTTATATTATGGGGGATTTAGCCTGGACTGGTAATCTTGCCGTAAGATGTGAGGTTCTCGGGGGTGCGTACTTGAGATGATCACTTGTATGACTTGACAGAAAATGGATTATCTATCGAGATTTCTGAGAAATTCAACTTGTATTATAATGAATAACACAAAGAAAGTCCCGAGATGGGCGTAGTGCTAAAGGTAAAGTTAATCGATATGCTATGGATATGTATAGGTACGTGCATTATACTCATAAGTGATGCCTTATTGAAATGTGATAAATGATAAGCGAATTCATGCATATGTATGTGTACACATGATGAATAAGTGAAAAGATTTGAAAGACGAACCATCGTTATGCTTATGATTATGAATTGTGTTGCAATATCATGTTAACTTACATTGTGTAATTGAGTATGGGATTTATGAAATAATGAGTCCATGATCAATGTGACAATGAAATTATGATAGCTGTTGTGATTTTGCACTGAGACAGTGTTGAACAACAGCAGTAGCCCGACTTTGAAAAATCACCATAAATGGTGGAAATCGAATTAAAGGCTGAATAATATATGAAATTAAATCTTAATGAGTCTAGTTTCACATAAAGGAAACTATACAAGTAAAAGAATTATGTATTATGAGATATTTGAATTCTTGTGAGATAGAGTTGGAGTGATTCCAGACTCCCCTATCTTAACTTTGGAAAATCACTAGAAATTGTAAAAAAATAATTATGTGTTAAAATTAATAGTACTGAAATCCTTAATGAGTATAATTTCAAGAAAAAAGATGGGAAAATTATTGAGTCTCATACTACAAGATATTTGATTTTTAGTAGATAGAGGTTGAAGCTGTCGGACAGCGAAACATGGGAGAGTTTAAAGAATAAACTGTACTTATTGGCGAAACCAAAAATTCTTTAAATTTTATGGTAAGAATATATATGAGTCCAGTTTTAGGGAAAATTAACGGATCTTAATTTAAAGCCCTGTAGCTCGAGATATAAATAATTTATTGACTATGGCTCGAGTAGACAGCTTGACCAGAATATGAATAAAAGTGTAATTATAGTTTTTTTACCTAAAGAAACATGTTGTTATAATGCTTATTATTTTTATATGGACTAACTAAGTGTAAAGCTTACTCCCCCTTCCATTTCTTCTAGTGTTCTCAGGTCGGCTTGGGGTTGGAGATCGTCGGAGGCAACCTCACACTATCAAGCTACCATATTTGGAGTATTGTGGAAACTTAATTTCTTCAAGTGAGTGGCATGTATAGGGACTTAATTATTGATATGTGTTTTTATGTTTTGGCCAAGATGTTGGCTTATATTAATTTATTGTATATAGCCATAAGATGTCGCTTATAATGATTTTGGCTTGTAAGCCTATTTGTCCATGGTATGTGTTAATGTCTTGTGATGTGGTTATGTTATTATGCTTGTTCATTATGTATGAGAAGTATATGGCACATGTACATGATGAATGCCCCAGGACCATTCTAGATGGTCGTGGCCATGGAGTGAATATGTGGCATGGTAGTAAGATGATAATGATTGAACATGGACAATTGTTGGTTGTGTAGAGATTAAGTGTTGGGTAATAAACACATGTATGACAACATGCAATTTATTTAATTGAATTTCACCAAAGGTTGATTAAACATTAAATTGATGTTATAATTTGTGTCTATGATGTGTAAAAGTATGGGGGAAAAATAAGGTCAACATAAGGCTTGGAAAATAACCTAAGTGTTAGCTATACGGGCAGAGACACGGTCATGTGTCTTAACCGTGTGGAGGACACGGGCGTGTGGCCTGGCCATTTGGTATAAATTATTTTGCTGACATCATAAACAGAGAGTTACACGGGCTGAGGACAGGGGCGTCCCAAGCCACACGGGCGTGAGTGACCACACGGCCCCACTCACACTAGCGTGTGACTCTCCAAAGCAAGAAAATTTATTAAGTTGCCTTCATCCGACACTAAATGTCCCAAAGTTAAGAAAGAGGACGGATCGAAGAGATTGTATATAGATTGTCGTCAGCTCAACAAGGTTACAATCAAGAATAAATATCCATTGCCTTGTATTGACGATCTATTCGATCAGCTGAAAGGTGCCACAGTATTCTCAAAGATTGATCTTTGTTCTAGTTATTATCAGCTACAAGTGAAAGATTTAGATGTCCCAAAAACTGGATTCCAAATTAGGTACGGACATTATGAATTTCTTGTGATGCTGTTTGGTTTAACTAAGGCACCTGCAGTATTTATGGATTTGATGAACACAATCTTCAGACTGTATTTAGACAAATTTGTTGTGGAATTCATTCATGAAATTCTGATATATTCTCGAGACGAGTCTGAACATGCTGAACACTTGTGGATTGTGTTACAAACTTTACAAGATAAGCAATTGTTTGCCAAATTTAGAAAATGTGAGTTTTAGCTCTAAGAAGTCAATTTTTTTGGGGACATGTAGTGTCGGATGAAGGCATCAGGGTTGATCCAAATAAAAATTTGTCAGTTTTTAACTGGGAACCACCGATAAATGTATCTGATGTTTGAAGTTTTCTGGGATTAGATGGTTATTATCAAAGGTTTGTTAAAGGGTTCTTAATGATAGCTACACAGATGACACAACTTTTTCAGAAAGATGTGAAATTTGAATGGCCTAAGAAATGTCAGCAAAGTTTCAATAGTTAAAAGCACTGTTGACCAAGGCACCAGTTTTGGTTCAGCCTGAATCGGGAAAAGAATTCGTGATTTTCAATGATGCATCTTTAAATGGTTTATGATGTGTTTTGATGCAGGAATGCAAAGTGATAGCTTATGCTTCCAGACAGTTAAAGTCGCATGAAAAGAATTATTCGACACAAGACCTAGAGTTATTTGACACAAGACCTAGAGTTGGCAGCTATTGTATTCGTATTGAAAATTTGACGACATCATTTATTCAGCAAAAAATGCCACATATTTACCGATCACAAAAGTTTGAAGTATCTAATGATGCAGAAATATTTGAATCTGAGACAGTGTAGATGGCTTGAACTATTAAAAGATTATGAGTTGATCATTGATTATCATCAGGGAAAAGCAAGCGTAGTTGCTAATGCCTTGAGTAGAAAGTCCTTGTTTGCTCTGCACACAATGAATACGAGACTAACATTATTTGATGATGGCTCAATCTAGCTAAACGTGATAATGAATTGCTAGCTAAACGTGCACAATATGAATCGACTTCTGATTCAGAATTTTAGATAAAACACGGTGATTACTTATTGGTCTTAGATAGAATTTGTGTACCAAAGAATCCAGAGCTTATACAGAAAATTTTGCACGAAGCTCATAATGGTAGCTTGTCTGTTCATCCGAGAAGTAAGAAAACATATGGTGATTTGAGATAGATGTACTGGTGGTCAGGAATGAAACATGAGATTTCTAATTTTTTATCGGGATGTTTGATATGTCAGTAGGTTAAAGCTAAACATTAGGTACCTTCAAGACCGTTATAGCCAATGATGATACCAGAGTGGAAATGGGATAGAGTTACTATGGATTTCATATCGGGGTTGCCCCTATCACCGAGAAAGAAATATGTCATCCGGGTTACCGTTGACCGTTTGATGAAGTCTGCACAGTTTATTCCAGTACGTCCATATTTCTCCCTTGATAGATTGGCTGAGTTATATGTCTCTGAGATTGTCAGATTACATGAGTGCCACTCTCCATTATTTTGAATAAAGATCCATAATTTACATCATGATTTTGGAGAACGTTACAGGAAGATCTTGGTACACGGTTGCATTTTAGCACTAGATTCACCCTTAGACCGATGGTCAGTCTGAACGTATGATTTAGATTCTTGAAGATATGCTTCGTTGCTGTGTATTAGAGTTTGAAGGTAACTGGGAAAAATATTTATCGTTAGTCAAATTTGCATATAATAACAATTTTTAGTTGAATATAAAAATGGCACCGTATGAGGGTCTGTATGGTTTTAAATGTCAAACTCCATTATATTGGACCGAGCTTATTGAAAAAAAGATACACGGGGTTTGATTTGATTCTTGAGACTTAAGAAAAAGTGAAAGTAATCCGAAATAGCTTGAAAGCAGCTTCAGATAGTCAAAAATCATATGCAGATCTTAACGTAAAGATATAGAATTCCAAGTTAGTGATAGAGTATTCTTGAAAGTATCGCGCTGGAAAAAAGTTTTTCGGTTTGGTCGAAAAAGAAAGCTGAGTCTGCCATTTTTCAGGCCGTACGAGATGACTAAAGAATTGGACCTGCCGCATGCCAATTAGCTTTACCGTCAAAACTTGAAAGAATTCATAATGTCCTTCACGTGTCTATGTTATGACGGTACCGATCTGACCCTTCACATGTTATTTCCCCGATGGATATTGAGATTCAGTTTGACATGACATACAATGAGGAATTGATCATAATTCTGGCACGAGAGGTGAAAAAATTGAGAAAAAAGAGCATAGTTTTAGTAAAAGTACTCTAGCAATGACACAGAATAGAAGAAGCCACTTAGGAACATGAGGAAGCTATGAGGAAGTAATATCCATACCACTTTTCAGGTAAGATTTTCGAGGACGAAAATCCCTTTAGGAGGATAGTTGTAACAGCCCGTTTTCAGTGAAATCAAATAGTGATTTCAAGACCAAAAATTTGAAATCGGAGAATTTATTTTATTATTATTTTATGGTCTAAGCATGATAGTATTACCGTATAAAAATTTCATTAAGAAATTTTATTGTTTACATGCTTAATTTGATAAAAAAGACTAAATCGCGTAAAGTGTCAAAGTTGAGTTCTATTAGCTAAAGGTATTAAATAGCTATAAAACTTTAGATTGGAATTCCTTTTGTGGTAATTTGACCACTAATGGTGATAGTGGAATTTAATGGCTTGGTAATATTGAAATTTGTAATAATTTAAAAGGTTAATTAAGTAAAGTAGTAATTAAATGATAATTAAAATAAGTTAAAAAAATAGTAATCTTCTTCATTTCATCAAGCCACTACCGAAAATTCATTGTTCTCCTAAGATAGGGTTTGACCACCTTCATCTTTGCTAAATTGGTATGATTTTTGTTCCATTTTTAAATATTTCTACGTTTTTGGAATCGTTGTAGCTTAATCTAGCTAGCCTGGGGACTAATTTGTGAAACTGTTAAACTATGAGGGTTTTACCATAGATGAATATATATGAGTTTTGAAGTTTGATAATAGATAATGAATGGTTGTTGTTAGATAAACAACTTTTGTAAAGGAATTTTTGATGAAATTATACTAAATTGAAAAATGTGATAAATTTATGGTAAAATTTGTGAATTTGTGAAATATACGGTTTGCTATTTGTATGTATAAAAATTGGCTAGGCTTGGGTAGGGGTAAAATTGTATGAATTTCATTTCCTGAGCCTAGGGACTAAATTGCAATGAAATTAAAAGTATAGGGGCAAAATCAATATTTTTCCAAAATATGTGTTGGACTAAATTGAATGAAATATATAGAAAGTTAAATTTATCCTTATAGATCCAGTCAGACCTTGTATGGAGTTAGATCAAGGCAAAGTGAAAAATCTCGGATTAATCACCTCTGTATCTATGTATACTCGTTGAAGTAAGTTCGTGTAATTAAATTAAGTATTTATATGTTTTAATTGAATTATATGGATGTGATTTATACAATTGCCATGTGTAAATACCAATCGCATATCTGATGACATAAGATGATTATCGAGTCCTGTTTGAACCTTAGGAATTTGTAGGATACAAATGACATGTCATTATGGATTACCAATTGTAGCTCGTGGGAGCTTTGATAAACCGTAAATTATACATATTTTTACCCTATGTTTAATGCATTTTATGGATGATTTCTCATTAGAATTGGTGAATTCGATGCTCTTAATGCTTTAATTTCATGTTTTATACTTAGGACAGCATAGGAGAGCGAAAGGAACGAGAAACGGACCAAAAAATGAGAAATGGGCCGAAGTACAAAATCAACACGGCCTGGACCTCTTCACACGGGTAGGCCACACGACCGTGTCAATTTGGCAGGCTCGAGCACGACCTGAAGTAATCGAACATGGGCGTGTGCCACGGGCGTGTCCCTGCCGAGCCCAAGTTGAGTCCAATTCAGAAAAGGGAAATTTTAAGGGTTTTAAGGCATTCCATAGCCTATAAATACACCCTAGAGGATGAGAAAAAGGGAGGCGGAGAAGGGGGAGTAAGGAATTACTCCAAGGAAGCCAATTGATCAATCTCAGAAGCCAGATTCATCATCAAGACTGAAGATCTTTCCTCAATTTCCCTTCAAGAGTTTTGGGTTTTCTTTATGTTTTGTATTCTTTATTCTTCTGAAATGTTTTCTTATTTAGTTATGAACTAAAACCCCTAAATACTTAAGGGGAATGAAACCTAAGACGAATCTTGTTATTATTTTCTGAATCGTATGATAAATATTTAACTTGTTCTTAATTATGTGTTCTTAATTCTTATTTTAATATCCCAGGATACTGATTCAAGACATGCTCTTATTCAGAGGAGGAATAGACCCTATCTAAGAGTACATTTTTCATAATTAAGCGGAGTTGATTACGCGCCTAGAAATAAGGTGACAAGATTTTGCCGGATTAGGGTGAAACCTAATAAGGGGATCCATAGATCGAGTTAATGCAACCCTAGAGTGTTAATTAGTGAAAAGTCTCAGTTATTCAATCTAGGGATTAGACGTTATTAGTCTTGAATAGTGATAATAACATAACTTAGGGATCTCTACGGAACAAATTGAATGAATAAATCGTCCGATTCGGAGCTAGAATAACAAGTAAAGTCTAGGTGGATTTGTCCTTAGGTATTGTCTTAAGTCAATCTCTTTTTCCCAAAATCAACTCCCCAATTCTTTTCTTTGTGCATTCTTAGTTTAGATCATTAGTTAATTAAAACAAAACCTCTTTATTCTTAGGCTAGATAATAAAAAGATAGTCATTACTAGTACTTTTAGTTCCTTTGGGTTCGACAATCCGGTCTTGCTAAAAATAAACTACTGTTCGATAGGTACACTTGCCTACATCGCGATAATAGTTAGTTCAAGAACGGGTAATTATAAATATTTAAAACCTATCACGAAATCACGCGATCAAGTTTTTGGCGCCGTTGGCGGGGAACTAAGATATTAGGAACGCTCAATTTTTATTACTTTAGCCATTTATTTTTCTTGCAATTTAATTTAATTTATTATTATTATTATTTATTAACCTACTCTTTCTTTCTCTTGGCAGGTTTTTATAGTTTATAACTAGAAGAAACCCGTCAGGGCCACTACTTTTTGACGAAGAAATCAATCGTATAGTTCGTAAAAACCAAAGAGAAATAAGGCGCAGCTTATGATACACGGAGAACGAGCAAGAAGATGATACTCAACCCCCAATAGAAGAGATGGCTAAAAACCAAGGCAATTAGCTACCTCCTGCATTTGCGGTTAATCAAAATCCTACTCCACGCACTATGTATGATTATGCTAAACCTTCTTTAACAAGAACTGAATCTAGTATAGTTAGACCTGTTGTAGCTGCAAATATTTTTGAATTGAAACCTAATACTATTCAAATGATACAGCAATTTGTTCAGTTTGATGGTTTGCAGGATGAGGATCCCAACGCTCATTTAGCCAACTTTTTAGAACTATACGATACATTTAAAATCAATGCCATTTATGATGATGCCATTCATCTTCGGTTGTTTCCCTTTCCATTGAGGAACAAAGCTAAACAGTGGTTGAACTTGTTACCACGAGGGTCAATTACTACTTGGGAACAAATGACCGAAAAAATTTTACTAAAATATTTTTCGCCAGCTAAAACGGCTAAATTACGCAATGATATCTCTTCTTTTATGCAGATGGATTTAGAAACACTCTACGATGCATGGGAGAGATACAAGGACCTTTTGAGAAGGTGCCCTCACCATGGGTTACCTCTTTGGCTCCAAGTACAAACATTTCACAATGGTTTGAATCCTTCGACTCGGCAAATGGTTGACGCAGTGCTGGCGGAACCTTCAATAATAAAACACTAAAAGATGCCTATGAGTTTATAGAAGAGATGTCACTGAATAACTATCAGTGGCAAGTCATGAGGACAAAGTTAGCGAAAATAACTGGTGTTTATAACGTCGATTCAGTCACCATGCTCTCTAATCAGGTAGAACTCTTAAATAAAAAGATTAATGGTTTTCTTAATTCTTCACAGGTTCACCCAGTAATCCAGTGCGAAGCAAGTAGCGATGGAACAAACCATTCGGAATACCAACCTTATGGCCACAACATGGATAACGAGCAATTAAACTACATGGGTAATAATCCTAGACCTCAAAACAATCCATATAGTAACGCTTATAATGCAGGTTGGAAGAACCATCCCAATTTTTCGTGGGGCAGTCAAGGAAATCAAAGACCACAATATCCTTCGGGCTACCAACAACCACCCTACCAATAGGAAAAGAAGCCAAATCTTGAAGAGATGCTCTCAAAGTTTATATCAGTGTCAGAAAACTAATTTCAGAACATCGAGACAGCACCTAAGAATCAACAAGTATCGATCTAAGGGCTCAAAACTCAGATAAGCCAGCTATCCAAACTGATCTCAAAAAGACCACTAGGAAATTTACTTAGTAACACCAAATCAAGAGAGCATGTGAAAGCAATTACAATAAGAAGTGGGAAAGTGTTAGCAGAATCTGAAAAGAAGTCAGCACAAGAAGCCGTGGAAAGAGAAAGGGGGGAAGAAAAACTCGAAAATAGTGACAAACCAGTGCCGGAGGAATATAAACCACCAGTTCCATATCCAGTAAAATTAAAAAAAGATCACATTGATGCACAATTCGGTAAGTTTATTAAACTTTTTAAGCAATTACATATCAACTTACCTTTTGTTGAAGCCATCTCGCAGATGCTTACCTATGCAAAATTTTTGAATGAGCTTCTAACAAATAAAAGGAAGTTCGAGGACTTATCTATAGTAGAACTCAACGATGAGTGCTCAGCCATACTCCAAAACAAGCTGCTAACCAAACTGAAAGATCTAGGAAGTTTTTCCATCCCTTGCTTAATTGGTAGTCTGAATGTTGAAAAAGTACTAGCTGGTTTAGGCGCTAGCATTAATTTGATGCCATATAAAATGTTCAAACAACTTGGTCTTGGGGAACCTAAACCTACTAGGATGAGTATTCAATTAGCCGATAGATCTGTTAAATATCCTAGGGGTATTTAGAAGACGTACTCGTACAAGTAGAAAAATTTATATTCCTTGTTGATTTTGTTGTGCTTGACATGGATGAAGATGTGAAAGTACCCTAATTTTAGGGCGCCCATTCCTAGCCACTGCTAGAGTTGTGATCGACGTGGGAGACGGTAAATTGATACTTAGAGTAGGTGACGAGGATATTATCTTTAAAATTTACGATGCTATGAGATTCTCTAGGGAATAGGATGATTCATGTTATTTCATTGACTCTATTGATCATATTACTCAAGACACTTTTCAGGAAATTGTACAAGAGGAGACGACGAAACCATATCCAGCTCAAGACGAGGAGACAGGTGAGGAACCTAATGACCATTCGTCAAGACAAGTAGAATGTGAGGCATTAAGATAAACGATGAACTTGAGCAAAAACCCTCTATTAAGGAACCTCCCAAACTAGAACTTAAACAATTACCAAACCACTTAGAATACGCATTCCTTGGAAATAATTCTACATTATCAGTTATTATTGCTTCTAATTTGGAACACAAGGAGAAAGAGGAATTAATCCAAGTATTAAAAAAACATAAAAAGGCCATAGCTTGGAAAATTTCTAACATTAAAGGAATCATCCCTTCTTTTTGCACCCACAAAATTTTGGTGGAAAATGAATACAAATCATGTGTGCAAGCTCAAAGACGTCTGAACCCCAACATGAAGGAAGTTGTAAAAGCCGAGGTAATTAAACTTCTAGATGCTGGAATTATTTATCCTATTTCTGACAGTTCTTGGGTAAGTCCAGTGCAGGTTGTCCCCAAGAAAGGAGGCATAACAGTTGTGACCAATGAGAAGAATGAATTAATCCCAACAAGAACAATCATAGGGTGGAGAGTTTGCATAGACTATAGGAAACTGAATGATGCCACAAGAAAATATCACTTCCCCTTGCCATTCATTGACCAAATGTTGGAAAGATTTTCCAGACACATGTACTACTGCTTTCTAGACGGACTCTCTGGTTACTTCCAAATCCCAATAGCTCCTGAAGATCAAGAAAAGACAACATTCACATGCCCATATGGTACGTTCACTTATCGTAGAATGCCTTCTGGATTATGTAATGCTCCTGCCACTTTTAAGTGCTGTATGATGGCCATATTCGACGAACTCGTGGAAGATATCATGGAAGTCTTCATGGATGATTTTTCAGTATTCGGTAACTCTTTCCATCTCTGCCTTAAAAATTTAAAACGAGTTTTAATAAGATGTGAGGAAACAAACCTTGTGCTTAACTGGGAGAAATGTCACTTCATGGTTCAAGAAGTTATTGTATTAGGGCATAAAATTTCTAGTAAAGGGATTGAGGTGGATAAATCTAAAATAGAAACAATCGAAAAATTACCACCCCCTAGTTTGGTTAAGGCTATTAGGAGCTTTTTAGGACACGCTGGTTTTTATAGAAGATTTATTAAGGATTTTTCTAAAATATCTAAGCTTTTGATTAAATTGCTAGAAAAAGATATACCTTTTAACTTTGATCAGGAATGTTTAGAAGCATTTAATACTTTAAAGGATAAATTAATTAATGCTCCAATCATAATTGCACCTGATTGGAACTTTCCATTTGAACTAATGTGTGATGCGAGTGACTTTGCTGTAAGTGCAGTATTGGGACAGTAAAGAGACAAACATTTTCAACTTATCTATTACGCCAGCAAAACCTTAACAGCTGCACAAGAAAACTATACTATTGCGGAAAAAGAGTTGCTAGCTGTGGTTTTTGCATTTGATAAATTTCGATCATATCTCATATTGTCTAAAGTTGTTGTTTACACTGACCATCCTGCCCTTCTCTAACTTTTAACTAAAATCGATGCAAAACCTCGACTCATTAAATGGATTCTCCTATTGCAGGAATTTGACTTGGAGATTCAGGATAAGAAAGGAGCTGAAAATCTCGCGATTGATCATCTATCCAGGCTTGAGAAATCCAATACCACAGAACTAGATGACGTTGAAATAAATGATTCGTTCCCTGAAGAACAATTTTTCGCTATATCTAACTCTGAGGTACCTTGGTTTGCAGACATCGCGAATCTTTTAGCTGCTAACATTATCCCAAAAGGGTTAACACACTAGCAAAAGAAGCGATTCTTTAATGATGTGAAAAACAACTTTTAGGATAATCCATTTTTGTTTTGCAGATGTGCAGATCAAGTCATCAGAAGATGCGTTACAAGATCAGAAATATCAAAAATATTGGAACATTTCCACTCAGGGCCAACCGGAGGACACTATAGTGGAACTAAGACTGCATACAAAATACTTGAATCAGGTTTTTATTGGCCTTCGTTATTCAAAGACGCTATCAGGTATGTTACTTCATGTGACAAATGCCAACGGATAGGTAACATATCTAAACGTGATGAAATGCCTCAAAACTATATGCTTTCATGTGAAATATTTAACATTTGGGGTATCGATTTCATGGGCCCATTCCCCAGTTCATTTGGGAATAAATACATCTTAGTAACAGTTGACTACATGTCCAAATGGGTAGAAGCCCAAGCTTTACCTACTAATGATGCTAGAGTGGTAGTACATTTTCTTAAAAAAACTCTTCTCGAGATTCGGAACACCTAGAGCAATTATCAGTGACAGGGGCACTCATTTTTGTAATACCCAATTTGAAAAAACCCTTAAGAAATACGGAGTTCATCATAGAATAGCCACCCCATACCATCCTCAAACTAATGGACAAGTTGAAGTAGCAAACTGAGAACCCAAACGGATCCTTGAAAAAACAGTAGAATCAAACAGAAAAGATTGGGTAACAAAAGTAGATGATGCCTTATGGGCTTACAGAACTACTTTTAAGACTCCCATAGGGACATCACCTTACAGACTTGTTTATGGAAAAAGTTTTCATCTATCATTCGAACTAAAGTATAAAGTTTTTTGGGCTATTAAATTTATAAACCTTGATCCCGAACTTGCAGGAAAAAACAGGTTGATGCAGCTGAACGAGCTTGATGAATGGCAAGCCAATGCATACAAAAATTCACGCCTATAGAAGGAAGCAGCAAAGCAGCACCATGACGTTCATTTAAAGCAATGAAAACAATTTGAAGTTGGAGATCTCATCTTACTATACAACTCAAGACTCAAATTGTTTCCCGAGAAACTAAAATCACGATGGTCAGGACCCTTCGTAATTCAATTTGTTCTTCCATATGGCACAATAGGGCCTAAACAGAACAGTGGTTGCGAAACCACAAATTTGAGGTATAAAAATTTATTTTATTATTATTTTGAGGTTTATGATATGATTGCATGATTGTGTGAAAATTTCGTGATGAAATTCTATGCATAAAGTGCTTAAGTTGAGATTAGGGACTAAATCGAATAATTTGCAAAACTTGCATTCTAGAAGTTTTTAGTATGAAATTGCTTTGGAATATTAATTAGGAGGGTTTAAATAACAATTTGACCAATTTCTAAGTTCATGGACAAAATAGGACATGGATGAAATTTTTGAAAGTTTAATAAGGAAGGGCATTTTGGTCGTTCGGATATTAAATGAAATAAAAAGGGAAAAATAACACAACATTCATCATCTTCTTAATTAGCACGAAATTTTAAGGGTTCTCCATATCTAGGGTTTGTTTCAAGCTTTCCTGCTCCATAGTAAGTGATTCCAAGCCCCGTTTTTAATGTTCTTTATGTTTTCGGAGTCCCGATAGCTCGATAAAGCTTATGCTAGCAATAATTTAAGTTAGGGTTCATATTTGGAAAAATACCCATAGGTGAAAAGTGTTTATTTTGATGTTTTATGATAGAATATGAGGTTTTAAATTATGTTAGACAACTTGTGCTACTCGGTTTTAAGTGAAAACGAGTAAAAGGGCTTAATCGGTAAAAATACCTAATAGTCATAAGTACATGTTAGAGTGTGAATTTGATGTTGTCATAGAAGGGAAAAATGATCAGCATGTCATAAAACATATGAAAATAGGATGAAGTTTAAATTACGAGCCTTGGGGAAAAAGTGCAAATATGTGAAAGTTTTGGGGCAAAAATGTAATTTTGCCAAAGTTTGGGTCAAGGACTGTTTTGATAAATGTGAATATTAAATAAGTTAAATTTGCTATTATAGATCAAGAAGAGCGAAATTTGGGAGTAGATTGGGGAAAAGAAAAAGTAAAGGACTAAATTGTAAAGCTTTGTCACATTTTGTATCGAGGTAAGTTTACAGTAAATAAATGCAATATTCTTTTATTTTACATTATTATTATCAATTTCCAGCATTTATATACTTATTTTTTGAGAATATTTAAAGTCGAATTAAAGGCGAAGTGACAGAGAAAAAGCATTAGGAAGCCCCATTTGAACCTTAGGAATGTTAGGATATTGGGGTTGACAGGACAGGACAGGACAGTAATGAGCCATGTAAGTCCATATCAGATATATGGCTTTGGAGACAGGAATGAGCCATGTAAGCCCATATTATATATATATGGCATTGGAGACAAGAATAATTCCTGTAAGTCCATGTCGAAGACATGGCATTTGTAGGATATTGATAGACAGGAACGACCCTAGTATCCTTAGTATTCCGAGTGGTTCAACGGGTCATTGTACACGTTAAATTACAGTGAATTATCAGCAAAAGGGAAGGTAGATTATATTTATGAATAGTGAAAGGTCAGGTAAGAAAGAAGGTAAGTGAGTAAAGAAGAAGGTAGAAAATGAGAAGTAAAGAAAGTTTATGAGGCTAGGTGACATTATGTATAATTATTCATTATGTTGAATGTTGTAATTTATTTACTTGTAAGCTTACTAAGCCTAGTGCTTACTCTCTTTATTTTCTTTTTCTTATAGTTTTTATCGAGCCACTCGGGGATCGAAGGAAACGTCGGAGACCCGATCACACTATCGAAGAAATCACATTGGTATAGTTAGACGTTTCGTTCTGTGTATGGCATGTATAGGAACTTGGTTTCTTTTGATATGATATGATTATGAATGATGTGTAAATACTTGCTAGTGATTAGCTAATAGAGTGGCTGATGATATACATGTTTAATAGTATGTATGATTAAGTGGTAACTATCACATGAAAACTAAGAAAAATGTGAAACTAACTTAAAAATAGATTCAAGTATCAGAAATAATGGGATTTTGAAAAATCACAAGAAATTGTAGAGATATGTGTTGATGGTGAATAATATATGAAATTAAATCTCGTTGTGTCTATTTTCATATGGAATAAGCAAAACAGGTAAAGGTTTTGTATTTTGTAAGGTATCTGAGTTTTGGTGAAATAGGGTTAGAGTGATTTCTGGATCCCCTATTCCAACTTTAGAAATTCACCATAAATTTTAAAAAAATAATTAGGTGGTTTACTTTATATGGTTAGAATCCTTATTGAATCTAGTTTTAATAGAAACAAACGGTATAGTCATATGATTTTTTGTACAAAGAGAAAGTGGTTCGTAGTGAGTAGAGGCTAGTGCAATCGAATTCTAAAACAGGCGTAACTTTAACTAATAAACTATACTAATTGGCTAAGTCAAAAATTCTAAAAAAAAATTAGTAGATATATATATGAGTCTATTTTCAGGAAAAATTTACAGATCTTAATTTAGAGTTTTGAAACTCGAGAAATGAATTTTTAAGCAACCATGATGCAGAAAAATAGTTTATTCCGAAAATTAAAATAAGTGGTTTAGAGTTGTTTAAAAGGTAAGATAAGTTTAGTAACACCTCAAGCTTGAATCCAGTGACGGTTTCGGGCGTGGGGGATGTTACATTTATTTGTATCAGAGCAGGTTTAGTCGATTCTCGGAACAGTTAGTGTGAGTAAAAGTCTAGCTATACATGCCATACCTGTATTTTGATAGTGTGATGACTCCTGACGATTTTTAGATATTTTGTTTTATAGTAATGGATCCCGAGCGAGCTGGTGATGATGATGTAGAAAGTAATGCGCCTGCTCCCGCGGAAGGGGCAGCACCATCTGATAATAGGCCAGTAACAGTTAATTAGGGATGAGTGACTTGAGAAGCTCTCTTCCAAGCTTTGAATGATTTGTTTGCCGAGTTCGTTCGTACGAATCCGGTAGTTAGACCTCTACCCCCTCATGATTCTCAGGCTACCCATGTAGCTCAAGCTCCCCCAGTCACAGGTACAGTGATAAGAGAAAAGCCACCAGTTGATAGAATCAGGAAACAACGGGCAGAAGAGTTCTGAGCAACAAAAGATGATGATGCAGAAATAACAGAATTTTGGTTAGAAAATACTATCAGAGTCTTTGACGAATTATCTTGTACACCTGAGGAATGTATGAAATGTGTAGTATCACTTCTTAGAGACTCAGCCTACTACTGGTGGAAGACACTTGTATCAGTTGTACCAAAGGAGAAGGTCACTTGGGATTTCTTTCAGAAGGAATTTCATAAAAAGTACATCAGTCAGAGGTTTATTGATCAGAAGAGAAAGGAATTCCTGGAGTTGAAACAAGGTAATATGACAATGACCGATTATGAGCACGAATTTGTTAGGCTTAGTAAATATGTTCGAGAATGTGTGTCCACAGAGGCTATTATATGTAAAAGGTTTGAGGATGGGTTAAATGATAATATCCGATTGTCAGTGTGTGTCCTAGAAATAAAAGAGTTCGTTATTTTAGTTGAGAGAGCCTGTAAGGCAGAGGAGCTGTTAAAAACAAAAGGCAAAGTTGAGACAGAGACACAAGATACAAAGAAGAGACAGATGAGCAGGTCATTCCAAGCTACATCCAAAAGACCAAAGGAGTTTTCTACCAGATCCTGTTTCTCAGCCGGGTAGTCTAGTCAGAATAGAGGCAGCAGATTTAAGGATTCGAAGGCTCAGAACACCTCGACTGCGAGTGTAGGTAATGTTGGACAGGGTAGATCAGGGTGTTCACGGTGTGGTAGACTTCATTATGGTCCTTGTCGGGTAGGCGAAAATTTTTTTATAAATGCGGTGCTCCAGATCATTTTGTACAAGAATGTCCAGAGGTGGCTAATTGAGAGATAACACAGAGTGCTAGATCCGAAAATGCTCCTACTAGAGGCAGATCATCGAGGCAATCGAGAGTAGGAGCAAGTAACAGAGGTACCTCAAGAGATTTGGCTGTGACACCAAATGTTAGAGCCCCTGCAAGGACTTATGCTATTCGTGCAAGCGAAGAGGCATCCTTCCCCGATGTGATTACGAGTATATTTTCTCTATATGATATTAATGTCACTGCTTTGATTGATCCGAGTTCAACTCATTTATATGTTTGCAAGAAATTGATGTCTAGTACAAGTATGCCTATAGAATCTACAGAATTTGTGATTAAAGTATCGAATCCATTAGGCAAGCATGTATTAGTACATAAAGCAATTAAGGAACAAAAGTATTGCACTTGTGAAAGTACTATGGAATAGACATGGGGTAGACGAGGCTACATGGGAACCCAAAGAGGCTATGTGAAAACAGTACCCAAATCACTTAACAGGTAAGATTTTCGGGGACGAAAATCCTTAAAGGGGGGAGAAATGTAACATCCCAAAATAGGGCCTAAATAGAACAGTGGTTGCGAAACCACAAATTTGAGGTAGAAAAATTTATTTTATTATTATTTTGAGGTTCATGATATGATTGCATGATTGTGTGAAAATTTCATGATGAAATTCTATGCATAAAGTGCTTAAGTTGAGATTAGGGACTAAATCGAATAATTTGTAAAACTTGCATTCTAGAAGTTTTTAGTATGAAATTGCTTTGGAATATTAATTAGGAGGGTTTAAATAACAATTTGACCAATTTCTAAGTTTATGGACAAAATAGGACATGGATGGAATTTTTGAAAGTTTAATAAGGAAGGGCATTTTGGTCATTTGGGTATTAAATGAAATAAAAAGGGAAAAATAACACAAAATTCATCATCTTCTTCATTAGCACGAAATTTCAAGGGTTCTCCATAACTAGGTTTTTTTTCAAGCTTTCAAGCTTCATAGTAAGTGATTCCAAGCCCCGTTTTTAATGTTATTTACGTTTTCGAAGTCCCGGTAGCTCGATAAAGCTTATGCTAGCAATAATTTAAGTTAGGGTTCATATTTGGAAAAATACCCATAGGTGAAAAGTGTTTATTTTGATGTTTTATGATAGAATATGAGGTTTTAAATTATGTTAGACAACTTGTGCTACTCGGTTTTAAGTGAAAACGAGTAAAAGGGCTTAATCGGTAAAAATACTTAATAGTCATAAGTACATGTTAGAGTGTGAATTTGATGTTGTCATAGAAGGGAAACATGATCAGCATGTCATAAAACATATGAAAATAGGATGAAGTTTAAATTACGAGCCTTGGGGCAAAAGTGCAAATATGTGAAAGTTTTGGGGCAAAAATGTAATTTTGCCAAAGTTTGGGTCAAGGACTGTTTTGATAAATGTGAATATTAAATAAGTTAAATTTGCTATTATAGATCAAGAAGAGTGAAATTCGGGAGTAGATCAGGGAAAAGAAAAAGTAAAGGACTAAATTGTAAAGTTTAGTCACATTTTGTATCGAGGTAAGTTTACAGTAAATAAATGCAATATTCTTTTATTTTACATTATTATTGTCAATTTCCAGCATTTATATACTTATTTTTTGAGAATATTTAAAGTCGAATTAAAGGCGAAGTGATAGAGAAAAAGCATTAGGAAGCCTCGTTTGAACCTTAGGAATGTTAGGATATTGGGGTTGACAGGACAGGACAGGACAGAAATGAGCCATGTAAGTCCATATCAGATATATGGATTTGGGGACAAGAATGAGCCATGTAAGCCCATATTAGATATATGTATGGCATTGGAGACAAGAATAATTCATGTAAGTCCATGTCGAAGAAATGGCATTTGCAGGATATTGATAGACAGGAACGACCCTAGTATCCTTAGTATTCCGAGTGGTTCAACGGGTCATTATACACGTTAAATTATAGTGAATTATCATTAAAAGGGAAGGTAGATTATATTTATGAATAGTGAAAGGTCAGGTAAGAAAGAAGGTAAGTGAGTAAAGAAGAAGGTAGAAAATGAGAAGTAAAGAAAGTTTATGAGGCTAGGTGACATTATGTATAATTATTCATTATGTTGAATGTTGTAATTTATTTACTTGTAAGCTTACTAAGCCTAGTGCTTACTCTCTTTATTTTCTTTTTCTTATAGTTTTTATCAAGCCACTCGGGGATCGAAGGAAACGTCGGAGACCCGATCACACTATCGAAGAAATCACATTGGTATAGTTAGACGTTTCGTTTTGTGTATGGCATGTATAGGAACTTGGTTTCTTTTGATATGTTATGATTAATGAATGATGTGTAAATACTTTCTAGTGATTAGCTAATAGAGTGGCTGATGATATACATGTTTAATAGTATGTATGATTAAGTGGTAACTATCACATGAAAACTAAGAAAAATGTGAAAGTAACTTAAAAATAGATTCAAGTATCAGAAATAACAGGATTTTGAAAAATCACAAGAAATTGTAGAGATATGGGTTGATGGTGAATAATATATGAAATTAAAGCTCGTTGTGTCTATTTTCATATAGAATAAGCAAAACAGATAAAGGTTTTGTATTTTATAAGGTATCTGAGTTTTGGTGAAATAGGGCCAGAGTGATTTCTGGATCCTTTGTTCCAACTTTAGAAATTCACCATAAATTTTAAAACAATAATTAGGTGGTGTACTTTATATGGTTAGAATCATTATTTAATCTAGTTTTAATAGAAACAAATGGTATATTCATATGATTGTTTTACAGAGAGAAAAGTGGTTTGTAATAAGTAGAGACCAGTGCAGTCGAATTCTGAAACAGGGGTAACTTTAACTAGTAAACTGTACCAATTGGCTAAGTCAAAAATTCTATAAAAAAATTAGTAGATAGATATATGAGTCTAGTTTCAGTAAAAATTTACGGATTTTAATTTTGAGTTTTGAAACTCGAGAAATGAATTTTTAAGCAACCATGATGCAGAAAAATAGTTTATTCCGAAAATTAAAATAAGTGGTTTAGAGTTGTTTAAAAGGTAAGATAAGTTTAGTAACACCTCAAGCTTGACTCCTATGACGGTTTCGAGCATGGGGGTGTTACATCTAGCACCTGTGGACAACGCTGTCAGAATGACACGGGCATGCGCAAACCTACACGACCTTGGGAGAAGCGAACCACGCCAGACACGACCGTGCGACACGATCTTGTAGCCACACGGCCTATACACACGGGCGTGCGAGAAGGCCGTGTGACGACATCACAATTCGTGACGAACACGGATGGGACATGAACCACACGGGCGTGTGTACCGACTGTGCCACTTGAAAAATTAGAAAAATTATCTTATTTTATTTTGTTTTTCTTTCATTAAGTTTTAAGGCTCATTTTTTTTAGATTTATTTGTTTTCCTTTTTAAAAAACAGCTTACCTTCAAAGTCAAGCTTGCCATCTAGAATTATCTCCAATACTCGATCTCGTCAATCTAAGAATATCATCCATTCTTAATACAGGAAGTTTCACTTTTCTCCCTATCTTATTTTTATACTCTAATATCTATCTTTGTAAATTGAGGGCAATGTACATCTTAAGTGTGGCGGGGGCATTTATTTCATTATCAGAAAAATCCCTGAATAATTACCTTGTTCTCTTGAAAAAGCTCTCATATCATATTTAGGATAAACTTTAATCGATTTATGATTTTGATTGATATATCTTGAATTAAAACATAGGCATTTATGCATTGATGCTTTAAACTTTAAGACATTGAAGAATCAAGCATGATAAGTTGATTTTTAAGAATTTAAAATTATAGGTTGTTTCCCTAAGTCTAGGTTTTACTTTGAATTAGAATTCACGAGTTTAAACATAAAAAGCCATAATTTTTGTGAGATTTTTGATCCTTTTGAGCATCTATTAATCCTTTCATGCTCACTTTTATTATTGCTTTGAGTGCGTCAGTATTGAACTGTTATTCTAGAACTTGCTTGATTATGCATGTCGAAACCACACATTTGATTTGATATGTTAAAATGATTAAGGCACATAGGATTAACCCACTCATTCCATGAAAAGCCTATCTTCACTATTAAACCTTAGTAAACCCCCTTGAGCCTAACAAGCCATTTCTTGTATTACCCTTAATATTAACCTTTAACCCATTATTATTGAAATCCCCTAAATTAATCCCTATTTTTATCGAGATTTGAGTTGAATGGATTGCTTAGCTATGTTTTGTTCTTAATAATTGGTCTATATTATTTAACTTGTTCTTAAAAAAAAACACTATGTATACATATCTGTAATTTCATATTCTGAGAGAAGCTCTGTTGTACGCAAGTGAAGATTAACTCTTTTTCTAGTTAGGCAAATTTTCAATTCAATCTCGATTCTAACACTTTCTTTTAGCTTGTGACCAGACCCCCTAACTAAGCCTCATTACAACCCTCTAAAGACCTTTTGATTGATGTATCATCTTAAATTATAGTGGTAGAGATTTGATTTTCATGCAAGCCTTGGTAATGACTTTTCATTATTGACTATTGAGTGCTTCATTTATTGTCCTTAAACACCTCGAGTGATTTGAGTGAATCTTTAGTGAGGATGTAAAACTCTATGATATTCTCAATCAAAGGTAATTACTTAGATGCAGAGAGACACCTATATTTGCATGATTAAATACTAAACTTGGAATGTTTGAAACTTTTATGTTCTTTTAGTTGAATTCTCAATGTATGATTACCTATGGATTATTCTGAGATATTATTGATAGAAATTATAAGTTGAGAAGAATTTATTTTGATTATGAGTTGAGAATTTTGCTTGAGGACAAGCAAATGCTAAGTGTGGGGGTATTTGATAAACCATAAATTATACATATTTTTACCCCATGTTTAATGCATTTTATGGATGATTTCTCATTAGAATTGGTGAATTCGATACTCCTAATTCTTTAATTTCATGTTTTATACTTAGGAGAGCATAAGAGAGTGAAATGAATGAGAAACGGGCCAAAAATAGAGAAAATGGGCCAAAGTACGAAATCAACACAGCCTGGACCTCCTTACACGGGCAGACAACATGGTCATGTCAATTTGGCAGGCTCGAGCATGGTCTAAAGTAATCGAACACAGGCGTGAGCCACGGGCGTGTCCCTGGCGAGCCCAAGTTGAGTCCAATTCAAAAAAGGGAAATTTTGAGGGTTTTAGGCATTCCAAAGCCTATAAATACACCTTATAGGAGGAGAAAAAGGGAGGCGGAGAAGGGGGAGTAAGGAATTTCTCCAAGGAAGCCGATTGATCCATCTCAGAAGCCAGATTCATCATCAAGACTGAAGATCTCTCCTCAATTTCCCTTCAAGAGTTTTGGATTTTCTTTATGTTTTGTATTCTTTATTCTTCTCAGATGTTTTCTTATTTAGTTATGAACTAAAACCCCTAAATACCTAAGGGGAATGAAACGTAAGACGAATCTTGTTATTATTTTCTGAATCGTATGATAAATATTTAGCTTGTTCTTAATTATGTGTTCTTAATTCTTGTTTTGATATCCCAGAATACTGATTCAAGACATGCTCTTATTCAGAGGAGGAATAGACCCTGTCTAAGAGTACATTTGTCATAATTAAGCGGAGTTGATTGCGCGCCTATAAATAGGGTGACAAGATTTTGTCAGATTAGGGTGAAACCTAATAAGAGGATCCATAGATCGAGTTAATGTAACCTTAGAGTGTTAATTAGAGAAAATTCTCGGTTATTCAATCTAGGGATAAGATGTTATTAGTCTTGAATAGGGATAATAACATAACTTAGGGATCTCTACGGAAAAAGTTGAATGAATAAATCGTCCGATTCGGAGCCAGAATAACAAGTAAAGTCTAGGTGGATTTGTCCTTAGGTATTTTCTTAAGTCAATCAATTTTTCCCAAAAGAAATTCCCCAATTCTTTTCTTTGTACGTTCTTAGTTTAGATCATTAGTTAATTAAAACAAAACCTCTTTATTCTTAGGCTAGATAATAAAAAGACAGTCATTACTAGTACTTTTAGTTCCTTTGGGTTCGACAATCCGGTCTTGCTAAAACTATACTATTGTTCGATAGGTACACTTGCGTACATCACGATAATAGTTAGTTCAAGAATGAGTAATTATAAATATTTAAAACCTATCACGAAATCACGCGATCAAGCTTATCGATTCTCAGCTCATATGAGCTTACCGATTTCAGCTCGTAAGAGCATACTGATTCTAAGCTCTTATAAGCTTACCTATTGTAGCTCGTGAGAGCTTACTGATTCTCAGCTCGTATGAGCATACATGTACAGGAATTGAGGGATTACAATTTAACACTATGTGTGAGCTATCTCAAGTATCCAACAATATTCTAAATGGTTCAACGAGCAATGTTCTATTTTGAGATGATATGAGTTTGATATGAACTATTACAGGTATATACATGAAATATATGGAAATGATATTACATGATATATTGAAACATGTAATGGATGATACATGTATATGAAACTTGCTTAGTGGCTATGTTCATCCATGTTTATTGGCTATTATATGTGTTTTACATGGCTAACATGTTGGGGAATATGTGCTTAGGCATTTTGCCAAATTGAATTGGGATATGCTATGTTTACTTACATAAATTATGACTAAATGGTAAGTTAAATTCTATGTTATACGAACTACTAAGCTTAAACATAAATTGTGACTAAATGATAAGTTAAATTCTATGTTATATGAACTACTAAGCTTAAATTCTTACTCGATGTATTTTCCATTTTTTTTGTGAATCGAAAGCTCGTTCGGGTTGGAAGGTTGTCGGAGCTATATCACACTATCCATCGGCGCACTCGCTACTTTCAGTTGGTTTAAGTTTTGTCATAATGGCATGTATAGGTTATTTTGGCTAATGTTGGCCTATATGCTTTGTTGATAAGTTGATCATTTGTTTGGCTAGTGTTTTGGCACTTTGATGATAGAATAAGTCTAGTATATGGTATGTAATTTTTCTCTCTCCAATGGTTGATGAATAACTTGGTATGGTTGAATTATGGAAGATGAAAATTGTGTTATGAATATGCATATTAAATATGTGCTTTGTGAGAGGACGTAATTGTGGTAAATTGGTATTTTGGTGGAAATGAATTATATGGTCATTTGATGCTTATTTTAGAATGGAGTTTTGGTACAAATGGTATGTTTTGTTAAATTATCTACATGGTAAGTTTTGGTGTAAATATGCATATATGTTAGTTGAACAATTAGTTATATTGAACACATGATTAGTCATGTTTATAAGTTGTTGTTTAAGGTGCCTAAGGGTGTATTGGTTGTATGTGATCATACCATTTGTATAAGGCTTGATTATGCTTGTTTGGATGCCTTATTATAGTTTGTGTATACATGCATTTTTTGGTGTAGGTTTATACCAAATTGGGTGAGAAATATGGCTTGTAAATTGGGCTATTTTCGTCTACACAAGCAGAGACACTGGCGTGTGTCTCAACCGTGTGTGACACATGGTCAGGTGAGACAGCGGTACATCCCCTATAGCTTTTAAAAGGTTGCAAGTTAGGCTGTTACACGGCCTAGCACACGGCCTAGCACATAGGCATGTGAGGTTATTTCGAAGGGTACACAGCCTAGCACACAGGCGTGTGGTTTGGCCGTGTGACCAAGTTAGTGAGTTACACGGGCACGGACATGGGCTAAGACACGGCCGTGGGTCCCTACCTCGAATGCCCGCAAGGCCTGAGACATGAGTGTGTCTCTTGGCTGTGTGACTCACACGACCTGGCGACACGGTCGTGTGACCTTTGTAGCTTTGAAAATTTTTAATGTTCCAAATTTTTTTTAGAGTTTTCAATTTAGTACCGACTTATTTTTAATGCGTATTTAGGGCCTTGAGGGCTCGTATAAGGGACAGCATGTATGATTTTGATTTGTTTTATTATGAATATTGATATGTTATGAAATGTTTGAAATTACTGTCTATTTGATTCGTAATCTTTGATAATGCTCTGTAACCTTATTTCGGTGATAGATTCAGGTTATGGGTGTTACAGATAGTGGATTAGTTTACGAAGAGTGTGCATTTCTTTCCTGTTCATATGGCTTACAGTTTTTAATAGTTGGTTGAGCTTTATGTCAGGGAGATTTTCAGATTACCTAGAGTTCCAGTTTCTATGATATTGGACAAATATCCACGATTTACGTCGAGGTTTTGGAAGATGTTGCATGAGGCTTTAGGCTCGAAGCTTAACTTTAGTATAACATATCATCTGCAGCTAGATGGTCAGTCTGAGAAGGTGATCTATATTCTCAAGGATATGCTTCGGAGTTGTGTTATTGATTTTGGTGGTAATTGGGATCAACATTTTCCATTGGCTGAGTTCGCGTACAACAACAGTGACCAGAGGAGTATTCAAATGTCTCTCTTTGAGGCATTTTATGGTAGGAAGTGTAGGACTCCACTATGTTGGTCTGACATGGAGGAAAAGAGGAATTTGGGTCTGGATTTGGTTCATGAAATCGAGGACAAGGCGAAACTTATTGCTGACTTGAGACGTCGAGATATCGAATATCATGTTGGTGATAAGGTATTTTTGAAGGTCTCACATTGGAAAAAGGTTTTGAGGTTCCGGTGAAAGGGTAAGCTTAGTTCGAGGTTCATTGGGCCTTACAATGGGATTGAGCGGATTGGACCAGTTACTTATCATCTTCTTTTGCTACCTGAGCTTGAGCACATTCACGATGTCTTCCATTTTTCCATGCTTCAAAAGTATAGATTAGATCCTTCTCATGTTGTCCCTATTGAGGAGATTGAAGTTCGATCTGATCTTTCATATGAGGAGGAACCAATTGCGATCTTAGACCATGAGGTCAAGGTGTTACGCAACAAGATAGTTACGTTAGTGAAAGTTTTGTGGCGCACTAAAAGACTGAGGAAGCCACTTGGGAGTCGGAAGATATCATGAGGCATCAATACCCGTATTTGTTTGATTTAGGTAAATTTCGAGGACAGAATTTCTTTTAAGAGGGGGAGAGTTGTAAGGCCTTGAAAATAGGCCTAGTAGTTTCGAGTAAGTTTACCAGGTTCCAAGTGAAAATTAGAGTTTATTAGTGATTTTTTAAATTTAGTTAGCTTAATTTCATTTAAAAAAATAGGTAAATAAAATTTTGAAAAAAAAAATTAGAAAAATTAATTTTATGGTTTTAAATAATTTTAGGGTAAAATAAATAATTTGGGTCTAATTAGAATTGAAAAATAAATTAAAATGGGGGTTGAATTAAGAGAATTTAAAAATATTAACTAAATAGGACCATTTTGCAAAACAGGAAAATGTAAGAGTGGTTTTATAGCAAATTATCCTTAGTTTTTGAATTTTGGAGGGAAAGGAGAATTTTGTAAAACAAGGCAAATGATGAAGTGGCTTAAGGATAATTTCCCCAATTTTTGAAAATCTGGTGGGGGTTTTCAATTTTAAAAACATTGCAACTACCTCACTTTGCACACCATTTTCACACAAATTAAGAGCTTTTTCTCTCAATTTTATTGCTTATTTTCATAGACCACATATCAAAGAATATATCTAAACTTTTACTCTCTCAAAATCCTCTCCAAAATATCCATAAAAGTTTTCCAAAGTTGAGCAAAAGACATTCAAAATTTCTTCAAGGATCTTGACTCAATCTTCTAAATTGATGATTTGAGATCAATTGAAGTTAATTCTCAACTCTAAGTTCATTTTTAAGTTGTTTTCAATCATTATTTGCTATTTAAGTTTATTAAAATGGATTTTCAAGTTTTGATTTCTTCTTTCTTGAACATGGAACTCAACAATGGTGAATCCATGATTTTGAGTTGGAATCCAAGTTTTAATGGATGTCTGAGCTCAAAATATGTTTATTAAGAGATTTTTTATCATAAAACAAGATATCAAACTCGTTTGGTTCTTTTTTAATCAAGAAGATGAGTTGATTTTTCGGGAAATTTTACAACGATTTAATAGATGAAATTAGCACTTAGTTTTTATGTTAACGGACTAGGAATGAAGTTTAGAACTGGTTTGTGGAGCTGAGAAGGTCGTTTAGTTGATGAATTTTATGTTTCGGCTTAATTGTGTAATTTTAGTAGCTAGATCAGAGAAACGATCTAGATCCGTATAGTTTATGAAATTTCAACTTTCTTAATGTTAATGTTAGTTTCTAATGCATATTTTGTCTCCATTAAAGCTTCACACTGAGATGAGAATGATACTAACCGGATTTGAGGCTCAAACTTATCTACTTGAACACACTTTTGTTTGAAAAACAAATTCTGGAGGTGAGTGATTTTAAAGGCTATTGGTAAATTTGCCTGGTTATGTGTTAGGACTAATTCCTGATAAAATGTGATCATAATTCCCTCTTCTTTCAACGGAGAACAAATGTTGAAAGTATGATCTAGCTATCTCTTTCAATTTCCCGATTTTATCCGTTTCCCTCATATCATCAGATTGTATTTTACGAATAAAATTCCTCTGCCATTTTTGTATTGTTTGTTTGTGAAAAAAGACAGTATTTTTGTCTCTGAATTTTAGCCAATTATCTCATGCTCGTTGTTCCTAGTAACGTTCATCCTTTTCAATCTCAAAATTGAGTTGAATTTTTGTATCAATGAGATCCCTAAAGTTTCATCATTCCTCTCAGCTTCCAGCAATTTAAATAGTGTTTTTAATGACTTAATCGCATCTTATTTTATTAGATTTGCAAAAATTAATTTTATTTTACAAGAGCATTTTTGGAATTGGCTTTTGGAAAATTGTGTGTTAGACTTTTGGCATGATTAATTTTGATTGAATGGATTGTTAATTAAAGCATGAGTTACAGAATTTTTAAGCATTTGATGTTGGAATTATGATTGGTTTAAGATTCATGGACATAGGCATTTGTTGTGCTTCATTATATTGATGTTGAAATTGTTAAGCTACATATTTTTAATGGCATTTTTTAAATCTTAAATTAAGTGCTTAAACATAATATTTTATGCCTTGTATGTATGATTATATTAGCAACATTGCATGGTGGATCCATTGGATATAGCTGTCATGCCATAGGATTTGTGAGTACTCACCATTATATGTGTTATTTGTGAGATATGGCTCAAGAAGTTCTAATTTTTAGAGTAAATAAAAGAGTGTTGAGCTTGTGTCTCCACTCAACGGGACTGTGAGGTGATATAAGGGAGCATGTGGCTTCGACCTGCTCAATCCAGGACTATTTTTTATATGTAGGAGTTTGGAGATTCGTTTATCCAATGCATGATCACACTTTTAAATATTGCCATGGATATATTATGCCAATATAAGTATATGTTTACAAGTTAAATTATGATTTCATATGCCATATTAAATTGAACTTTATTCATGGAATAGCATATATTAGTAAGATTACAATATGTGATATTGTGATTGAAATTTTTAATGCTTAATTTGATTGGATTTATGCATGAATTAGGTGCGATTTACTTATTGTTTTTACGATCATTCACTGAGCTTTTTAAGCTCACACCCTCACACCTTTGTGTAGTGACTTTTCTGGCTTGAGGAGTTGAGGAGCAAGCGCAAGGCCGATCCAAGATTAAGGCTCAATATTAGGTTGAGAATTCTTGTAACACCCCGTACCCGAGACCATGGTCGGAAGCGAGCACGAGGTGCTAACAGACATAATTCATGTATGTTCACAGTCCATTTTAAAAATTTCCAGACAGCTGGCTAACTGCGTCACTGTCACCTTAAAAATCATATCTTGAGTTCCAAAACTCGAAAATCAGTTTCGTAATTTTTCCCTGAAACTAGACTCATATATCCATCCACAAATTTTTTTCTAGAATTTTTGGTCGAGCCAATTAGTATAGTTTATTAGTTAAAGTCTCGACTACACTGACCTTCCTGCATTGCGACTTAGATAACTCCTTATACAGGGATTCAATACTTATGCTGTTTGTTTCTAATGAAACTAGACTCAAAAAGGAACCTATACAATATGGAATGACTTCTAATTATCTCTGGTTAATTTATAATGAATTTCCAAAGTCAGATCAGGGGATCCAGAAATCGCTCTGGCCCTGTCCCACGAAAACTTAAATATCTCTTAAAAGACGACTCATGTTACCGTTTCGTTTCTTCCATATGGAAGTAGATTCATCAAGGTTAGATTACATAATTTATTCACTATTTAATTCCATTCCTACTATTTTTAGTGATTTTTCAAATTCACACTACTGCTGCTGTCAGCATCTGCCTTTAAGGTAGACTTTACCTATTACATAGTTTCCATGATTCAACTAACCCTTTAGCATATATAGCACAAAGTATGATCGCGATTAACCATTCCAATGGCCAACCATTGTCAAGCATATCCACACCTCTCAATAACCATATACATACAAAATGATTATAACATTATGCTCAAAAATATATATAAGCCATTTTCGCATGGCTATCCAAATTTATACAAAACCAATTGGTACATGACCCACAACAAAAAGGGTAGTCCTATACATGCCATTTCAAAGTTCAACCAAAAGTGTACCAAAAGGGGCTTTGATAGTGTGGATGACTGCGACTTCAACAATCCTGAGTCCGATAGCTGACGAACCAAAATCTATAAAACAGAGAATCAAAGAAACGGAGTAAGCATTTAATGCTTAGTAAGTTTTGAGCCATGAAATTAGACACAACTAAAGTATAACATTGGTATGGCTAAACGGATAATTTCATATGCACAAATTCTCAATATCATACTTACTTCACATTACCGACCCTTATATTCATACACAAAAGATCAATTTAGCCAAAGGCCGGTAGCTCATTTATCGACTGAGCGAATACTATTTGTAAGGAATCAACCAATTCAATGCATATACGAAACATACCTCATCGCTGGGATTTTACGAGCGTATTAATTGAAATTATTACAGCAAGATCGCTCATTCCCAAGCCAGGTACCTTCGGGATTTAACCGGATATAGCTACTCGCTCGAATGCCTTCGGGACATAGCCCAGATGTAGTAACTCGCACAAATGCCTTCGGGACTTAGCCCGGATATAGTAACTCGCACAAATGCCTTCAGGGCTTAACCCGGATATAGTAACCCGCACAAATGCTTTCGGGACTTAGCCCGGAACTAGTCACTAGCGCAAATGCCTTCGGGACATAGCCCGGTTATCATCCGAATATTCATGCACATATCAATAAATCATGACACATTTATATCTCATTTTCATAATTAGAGTTCAAACACAAGTCACGTATTAAGCACTCCCATTTTCGGTTCACTAGCCACATACAAACAGCATGGTTTAGTTTGCTTTATGACACGATCTCTATGCACATACGGCTACCCGTCATACGTATAGACTAATTAACTCAACATATAATTCAAGTAGAATCATCATATCACCGTATATTTGTTATGCTCATACGTCATGACTTAATCAAATCGTAAACTAATACTCGTTACTCGAAAACTTACCTCGGATGTTGTCGAACGATTTCGATTGCTATTCGACCACTTTTTCCTTCCCTTTATCGGATTTAGTTCCCCTTTGCTCTTGAGCTAATTCAAACAAATTTAACTTATTAAAGTCTCATTATGCTAGCTTATGGCCGAATATGACAAGGAGTTTGATAGGCCATATGGCCACCTTTAGCTCAAATACAAAATGGTCGTACGCATTTTTAATCACATTGAGCAATTTAACACAATTAATCTAACATTTCCTCATGTACACCTTTATGACCGGATACACATATCATTAACCTAATATCACTTAACTAAGCACTTTAACAAGTTTTCTTTAACTATACACACATTCGGCAATGACAAAGACAACTTAACAAACCTCAAATTCAACTTATAACAATATATACTCAATATTCAAAGCATTTAACATCACTTCATCATAACCTTACATCATGGCCAAATGCTTCTTTTAAACCATTTACCCTCACAAAGCATAAATTTCATCATCAAGCTTACAAGCTTATAATCCATGAATTATAACCTCCTAATATTCATCCAACTCTCACTCATTAGCTTCTAACATAAATCTCAAAATCTATAGTTCCTTTTTTTTTCTACCCATGACCGAAATCTCCAACAACACCAAATGAAAATATACTTCATGGATCTAAGGTAGAACCAAGAAAGGAACTCATAAATATCAAGGTGTAAGCATCTACCATTGTTCATCTAGATTTAGCATGAAACATAACCATCACCCTTATTAATCTCCATAGCCGAAAACCTTACTCAATCCAAAATCAAAATTTCAACATGGGTTACCAAGAATAACTTGATAACTCACTCAATATCAACTAAAATTTCAAGGACTATCATAAACTTTCTTACCTTAATATTCACCTAAGATGGCCGATTGCTTCATCCCCTTCTTCCTCTTTTCAATTCGGCCAAGAAGAACCAAAGAATGAAGCCTTTTTTTTCTCTTCTAGTTTCGGCAAAATGGGGGAGCAAGGATGAAACAACTTTGGTTTCTCCTCCCACTCCCCACATATTTTATTGTTCTTAACACAACATGTTGTCATAAACTTTTCATAATATGTTTTACCCATCACAATTTGTCTATCCACCTTGTCATGGCCGGCCACTACTATTTAAGGGGGAAAATTGACATGCAAGTCCACCTTTATGATTATATGCACTAATAGATCCTTATAGATTAACCTATCACATTTCAAAAGTGTCACACATAAGTCCTATTAACTAAATTCACGTGCAATTAACTAAATCGAAGCTTAAAACTTTCACGCATTCATATTCACATATTTTAGACAATAAATATCATATTCAAATAATTTAGTGACTCGGTTTAGCGGTCCCGAAACCGCTTTCCGACTAGGGTCACTTTAGGGTTGTCACAACTCTCCCCTACTTAAGAAATTTTCGTCCCCGAAAATCTTACCGGTAAATAGGTTTGGGTATCGCTCTTTCATAGAGTTCTCGGTTTCCCAAGTAGCTTCTTCGATTCCGTGTCTGAGCCATAACACTTTTACTAACGGAACCCTTTTGTTTCGCAACTCTTTCACTTCACGAGCTAGGATACGAATCGGTTCTTCTTCATAACTCATGTCGGATTGAATTTCAACCTCTGATGGATTAATTATGTGTGATGGATCAGATCTATAACGTCGAAGCATCGATATATGAAAGACGTCGTGAATCTTTTCAAGTTCAGGGGGCAAAATCAATCTATACGCAACTGGACCAACTCTTTCAGAGATTTCATACGGCCCAATGAATCTCGGACTCAATTTGCCCTTATAGCCAAATCTGAGTATCTTTTTCCAAGGTGAAACTTTAAGAAACACTTTGTTCCCCACCTGATACTCGATGTCTTTTCGTTTCAAATCCGCATACGACTTCTGGCGATCTGTGGCTGCCTTCAGACTTTCACGGATTACTTTTACTTTCTGTTCAGCATCTTTAATCAAATCAACTCCGAAAATTTTACTTTCACCGAGCTCGGTCCAAAACAATGGTGTACGGCATTTACGACCGTACAAAGCCTCGTAAGGTGCCATCTTAATACTTGATTGAAAAACTGTTATCGTAAGCGAATTCAATCAAAGGTAAATACCGCTCCCATGAACCACTAAACTCGAGGATGCAACATCTCAACATATCCTCAAGTATCTGAATTATCCGCTCGGATTGACCATCGGTTTGTGGATGAAAAGCGGTGCTAAAATGAAGCTTGGTAGCCAAAGCTTCTTGCAATTTTTTTCCAAAATCGCGAGGTGAATCTCGAATCTCTATCCGACACAATAGAAATCGGTACCCCGTGTAATCTCACAATTTGAGAAACATACAATTCAGCTAGTTTATCCAATGAAAAATCCGTACTTACGGGGATAAAGTGAGCCGACTTAGTCAGTCTATCAACAACAACCCAAATCGCATCTTTCTTACTTGCTGACACTGGCAACCTAGATACAAAATCCATCGTGACTCGATCCCATTTCCATTCAGGTATCATGATCGACTGAAGTAAACCAGTAGGCACTTGATGTTCCGCCTTCACTTGCTGACATACTAAACACTTCGAGACAAAATCAGAAATTTCTCGTTTCATACCATGCCACCAAAACTGACGTCTTAGGTCGTTGTACAATTTCGTACTCCCCAGGTGAATTGACATTCGGCTACAATGAGCTTCGTTCAGAATCATCAAAATGAGTTCTGAATTTCTTGGAACACACAAACGATTTCTGAACCTCAAACAATCATCATCATCAACTTGAAACTCTGATTCCATATTCGAAACACATTCAGCCCGTTTTGCAACCAATTCATCATCGACTTTCTGAGCTTCACGAATTTGATGAATCAACAATGGTTTGGCCTTTAATTCTGCCACTAACACATTGTCGGATAGAACGGACAAGTGTACATTCATCGCTCGTAAAGCAAACAGTGATTTACGACTTAAGGCATCCGCCACCACATTAGCCTTTCCCGGGTGATAATCAATGACAAGCTCATAATCTTTCAACAACTCAAGCCAACGCCTTTGTCGCAGATTCAAGTCTCTTTGAGTCATCAAATATTTGAGACTTTTGTGATCCAAATATACATGGCACTTCTCACCAAATAAGTAATGTCGCCATATTTTCAAGGCGAACACAATGGCAGCTAGTTCGAGATCATGGGTTGGATAATTCTTCTCATGTGGCTTCAGTTGTCTCGACGCATAGGCCACAACTCGACCTTCTTGCATCAATACGCAACCCAACCCAAGTAGGGAGGCATCACTATAAATGACAAACTCTTTGCCTGATTCGGGCTGCACTAGAATCGGAGCTTCAGTCAAATAAGTTTTTAGTTGATCAAAACTTTTCTGACATTTTTCCGTCCATTCAAACTTAACATCTTTTTGAAGTAGCTTCATCATTGGTGTGGCTATCATCGAGAAACCCTTTACAAAACCGTCTATAGTAGCCGGCTAGTCCCAAAAAGCTCCGAACCTCCGTAATATTTCTCGGAGGCTTCCAATTAAGTATGGCTGAAATTTTGCTCGGGTCAACACGAATACCTGATGCGGATACCACATGACCCAAGAAGCTCCCTCTCTTAACCAGAACTCACACTTACTGAATTTAGCATATAACTGCTTATCCCATAAAATTTGCAACACTAATCCCAGGTGTTCAGCATGATCGGTTTCATTTCTCGAATAGACCAAAATATCATCGATAAACACAACTACAAACCGATCCAAATACGGTCTGAAGATTCGATCCATCAAATCCATAAATACCGCAGGGGCATTAGTGAGCCCAAACGGCATCACTAAGAATTTGTAGTGACCGTATCTCGTTCTGAAAACAGTTTTGGGTATATCCGAATCTCGAATTCGCAACTGATAATAACCCGATCTCAAGTCTATCTTTGAAAACACTGAGGCTCCCTTTAGTTGATCAAACAAATCATCAATGCGCGGCATCGGATATTTATTCTTTATTGTCACCTTATTCAGCTGACGATAGTCGATGCACAACCTCATGGTTCCGTCCTTCTTTTTCACAAACAATATTGGTGCACCCCAAGGTGAGAAACTTGGTCGAACGAAACCTCTATCCGTCAACTCTTGCAACTAAGCTTTCAATTCCTTTAATTTCGTTGGTGCCATACGATACGGAGCTATCGAAATCAGTGTAGTCCCAGGTACAAGCTCGATGCCAAACTCTACCTCCCGAATAGGTGGTAAACCTGGTAATTCTTCGGGAAAAACATCCGGGTATTCACAAACCACTGGCACAGATTCAGGCTTCTTTTCTAACTCTTTGTCATCAAGTACATACGCAAGGTATGCTTCACACCCTTTTCTTACATATTTCTGAGCCAACATTGATGATATTACAGCTGGCAACCTATTCATGTCAGTAGACTCAACTCGGATTATCTCGTTATTTACACACCTCAAATCGATGGTTTTTCTTTTGCAATTTACAATTGCATCATGTACGGTCAACCAATCCATACCGAGGATAACATCAAACTCGTCAAACAGTAAAAGCATCAAATCGGCCGGAAAACAGGAACCTCGGATTACTAGGGGACATTTCTTGCACACTTTGTCGACAAGCACGTAACGACCCAAAGGATTTGACACCCGAATTACAAACTCAGTGACTTAACAGGTAGAGTCTTACTGGATGCTAATGTTTCACATATATAAGAATGAGTAGAACCAGGGTCAATCAAAGCAATCACATTAGTATCAAAGAGAGTAAAAGTACCGGTAATAATATCTGGCGAGGAAGCATCCTCGCGTGCGCGTATAGCATAAGCTCTAGCAGAAGCACGAGCCTCAGATCTGGTTGTAGCATCTCTAGATCCTCTCTGACCGCCACTAGCATTGCCCGTATTCCTAGATGGTCTACCCCGAGCAGTAGTAGCACCAGGCTTCCCACTCTGATTTACGTTGTGTTCAGACAATCTCGGGCAATCTCTAATAAAGTGGTCAGCTGACCCGCACTTGTAACAGGAGCGGTCATGGAATCTACAACTCCCCGAGTGCCATTTACCACAATACTGACACTCCGTTCTGTCTCGACGGTCATTTCCAACACTGGCGACCGAAGTGACTCGTGCACTCACAGGGGGTCGATCACGGTCTCGTCTAGAAAAACCCGAAGTGTCTCTAGATCGGCCCAAATCATCTCTAAACTTTTTCAATGATTGTTGAAAGGGCCTCCCTGAAGACCTCTTACGAAACTCTTTTGCTCCCATATCAGCTTTTCTTTTCTCCATACTGAGGTCCTCGGCTTTGCAAGCTCGCTCGACAAGTACCACAAATTCTCAGATTTCCAAGATGCCAACATACAGCTTTATATCATCATTCAGTCCATCCTCGAAACGTTTACACATTACGGCTTCTGAGGAAATGCATTCTCGTGCGTATCGGCTAAGCCTCACAAATTTTTGTTCATAGTCGGTAACCGACATGGAACCTTGTTTAAGTTCAAGAAATTCCTTCCATTTTTGATCCATAAATCTCTGAATGATATACTTTTTCTGAAACTCGGTTTGGAAAAACTCCCAAGTTACTTGCTCTCTGGGCACAACAGAAGTCAACGTATTCCACCAATAGTAGGCAGAATCACGTAGCAAGGAGATAGTACACTTTAGGCACTCATCGGATGTGCAAGATAGCTCATCGAGTACCCGAATAGTGTTGTCCAACCAAAATTCAGCTTGCTCGGCATCATCGCTATCCGTAGCCTTAAATTCAGTAGCCCCGTGTTTTCGAATTCTGTCAACTGGGGGCTTATTTGACCTTATTTGGTCAGTTGCCGGAGGTATTGTAGGTGCGGGGGTTGCATTAGTCGGGAATGGAGGTTGTGGAACAGCCGTATTAGTTCGAATGTATTGGTTGAACCAATCATTCATCACGCTATAGAAAGCTTGTCTAGCTTCATCATTCGGATTACTAGCAATAGGTTGAGAGTCCGCCGGAGCTGTCCCTTGTGCGGGAGCAGGCGCTACACTCTCAAGATCATCAGCTACCGCTCGGTCGGGATCGGGATCCATTACTATAAATAAACACATTTTCAATTGTCAGAAATCACCACACTATCAAATAATCACAAAATGGCATGTATAGCTAGACCCGAACGTATTACGGTAGTCCTAGAATCGACTAAACCGTAGCTCTGATACCAATAAAATTGTAACACCCCGTACCCGAGACCGTGGTCGGAAGCGACCACGAGGTGCTAACAGACATAATTCATGTATGTTCACAGTCCATTTTAAAAATTTCTAGACAGCTGGCTAACTGCGTCACTGTCACCTTAAAAATCATATCTTGAGTTCCAAAACTTGAAAATCAGTTTCGTAATTTTTCCCTGAAACTAGACTCATATATCCATCCAAATATTTTTTTCTAGAATTTTTGGTTTAGCCAATTGGTACAGTTTATTAGTTAATATATCCCCTGTTACAGGGTTCGACTACACTGACCTTCCTGCATTGCGACTTATATAACTCCTTATACAGGGATTCAATACTTATGCCGTTTGTTTCTAATGAAACTAGACTCAGAAAGGAACATATACATATATGGCATGACTTCTAATTATCTCTGGTTAATTTATAATGAATTTCCAAAGTCAGATCAGAGGATACAGAAATTGCTCTGGCCCTGTCCCACTAAAACTTAAATATCTCTTAAAATACGACTCATGTGACTGTTTTGTTTCTTCCATATGAAATTAGATTCATCAAGGTTATATTACATAATTTCTTCACTACCTAATTCCGTTCCTACTATTTTTAGTGATTTTTCAAATTCACACCACTGCTGCTGTCAGCATCTGCCTTTAAGGTAGACTTTACCTATTACATAGTTTCCATGATTCAACTAACCCTTTAGCATATATAGCACAAAGTAAGATCGCGATTAACCATTCCAATGGCCAATCATTGCCAAGCATATCCACACCTCTCAATAACCATATACATACAAAATGATTATAACATTCTGCTCAAAAATATATATAAGCCATTTTCGCATGGCTATCCAAATTTATACAAAACCAAAGGGTACATGACCCACAACAAAAAGGGTAGTCCTATACATGCCATTTCAAAGTTCAACCAAAAGTGTACCAAAAGGGGCTTTGATAGTGTGGACGACTTCGACTTCAACAATCCCTAGTCCGATAGCTGACGAACCAAAATCTATAAAACAGAGAATCAAAGAAACGGAGTAAGCATTTAATGCTTAGTAAGTTTTGAGCCATGAAATTAGACACAACTAAAGCATAACATTCGTATGGCTAAACGAATAATTTCATATGCACAAATTCTCAATATCATACTTACTTCACATTACCGACCCTTATATTCATACACAAAAGATCAATTTAGCCAAAGGCCGGTAGCTCATTTATCGACTGAGCGAATACTATTTGTAAGGAATCAACCAATTCAATGCATATACGAAACATACCTCATCGCTGGGATTTTACGAGCGTATTAATTGAAATTATTACAGTAAGATCGCTCATTCCTAAGCCAGGTACCTTCGGGATTTAACCGGATATAGCTACTCACTTGAATGCCTTCGGGACATAGCCCGGATGTAGTAACTCGCACAAATGCCTTCGGGGCTTAACCCGGATATAGTAACTCGCACAAATGCCTTCGGGACTTAGCCCGGTTATCATCCGAATATTCATGCACATATCAATAAATCATGACACATTTATATCTCATTTTCATAATTAGAGTTCAAACACAAGTCACGTATTAAGCACTCCCATTTTCGGCTCACTAGCCACATACAAACAGCATGGTTTAGTTTGCTTTATGACACGATATCTATGCACATACGGCTGCCCGTCATACGTATAGACTAATTAACTCAACATATAATTCAAGTAGAATCATCATATCACCGTATATTTGTTATGCTCATACGTCATGACTTAATCAAATCGTAAACTAAGTCTCGTTACTCGAAAACTTACCTCGGATGTTGTCGAACGATTTCGATGGCTATTCGACCACTTTTTCCTTCCCTTTATTGGATTTAGTTCCCCTTTACTCTTGAGCTAATTCAAACAAATTTAACTTATTAAAGTCTCATTATGCTAGCTTATGGCCGAATATGACAAGGAGTTTGATAGGTCATATGGCCACCTTTAGCTCAAATACAAAATGGTCATACGCATTTTTAATCACATTGAGCAATTTAACACAATTAATCTAACATTTCCTCATGGACACCTTTATGACTGGATACACATATCATTAACCTAATATCACTTAACTAAGCACTTTAACAAGTTTTCTTTAACTATACACACATTCGGCAATGACAAAGACAACTTAACAAACCTCAAATTCAACTTATAACAATATATACTCAATATTCAAAGCATTTAACATCACTTCATCATAATCTTACATTATGGCCGAATGCTCCTTTTAAACCCTCACAAAGCATAAATTTCATCATCAAGCTTACAAGCTTATAATCCATGAATTATAACCTCCTAATATTCATCCAACTCTCACTCATTAGCTTCTAACATAAATCTCAAAATCTATAGTTCCGTTTTTTTTCTACCCATGACCGAAATCTCCAACAACACCAAATGAAAATATACTTCATGGATCTAAGGTAGAACCAAGAAAGGAACTCATAAATATCAAGGTGTAAGCATCTACCATTGTTCATCTAGATTTAGCATGAAACATAACCATCACCCTTATTAATCTCCATAGCCGAAAACCTTACTCAATCCAAAATCAAAATTTCAACATGGGTTACCAAGAATAACTTGATAACTCACTCAATATCAACTAAAATTTCAAGGACTAGCATAAACTTTCTTACCTTAATATTCACCTAAGATGGCCGATTGCTTCATCCCCTTCTTCCTCTTTTCAATTCGGCCAAGAAGAACCAAAGAATGAAGCCTTTTTTTTTCTCTTCTAGTTTCGGCAAAATGGGGGAGCAAGGATGAAACAACTTTGGTTTCTCCTCCCACTCCCCACACATTTTATTGTTCTTAGCACAACATGTTGTCATAAAATTTTCATAATATGTTTTACCCATCACAATTTGTCTATCCACCTTGTCATGGCCGGCCACTACTATTTAAGGGGGAAAATTGACATGCAAGTCCACCTTTATGATTATATGCACTAATAGATCCTTATAGATTAACCTATCACATTTCAAAAGTGTCACACATAAGTCCTATTAACTAAATTCACGTGCAATTAACTAAGTCGAAGCTTAAAACTTTTACACATTCATATTCACATATTTTAGACAATAAATATCATATTCAAATAATTTAGTGACTAGTTTAGCGGTCCCGAAACCGCTTTCCGACTAGGGTCACTTTAGGGCTGTCACAATTCTTCTTTAGAAACAATAGGGGGTATTGTGGCACTTATTGGGACTAGTTTTAATTCAATTGTAATGGACATTAGACATTTATTTGGACATTTATTTTGGTGATGTTATAATTACTTTAATGCTTGGTTTTTATGCTTAATTGTTCTATAGTTTATGGGATGTTGATGAGAGTTCATATGGTGATTGAAAACATAGTGTTTGAAGCATGTATTTTATACTAACACAGTTTAATTGTAGCTTGCCAAGGAGTGGAATGCTTGTGGCTAAGGTATGTACCTTGTGTGATATAATTGATGGTTGCTAAGTATGATTAGGGCGATTAAAATAAATTTTTGACAAAAAAAATGCAGTGGTTTGCACACAGGTGTGTTGCATTAGACACGGGCATGTTGGTGGTTGAATACGGGCATGTTGAAATGGGACACGAGCATGTAGAGGCTTATGGCGATCACTCACGGGAATGTGGAAATTTGACAAAGGCGTGTTCAAACGTCCTAAAATTTTTTCGTGATTCAAACACGAGCATTTAAGGACACACAGGCATCGAATGTGGCCATGTGGTTCTTTTGTGTCTAATTCTTTTTTTTTAGATTTTGAAATTTAGTATCCTAGTTTGTTTAAATTATAATTTATTCCTAAAACTTGATTAGATTAATTGAAGCCTTTAACGATAGGGAAACTCGATAATATTTTAGAATTAAACTTGTGAGTGTTGGAATTTGGTAGAAATATTCTGAGATAGTATTTTGGGTAATGTATTAAAAGATTATAAAATTTATGTTTTAGTTCTTATTAATAAAATAATAATTAGACTTAGTAAATGAACTCGATTGAAACTAAAATTTTTAGGGCTTGCATAAATTGACTAAAAGAAGGTTGGTAATCATTTAGAACTAAAACAAGAGTGTTTAACTTTAGATGGTAAAATAACCAAAAAAACCCTTAGGGTTAAATAACTAGAAATAGTTTTAAAATGGTTCACAAAATCGTTTTTCTCGTTAAAATTAGATAGTTAATTAGTTAGTATTGAGGTGTTCTAAGGTTGGGGTTTGTTTTGGGTGGTCTTGAGTTGTAGAGTCAATTCGATGGCTATTGTGTTGCTTTGGGTTCGGGTCAGTCCGTCCCGATCGGGATTGGGTGTCACAGGTATTTAACACATGGAAAATTTACAAAAAAAAATAATGAAAAGGTGTTGGTGAGGAAACCTAAACCTAGGACCTAGAGAAACTATTTAAAGATCTTAACCACTTTGCCACTCACTTCCTTGTTTTCATTTTTGCAAGAAAATAAAATTAAAACATGGAATGTGACATTTGCTAAGGTTGGAAGCAAAATTGCATCACCTAGAAAATAATGAGAGGGAAGGGATTTGAACATTGATCATCAAGGTCAGCTCCACCACTACTCAATCACTAAAAATCAGGCGTGACCACTCTCAGTTCATTAACCCAATTTCTACTAACTCAGTTTTGGGGATGTGACAACTCTCCCCTTCTTAAAAAGAATTTTGTCCTCTGAACTTCTATTGTCAAGCCAATACACTTATCCACAAGATTCATAACTCTTTTTCCTAAACCTAATCATCACGCTTCCATTGCGCAACTTTGTTTCCAATGTAATTTCAATACTTCACCTTAAATCACCAATGGATTTCCTATTTACTTACACGGATTGTCTCAATGGGCTATATACAGAAACATCACTAATGATTTCCTCATTCCCAAATTCTCAATTTCACAGATACACTATTAATTTAAAACATTTAAGGAAAACAAATTGTCAATCAATGCAAGGTATAATTAGAATGGATTGTAAAAGTACCTTCATTGATGCCTAAATGCATCTTGATCCTCTCGATGCCTAGCAGTATAAACAAATCTCTGATTTCGTTTCTAATTTGAAGCTTGCATTTAACTAAAAGAATAACGTGAATGATCTTTAACACAGTGCTTAACAGACCCTCATCTGAAACATGCACCGTACTTTTTCAAACATTTTCCCTAATGACGCGCTTATAGTATATACAAATAAAAGTTCTTATTTGAACCAATAGAACCACTAATACTAGCTTTTACAATATTCTATTGTGGTCTATCCTCTCTAGCTCACTTCAAAGGTCGTGAATTTGGGCCAGTAGAACTAGACTTCCTCTTATTACGTACTTTATTCTTTTCCTTTCTCTCGCGTTCCAATAGAGAACCCTAGCTATACCGAAGCTCCCTTCTCCTTCAACAATGGTTTTCGGTTTTAGATAGTATGATGGAAGAAGATGGACTAGAAATTTCCATCATGTTTTATTTTAAATTCATTTATTAACCTAATTACTATTATGCCCTTATTATTTCCAATCAAATTTCAACAAGTATAAGCCCATTACTTTCCACTATGAGTAATAATGGTTTAATTACAAGTCTAGTCCTTTAACTTACCTTCATATAACTATTTAATAACTTTAACTAATAGAAATCAACTTTCTCAACTTTTACGATTTAGTCCTTTTTACTTAATTAACTATCTAAATGATAAATTTTCTTAACCAATTTTTTAACATGACACTAATGACCTCATAAATATTAAATAATATACTTTAATAAACTGACAGATCGAGATTGTGGTACCAAAACCATTGCTTCTAACACCACTGAAAAACAGGCTATTACGACCCGATAAACCTCAAACTCAACTTTCCCTTTCTGTCGAACCGATGCACTTTCTTCCACTGTGAGACTTTTAGGAACACTCGATCACTAATAGCAAATTCTATATATTTTCTTTTCAAATCAGCATACGATTTTTGACCATCTGGCGCTGCCTTCAAACAATCATGAATTATTTGGACCTTGTCTTCAATCTCATGAATCAAATAAGTACCAACTAACATGGATTCACTCAACTTTGACTAGTATAATGGTGTTCTACATTTCCTCCCATATAAAGCCTCAAACGGTGCCATTTTAATACTGGATTGATAGCTGTTATTCTACGCAAATTCTGCCAATGGTAAATACCTTTCCCAGCTACCTTCAAACTAAAGTATGCAACATCGTAACATATCCTCCAAACTTTGTATTACCTGTTTTGGTTGCCCATTTATTTGTGGATGATATGATGTACAAAAATTAAGTTTAGTGCCCAAATCCTCGTGGGGCTTACCCCAAAATATCAAGGTGAATCTCAGGTCTCTATCAGAAATATTAGACAACGACACTCTGTGCAGTCTGACAATCCCTGATACATATAACGCTGCTAACTACTCGAGCGAACAATCAATACTGATTGGAATGAAATGGGCAGACTTTGTCAATATGTCAATAATAACCCAGATTGAGTCTTTCTTCCTCGGTGTCACAGGCAATCCTAAAACAAAATTCATCATAACTCGCTCCCACTTCCACTCAAGGATGCTGTAGTAATCCTGGTGGTACCTAATGTTCCGCTTTTACCTGCTAACAAACCAATGAATTCCACTATTGCTAGTAAAGCCATGCCATACACAAGTCATGTACCTAACATATCGACTATGGGCTCAATCATCTTTAGAGCATAAGCCTCCACTTATATCAAAGCACATGAGTTGCATAGGCATGGTCAATGACTAACTCAGGATTTAGGTAAATCACACTATGAACATCGCAAGTGAATTAATTCACAAATGGATTCAGAATTATTTCATCCTGGGTCCAGTCCAATGTATCATTCTACCAATGAATACATCTATGTCTCTACTTGTGGAGTCAATTACTCTGATAGCCAAGACTAGCCATCTCCCTAATACAAATTGTAGACGACATAATAATCCTTCTACGTATTTAAATCAAATGCTCATTTTGATTCTTTTACGAGATTACGGACTCATTTAGATTATCTACTGAAGTAAGTTGTCTTTCTTGCAATGTAAACTTTCTTTACAATGCCACTTATCTTCACTTTGAGCTATAAACAATCAATGAGCTAATATTTACTTGTCACAATTTCCCTATGCATGCAAAATGTAAAAGACATAAATACAAAAGACATAATAGTGAAATGTGAAATTAACTTTATTTATTTATTCATCGTTCAAATAAATAGAAAATAGTTACATGTTTACTATAATATAAGCACATTTCCTAATAAATAAAACATTGCTCGATGAACGATATACGGATACGAGTTCACGGTTAACCATCCAAAGCACACAAGGCGCTCATACGAGCTAATCCAATCGATAACACACCTTGGCACCAAGTGTCTAGCCCAAAGGCTAACGTCCACCCCGTAAGACACCACATAAACACGGTAATATAACTCGATAATCCGTAACAAATGCAGGACTTCAGTATATTCAGTAAGCAAAGGATATACAGAAATCATTATCACATCTCATACTAGTCCCGTAACCCGCGCAAATAACATAGTGGCATGCCAATTATACCCTATTCTACATTCATCATGCTAAAGGTATTTCATCAGTGATCAATGCGATAATAACTCATTAATTCAATTTCCATGTATAAACATTAATTCATTAACCAACATCCAATAAGTAAGTTCATATAACAAGCATTTAAATTGTATTAAAATTAAACCGAACAAACTTACCAGATTAAACTGCAGCGATGACAAAAGTATAAGGACTATTTTGTAATTTTCCCTTTTCTTTGGTTTTCCACTCCTTGATCTAAAATAATAATTTCATTCAATTAACAATAATTTCATTCAATTAAATAATTCTAATAGTGAAATCAACTCATTTTATGCAATTAGGTCCTTTTTGACATTTTTACAAAATTACCTTAAATCATTTACTTTTATGCAATTTAGTCCCTAATCCCAAAACATGCAATTTAACCATTTTTATTCAAATCCAAGATTAGACGAATATCCAAGGGCCTCACTATAGTCCATAATTGCAACTATTTCATATCAAGTCCTTATAATTTTCTCACTTTAACAATTTAGTCCTTAACCATTAAAATCATCAAAAACTACTTTACAAAATAGTCCTATCTAACAACCACACTCAATAATATTCCATAAAGCTTCAAGAATAACTCAAACTCAACAATGGAACAATCCAAAACATTTGATAGTTTTACAAATTAGTCCTCGGGTTAGCTAAATTAAGCTAATACAATCTAAAAAACATAAAAATCATTAAAAACGGACATCAAACACGTACCCAATATAGAACCCTAGCTAGACCGAAGCTCGCTTCTCCTTCAACAATGGTTTTCGATTTTAAAAAGTATGATGGAAGAAGATAGACTAGAAATTTTCATCATGTTTTTATTTTAAATTATTTTATTAACCTAATTACTATTATGCCCTTATTATTTCCATTCAATTTCAACAATTATAAGCCCATTACTGTCCACTATGAGTAATAATTGTTTAATTACCATTCTAGTCCTTCAATTTACCTTCCTATAACTATTTAATAACTTTAACTAATAGAAATTAATTTTCTCAACTTTTACGATTTATTCCTTTTTACTTAATTAACTATCTAAACGATAAAATTTCTTAACCAATTTTTTTATATGAAACTAATGATATCATAAATATTAAAAAAATTATTTTTATGGACTAACATGTTGGAATTGTGGTCTCGAAACCACTATTTTCTGATACCCCTAAAAAATGGGCTGTTACAAGTGGCAAGATGGTGGTTCGTTGGTGAAATGATGGTGGTGTGAAGCTAGGAAATGGTGGAAAAGAAAGAAAGTATAGCAAAAATGCGAGGTTGAGAGCTAAACAAAAGAGAGAAAAGAGAAAAAAATGTGGAAGAGTAAAGGTTGGTGTGGTAATAAAAAGTGGAGAATGAGAGAATGGATGGAAAAAGTGTGGTCAACCTTGTCTAGGTTCAATAAACCATTCATATGGAAAAAAAATAAGGAGAATGGTAAGTTAAGGGGATAAAGGAATGAAGAGCGAATCATGGTCTCCACAAAAAAGGTATGTTGACCAAAAGAAAAGGAAAGAATCTTCCTTTCTTATGGTAAGCAAGGTTGGACGGCAATGAGGCTTTAAGCACATGGGAAAATCACAAAAATTAAATAAAAAAACGGTGTTGATGAGGATATTTGAACCTAGGACCTACAGGATTTTAATTAAACACTTAACCACTCTACTACTCACTTCTTCTTCTTTTTCATTTTAGCAAGAAAATAAATAAAACATGGGATGTGAAATCCTAACCCATTTAAAGATGCATTAGTAAAAATTGTATACTCTACTCTCGACTTTGGCTTTGCTAATACTAGAGCTTCATTCAAAACTATTTTTAGTTTCTCAACACTCTTCTAAAAATTCATCATTCCGCACATACTTTTCTTTCTTCATCAATAATTGAGTAAGTGGTTATGCTAATATTGAAAATCTTTTGACAAATCTTCTATAATACCTTGCTAATCCCATAAAATTGCGGACTTCCAATACATTTTTGGGTGGATTCCACACAAGTATTGCTTTGACCTTGGTGAGATCTACTTTAATACCATCAACAAAAATAACATTACCTAGAAAATGTACTTCTTTCAACCAAAACTCGCATTTACTAAACTTAGCATACAACTGATTATCACGCAGAGTTCTTAACACAATTCTCAAATGTTCCTTATGGTCATCCTCATTCTTAGAATAAAACAATATATCATCAATAAAGACCACTACAAACTGATCTAGATATGGTTGGAATATTGTATTCATTAAATCCATAAATATGGTAGGCACATTAGTAAAGGGCATTACCAAAAATTCATAATGACCATACCTTGATCGAAAGGCTATCTTAGGTGCATCATCACCCTTAATCTTTACTGTCTTAGATGCATCATCACCATCAATCTTTACCTGATAGTATCTAGACCTCATATTAATTTTGGAGTAAACTGTAGCCCCGAATAACTGATCAAACAAATATTTAGTCCTGGGCAGAGGATACTTATTCTTTATTGGTACCTTGTTCAATTGACGGTAATCTATACATAGACGTATTATTCCATATTTCTTTTTTCTCAAATAAAATTGGCGCACCCCATAGTGATACACTTGATCTTATAAAACCTTTATCTAACAGATCTTTCAACTGCTCCTTTAGTTCTTTAAGTTCTATCAGGACCATTTTGTAAGGAGTATAGGAAATAGGTATTGTTCCAGGTTCTAACTTAATTGAAAACTCTACTTCTCTCTCAGGTGGCACTCTAGGAAGCTTCCTGGGAAACACATCTAGAAATTCTCCTACTATGGGGACTTGATTAATTTCCTTTCTTAACTTAGATGAATCCATGATATAATCCAAATAAGTCTCTACACCATTAACAATCATCTTTCTAGTAGACATAGTAGAGATTATTCTGTTCTCTAGAACAATCTGTATACTAAGCATCAATAGCTCTTTTCCCTCAACAATTATCAGATGTACACCCGTTTTCATGAAAATCAACCATAATATTATGTCTTGTTAACCAATCCAACCCCAAAATAACATCAAATTCATGAAAGCTCAGTAATAACAAGTCTACACAAAATATATACTCACCAAATACCAATGGACAATTCTTTATCAACCTATTTACCACAGTACTCTGACCTAAAGGATTAGTTACTATCACATTGGTTTCAAAATTTACTACTTCAAGACTTAGGCCCTCTACAATCTTAGTACAAATATATGAATGCGTAAACCCTAAATCTATCAAAGCATAAATATTGCTTCAAAGAAAAGAAAACTTATTCGTTATCAACTCAGGCAGATCAACATCCTCTTTTGCTTTCATCACAGAAGCTTGAGTTGACACTTCAGAATTTGGCTTACTAACATATTTCCTCAGTGTTCCTTGCAGTGAACCAGACTCTATTTTCATTCCTGATCTACTCACTTGCTGAAACTTTTGAGGTCCTCAAACAGACTGTTCTATGCTCGCATCAATTTTAGATGGACAATCTTTAACTAAGCGATTTTTGGATCCACATCTATAACACACCTCTAAACGCTTCATGCATTCTCCACCATGATTTTTACCACAATAATCGTAAACACTGCTCACTATTCTACAACCACTTGAGCTTGCCAACAAATCAGCTGGTCTACAGAATCTATCACACCCCATATTTTATTTATTTTAATTCACTAGTGCATGTTAAATAATTCAAGTAGCCTAGTAGTTAAGTGAGTAAATTGATTCCAAAAGCTCTTAAGATAACTTTTTAGATAACTTTTGCATGAAGTCAACACCCTTGCTGTCCAACCCATGAGTTGCCATGCTTGGGAAAATTCTTTCCTTGTTTTCATGGTCAACATTCCATTTTTGTTCATTTATATCCTCCATTGCCTAGTTGATGTCATCCAATGCATTTAGACACATGCTTCACTTTTTATTTTTTTTATTTTGGTCTCCTCTCCTCTCTTTGCCGTCCTTCTCCTTACTCCTCCCCTCTCTTTGCCGTCCTTCTCCTTACTCCTCCCCTTTTTCTCTCATTTTCTTTCACTTTTATCACTTAATCACATTTTTTCTTCCATTCTCCTCCACCTAACCACCACTAGTAGCCAACTTCACCACCACAACACCACCGCTGAACCGCCGTCATCGTCCAACATCGAATTATTTGTTTTTCATTATTTTCTTCTCCTCTACTTGTAATTGGTTTACTAAATCATTCAATTCTAGTAATTTTATCTTAAAAAGGATTTATTCATGTCCTATTTCAAATCTATCTTCTTAATATTTTTGTTATATTCTTTTTAGTTGTGAATCTTCTTCCCTAATCGGTTTATCTTGATATTGCATAAGTATTGAAGATCCTCCAATCACAATATATTCTCTTGAATTTATACTCGATTAGGATGTTTCTAGCACTACAATTTATTGTGTATTTGTGAAGTTATATTCGTAAATCCCGAATCCATACTCTACACTTTGAAAGAGAGCGTTTAGACAAACGATTAAGTAACTATTTTACTTAATCACTAAAAAGAGAGTTATTTATTAAAATAATATTATTCTAAAATGATACAAAATTTGGTTTAAATTAAGATTCAAGGATTGATCTCTTCCCTGAGAATCAAAAACAAAATCGATATCATCGGAATTCACGAAATCAGGTGTGGGGATTTATCTTATCAAAATATAAGAAGTTATTATTAATTGTAAAAATGTGAAAATATTAAATATTCGTTAAGAAAATTCTAAAACGTGAAAATGGATGAATACACTCAGAATTTAGATATATAGATCATATCCGTTAAAAAGGAGGATTCCAAGTAACCGATTTTGAACTTTTAGATATGTGATAACATGAATGGTTTGTGTGATTTTCTGATAAATGTGATATTATATGATTTTTTTACCCTCTTTTTTTTGTCAAAATGGGTCCGAAGGCCACTACCTCAATATGAACAACCATCAGTGAGTACAACCCCATGGATATCGCTTTGATACTCCATGTTAAAAGAAAAAGTACAACATTTATCAATAGCAAGTTTACAAAGGCCATCGGCCACCCTATTTCTCAAGTGAATGACCCACTCAATCACAGACTCAATGGAAGAATCCAACAAATCAAAAATATTCTTCAATAAAAATCCAAAAATCAAGATATCCTTTCTACGAAATTTTAACCGGTTAACGAATCTTGCACAATCGATCTCAAAGATGGCCCCTACAACATTATTGTTACACGCGCAAACAATACCTTCTCTCAAGGCCTTCGCCTCAGGCCACTAAATATCCATTTTATAATCCAGGTAAACACATGACCACCTAAGACAAAACTATCACTGTTACATGCAATAATCCCAATGCCAACCATTGTGTCATGAATCGTTGCATCAACATTTATCTTAATGACATCAATCGGGGGCTTAACCAACCTATGGGATCTAGGAGGTCTAAGGTTCATCACACTATGCAACAAGTTAAAAATCCTAAAATCATCCCCCAAATTTGAGCCTGCTCCCAAATCAACCAAGTATCCTCTTCCTTCCCACGAAATAAAGCATTGTTGCGGGTATTCCAAATATTCCAAAGGACCTTAATGAGGTTCTCAAAAACCTTAAGGTCCAACAAGCGAATAGAATCCTCAAGCTAATCAATACACCTCTAAAAAGCGGAGTTAAGTAAACAATCATCCAACCCAGCATAAGAAAGAACCGCACGGGCTTTAGGACAGTCTCGAAGAGCATGGATAATAATCTCATCCCCCATTCCACACTTATGGCAAACCCGATTGAAATTCTAAAAAATCAAGGTCATTTTAAAATTAGTCAGAAGCAAGTTGTGACCAACCCTCCAAGAAAAGATACAAACTTTGGGAAGCACACGGAGATTCCAAATAGTACTCCAAAATAAACGATGTGGACCAAAACCCATCTTCTTAAGAATAAGCCAAAAATACCTAGATTGTGAATAATAGCACATGAACTTATTGCGAAACTAAACAATCCGATTTGGGGGGACCATGCTGAACAATCGGTAAGGCACAGAAATGAACACTCATCCCCTGTAACACCCCAAACCCGGCCTAGAAGTTAGGCCCAAATCTGGCCTGTCACATTGAAGTGTTTTTCAAAAACCATGTTCTCATTGAAAACCCTTCTTACTATTTAAAACCTCTGGCCATTTTAAAACTTGTGAAATGTTAATTCCCTTAAAACCTTACTTACTACGGAAGCTTAATTTTAGACAGTTGCGGGAACGTGATATTTTGAAAACCAATTGTTGTTTTAGAAAACTGCGTCTTACTTCTAACAAATATTAAGCATACCAAATAAATTTCCCAAATAAAAAGTTAAGAAAACAAAAAGGCCTTAATACAACCCAAATCAAAAACCAAAGTGCTTAACTAAATAAATGAAATAGAAAAACATGTGCAGTTGTGTGGTCATCTTCGAGCCCCTCGCAGCACCAATCCTCCTAATGCTGGGGATTACCTGCACAGTTAATAAACAAGGTGATTTTATGAAAACTCAATGTGTAATCCCCTCCTAAACTAAAATAGTTAGTAAATAGACAGAATTCAGAACCTGTCTAGGCCAAAGCCCATTATAGAATCAGTATCATATGCAAATATGTAGACAGATTACTAGCCTAATCCAACCAACACACCGCCCGTACCAACCAGCACACCATGTGGGGATAAAATTGACCCACCCAGCCAGCACACCAAGCTTAGCACCGATTACGGCACTAAGTCAACAAGACGGCTCAACGCCGTAGACAGGGCAACACATAGCCGTAAACATCGTAGCAACGCTGCCAGATAACAGGACGGCTGGAAGCCCTAAGCAGAATGGCACAATGGCACAAAGCCATCGATAATTGCATTATGTTAGGTACATAGCCCTCAACTAGAGTAACATTACCGGCACAAAACCTTAAGTAAATGTGATCGACACAGAGTCGTCAATAATCATATATTGGCACACAGCCTTAGGCAAAAACGTTTGGCACACAGCTATAACTAGGTTGGCACAGAGCCATATGTAGGTTGGCGCAAAGCCATAATCAGAATAATTGGCTTTAAGCCATCGGTAGCTGTATCATGTTAGGCACAGAGCCATCAGCAATGGCAATATAGTCAGCACACAGCCTCAGGTAAATATGATCGGCACAGAGTCGTCAATAATCATATATTGGGCTTAAAAGCCACCGATGGATCCACGGTCATCAAGCAACCATGCAATCCTCAATCAGTGGATCCACGGCCGTCAAGCAACCATGCAATCCTCAATCAGTGGATCCATGGTCGTCAAGCAACCATGCGATCCTCAATTTCTTCCTCCGTTTCATAATCCCCACTCATGTGCAACATAATATTATATGAATGCAACAAATATACACACGGCATACAAAATCATACAAATCACAGTTACAACAATCCAATCACAGTTATACATTCTCAGTCAAAACATAGTCAAATCAATCAAATTGTATTATCAGTGAGTCATATACCCTAGAGGGGCAGAACGGTCTTCTTACCTATTAGGGGTATTTTAGTCATTTCACCCTACAATGGTGTTTTGGTAAATCTACAAACCAAGGGTATTTCGATAATTTTACAAACCAATTGTATTTTTGTAGATTTTGAAAGTCAAGGGTATTTCTATAATTTTGTAAATCAGGGGTATTTTTGTAATTATCTAAATCAAGTGTATTTCGATAATTTTCCAAATTAAGGGTATTTTGGTAATTTTCCTAATCAAGGGTATTTCGGTAATTTTCCTAATCGAGGGTGTTTCGATAATTTTATAGGTCGAGGGTATTTCAATAATTTTACAGGTCGAGGGTATTTTGGTAATTTTACAAACCAGGGGTATTTTGATAATTTTACAAACTAGGGGTATTTTGGTAGTTTTGCTAATCGAGGGTATTTTGGTATTTTTATAAACCAAAGGTATTCAGTAATTTTGTAAACCAAGGGTATTTCAGTAATACTAGCCTACATATATGAGATTCACATAGTCCAATCCAATGTTTACTACACAATCATACAATTTATCCACTTGGGCCCATGGGCCCGTTGGGCCCACATGGCCCATCTCGGCCCAAAACAACCTAAGCCCACGAGAGCACCATGATGGCCTCAACCATCATGTCAAAGCTCCCATACGTGCGCTCACACGCTCGTGTGGCTACCATCGCTGTGTGACTGGCATTTGCCGTTCTACAGCTAGAGTAGTGCGAAAAACACATCTGTTTATGAGAACGCGCCGAAGTCCACGATCACCAACCTTGACACATCCTGCATTGAGTTTTAATCCCTTTTTTCCCCCTCCAACTCATCTGGTTCGCTCTATTTAAAGCTAGCTTCTTGCCAATACTCATGTTAGCTTCCCGATGTGGGATTACTTTCAACCATTAGGAAAATTCTTTATTTATTATGACCACTTCAACCACAGAGATCCAGTCCAACTCCACCTCCTACATAGCTCAAATAGAAAAATAAATACCCCATTGTGCATTCCAAGACTTAAACCTCAGACCTCACAGTTACATAACACACCACCTTGCCACTCCACCACAGGCTCTTTCTGTGTCATATTTTATCCTCAATTAATTATAAGACATATGTGCTATCGTCCAGATTCCTTTATAAGAAAAACCAAAATAAATTGCAAGAGCCAAGACTTGAACCCAGGCTCCCTTGCAACCTTAATGACGCCACAAGCACTAGACCACATGCTTCCTTGTGTCATTATGTACCACAATAATTTAAAAGGCCTTCATCCAATCACCTGGGGTTTTATTCACTTAAAACCAAAATTTTTGCTAAAGCCCAGGTTTGAACCCAAGATTTCTCCAACACTTCTCAGGGCCATTTACCACCAAAGCAGACATTTAATAGTGACATTTCCTTATACAATTAAATGCCTATATACAACCTCTTTACGGACCCATACACAAGGCCCAATACTTCTAGGCCCATATTTGGGGCGCTACATCCCTTCACAGTAAAAGTCCTTCACCCAATCGCCATCCCACTCACAGGAGTTAAACCTTCAGAAATTCATCACTAGATTATCTTTATTGCCTCTAGAAGAAGTCCTCAACAAGTTACCATCAAGACCCGCAAAACCCCATCTATGAGATCCATACTTAGCTATCATACCATCCCTTATTTGCCATCCAAACCTGGTCTCAAGAGATTTAACTGCATGGACAATACTCATCGAAGAGAAAGAAGGCTTATCAATAGCCTTCGAATGAAGCACATCCCCATTTGAAAAATACTTTGAACACAGAACATGATAACATAAGGTATCCTTATTATTGATGAGCTACCACACTTGTCTCTCGAGAAGCACAATATTGAAAAGCCTCAAGTCCTTAAAACCAAGACCACCCATACCCATAGGTGTACATAGAGAGTCCAACGCCATCATTGCCTAACCACAATCCTTGTTCTTTTTTGTCCACCAAAAGTTTCTCATCCTCGAAACCATCACATCAAGGGTACCCCTGGGAACAAGAAAAACTGAAAGCACATAAGTAGGTAAAGATTACAAAACAAATTTAGTGAATATATCCTTACCACCATAGGATAAAAGACTTTTAGACCAACCTTTTATGCTAAGAGAAAATCGGTCAACAATATGTTGAAACGCCCTCGTCTTGTTCTTGCCAATGACCAAAGGCAAGCCTAAATAGTTATCCATGGTCTCGAGAACTCACATACCCAAGATACCACTCAAATGCTCCCCCTGGTCTCTTCAAGTATTAGGGTTGAAATAGACAATAGACTTGGAAAGACTAATCTTTTTCCCAAAAATTGGCTCGAAATAGTAGAGGATATCCTTAACAATCTCAATCTCCTCCATTTTCTTACGAATAAAAAGGAGAGCATCATTCGCAAAAAAATAGATGATTAATCCTAGGCTCATTCTGACTGGCCGGAATACCCCAAACTTCCCATCCATCTGGGCCCTTAGGAGCAACCTAGAGAGTGCTTCCATACAAAACAAGAAAAGATAGGCGAAATTAGATCTCTCTGATGAAACTCTTTCTCAATATAACACCCTAAACCTGGCCTGGACGTTATGGCCGAATCTAGCGATGTCACATTAAAGTGTTTTTCATAAAGTACGATATTGCTAAAATCCCATTCCCTATTAAACCTCTTTGAGTGATCTTAAAGATGATTTCAAGAAATGTCATTTATGTTCCAAACGTGAGTCATTTTTCAAAAGCTAAACGTCGTTATTTTTTTAAAACGTTATTTCTTGCGAAAGCTCTTAAAATCGATTACTTATTCGTGGTATTTTTGAAAAACATTTATCTTTTTGAAAACTCGTGTTTTTTCCTACTACTAGTAGTTATAAATCGAAGCAAATAAAAATTCCAAATTAAAAATAAAACCCAAAGAGACCTTATTACAATAAAAATACCCAAAATAAAATTACTTATAATTTAAAAATCAAATATGGAAGTTTGTGCAGTTGTGTGGCCACCTTTGAGTCCCTTGCAACACCGATCCACCTAAGACTAGGGATTACCTGTATAGATAAATAGATGGGTGAGTTATGAAAACTCAGTGTGTGATCCCATATCAAATAACCAAACAGTGAGCATGTACAGTCTGGGCCTAAGCCCAATTCAGTAATGGTTTAGTCTCAATTAAGGCCTTAGCCCAATATAAAAACTGATGTTGCTCTCTATTAGCACACTTAATTGAGACATAAAGATGGTTATTTATAACCTTGTTCTGGCCTAATTAGGGCTTCACTCAACTTGGGCACAAAGAAACGAAATCGGGCATGAAAAGACGACAAAACAACAAAACAACAAAAGACCCATGTGTGGTAGAATAACATGTTGTGGCGTGCATGATGCTTTAACACTCCCAAGCATTTTCTTTAATTTTTGACACTTATTTTGCATCTACTCGTATTCAAATTTTCTTTTTATGTCAAATTGGACCTAAATAAAGTTAAAATACTCACTAAAGTATCTACTAAAAATTAACTAAAATCAAGTAAAAAATAATATAAAACATAAACATGATGCAATGCATGAAATCTATTTTATTTATGCAATTAAATGTAATATTTTACTTAAGAACTTACAAAAATCTAAATGAAAGGAGTACAAGTATAACTATATGATGAGAACCCATCACATGATCACTAGAGAGAAAGAAAGAATAGTTAGGCCGAAGCCTTATTTATCTTCAATAAGTTTCGATAATTTTATAGGTCGAGGGTATTTCAATAATTTTACAGGTCGAGGGTATTTTGGTAATTTTACAAACCAGGGGTATTTTGGTAATTTTACAAACTAGGGGTATTTTGGTAGTTTTGCTAATCGAGGGTATTTTGGTAATTTTATAAACCAAAGGTATTCAATAATTTTGTAAACCAAGGGTATTTCAGTAATTCTACCCTACAAGGGCATTTCAGTAATACTAGCCTACATATATGAGATTCACATAGTCCAATCCAATGTTTACTACACAATCATAAAATTTATCCACTTGGGCCCACATGGCCCATCTCGGCCCAAAACAACCTAAGCCCACGAGAGCACTCATGATGGCCTCAACGATCATGTCAAAGCTCCCATACGTGCGCTCACACGCTCGTGTGGCTACCATCGCTGTGTGACTGGCATTTGCCGTTCTACAGCTAGAGTAGTGCGAAAAACACATCTGTTTATGAGAACGCGCCGAAGTCCACGATCACCAACCTTGACACATCCTGCTTTGAGTTTTAATCCCTTTTTTCCCCCTCCAACTCATCTGGTTCGCTCTATTTAAAGCTAGCTTCTTGCCAATACTCATGTTAGCTTCCCGATGTGGGATTACTTTCAACCATTAGGAAAATTCTTTATTTATTATGACCACTTCAACCACAGAGATCCAGTCCAACTCCACCTCCTACATAGCTCAAATAGAAAAATAAATACCCCATTGTGCATTCCAAGACTTAAACCTCATACCTCACAGTTACATAACACACCACCTTGCCACTCCACCACAGGCTCTTTCTGTGTCATATTTTATCCTCAATTAATTATAAGACATATGTGCTAACATCCAGATTCCTTTATAAGAAAAACCAAAATAAATTGCAAGAGCCAAGACTTGAACCCAGGCTCCCTTGCAACCTTAGTGACGCCACAAGCACTAGACCACATGCTTCCTTGTGTCATTATGTACCACAATAATTTAAAAGGCCTTCATCCAATCACCCGGGGTTTTATTCACTTAAAACCAAAATTTTTGCTAAAGCCCAGGTTTGAACCCAAGATTTCTCCACCACTTCTCAGGGCCATTTACCACCAAAGTAGACATTTAATTGTGACATTTCCTTATACATTTAAATGCCTATATACAACCTCCTTACGGACCCATACACAAGGCCCAATACTTCTAGGCCCATATTTGGGGCGCTACATCCCTTCACAGTAAAAGTCGTTCACCCAATCGCCATCCCACTCACAGGAGTTAAACCTTCAAAAATTCATCACTCGGTTATCTCTATTGCCTCTGAAAGAAGTCCTCAACAAGTTACCATCAAGACCCACAAAACCCCATCTATGAGATCCATACTTAGCTATCATACCATCCCTTATTTTCCATCCAAACCTGGTCTCAAGAGATTTAACTGCATGGACAATACTCATCGAAGAGAAAGAAGGCTTATCAATAGCCTTCGAATGAAGCACATCCCCATTTGAAAAATACTTTGAACACAGAACATGATAACATAAGGTATCCTTATTATTGATGAGCTACCACACTTGTCTCTTGAGAAGCACAATATTGAAAAGCCTCAAGTCCTTAAAACCAAGACCACCCATACCCATAGGTGTACATAGAGAGTCCAACGCCATCATTGCCTAACCACAATCCTTGTTCTTTTTTGTCCACCAAAAGCTTCTCATTCTCGAAACCATCAGATCAAGGGTACCCCTGGGAACAAGAAAAACTGAAAGCACATAAGTAGGTAAAGATTACAAAACAAATTTAGTGAATATATCCTTACCACCATAGGATAAAAGACTTTTAGACCAAGCTTTTATCCTAAGAGAAATTCGGTCAACAATATGTTGAAACGCCTTCGTCTTGTTCTTGCCAATGACCAAAGGCAAGCCTAAATAGTTATCCATGGTCTCGAGAACTCACATACCCAAGATACCACTCAAATGCTCCCCCTGGTCTCTTCAAGTATTAGGGTTGAAATAGACAATAGACTTGGAAAGATTAATCTTTTTCCCAAAAATTGGCTCGAAATAGTGGAGGATATCCTTAACAATCTCAATCTCCTCCATTTTCTTACGAATAAAAAGGAGAGCATCATTCACAAAAAAATAAGATGATTAATCCTAGGCTCATTTTGACTGGCCGGAATACCCTAAACTTCCCATCCGTCTGGGCCCTTAGGAGCAACCTAGAGAGTGCTTCCATACAAAACAAGAAAAGATAGGCGAAATTAGATCTCTTTGATGAAACTCTTTCTCAATATAACACCCTAAACCTGGCCTGGACGTTATGGCCGAATCTAGCGATGTCACATTAAAGTGTTTTTCATAAAGTACGATATTGCTAAAATCCCATTCCCTATTAAACCTCTTTGAGTGATCTTAAAGATGATTTCAAGAAATGTTATTTATGTTCCAAACGTGAGGCGTTTTTCAAAAGTTAAACATCGTTAATTTTTTTAAACGTTATTTCTTGCGAAAGCTCTTAAAATCGATTACTTATTCGTGGTATTTTTGAAAAACATTTATCTTTTTGAAAACTCGTGTTTTTTCCTACTACTAGTAGTTATAAATCGAAGCAAATAAAAATTCCAAATTAAAAATAAAACCCAAAGAGGCCTTATTACAATAAAAATACCCAAAATAAAATTACTTATAATTTAAAAATCAAATATGGAAGTTTGTGCAGTTGTGTGGCCACCTTTGAGTCCCTTGCAACACCGATCCACCTAAGACTAGGGATTACCTGTACAGATAAATAGATGGGTGAGTTATGAAAACTCAGTGTGTGATCCCATATCAAATAACTAAACATTGAGCATGTACAGTTTGGGCCTAAGCCCAATTTAGTAATGGTTTAGTCTCAGTTAGGGCCTTAGCCCATTATAGTATCAGTATCAGTATGGGCCTGAACCCATCTCAGTGACAGTAACAGTACAGATATGCAATCAAGAGATCCTACCCAGCCAGCCTCTACACTCCATCTCCGTCCAACCCTACACTCCATGTTGGGATATAATCAATCCACCCTCCATACACTCCAAATAGTACCGATTGCAGCACTAAACAGTATTTACAGTGAGATGCTAGTACAGTACACTTCCTCCAATCGTAATAAAACCTAACCCCATGCAACACATCATGAATCATGTCATGTCATGTCATAATATCATACATGTACTCAACACGTCTAAAATGGCATGCTTAACACAATCATACATCACATAGGGGCATAACAATCATTTTATCACATAGGGGCATAACAGTCATTTTATTAATTATGGGGTCTAAGTAAACTTACCGACCCAATAGTAGGTCCACAATCGTCTTGGGTGACCCGTGCAACCTTAACAATCCAACAACGAAAATGAGCCCAATGCCCATATTGCAGGCCCATGTGGACCCACACACCCGTGTGGCCCACACAACCCATAATGACCTTGGCCCAGTAATGTCCACTCGTCCCTGTGGTTTACCCGCCCAGTTCAGCCCGAAATGGCCAAAAATAGCCTCGACCCATGAAATCGCTCATGGCCGGCCTCTATGATCAAACGTCCATGTTTAGTCACACGGACCACAACACGAGCGAGCGTACGCCCGTGTAATGTCATCGTTCACTTATTCTGGCTTTTGCCTATTTCCATAGTTGAGATTGTGTTTACATTCCTTGTTTACGAAAGTGTGCAAATAGCCCACGAGCACTCCAACCTATATTCAATCACAAGCTTCGGTTAATCGTCTACCAATCAAATTGAAGAGAACCCTAGCCAAAACACTTATCAAGAGATTACCTATCACTTGCCTTGATCGATCAATTGAGACTTGCACACTTAAACCAACACAAGAGACTGATTACAAACCCCTTAGAGATAACCTGCAATACAACCAAAACTTAATGACCTAAACCATTATTGATCACACCAATAGTTTGAACCAACCGCATAACAACTTACCTAAAACACAAAACTCAGAATAGGAGAAAGAAGCAATCGGCCTACACTCGAAACAAAAGTCGAAAGCACACGATACGATAGAGGCAAAGGCTGGCACAACCACACCCCTATCAAAAATCGGCAGCAAAGAAAGGTGTTAGGTGAAAGACTAATACGACAGAAAGAGAGAAAGAAAATAACTGTGCACACTCAACCTAATTGGTCAAAGAACAATTGCCAAATTGAAAGAATAGAAGAAGGAGAGATGGGGTATTCAGCCAAAACAAAGATGAAGAGAAAGGGTTGCTAAAACCAAAAGAATTAAGAAAGGGGGAGAAGACAGAGAATCGGCCAAAGGGTTGAAAAAGTATAATGGATAGAGGAAGGAGATTCGACCACTAGATAGAGGGAAGAGAATCGTTTTCCAGAGAAGAAGTAGACTAAAAGAGAACTGGCTAACAAGGGAAAAGAACGATAGTCGAAAGGGAGAACAAAGTAAAAATAAAACGAGAAAGAAAATACCCGAATAAACCCCAACAACATTCAACTTCCAAGCAAAAAAGAACCAAAAGAGTATATAGAAACCGAAATGAGAAGCAAACCAACCAAAGCCGAATTTTGAGTGCACAGAATTCAAATTCGGCACCAACACTCCCTGTCACCTCAACTTCCCATAATTTCCTCCCCCAAATCCCTCCATCCTGTCCATTCCTCCCCCAACCACTTAATTCAAAATTCACTCAAACACTTTAGTGTTTCAATGAAATCACAACACTCCCACAGCACCAGCAGCAAAATAAAACACTCCCCTACATCGCCAAGACTCGAACTCAAGACCCTCAGTAACAGTAACACGCCACCTATCCCTTAGACCAGCAGGCCCTTTCTGACATAAAATACCTACATTTATTTAAAAGCCTACTGACTAGAGACAGGGTTTATTCTTTAAAAAAAAAACTTCAGCTCAAGCTAAGGCTTGAACCCAAGGCTTCTCAGACTCTTCCCAGGACACTTAACCACTAAAGCAGACATACAATTGTGTGTAACATAAACATAAAGAAATAAATAATTAGAATTCTTGAGGCGATACACTCAGGGATAATCACATTCGTGAGGGACGTATTACACTTAACAACATATCTCACCGATCAGACGCATTATATAACCAAAGTAACCCATGAAGAGGAAAACCCCATACGGATCATCACTTTCTCTAACAAGTCCTAATCAACACGGTCATAAGCTTTACTCATGCCGAGCTTAATCACAAACCCTTTATTCGGCCCAATTTTAGAACTTTAGAGGTAATGTAAAAGCTCCTGAGCAATGAGAAAATTATCATGAATCATACGCCCCAACATAAAAGTACTCTGGTTCTGGCTAATACAAACTGAAAGAACATTTTTAATTTTATTAGCTAAGACCTTGGGAATCATGTAGATAACTCTACACAGGTTGGTAGAACAGAAGTGAGTTATAACCTTGGGCTCATCAATTTTGGGAATGAGAACCATAACAATTTAATTTATATCCTTTATGTCTTTTGCCCATTTAGTACCTCATGACAAAGCTTGAGCACATCTTTACCAGCCACCCCCAGTTCTCCTTATAGAAGAGACCTGAAAGCCCATCACTACCGAGGGCCTTTTGAGGATCCATCTGATTAAAGGCTTCAACCTAGCTCCTTATCAGTCACACCGCAATCCAAAGCACTATTCATATCAGAGATGATACAATTAGGAACCAAGCCCAACCCCCTCTCAAGGTTACCAAAAGCCTCAATCTTAAAAAGAGAGTGAAAGTAATCCTAAACCACCTGATGGACCCCTCTAGAATTGAAAACCTAATTGTCCTCAGCGTAACACCCCTAACCCGTATCTGTCACCGGAACAGGGTTACAGAGCATTACCAGAATTTACAGAACAAATAAACAAATATTTCATATCATATAGCATTCATACCAGAAAGTAATCGAAATCAAGCATAATGTCCCTTGTATGAGAACTCGAGGCCCAAAACACACATTAGAAACAAATCAGGACAAAATCGGGTACTTAAAGAATTTTTTCGAAAAACATTAAAAATTTTCAAAGGTGCAGGGGACACATTCCCGTGTGGCCAAGCCTTGTGTCTCACACTGGCAAGAGACATGCCCGTATCTCAGGTCGTGTGGGCATTTGAAATAGGGACACACGGCCGTGTCCCAGCCCGTGTCCAGACTTATCAACTCTTTGACTTGGGTCACACAGCCAAGCCACACACCCATGTGCTAGGCCATGTGAGCATGCTATTTTGCAAATTAAAAGATACAGGGGACACACGGCCATGTCACCTGGCCATGTGTCACACCCGTGTGTCACACACGACTGAGAGACACGCCCATGTCTCTACCCGTGTTGACCAAAAATAGGTCATTTCCAAGCCACATTTCTAACCCAATTTGCCGACAACCTAATCAAACATTTTCGGACATCAACAATCTATATGAAGACAATCAACCAAGCCAAAACCAAATTTTATACATGATATAACACCACATATATCCCAAAATCCATACTTGCCAAATTGACCAAATACTTATATATGCAAATTTATACCCAATACAAGCCATACAAATGACTAATCTCAATAAAATGTTTATATGCCAACATTGGCCAAATTAACCTATACATGCCATTATAACCAAAATTAGTTTACTAAATGTACCAAAAAGGCTGATGGATAGTGTGAATCAACTTTGACCAGCTTCCAACCAAAACGAGCTTTCGAGTTATTATAAAACAGGGAAAATAAAATAGAGTAAGCTTTTAAGCTTAGTAAGTTCGTATAACATGTAATTTAACTTACCATTTATTCACATTTAAGGTAGGTATTCATAACATATCCAAATCATGTAACGCCCCGTACCCGAGACTGTCGCCGGAGTCGAACATGAGGTGTTAACAGACTTAATTCATTACTTAAACAGCTCAAACAATTTATTTTTAAAATTTCCAGTCAAGCTAGCAATCTGCATCACAGTCGATTAAAAATTCATATCTCGAGTTTCAAAACTCAAAATCCAATTCCGTAAATTTTCCCTGAAACTATACTCATATATCTATTTACTAATTGTTTTCTAGAATTTTTGGTCAAGCCAATTAGTACAGCTTATTAGTTAAAGTCTCCCCTGTTTCAGGGTTCGACTACTCTGACCTCTGTATATTATGAATCAGATATCTCTCTGTACAGAATTTCAATGACTATGAAGTTTGTTTTTCTTAAAATTAGACTCAATAAGGAATCTGTAAATATAAAGCATGACTTATAATTATTTGTTTACAATTTATGATGAATTTTTAAAGTCAAAACAGGGGATCCAGAAATCACTCTGGCCTTGTTTCACAAAAATTCAAATATCTCATAAAATATAATTTATATACCTGTTTTGTTCAATTCATATGAAAATAGACTAATTAAGCTTCAATTTGCATAACTTACTCATCATTTAATTTTGTTTCTACTATTTTTAGTGAATTTTCAAATTTGCATCACTGCTGCTGTCAGATTCTGTTTTATGGCAAATTTCACTTTACTAAGGATTTTCATGGACTAAATAGCATTTTAAACATACATAACATCAAATATGACTTAGATTGGCCATTCCAATGGCTAATCATTTACAAACGCTTTTCTTACCAAACTATCATAAGATCAATTACACAAAGTGAGTGTTTTGCCATACATGCCACATTCAAAATACACAAGCCATTTTACCAATTTAAGCCTTCGGATAGTGTGAACGAGTCTTCGACCTATCCCGATTCTCATGCCAGCTTGTGAAAACTACAATGAAAGAAAAGGAGGGAGTAAGCACAAATGCTTAGTAAGTTCACATGCAAATAACAAGTAACATAATCACACAATCTCACATAAAACATCATTTGCATAAACAACACCAAGACATTCATGTTTCATTTACATTTAATATCTTCCTATGATTTCATCATACCAAGTTTTCAACCCGAGGGTTTAAGCACATACCTGTCAAATTTTCTCATTTACCACACTTACCAACATGTCACCTTCGTTTTAGGCCTTCTTCTTATTCACTTAAGATTCACCCGTTGAACACATTGGAATATAATTCGAATACGCGGATCTCATGAACATAAGAGCCATACCCGCAGCTAGACAAACTCAATAGCCTGCAGAACTTATGTAGCCAAGCTACCATGTAACCCGCCCATAAGTGAACTCGGACTCAACTCAACGAGCTCGGATGCCTAGTTACATCTCACGAACTCGGACTCAACTCAACGAGTTCGGAACTCAAGTATCCTAGTGACATGTCACTTGTATTCTAATCTATTCCTAAGGTTCAAACGGGTGTTTTCCTCGATCACACATCTTTTCCGTCTTCCACGGAATATCAAAATCGATATTTTGGTGATAGTTCATACTCATCAAGTAATTCACATAATTACATATTATTCAACAATAACCACAAAGCATAATATTTCATGATAACAATCAGCATCATATCATATAAACAACATTAAATTGCTTAAATTGACAATTATGTTACTACATTTACACATGAACTTACCTCGGTATAAAATTATTAGCAATCGAGCCTATTCTTCGTAAACTTTGTTTTTCCCTCGATCGCGACTTGAATCTCGTTTCTCTTGATCTATAATGTCAAATTAATCTTATTTAATACATACATTCATCAAAATAGCATTTAATACGAACTTTGGAAAAATTACATTTTTGCCCCTAAACTTTTGCATAATTACACTTTTGCCCCTATTCTCGGGAATTAAACTTCATCCCTTATTCTTATGTTTTATGACATGTTGATCATTTTTCCCTTTTATGGCAACATCAAATTCACACTCTAACATGTACTTATGACTATTAGGTATTTTTACCGATTAAGCCCTTTTACTCGTTTTCGCTTAAAACCGAATAGTACAAGTTGTCTAACATAATTTAAAACCTCATATTCTATCATAAAACACCAAAATACACAAATTTCACCTATGGGTATTTTTCTAAATATGAACCCTAGGTTGAATTATTGCTAGCATAAGCTTAATCGAGCTACCGGGATTCCAAAAACGTAAAGAACATTAAAAATGGGGCTTGGAGTCACTTACTATGGAGCTTGTGTAACACCCCAAACCTGGCCTAGATGTTATGATCGGATCCGGTGCGCCACATCGATGCGTTCAAAACGTTTTGTTTTACTTAGTTTGGAAAACTTAGTTGGGGTTGTAAAAGATACTTTTTAAAGCAAGTTAAGGTGAATAGAAGCTGTGCACCAGGTAGGAAACCAGGAAGAAGAGGAGGTGAGTCTGCCGGACTGCTTAAGTACCAAGCTCCCTTCGGATCCAATCCTAGACATGCACACTACCATTGCCACACCTTAACGACTCGAATAATTTTGAGAAAACCGTCTGGTTGTGTCTATCTCAAGAAAATGATTAAGTTTGAAAACGTTTGCTTAGCGGAAGTCTTATTTGTAATCGTGTTATTTTGAAATCCCTTAATGTTTTTGAAAACACGTCCTAAAGCTCACCCATTTTCCTTAGTTATCATAGTTTTTTTATCATCAGAATAAAATAAAATAATAAAAGTAAAACAAAACCATAAAAATAATTAAGCGGCCTTATTACACTTAAAACCCAAAACCATAAATGAAATTAAAAGGACGTCCAGTTCACCAGAAAGAAACCAGGTTCGTAGAAAACATGTGGCCAGTCCAAATCCCTCACAGCTCCAAGCCCACTATGGTTGAGGATTACCTGCGAGGATGAAAATAAAGGGTGAGTTTTGGAAAACTCAGTGTGTAATTCAACCCAACCATAGCCTAAATTAGTTCAAACCACAGAGACAGAATAAGTTGGCCTCAGCCCAGAACAGATATCAGAATAAAGCCCGTAGGCCCAGAACAGACCAGAACAGATATATCATGCTTATGCAGAAACCCAACCATATACAACCACATACACCCCCATAGCATCCTTTCACCATGTGGGGAGACTACTCGACCCACCCAACCGCTACATGCCACAGAAATATGCAGCATGGCTACCAGATACAGAAAATGTGACAGAGTCACCAAATACAGATATTTTGTGGCAGTGCCACCAGAACAGATAATTTGTGGCAGGGCCACCAGAACAGATAATTTGTGGCATAGCCACCAGGACGCTTCCTCCATAATATAACCCATGTCCCCATGCAACAGATATACATTCATGGCATGCATCATACAGATTTAATTCATCATGCTTTTCAGACAAAATTAACCCTAGGGGTATAGAGGTCATTTTGCATACATAGGGGTATAATGGTAATTTTGCATACATAGGGGTATTCTAGTAAATCTAACTATTTCTAAGGTTTTCATACATATCGTAGCCATTACGTTTAGCCAAAAACACTTACCGAGCGTTATTACCGAATTGGGCCCGTTGGCCCATTAACCCAGTTTTGGCCCATTAAGCCCAAAATATCAAAACGCACGAAATCGCGCGTACTGCAGTTTTATCACTTTTGATTACCAGTAATAGTTACCCATATGTCTTACGAGCATTCGCACACTCGCAAGTGCCCAAAATACCAGCTTTTCGACATTTCGGCTTTTCGGCTTTTACCGATCTAGCCTATGAGAGGGTGTCAGTTACACACCTATTTTTGGGATTTCCTCGATGTGATCTCCACACGAACTGCCTACAATTGAATCACTTAATATTACTCCAAATATCGAAATAAGATTGAGTATATAGTCCCCTACCATATTCGGCCAAACATGCCTAACACCCTTATTGCTCTTACCTTACTGCCGAAAGATGGTTAACTCCAAAGATCCGATCGTTCCACCTGTCCAAGCCCTTGATCAACCGCCTCTAAATCACGCTATTACCAAAACAAAATATTTATTACGACCCCTCAGGGTTACAAGTCCAAATCGACAACTTCCCTAACTTTTAGGGATTTCGGCTTTTCCTAAAATATGTAAGAAGACTAAGTTTTGGAGAAGACTTACCACCGATTCCTTAGTGAATGATTCCAATGAGTTTCCCACTCGATCCCGCTGTAGATCTAAGCCCTCAGATGATAACAAAAGTTGAGCTTTCAGTGACTTTAGTATTCGGCCAAGTCCCTTTTAATGTGGGGTTTTCGGCTTTTTGCAACTTGTGTTTAGAAAGGTAAAACGAGAGGGTTTTTGCTATGGTCTTGTCATCAAAACTTGAGGTTTTAGAGGGCTGGTGAATCGGCCACAGATGATGAAGAGAAGAGATGTGGTTTCAGTTAAAAGAAATCGGCACAAAAAGAATCAAGCTTTCGGGATTTCGGCTTTTGTATATAAGGCTTAAGAACAATGATAAGAACGTGGAGATGAATAGAATAATGGAAGGATTCGGCTATGGGGAAAGAAGAAGGAAGATAGATGGAGAGAAAAAGAAAAGAAAAGAAAGGAAGAGAAGGAAGAATGGTCAGAAAAGAAAAAACGGCACAACACTTCCAAATGCCGAATTTATACCTAGCTTTTGACCTAGCCAAAATTTCCCCCCCTAAAGAAACCCTTGGCCGGCCAACTCTTGCTCCTCAAGAGTCCACTATTCGGCCAACACAGCTCACCGCAATCAGCTCCTAGATTTCGTCCCTTATCTCTATCCTTATTCAATCCCCTTACCCTCTTAAACTCTTCCTGACAGACTTTTATTTTAGTTCCACTACTTCCCTTTCCTGTACATAAAAATTAATCACTTAATTTGCTGTCATTGTGACTTGAACCTGGGTCCTCCCCAAGCTTCCACACGCCACTACATCCTTCCTAGTGGCATCACATGCCACTTTACCACTTGCTTCCTTGTGATCCATCTTTCACAAATAATTCCTAAAAGCCCAATTTATCATAACCCCTTTCTCTTATAGAATTAAATTTAATTAAAACTACCGGGTTTTATCCTAAGCTTGGGCCTTCTAGAGGCCCACCAACATGATTAATCCTACACATAACAAACAGAACACAGAATTTTAAATTTTACAACTTTTACAGAATTCCCGAAAATTGGGGCGTTACAGCTTGAAAGGTTGAAACAAACCCTAACCATGGATAACCCTTGAAATTTCGGCCTAATGAAGAAGATGGACAAAAATTGGCTTTTAATTTTGTTTTTAATTCATTTTAATAACTAAATGACCAAAATGCCCTTACTACTAAACTTTCCAAAAATTCCATCCATGTCCAATTTTTGTCCATAGACTTAGAAATTGGTCAAATTGCTATTTAAGACCTCCTCATTAATATTCCAAAACAATTTCATACTAAAAACTCCTAGAATGCAAGTTTTGCAAATTATTCGATTTAGTCCCTAATTTCAATTTAAGCACTTTAGGCATAGGATTTCATCACGAAATTTTCACACAATCATGCAATCATATCATAAACATCAAAATAATTATAAAATGATTATTTCTATCTCGGATTTGTGGTCACGAAACCACTATTCCGATTAGGCCCTAATTCGGGATATTACAAATCAATTTGGCCAAAAGCCTATACACATATCCTCAACATGTTAGCCATGTGATTCTCATGTAATATTCCATAAACATGGGTGAACATAATCACCAAGCAAGTTCCCTATACATGTATCATCCCATTTCATGTTTCAATATATCATGTAAGATCATTTCCATGTATTTCACATAAATTCCAGTAATAGTTCATGTCATTCTCATATAATCTCGTAACAGAACTGTGCCCGTTGAACCATTTAAAATATCATTGGATATATGGGAAGTACACACAAAGTGTACAAAACTATAATCCGTCAATTCATATTCAAGAATGCTCATACGAGTATGTAAAAGGGAAGCTCTTTTGAGCCATATAACGGGAAGCTTATTAAGTTGTATAACGGGAAGCTCTTGCGAGCCATTTACTGGGAAGCTCAAAAGAGCCATTAATCTGGATGTTTGTGAGAGCCAAATATTGGGATGCTCACAAGAGCTAAATCACAGGAATTTCGTGAGAGCTGTGATGTATCCGCTACGCATGCAAGACAACAATCAATCGGAAACCTTTAATAACATGTCATTTGTATCCATCAAATGTAACGCCCCAAATCTTAAGTATTTATTTTTGTATGTTTGTGTTGCGTAAATTCATGCTTGCTTCAGGGGTTAAGTGTCCTGAGAAGTGTCTAAGAAGTCCTGAGTTCAAGCCTTGGGTTATGCAAAAATTTTGTTTTAATGGATAAACCTTTGTCTCTAGTCAGCAGGCTTTTAAATAAAAGTGGGTAAAACATGTCAAGAATGGGCCTGCTGGTCTAAGGGATAGGTGGCGTGTTGTTGGCACTGAGGGTCTTGAGTTCAACTCCTACTTGATGTAGGGGAGTGTTTTATTTTACTACTAAGGCTGTGTGGGAATTCTAGTCAACCTGAACTACTAAGTGTGTAACACCCCGTACCCGAGACCGTTGCCGGAGTCGGACACGAGGGGTTCACAGACTAAATTCGCTTACTATTGCAGTCCATTTTAAAATATTTCCAGGCAGTTGGCTAACTGCGTCACTGTCACCTTAAAAATCGTATCTTGAGTTTCACAACTCGAAAATCAGTTTCGTGATTTTTACCTGAAACTAGACTCATATGCCCATCTACATATTTTTTTCTAGAATTTTTGGTCGGGCCAATTAATACAGTTTATTAGTCAAAGTCTCCCATGTTACAGGGATCGACTACACTGACCTTTGCGCATTACGACTTGGATATCTCCCTGCACAGAGATTCAATACTGATGCCGTTTGTTTCTATAGAAACTAGACTCAGAGAGGAATCTATACATATATGGCATGACTCCTAATTATCTCTGGTTAATTTGTAATGAATTTCCAAAGTCGGAACGGGGAGTCCAGAAACCGTTCTGGCCCTGTCTCACGAGAACCTGATTATCTCTTAACATAATGTCCATATGATCGTTTCGTTACTTTCCTATGAAAATAGATTCATTAAGGTTCGTTTACATAATTTATTCATTATTTAATTCCAATCCTACTATTTTTAGTGATTTTCCAAATCTACATCACTGCTGCTGCCAGCATCTGCCTTTAAGGTAGACTTTACCTACTTCATAGTTTCCATGATTCAACTAGCCCTTTTAGCATAAATAGCACAAATTATGATAGTGATTAACCATTCCATACCAAATGATTATAACATTATGCTCAAACATATATAAGCCATTTTCGCATGGCTATATACATTAACCAAAATATTCCTCCGCCACTAGTCTATTTTATACATGCCATAAGATAATCCAAAACATAGCAGTACCAAACAGTGGATAGTGATAGTGTGACTAGTTGCTGACGATCCCCGAGCCTGTAGCTTCGCTTAAAACAGAGGAAACAGAGTAAACGGAGTAAGCATTACAATGCTTAGTAAGTTTTAAGCAGTGTCAACAGATAACAATCAAATTATAACATAGTTGTTCGTATTTTTATTTCACTCTTCCTTCGGGCATACCATCCCTTTACCGAATACGCACGTCTCATCATATACAATAGGCAGATAAACTTTCACATAAAAGTGAGCTCATGTGACATAGATATATCGTATGATTTCACATCACCCCTCACACTGATCCGATGTCACATAATCATAGGAATAGTCTCATAGATTGCTCTCGTATGCATCACATAACTACCTTATGATTTAGTGCAAATCAAGCTCACATATAAACTTGGAGTACATAGCTGTTTAACCTTTCGCATTGAATATATTTATAAGCAATTCTTATTACGAAGTCTTACCCGGACATAATCTCCACACGAAGTTATCGGGTCTTACCCGGACAAAATCCCCACACGTAGTCATCGGGTCTTTAGAGCTCGGATATAGTACGAGCACGAAGCTTACGGACATTAATCAGTGATAATATTCTCGCATAAAGCCTGCGGGGTTTTAACCCGGATATAGTACTGACACAAATGCCCTTCGGGACTTATCACATTTATACACTTTCACATCCATCACGTTGGCCACTCGGCCCTGTCACATATATACACTTTCACATTCATCACATCGGCCATTAGGCCCTATCACATATATATATACACTTTCACATTCATCACATCGGCCATTAGGCCTTATCTCATATATACGCATCTCATATATACGCTTTCACATTCATCACATCGGCCATTAGGCCTTATCACGTATATACACTTTCACATTCATCACATCGGCCATTAGGCCTTATCATCATTTCATATTCGAATACTCATAAACTTACAATACCACGATTTAGAATTCAAGTATGGGTTTAATCAATAGCTTATGAGCAACTAAAACAAGTTTATCAAGGTTCAAAACATAATCTCAAATTCGGCACAAGCTGTTTTTCCTGAGCAATAGTCACTAGATTATTTATAACTGGAGCTACAAAACTCCAAATCACTTTCCGTTAATTTTCCCTGAATATAGACTCATATATCTTCCATCCATAAAATTTCCAGAATTTTAGGTTTGGCCAATCAATACCATATTTTTCTTAAAATTTCCCCTGTTTCACTGTTTGACTAATCTGACCACTCTTCACTACGAATCAAATTTATCATTTTACAGAATTCAAAATGTGTTGTATTTGATTTCATTTGAAACTAGACTCATTAAGGAGTCTAAGCATATAAATTTTATCTTATAACCATTTTTGTAAAATTTATAATGATTTTCTAAAAACAGAACAGAGGATTACAGTGTCATTCTGCGCTGTCTCACCCAACTTTAAGTATCTCAATATCGGAAATTCCTTTGCTTACACGGTTTCTTTTATAAGAAACTAGACTCATTAAGCTTTAATTTTATGTCTCATTCAGCCTCTAATTCAAGTCCATAAATTTATGGTGATTTTCTAAAGTCACCTTACTACTGCTGTCCGAAGCAGACTATTTCTAATTATCCTTAAATTCCCAAGCTCAAACACTTAAGAACTTACCATTTGAGCTTAGAACATATCATGGCCACATCATATCTTATTAAATCAACTCATCATGTCCTATTATAATTGAATTTACTCAACGTTTAAACACTTAAAACTTACCTCGGATGTGGTCGAACAATTTTGGCGGCTATTCGATCACTTCTTCCCTTCCCTTATCCAACTTTGGTCCTCTAAGCTCTTGAGCTTAATTTAACAAATAAATTGATTTAATCATTTGAGCATCAAAAGAGGAACTCAAGGTATTTAGCCCATATATACATACATTAGACATTAAAGTCACATACATATGAAATCATAAATCAATTCAACATATTAGCCCACACTCTCTTTTAGCCGATTGTCTAAGCCAAGATAAAAGCATCAATATGCTTGCCTCTAGCCGAATACATGCAACATCAAGAAAGAATGATGCATCCATGGCCGAGTGTCATATTCATAACTTTACAAAAACATTTGCCATGAGCTAGCTTCTATACTTGGTGGCCACTCCAAATATACAAAGATTTTCAATGATAGAGCATTAACATGCCTTAATACATCAAAATAATTAAATTCTTCCCATGGCACACTAAAACCGAATATGTCTTGTTCAAATATAAATTCTCATATTTCATTTATTTAACCATTTAACCCTCCTATCAAATAATTTTCACAAACTAATCTTAAACTCAAAATCACATAAAATCGTAACACAAAAGGCATTCATCTAACACTTGATTTCCAAATTCTAACATCAAACTCAAATTTCTTAGCTCATCAACTCATGGCCGAACATCAATTATTCACGAAAACAAAAATTAACTCATGGGTTTTAGAGAAAATTAAGTAAGGAATTCAATGATACTAAAAATTAACAAAAACAACCTGAATTTCACCTTGAATTTTTGCTTCCAAATGGCCGAAACTTCAAAGCCACAAATTTTATTTTCTTTCTCCTTTGTTCGGCCTCCAAGATGAACTACATGCATGTTCTTTTTTTTTATGCCCCATACCGTCCATATCAATTGTCTAAGGTTAAATATCATCACAAATACTCCAACTTACAAAACAACTTCAATTCGGCCTTGAAGATACAAACATGCATGGCTTTCCATTTTATGTTTTATAATACTTATAAAAATAATTATCTCACAAATAACTTTAAAATAAACATATAAAGACATCATGCATTAAGCCATTACCATCCATATATTTATTAATGATATAATTGCCATTCAAAACCTCAACATTCTAAAGACATAACACTTTAACATTTTCATGATAGCGTGCTTATTAATCAATTGATGCATTTTAATCCTTTTTAATGACATAAAGGAAGAAAGAAAAATATTTACCAAGAGTTTCAAACTACTTGGCCGAATATCAACCCTCCAAACAACCAAAAAATTTAACTCATGGAATGGATAGAATTTGAACAAATCACCAAAATTATACATAAATTTTCAAGAATTTCAAAGTACTTACCTCTTTCTAAATATTCTCCAAGCCGAAATCAAACAAAGAAATTTTTTTTCTTCTTTCTATTCTCAAGTTACGGCAATGGGGGGGAAAACATGGATGAGACAACTTTGTTCTCATCACCCCTCCCTTTTCATTTCTTTATTACTAACCCTTTATTATATTCTTTCTCCCATAACACACTAACACAACATGTATCCAACATGTTTCACCCCATAACATTTTGTCCACTCTCATGCTCATGGCCGGCCACTACATATTAGGGGGGGAAATTGACATGCAAGTCCACCCTTTTTATTTCATGCACTAATAGATCCTTATGCTTTGACCTATCACATTTCAAAATTTTCTCACATAAGTCCTATTTACTAAAATTCACCTACAATTAAACAAAATTCAAATATGAAATTTTCACACATGCATATATACATATAATAAGCATCAAATATGACAGCTAATTATTTTTATGACTCGGTTTAGCGGTCCCGAAACCACTTCCCGACTAGGGTCAATTTTGGGCTGTCACAACTCTCCCCCACTTAAGAAATTTTCGCCCCCGAAAATTTCTACCGATGCATAGTTTAGGATAACGTCCTCTTATTGAATTATATCCATATAAACATTAGCTCATCGATAGCAATTGTAATTCATTACTGATTTCGCATCGATCCATAAAATCATTTTCTTATCCTAAGACAAATACATAAACATTTCTACAAGTATGCACATATATCTCATTTTCTTGATTTCATAAGCAATAATCACTTAATTTAATTCACAAATGCATTTCAAACACATATTAAGCACATATTAACATGTATAATTCACATCATCAACCCACATATTTGTAACCCACATTTTCATTCATGTATAAACTGTAATCTGACCAATAGTACACATATACTCAAACATCCCAATAAATATCCTTAATAACTCCATCATATCTCACTATTCAACTTATTTCATTTCCAAAAGAAAAGTCAACTTTCACGTACCTGAACATTTAGTTCATTTAGCACATTCAATCATAGTTAACGTTACCCGTATACAGTCGAATAGGCATAAAGCCTAATATAATACTCTGGCATGAGATTTATTCTAGCGCATAACTCGTATATCCAAAATTATCAACATTCATCAAAAATTCTTTCAAACTTTCGAATGTCGAAACTTAATCAAAATAATTTCTTGAACAAGATTAACAAAATAGTGTCCATTCAGCAATAGCACATATAGCTCTTTCAATGCCATATCCTAGATATGGTCTTACATATTCTCACATATCGAGTCGATGCCATGTCCCAGACATGGTCTTACACACTATCTCAAGTCAATGCCTTCGTTCCAAACGAGGTCTTACATGAATTCCACTTCACACACTTAGTGCCCACTGACCGATCTCGCACTCATAGTGCTCGGTTAAAGGAATTCGTACACACACAGTGCCTCTAATTATTCACATACATAGTGCTCTTATTCATTCGTTAATACACATTGATATGACTTAACCAAGTCTATAAACATCATGTATGTACACTTTTAAACATATCATCTCATTTAAATTTGAATTCGTATAGTAATGAATACTTAAACTTTGCTCAAATTACCGGCACGAAGCCTACTAGGCACGAAGGCCTGAATACACGTCACCAGCATGATTGCTCTTCGGGACCTAGCCCGGATATAACACCAGCACGAATGCTCTTCGGAACTTAGCCCGGATACATCACTAGCATGAATGCTCTTCGGGACTTAGCCCGGATTTAGTAACTCGCACCAATGCCTTCGGGCTTAGCCCGGAATTAGTATCTCGCACAAATGCCTTCGGATCTTAGTCCGGATATGGTCACTTAGCACAAAGCCTTCGGGACTTAGCCCGGACATCATTCGAATAACCATACACATTTAACAATAAATCATGACATATTCGTATTTCATTTTCATTAGCAAAACTCAAACACAAGACACTTATCATTCTTACAATTTCGGCTCAATAGCCACACACAAAGAGCATGATTTTGATTTGCTTAAAACATGATCTAATCAAATCATAATTTAAGCTCTATTACTCAAGGACTTACCCCTTTCCGCTGTCCGAAATCGACTCGATAAGGTCGCACCCTTAATATAAATAATTGATAGAAAAATATATATATAGTGGGTTCGCACACATAGTGCTTAATAATCAACCACGCACACTTAGTGCCATGTACTTTAAACTCGCACACTTAGTGCCATGCATTTCAAGCCCGCACACTTAGTGCCAATCTCACAACCGTGAACACTTATTGCCCGCACACTTAGTGCTGAAAACCAACCACTCTATACACTTCACTGCCTTTTTACATTCGACAATTTCGTCTCTACATACATATACACATATAGCAATACACATTAGTATATCATTTACATTACTTGAATACAAACACAACATGCTTATCGACCATTCAACTTCCAGTTCCATAGCCACATACAAAAATCACATTTATAGTCATAACACTCTTTCAAAATTGCATCACTTATACCCTTATAATTCAATCCAAATCGAAATTCAAATACGAGTACATGATACGTACCAGATCAACTTAATAATTTAGGCATATCTAAGTGAAGTTATATCGCAAATTCTCATAGTCAGAAGCTTGCTACAGCTCGATCGGCGTCAAGATTCATTGCAATACAGCAAACACATTTTAATAGCCAAAAATCATCACACTATCATTTTATCACTTTATGGCATGTAGAAATAGACTCACGCGTGCTACGTTAGTCCTAGAATCGACTAAACCGTAGCTCTGATACCAATAAAATTGGAACACCCCGTACCCGAGACCATTGCCGGAGTCGGACACGAGGGGTTCACAGACTAAATTCGCTTACTATTGCAGTCCATTTTAAAATTTTTCCAGGCAGTTGGCTAACTGCGTCACTGTCACCTTAAAAATCGTATCTTGAGTTTCACAACTCGAAAATCAGTTTCGTGATTTTTACCTGAAACTAGACTCATATGCCCATCTACATATTTTTTTCTAGAATTTTTGGTAGGGCCAATTAATACAGTTTATTAGTCAAAGTCTCCCATGTTACAGGGATCGACTACACTGACCTTTGCGCATTACGACTTGGATATCTCCCTGCACAGAGATTCAATACTGATGCCGTTTGTTTCTATAGAAACTAGACTCAGAGAGGAATCTATACATATATGGAATGACTCCTAATTATCTCTGGTTAATTTGTAATGAATTTCCAAAGTCGGAACAGGGAGTCCAGAAACCGTTCTGGCCCTGTCTCACGAGAACCTGAATATCTCTTAACATAATGTCCATATGATCGTTTCGTTACTTTCCTATGAAAATAGATTCATTAAGGTTCGTTTACATAATTTATTAATTATTTAATTCCAATCCTACTATTTTTAGTGATTTTCCAAATCTACATCACTACTGCTGCCAGCATCTGCCTTTAAGGTAGACTTTACCTACTTCATAGTTTCCATGATTCAACTAGCCCTTTTAGCATAAATAGCACAAATTATGATAGTGATTAACCATTCCATACCAAATGATTATAACATTATGCTCAAACATATATAAGCCATTTTCGCATGGCTATATACATTAACCAAAATATTCCTCCGCCACTAGTCTATTTTATACATACCATAAGATAATCCAAAACATAGCAGTACCAAACAGTGGATAGTGATAGTGTGACTAGTTGCTGACGATCCCCGAGCCTGTAGCTTCGCTTAAAACAGAGGAAACAGAGTAAACGGAGTAAGCATTACAATGCTTAGTAAGTTTTAAGCAGTGTCAACAGATAACAATCAAATTATAACATAGTTGTTCGTATTTTTATTTCACTCTTCCTTCGGGCATACCATCCCTTTACCGAATACGCACGTCTCATCATATACAATAGGCAGATAAACTTTCACATAAAAGTGAGCTCATGTGACATAGATATATCGTATGATTTCACATCACCCCTCACACTGATCCGATGTCACATAATCATAGGAATAGTCTCATAGATTGCTCTCTATGCATCACATAACTACCTTATGATTTAGTGCAAATCAAGCTCACATATAAACTTGGAGTACATAGCTGTTTAACCTTTCGCATTGAATATATTTATAAGCAATTCTTATTACGAAGTCTTACCCGGACATAATCTCCACACGAAGTTATCGGGTCTTACCCGGACAAAATCCCCACACGTAGTCATCGGGTCTTTAGAGCTCGGATATAGTACGAGCACGAAGCTTACGGGCATTAATCAGTGATAATATTCTCGCATAAAGCCTGCGGGGTTTTAACCCGGATATAGTACTGAGACAAATGCCCTTCGGGACTTATCACATTTATACACTTTCACATCCATCACGTTGGCCACTCGGCCCTGTCACATATATACACTTTCACATTCATCACATCGGCCATTAGGCCTTATCACATATATACACTTTCACATTCATCACATCGGCCATTAGGCCCTATCACATATATATATACACTTTCACATTCATCACATCGGCCATTAGGCCTTATCTCATATATACGCTTTCACATTCATCACATCGGCCATTAGGCCTTATCACGTATATACACTTTCACATTCATCACATCGGCCATTAGGCCTTATCATCATTTCATATTCGAATACTCATAAACTTACAATACCACGATTTAGAATTCAAGTATGGGTTTAATCAATAGCTTATGAGCAACTAAAACAAGTTTATCAAGGTTCACAACATAATCTCAAATTCAGCACAAGCTGTTTTTCCTGAGCAATAGTCACTAGATTATTTATAACTGGAGCTACAAAACTCCAAATCACTTTCCGTTAATTTTCCCTGAATATAGACTCATATATCTTCCATCCATAAAATTTCCAGAATTTTAGGTTTGGCCAATCAATACCATATTTTTCTTAAAATTTCCCCTGTTTCACTGTTTGACTAATCTGACCACTCTTCACTACGAATCAAATTTATCATTTTACAGAATTCAAAATGTGTTGTATTTGATTTCATTTGAAACTAGACTCATTAAGGAGTCTAAGCATATAAATTTTATCTTATAACCATTTTTGTACAATTTATAATGATTTTCTAAAAACAGAACAGAGGATTACAGTGTCATTCTGCGCTGTCTCACACAACTTTAAGTATCTCAATATCGGAAATTCCTTTGCTTACACGGTTTCTTTTATAAGAAACTAGACTCATTAAGCTTTAATTTAATGTCTCATTCAGCCTCTAATTCAAGTCCATAAATTTATGGTGATTTTCTAAAGTCACCTTACTGCTGCTGTCCGAAGCAGACTATTTCAAATTACCCTTAAATTCCCAATCTCAAACACTTAAGAACTTACCATTTGAGCTTAGAACATATCATGGCCACATCATATCTTATTAAATCAACTCATCATGTCCTATTATAATTGAATTTACTCAACGTTTAAACACTTAAAACTTACCTCGGATGTGGTCGAACAATTTTGGCGGCTATTCGATCACTTCTTCCCTTCCCTTATCCAACTTTGGTCCTCTAAGCTCTTGAGCTTAATTTAACAAATAAATTGATTTAATCATTTGAGCATCAAAAGAGGAACTCAAGGTATTTAGCCCATATATACATACATTAGACATTAAAGTCACATACATATGAAATCATAAATCAATTCAACATATTAGCCCACACTCTCTTTTAGCCGATTGTCTAAGCCAAGATAAAAGCATCAATATGCTTGCCTCTAGCCGAATACATGCAACATCAAGAAATAATGATGCATCCATGGCCGAGTGTCATATTCATAACTTTACAAAAACATTTGCCATGAGCTAGCTTCTATACTTGGTGGCCACTCCAAATATACAAAGATTTTCAATGATAGAGCATTAACATACCTTAATACATCAAAATAATTAAATTCTTCCCATGGCACACTAAAACCGAATATGTCTTGTTCAAATATAAATTCTCATATTTCATTTATTTAACCATTTAACCCTCCTATCAAATAATTTTCACAAACTAATCTTAAACTCAAAATCACATAAAATCGTAACACAAAAGGCATTCATCTAACACTTGATTTCCAAATTCTAACATCAAACTCAAATTTCTTAGCTCATCAACTCATGGCCGAACATCAATTATTCACCAAAACAAAAATTAACTCATGGGTTTTAGAGAAAATTAAGTAAGGAATTCAATGATACTAAAAATTAACAAAAACAACCTGAATTTCACCTTGAATTTTTGCTTCCAAATGGCCGAAACTTCAAAGCCACAAATTTTATTTTCTTTCTCCTTTGTTCGGCCTCCAAGATGAACTACATGCATGTTCTTTTTTTTTATGCCCCATACCGTCCATATCAATTGTCTAAGGTTAAATATCATCACAAATACTCCAACTTACAAAACAACTTCAATTCGGCCTTGAAGATACAAACATGCATGTCTTTCCATTTTATGTTTTATAATACTTATAAAAATAATTATCTCACAAATAACTTTAAAATAAACATATAAAGACATCATGCATTAAGCCATTACCATCCATATATTTATTAATGATATAATTGCCATTCAAAACCTCAACATTCTAAAGACATAACAGTTTAACATTTTCATGATAGCATGCTTATTAATCAATTGATGCATTTTAATCCTTTTTAATGACATAAAGAAAGAAAGAAAAATATTTACCAAGAGTTTCAAACTACTTGGCCGAATATCAACCCTCCAAACAACCAAAAAATTTAACTCATGGAATGGATAGAATTTGAACAAATCACCAAAATTATACATAAATTTTCAAGAATTTCAAAGTACTTACCTCTTTCTAAATATTCTCCAAGCCGAAATCAAACAAAGAAATTTTTTTTCTTCTTTCTATTCTCAAGTTACGGCAATGGGGGGGAAAACATGGATGAGACAACTTTGTTCTCATCACCCCTCCCTTTTCATTTCTTTATTACTAACCCTTTATTATATTCTTTCTCCCATAACACACTAACACAACATGTTTCCAACATGTTTCACCCCATAACATTTTGTCCACTCTCATGCTCATGGCCGGCCACTACATATGAGGGGGGAAATTGACATGCAAGTCCACCCTTTTTATTTCATGCACTAATAGATCCTTATGCTTTGACCTATCACATTTCAAAATTTTCTCACATAAGTCCTATTTACTAAAATTCACCTATAATTAAACAAAATTCAAATATGAAATTTTCACACATGCATATATACATATAATAAGCATCAAATATGACAGCTAATTATTTTTATGACTCGGTTTAGCGGTCCCGAAACCACTTCCCGACTAGGGTCAATTTTGGGCTGTCACAAAGTGTTTGAGTGGTTTTTGAATTGAGTAGTTGAGAGGGAAATGGACGGGATGGAGGGATTTGAGGAGGAAGTTAAGGGAGGTTGAGGTGTGAGGGAGTGGTCTGCCGAATTTGAATTGTGGCACTCAAGAATTTTGGCTTGGAGGGGTTTTAGCACACCATTTCGATTGTTGCCAAAAGTTTGGTTCTTTTCTTTTCTTTGGGGATCGATTCATGCTAAAGGGTATTGTTGTGTCTCTCATTTGTGCTTTCGGGTTTGCATTTTAGGTCTCTTGCTTGTTTTGTTTGTCTCTCCCCCCTTCTCTCCTTAGCCAAATGCTTCCTTCTCCTCTCTCAAATTCTTTTGGCTTTTAGCTCCCAGTTCTTGACCAATTCTTTCTTCTCTCCCTCTCACTCAATCGATTCCCTCTTTGGCCGAATACCCTTTTCTTTTCCTTTCTCAACTCTTTCGAGTTTTAACATTTCCTCTCCTTGAACCTAGTACCTTTGCTGAATATTTCTTTTCCTCTTTGCCTCTACTCTTTCTTTCACCCTCACTATGTCGATTCTTTATTTCTCTCTATCGTTGTTGGTGGAGTGTGATTGTTACATTTTGTGCCTCTGTTTAAGTGTGGGCTTTTAGGGGTAGGCCGAATACTTCTATCTCCTATTTGTAGTTTACGCTTTCAGTAATCTTTATGGGTTGTAAGCAATCTCTTGCAACAGTTTTAGTGTGATCGGTCAAGAGGTTTGGAGTACTCAAGGACTAGATGCGCACTTTCGCAATCAAGGTGTGTGTAAAAACACTGTCCCTAAACGTAGTCCGACAATAGCCAAAATAAGTGACCGTTGATGCTACACGGGCATGCGCTTGCTCGTGTGGTAGTCCGTATGCCTAAACATGGGCCTATAATCATTAAGGCCGACCATGAATGATTTCGTGGGCCGAGGCTGTTTTGGGCCATTCTGGGTCGAACTGAGCTGTGTGGGCCCTATGGGCACGTGGGCCCCACATCGGCAAACCACACGAATATGTAGAGAATATTAAGCCAAGTTGTGTAATCCATACAGCCAAGGCTATTTCTGGGCTATGTGAGCCACACGGGCATGTGGCCCACATGGGCCGGAATATGGGCCGTGGGCCCATTTTTACTGTTGACTGTTAAGGTTGCACGGGTCGCTCGAGACGACTGTGGACCTACTGTTGGGTCGGTAAGTGTACCTAGACCCCCTAATTGATAAAATGACTGAAATGCCCTGTAACACCCCTTACCCGAGACCGTCGTCGGAGTCGAGCAAGAGGCGTTACCAGACTTATCTTACTTGTTTGGGGCATAAAAAAATTAATTCACTCACATTCATCCAATAAATTCATAGAAAGGGCCATCGAGGCCGTAAAACGTGCAATTGGAATGGTTCGGGACCAAACCGGGAACATTAAAAATTTTCCAATTTCTTACACAAATCAAAACAATTTATTTCACTATTCATAATAAAACTGTCCATCTGTGTAACAATCAATAAATTAATTATAACATGATTTAAGAAACTATAAATTTAAATCCGTAAAATTTTTCTAAAACTAGACTCATATATCTTCTTACATAATTTTTCCAGAATTTTTTGTTTGGCCAACTTGAACAATTTATTCATTAAAGGTTCCCCTGTTTCGCAGTTTAGTGGACCTGACCTCTCTTCACTAAAAATTGATTATCTCATTATACAGAAATTGGATAATGTTTTTGTTTGTTTCTAATGAAAATAGACTCACTAAGAAATCTATAAATATAAACTTTAGCTTATAATTATTTTTTTTACAATTTCTAGTGATTTTCCAAAGTTGGAATAGGGGATCACGAAGTCAGTCTGAACCAGTCCTACTAAAATTTAAATATCTCAAAATATAGACTTCTTTTTCTTTCTCTGTTTCTTTCCTATAAGAATAGACTCAATAATCTTTAATTCTATATTATTCAACATTTAATTCCATTTCTAAAATTTTTAGTGATTTTTCAAATCCACGTCATTGTTGTTGTTTCCTAACTATTCCATGGCCAACTCTTACTCTTTCATAGTTTCTTTGCATCAAACCTCATTTAGGCATACATAATACCAAAACATGTTCTTATTTAGCTATATGATAAGCTAATCATTACCAAGTATTCACATGTAATTCTTTAATCATATCATAAGGACATACACACAAAATAGCCAAGTTCCTATACATGCCATAAATTAAAGTATTTCTAGTCACAGAATACTGAGATAACTTGTTGATAGTGTGAGGCGATCTCCGACATCCTTACGATTTTTCGAGTTGGCTTTGCGATACTATAAAAAATGGAGTAAGCATAAAGCTTAGTAAGTTTGCATGTAAATAAATAACAACATTCTAAATGAATTATCAAGATAACCTGAACCTTTCAAACATGGACTTATCTTACTTCCCTTTTGTACACTCTTTGAATTTTCTGTTGAACCATTTGTAATACTAAGGATAACGGGTACCTTTCCTTTTTAAACTTACCATTGCCATGTCTTGACATGGTCTTACGTGGTATCCTTGCCTTATGAACTCAACATTGCCATGCCTTGGCATGGTCTTACATGGGATCTTTGCCTTATAGTAGTTTATCAATGCCATGTCTTGACATGGTCTTACATGATTTCCTTGCCTTGTAAAACTTACCAATGCCATGCCTTGGCATGGTCTTACTTGGTATCCTTAAACCCTAATGTCATGACATTTGTATCCTACACATTCCTATGGTTCAACCGGAACTTTTAAGTATCATTTCTCCGTCAATTCTTACTTGAATTATCAAGGAATAAATTTACAAAATAAATATATAGATGCTGAAAAATAACATCATTAATTATAAATAATAAGACATTGCATTTATTTACCGCAAACTTACCTCGATACAAAATACGATCAAATATTTTGATTTAGCCCTCAACCTTTTTCTTTCCTCAGTCTAACCCCGAATTTTGTTCTTCTTGATCTATAATAGCAAATTTAACTTATTTAATATTCACATTTATCAAAATAGTCCTTAACTCTAACTTTGGAAAAATTATGATTTTTCCCTTAAACTTTTACATATTTACACTTTTGCTCCAAGTCCCAGAAATGAAACTGTATACCTAATTCTTATGTTTTATGACATGCTGATCATTTATTTACCTATGGCAACATCAAATTCTCACTCTAACATGTACTTATGACCATTAGGTATTTTTACCGATTATGTCGTTTTACTAGTTTTCGCTTAAAATTGTTTAGCTCAAGTCGTTTAACATAATTTCAAGCTTCATAATTTACCATAAAACATAAAAAAAAACACATTTCACCTATGGGTATTTTTCCGAATATGAACCCTAGGTTAAATTATTGCTAGAATAAGCTAAATCAAGTTACCAGGACTTCAAAAACATAAAGAACATTAAAAACGGGGATTGGAATCACTTACTATGAAGCTTGGAAGATTGACAAACCCTAGCATGAAGAACCCTTGAAATTTCAGCCTAATGAAGAATATGGGGAGATTTTTCCATCTTTTTCCCTTTTTTAATCTTTTAATTAGCAAATGACTAAAATATCCTTCATTAAAACTTTAGTTATTTTTATCTATATATGTCCATTTTTTTCTATGAAAACCTAATGGTCTAATTACCATTTAAGGACCTCTACTTCAATTATACTCTTCAATTTAATCCTTTAGCATCTAAAACTCATATTTATCAACTTTTGCAATTAAGCCTTAGTAGGCAAATTAAGCATGCTATCTATAAAATTTTTCATCGATACTCTAACACATGCATCTAATCACTCGGTAAATTATAAAAATTAATCAGAATAAACTTTTCTATCTTGGATTTGTGGTTTGGCAACCACTGTTCCATTTAGTCCCTATTTTGGGATGTTACATGCCCTACATGGTAAAATGACTGATATGCCCCTATGATATGTATGACTATGTTTGAGCATGCCATTTTATATATATACTGATCACACGTATGATATTATGACATGATGCATGACATGTTGCATGGGGATGGGTTTATTATGATTGGAGGAAGTGTACTGTATTGGCAGCTCTGCTGCAAATACTGTTTAGTGCCGCAACCGGTACTACCTAGAGTGTAGGGATGGGTAGGTTGATTTTATCCCCACATAGAGTGTAGGGCTGGACGAAGATAAAGTGTAGAGGCTGGTTGGGAAGGATCTATTGATTTCATATTTGTACTGTACTATCACTAAGATGGGCTCAGGCCCATATTGATACTGATATTGTAATGGGCTAAGGCCCTAACTGAAATTGAACAGTTACTGAATTGGGCTTAGGCCTAGACTATTTATGCTCATTGATTGGTTATTTAATATGGGATTACACAATAAGTTTTCACAACTCACCCATCTATTTATCTGTACAAGTAATCCCCAGGCTTAGACGGGTCGGAGCTGCGAGGGACTCAAAGGTGGCCATACAATTGCACGGACTTTCTCATTGGGTTATTAAAATTATTTGTAGTTTTATTTTGGGTATTTTACTGTAATAAAGCCTCTTTAAATTTTAATCTTTAATTTTGGGTTTTTAATTATTTTGATTTTTATCTGCTAGTAGTAGGACGCAGGTTTTCAAAAAGTTAATTATTTTTTTCAAAACACCACATTTACGCAACATGTTTTAAAAGCTTCCGCAGGAAATAATATTTTAGAACTAATAACAATTTAATATGATTAACTTTTTGCCAAACGACTTAAATTTTGGAGTTGAACGAGACATCCTAAAATATTCATTAAGAACACACAACAAAGGTAAATATGAAAAAGGTTTTTCAACTATATCACTCCTTGCGAAAAACACTTGAATGTGTCATCACCAGATTCGGCCATAACGTCTAGGCTGGGTTTGGGGTGTTACATCAAGTTTCTAGTGTTCAAACAGGACTCAGTACTTGTCAAATACGTGATTAGTATTTTACATGGAAATTACACATTTCACACACATAACAATATTCAGTTCAAAACATACAAATATACAATTTAGTTACACGAACTTACCTCGACAAGTATCTGTAGATTTGTAAGCTACTAATTCGATACTTTTTGTTTTCCTCAATTCAATTCCGTACTAGGCCTGTCCAGATCTATACAAATGAATTAAACTCAATTTAATAAAATTCATATTCAATTCAATCCAATGCACATCTTTGACAAAATTACTATTTTGCCTTTACACTTTTAATTAATTATGATTTAGTCCCTAGGCTCGGAAAATGAAATTCATACAATTTAATCCTTATCCAAGCCTAGTCGAATTTTCCTACAATAGCAGCCCCTGTATTTCACAAAATTTAGAATTTTTTTCATAAATTTATCATCTTTTCATTTTAATCCCTAATTCATAACTTCATCAAAATTCTCTTTACAAAAGTTGTTTATCTAACAACAACCTTTCATTTTCTACCATTAAACTTCAAAATTCAATTATACTCATCCATGGAAAACCCTTATACTTTAATGATTTTACAAATTAATCCCCGAGATAGCTAGATTAAGCTATTATGATCTCGAAAACATAAAAATCATAAAAAATGAGACAAGAATACTCACCTAATTAAGCAAAAGAAGCTTGTCTATCTTGAAGCTTCCATGGCTAGGGTTTCCATGTTTTATTTTAGGAAAGATGATAAAAATGATAAAAATTTAATTATTTATTTCATTTATCATCTTTCCAAAATTAACCTTAATAATTTCTTAATTTCCAATGATGAATAATCATCCTTATCCACCAAATCCTCTGAATGGTCTATTTCCCATATAAGGACCTCAAATTTTAAATTTCATAGCTATTTGATACCTTTAGCTACTAAAATTCAACTTTTTCACTTTATGCAGTTTAGTCCTTTTTTATCAGATTAGACATGTAATCAGTAAAATTTCTTAATGAAATGTTCATACGATATTCCTATCATACTGTAGACCATAAAATAATATCAAAATAAATTTTCTTCTGACTTCATATTTTTGGTCCCGAAACCATTGTTCTGATTTCACTGAAAATAGGCTATTACACTCAGCATCATGCAATCCCTCAATCACATTCCTTTAATTTCTCCTAGACGCCTAAACATGAAAGAAACGAGTATTATGGTCTCCCTCTTTAAGCCACTGAATCCGATATCTCTGAACCCAATATCGCTCCTCCTCATAAAAGCAACTGAGCTCTGCTCGAGACACTCTCAACCTCTCAATATTAGAATGTTGTAACGCCCCTCGCCCGTATCCCTCGCCGGAATAGGGTTCGAGGTGTTACCCGACTTTTACTAACGCTTCTATACTAAACAGGGCCAAGAAATCTCAAACAATTTAAAACTTTTCTTTTCACATGCGATCTGTCCCATATATGGGCTTACGAGGCCCAAAATATCACTAGCCAACATAGGCCAATTTACATGGCCAAAACACTTTATCAATACAAGCCACCACCTTTGGCTAACTTATAGTATCACATACTCAACATTAAAACCCTATACATGCCATAGACTCAAAATACTAGGATTTACTTACACCAATAGCGTGAGCTCGACAGTGTGATAATATCTCCGGCGAACTCCAACCCGAGCAAGTAACTGGAGCAAATAATTTATAAAACAGAGGAATGGTAACAACGGAGTAAGCTTTCATAAGCTTAGTAAGTTTTAAGCAATGCAAACAAATAAACGCAATTATACTTCGATTATTTAATTTCTCAAGAGGCCATATTCTAGGTATATTGCCATCTGGCCGAATACACACAAACACATAATGCACGTTCAGCATTCTTATCACACTTAATCTGAACTCATATAACATAATTAAATCAAATAATTCCACATACATTTACACCCTGACCCGGTGTATCATGATCATAGATATAGTTATAACATTTAGTCACGTATGTATCACATTACACACTTATGATTCACTTCAAAATCAAACTCACATATGCGTACATAATGTATACCTGGTCCACTTAACGTATTGAATGTATTCATTTGTCAATCTAACACGAGGTACCTTAGTCTTAGACTTTTCTCAAATCACCGGCATTTTACCTGCTAGGCTCGAGGCCCGATTATCATTTCACCGGCATTATAGCCTGCTAGGCTCGAAAGCCTGAATAGTATCTCACCAGCATTATAGCCTGCTAGGCTCAAAGGCCCGAATAGTATTTCACCGGCATCATAGCCTGCTAGGCTTAAAGGCCCGAATAATGTCTCACTGGCATAATAGCCTACTAGGCTCAAAGGCCCGAATAGTGTCTCACCGGCATAATAGCCTGATAGGCTCAAAGGCCCGAATAGTGTCTCACCGGCATAATAGCCTGCTAGGCTCAAAGGCCTGAATATAATACCAACACTAGGCCTGCAGGATTTAACCCGGATATAATACCAGCACGAAGCCTGCGGGATTTAACCCGGATATACATCAAATATCATGCATATTTAATCATATATTAACACATCTCATTCAACATATCACATTAGTAGTCATTTGCTACATTCAGATATAAGCTCCATATGAACACCATCATTTACATTTCGGTTCAAAAGTCATACATAAATATCACATATCCATTTCACCATTCAAACTTAACCCATAGTGACCATTCGACTAAAAGTCATATACATAAATTATTTATCGCACAACTTAATTCAAGTAGAACCAAAAGGTCACAATTTGTCTAATGTATACATATTGCTCACTGATTCGCACACAACCTTTCAAATTAGCAATTATAAGATGGTTCCGCACATAGCCCATCCTTATCGATAATTTACGATGGTTTTACCCTTACTCACATATATGACATAGGCATTTTTACCTATGCTTCTCAATTCACATTCATGATTCAATTCCATTCGATTTAACATGCATAAGTACATATCGCATGCTTGGCCAACTTAATGTATTGAATGAATTCGATTGTAGATTTAACACAAGGTCTCATAGTTGAACCTAAACATGAAACCATTTCTTATAGGTTCGATTCACATCAATCATCATTTTCATTTAATTCACATGTACAGAATTAGGTTGTTCGTACCTGAATAATTTACTTTACGGAACGAATCCACATATCGTATTAGCCCATAGTCTTATAACACCACACTTTTAATAGTTCACCTCATCAAAGTTCACAATTAATCACTTTAGTGCCAAGCCATATTCGGCTACCACAAAGGACTAATAATAATAATTTTATACACATCATGGTTTCCTTTAGATATTTAATAATCACAAACCGTGATATCTCTACCAACACATATACGGCATAGTTTATTCACTGTAACACTTATTTAGTGCATCAAATTTCCAAGTCCAATTCAACTTAAGTATAATAGCCATAATCGGCTTATAGCCTTAAATCATTACATATTTGGCACATTAACTAAATAAAATTTACATTCTCTTTGCCATATTAATTTAACTCTTAGGCATATAAAAAGGAATCAAGCTTAAACACTTAAGAACTTACCTCGAATGTTACCGAACGATTACAATGGCTATTCGATTACTTTCTCTTTTCCCTTATCCGAATTTTCCCCTCTATGCTCTTGAGCTTAAATTCAACAATTTTAAACTTAGTCATTATTCGACGATTCAAGCATCACTTTCAGAATATAATATATATATTCGACTTTCACACATACAGATCATAGTAAGCTTATAAGAAATCAATAAGCAACTCATTAACAAATTTTTGTCAATGTTTACCACATAATCATAATTTCACTGCAAGCTGTCTTCCTGAGCAACAGTCACTAAATCATTTATAACTAGAGCTACGAAACTCTAAATCAATTGCCGTTAATTTTCCCTGAAAATAGACCCATATATCTTCTATCCATAAAATTTTCAGAATTTTCCATTTGGCCAATCAATACCAGATTTTTCTTAAAGTTTCCCCTGTTTCACTGTTTGACTAATCTGACCACTGTTCACTACGAATCAAATTTCTCATTGTACAAAATTCAAAATATGTTCTTGTTGATTTCATTTGAAACTAGACTCATTAAGGAGTCTAAGCATATAAACTTTATCTTATAACAATTTTTTTTTACAAATTATAATGATTTTCTAAATAAAAGGAATAGGGGACCCCGAAGTCATTTGACTCTATCCCACGCCACTTCAAATATCTCATTATCAGAAATTCATTTTCTTTCATGGTTTCTTTTATAAGAAACTAGGCTCATTAACCTTTAATTACATAATTTATTCAGCTTCTAACTCATCTCCCACAATTTATGGTGATTTTCCAAAATCACGTTACTGCTGCTATCCCAAGCAGATTTATTACCAATTCACTCTTTCACACATACCTTGCATTCACATTATTTAAACATGTATATCACCAATCAATTTCATCACATATTTATAATTTCACTTACGCATAATCTCAATACAATACATCATGCTCAATTATACCTTAACTTATCCATTCCTTTCATTTAAACAACCCACATAACTTATTCATTCATGAACACATTCGGCACTTTACATCTTTACAAATATTTCTTGGCACCTTTATCACATTTTCACAATCCGCATAGCCATGTTACCAATCTAATACATCAAAATTTACTTATCCAAGACTACATTCAGCATATATATATTCACATAAACACAATAGCTGAACACTTCATGAAGTTACCGAGACTCATCATTTGCTATTTCACACACACTCACATCCAATCTTTTTATTAAACACTCAAAATCAACCATCTTCATGCCTTATCACAAAAAAAAAATCAAAACACCAACCAAGACACTCTACAACCCATAGCCGAATGCATCACTTCAAACCAATAACAAAAATTGAGTCATGGGCTATGAAAGGATCTTAGCAATTAACTCAATTTCACATAAATTATCAAGAAATAAAATTAAACATACCTTCAATTAGAATCACCAAGGCCAAATATCAAAGAGCCCTTTTTTTTCTACCTTAGATTCTGAGTTCTCCTTGGCCGAAATCCTCAAAGTATCTTTCCTCCTTCTTTCTCCCACATTCGGCAAGAACCAGGCAAGGATGTTGGTCCTTTTTTTTTATTCATTCCTAACCCATTAACTATTATAATATTAATATGTAAGGCATATATGGCTATTCCACCATTAACATGGCCGGCCACTTACTTAAAAATGGGGAATTTGACATGCAAATCCCCATATTTTAAGCCATGCAATATTTGACCACTACACTTCAACCTATCACAATTTCAATATTTTTCACATAAGTCCTTTTTAATTAATTTCACATTTAAATAACAAGATCAAAGCATGAAATTTTCACACATACACTTTCACTTATAATAGGCATAGAATACAACATTTAATTATTTTCGAAACTCGGTTTTGTGGTCTCGAAGCCACTTTTCGACTAGGGCCATATTAGGGCTGTCACAAATGCATAATCGGCCCATCATAAGTTTATCAATCCGGTCAATTAAAATCTGCATTTGATTTTCACTTTTATTGAACTATCAAAACTGTCATTTCCCAAGGCGAATGTGAATGTGATCAAAACCAATCAACATATAGCCATTACACTGATCCTACACTCTTTTGATCAAATCCTTTGTCTTATCCTCCTTATCCCAACAAGCCTCAAACCGAAAAGATAGCCTTGGATCGCTCATATCATCCCTCGGCTTCCTACCTAAAATATCCAGCAAAATGGCATCATTGTCCGAGCTTGTCTGACGAAGCACCTGTGTAGATAAGAAAGAAACACAACGCAACCAAGAGGCTGAAACCAAGAATATGTCAAGTCTTTCCTTAACCACCCTGATCGCAATTTTCGTGATGACAGGTTTTAAATATTTATAAAGAATCGTTCTGGAAACTAACTATTATCACGATGTAGGCAAGTGTACCTATCGAACAGTAATATAGTTTTAGCAAGACCAGATTGTCGAACCCAAAGGAACTAAAAGTACTAGTAATGACTGCCTTTTTATTATCTAGCCTAAGAATAAGGGGGTTTTGTTTTAACTAACTAATTATCAAAACTATGAATTCATAGAAAATAGAATTGGGGAATTACTTGTGGAAAAACAATTGAATTAAGACAATACCTAAGGAAGAATCCACCTAGACTTCACTTGTTATTCTGACTCCGAATCGGACGATTTATTCATTTAACTTGTTTCGTAGAGATCCCTAAGTTATGTTATTATCCTTATTCAAGACTAATAACGTCTAATCCCTAGATTGAATAATTGAGACTTTTCTCTAATTAACACCCTAGGGTTGCATTAACTCGATCGATGGATCCCCTTATTAGGTTTCACCCTAATCCAGCAAAATCTTGTCACCCTACCTCCTTTTCTCTCTATCTCTTTTCCTCTTCCTTTATGGTGTATTTATAGGCTTTAGAATGCCTAAAAGCCCTCAAAATTAGCCTTTTTCGAGTTGGACTGAACTTGGGCTCGGCAGGCACACGCCCGTGTGTTACTACTTCAGGCCGTGCTCGAACCTATTAGACTGGCACGGGCGTGTGTTCTACCCGTGTGAGTCGTGTTTCGATTCTACCAAATTGACACGGCCGTGTGGTCTGCCTATGTGAGGAAGTCTAGGCCGTGTTGATTTCGTACGTTGGCCCATTTTCTCTGTTTTTGGCCTATTTCTCATTCCTTTCGCTCTCCTATGCTCACCTAAGTATAAAACATGAAATTAAGGCATTAGAAACATCGAATTCACCAATTCTAAAGAAAAATCATCCATAAAATGTGTTAAGCATGGGGTAAAAATATGTATAAATTATGGTTTATCAAATACCCCCACACTTAAGCATTTGCTTGTCCTCAAGCAAAATCCTCAACTCATAATCAAAATAAATCCTTCTTAACTTATAATCTCTATCGAAAATATCTCAAAATAATCCACATGTAATCATACATTGAGAATTGAACTAAAAGAACATTAGAGCTTCAAACATTCCAAGTTGAGTATTTAATCACGCAAAACTTAGGCATCTCCCCTTATCTAAGTGGTTACCTCGATTCAAAATCTCACGGAGTTTAACATCCTCACTAAAGATTCACTCAAATTACTCAAAGTGTTTAAGGATAATGAAAGTAACACTTATCAGTCAATATGAAAAGTTATTACCATAGGCTTGCATGAAAATCAAATCTCCACCACTATAAATTGAGATAAGACATCAATCAAAAGGTCTTTAGAGGGTTGTAACATGGCTTTGGTTAGGGGGTGTGGTCACAAGATGAAAGAAACGGTTAGAATCGAGTTTGAATTGAAAAAATCACTTAACTAGAAAAAGATGTAATCATCACTTGCGTACAACAAAGCTTCTTCTCAGAATATGGAATTTAAATACTTAAGCTTAAAAACAAAAGATTACTACTACTAATATGTATACATGTGTTTTTTTTTTAAGAACAAGTCAACTTACAAAATAGAATAAAACATAGTTAAGCAACTATTTCAATTCAAATCTCGACAAAAAATGGGGATCAAATTAATTTAGGGCATTTCAACAATAATGGGTTAAGGGTTAATATTAAGGGTAATACAAGAAATGGCTTGTTAGTTCAACGGGGTTTACTAAGGGTTAATCGTGGAGGTAGACTTTTCATGGCTTAAGTGGGTTAATCCTAAGTGCCTTTCTCATTTTGACATATCAAATCAAATAGTGTGGTCTTGACATGCATAATCAAGCAAGTTCTAGAATAACAGTTCAATATTGATGCACTCAAAGCAATAAAAGTGGGCATGAAAGAATTAATAGATGCTCAAAAGGCTCAAAAATCTCACAAGAATTATGGCTTTTTGATGTTTAAAACTTGTGACTTCCAACTCAAAGTAATACCTAAACTTTGGGAAAACAACCTAAAATTTTAAATTCTTAAAAATCAACTTATCATGCTTGATTCTCTAATGTCTTAAAGTTTAAACAATCAATGCATAAATGCCTATGTTTTAATTAGAGATATATCAATCAAAATCATAAATCAATCAAAATTTATCCTAAATATGATATGAGAGCTTTTCAAGAGAACAAGGCAGTCATTCAAGGATTTTTCTAATAATGAAATGAATACCCCCCACACTTAAGATGTACATTGTCCTCAATGTACAAAGATAGATATTTTGACAAATGTAAGTGTAAGTTCATAAGATAGGGAGAAAAGTGAAACTTCCTGAGTGATGAATGAATTTCCTTGAACTGGAGTTTCAGAGAATAATCGGCATGAGGGTGGAGGAGGATACTCCAGTGGTGGTAGAGGTTCATTAGTCCATAAGTCCTGCACCAAAAGAATACTATATCTAAAATTGGTTATGGTCGTGGTCGAGCAGGACATGGCAGTCGTGGAGAACCTTTCCCAGTGGAGTTTTGAGTCCTTGAGTAATAGTGAGCTTTGGAGCTTTTAATAACTGTGATAGCATCAGGAACTCTTTTAGAAAATATATAAGGAAGAATGATTACTCGGTAAGAAATAGACGGAATTCAAAATTGTTAAATAAAAGTTATAAATCCTAATAAAAATAAGATGAAAGAAAAATAAAAAGTAGTCTTAAAATAAAATAAAAGTAAAAACATAAAATTATAAATGAAAGTTTTTAAACATCTTCATCGCTAGATGGGTCGCGAGGTAGGGGTGGCGATGAGATGTGGAGGTGTTGACAGATTTGCTGTAGAGTAGCATCAATGTTGTCAAATCATTAAAAACACTGGTGCTCGAATTGAGTGAGGCACTCAGAAATGTCAGCATATGAAGCCGCTACATGAACTGGACGAGAGGATGGTGGTGGCTGGGACGGTGGTTCCTCGTTCTATGGGGGAACATCATCAGTAATGTCCTGGGGGCCTCCTCCTCGGTAGATTGGGCGAGTCGATATTGAGGAGGGTAGGTTCCTCGGCGCTTTTCAATCATCCTCATGCTTAGCATGCTCGAGATGCCTTGTGGAGACACCTGGCCAATGAAGGTCAAAGATGATTCCTGGGCCGCGGTGTTGAGGAGCCCGAAGTGTCGAGCCAACTGAGTAACATAGGGGCCAATGGAGATGACCCTCTTCCTATGCCGCTCCGTCTAGTGTTGAATGGCGAGGGCAATGAAATAGGCAAGGTTGATGATGTGCCCGTGCGACATACACCATAGAAAGTAGGCGTCGTGAGTGTTGACGATGCCAGTGCTCTTTCACCTTCCTATTATCGTGTAAGCCAAAATGGCATGTAGGCACCTCAGAGATGGAGGGAGAATCGATGCCTTTGAGCGGCTAGGATTGTAGGTGGCTGAACCTGGTACTAGTGCGTCCCAGCACTGTGAAGGAGAACGATGGATGTGGCGGTTGAGAGCATCTAAGTCATTCTTCTCCTTGAAATCTTCTGTATAAAGCCCAGTGCAGTACCGAATTCTGGGACGCTTAGCTGGCGGACTAATCAACCTAGGCAAAATTGGACTGTGCCGGGATCATTGTAGTTCGTAATTATGATCTGAAGATGAAACGTTGAGCATAGTTCCATTGTGAGCTCAAGATATGTTGGCTCGATGATCCCAAAGAAAATCTCCCAAGGGTCGGTGGTTAGGAGGGCCCAAATGGCATCAGCCAATTGAACTTGTTCTACTGCAGCCCATTTGATACAGTGGCCCGCAATTAAAGGTCGGGCCCAGAGTATTTAGAAAAGTTCTTCTTGGGGCCCGATAGGGAATTGCAGGAAAGGGTGGCAAATTTTCGCGGTAGGACCCAAGAAAGATGACGCTCACTTCATTTTCTTTGAAACAGGGACAACGGTCTTCTTTCCTCTTGAAGACAACATTGTATACCTGCAATATAAAGAATAATGAGAGTAGGTAAATGAATTTGAAAAGGAAAAAGCCATGAATTTAAACTAATGATTTCAGCCAAAACTACTAATACTAAGCAAACTCAACCAAAATAATCAATTTGATAGCCTAATTTCGTGACATTGGCATAGTAATAGCATGAGAATGAGCATAGTAATGGCATGGGTATGACAAGAGAATGAGGCTTTCTTAATAACGCGGTTCAACATGTAATGTATACTAAGTAACCTATGAATGCAAATTAAATGATAAATGAGAAAAAATGAAAAAAGTACAAGAAAATTGAAGACTATTTTGATAATAAGCATTAGAAGTAAGTAAAATAGAAGTGAAGGGAGTAAACAAACGCCAAGGGAGAGAGATTGAGCGTCAAAAATAGAGTGGGAAGTGGCGCAGGGGCGTGGTAGGGAGGGCGTGTGGACTGTAGTGGCTAGGGTTAGGGTTTTTGGGTGAAGAAGACAATGAATAGTGTAGCCTATTTATAGATTTTAGGGCACACGGCCAGGGAACACGGGCGTGTTCCTCAATTTTTTTTTGCCCGTGTAACTCACGAATTTTGAATTTGGGCACGTCTGACATTTTGTCCACGCTTGTGTCCCTTGGACGTGTCCGTTAGGGTATGGCACATGAGGTTTATATTCGACATTCACTGATTTATTTTTATTATGACCTACCTCACCTTGATCTCTACTCACCACAGTTTCTTGCTTCGGTTCTGGCTCAGGCTGAACGAATCCTTCTTCATCTTGAACATTAATCGCGTTGAGCTGTTCCCTTGGGTTGGGTTCAGTATTACTTGGCAAGCTACCTTGTGGTCGTTCGGAGATTAGTTTGGAAAGCTTGCCTATCTGATTTTTGAGCCCTTGGATCGATGCTTGTTGATTTTTAAGTGCTGTCTCGGTGTTCTGGAAATAGGTTTCTGACACTGAGATAAATTTAGACAGCATCTCTTCAAGGTTTGGTTTCTTTTCCTATTGATAAGGTGCTTATTGAAAACACGGAGGATGTTGTAGTCTTTGATTTCCTTGACCGCCCTACGACAAATTGGGATGGTTCCTCCAACCTGCATTATAAGTCTTATTATATGGGTTATTTTGGGATCTAGAGTTATTGTTACCCATATATTGGATTTGTTCCTCCTTGATGCTAGGGTTGAAGGACTGATACTCTGTGCATGCTCCTCCTCCATTCGTCTCGCACCTCATTACTGGATATACTTGAGTAGAACCAAGTAAACCATCAATCTTTTTATTTAGAAGTTCTACTTGGTTTGACAGCATAGTAACCGAATCGACGCTATAAACGCCTGCTATTTTAGTTGGCTTAGTTCTCATAACTTGCAACTGATAGTTATTCAGTGACATCTCTTCAATAAATTTGTAAGCCTCTTCAGATGTTTTGTTGTTGATGGTTCCCCCGGTTGCTGCATCAATCATTTGCCTTGTCGAGGGGTTCACACCATTGTAGAATGATTGAACTTGCAACCATAGAGGTAGTCCATGGTGAGGACACCTTCACAATAGGTCCTTGTATCTCTCCCATGCATCGTAAAGAGTTTCTAAGTCCATCTGTACAAACGAAGTGATATCATTATGTAATTTGGCTGTTTTAGCCGGCGGGAAATATTTTAATAGAAATTTTTTTGTCATTTGTTCCCAAGTAGTAATTGACCCTTATGACAACGAGTTTAACCACTGTTTAGCTTTGTTCCTCAATGAAAAAGGGAATAACTGAAGACGAATGGTATCGTCAGAAACGCCATTAATTTTAAATGTATCGCAGAATTCCAGGAAATTTGCCAAGTGAGTGTTTGGATCCTCATCCTGCAAACCATCAAACTGAACAAATTGTTGTACCATTTGAATAATGTTAGGTTTTAGTTCAAAATTATTTGCAGCAATAGCAGGCCTAACTATACTTGACTCAGTTCCTATTAAAGTAGGTTTAGCATAATCATACATAGTACGAGGAGCAGGATTTTGATTTGCTAGTTCAACGGGTATCGCAGGAGGTAGCTGATTGTCTTGGTTTTCAGCCATCTCGTCGGTTGTAGTTGAAGTATCATTCTCTTGCTCATTCTCTGTGTATCTTAAGCTTTGCCTTATTTCTCTTTGGTTTCTGTGAACTGTGTGATCGATTTCTTCATCAAAAAGTAGTAGTCCTGACAGGTTTCTTTTAGTCATAAACTATAAAAACCTGCCAAGATAAAGAAAAAGTAAATTAATAAATAAAAATAAAATAGAATTAACTTGCAAGAAAAATAAACGGCTAAAGTAATAAAAATTGAGTGTTCCTAATATCTTAGTTCCCCGGCAACGGCGCCAAAAACTTGATCGCAATTTTCATGATAACAGGTTTTAAATATTTATAAAGAATCGTTCTTGAAACTAACTATTATCACAATGTAGGAAAGTGTACCTATCAAACAATAGTATAGTTTTAGCAAGACCGAAATATCGAACCCAAAGGAACTAAAAGTACTAGTAATGACTGTCTTTTTATTATCTAGCCTAAGAATAATGGGGTTTTGTTTTAACTAACTAATTATCTAAACTAAGAATTCAAAGAAAATAGAATTAAGGAATTACTTGTGGAAAAACGATTGAATTAAGACAATACCTAAGGAAGAATCCACCTAGACTTCACTTGTTATTCTGACTCCGACTCAGATGATTTATTCATTTAACTTGTTCCATAGAGATCCCTAAGTTATGTTATTATCCCTATTTAAGACTAATAACGTCTAATCCCTAAATTGAATAATTGAGACTTTTCTCTAATTAACACCCTAGGGTTACAATAACTCGATCTATGGATCCCCTTATTAGGTTTCACCCTAATTCGGCAAAATCTTGTCACCCTATCTCTAGGCGCGCAATCAACTCCGCTTAACTATGAAAAGTGTACTCTTAGACAGGGTCTATTCCTCCTCTAAATAAGAGCTTTTCTTGAATCAGTATCATGGAATATCAAAACAAGAATTAAGAACACATAATTAAGAACAAGTTAAATATTTATCATACAATTCAGAAAATAATAACAAGATTCGTCTTAGGTTTCATTCCCCTTAGGTATTTAGGGGATTTAGTTCATAACTAAAAAGGAAGACATCTCAGAAGAATAATGAATAAAAATACATAAAGAAAACCCAAAACTCCTGACGGTAAATTGAGGGGAGATCTTCAGTCTTGATGGTGAATCCGGCTTCTGAGATGGATCAATCGGCTTCCCTTGAGCAATTCCCTGCCTCCTTTTCTCTCTATCTCTTTTCCTCTTCCTTTAGGGTGTATTTATAGGCTTTAGAAAGCCTAAAAGCCCTCAAAATTAGCCTTTTCTAAACTGGACTCAACTTGGGCTCGGCAGGGACACGCCCGTGTGCGACTACTTTAGGCTGTGCTCGAACTTGTTAGAACGGCACGGGCGTGTCTTCTACCCGTGTAAGTTATGCTTCGATTTTGCCAAATTGACATGGCCGTGTGGTTTTCCCGTGTGAGGAAGTCTAGGCCGTGTTGATTTTGTACATTGGTCCATTTTCTCTATTTTTGGCCCATTTCTTGTTCCTTTTGCTCTCCTATGCTCACCTCAGTATAAAACATGAAATTAAGGCATTAGGAGCATCGATTTCACCAATTCTAAGGAAAAATCATCCATAAAATGTGTTAAGCATGGGGTAAAAATATGTATAAATTACGGTTTATCACACCCAATTCCCTTCGCGATTATTAGACCATGTAAACCACCCTTTATCAGGCTTAACATCAACCAAAGTAAGATTATCGATAACATCCCGAAAGTTATACAAAGAGAATCTAGGCCGATGCCTCCCACCAAGTTTCTTCGAATCATCCATAATCTCATTTGAAATCCCCCTACCACCCAATCCCCACTTGTAAGATTCCCGACCCTTTAAAGAGTGCTCCAGGACACATTCCTTAGATTAGGATCAGGGTGACCATAGAAGCCCATAAAGTGAATCTAATCATTCCCCTCCATTTTTACCACAGAATCCACATAATGTTTAGAGTAATTTTGAATAATCACACTAACCCTATCCTTCCATAATAAAGAAAGACCCCCTTTACAACTATTAGGATCCACAATAAAGCAACCGTCCATTTTTCACTGAACCTGAATATGCTCAAACTCATTAGCACGAAGCTTGGTTTTACATAGAAAAACAATATCAGGATCATTGACAATAAGAATTTGCCACAACTCACGAACTGTCACAGGTTTCCCACCCCCACGACAGTTCTAACATAAGATTTTCATGGCTCTGGGCGGGGTTGATTGCTAGTCACTGCCTTGCAAGGAGAACTTCCCTTCGATAGTTTTCTACAGACTAACCTTATCGGGTTTTTATCAATAGCCTCCCCATTCCCAATCTTAATCTTTTTACACTTATTCCGAGTTCACCTAAGACCCTCCCTCAAATTCCAACCAACGTGCTAACCTTACGGTGAGCAAGAATTTGAAATCTCGTCTCCTATTCTAGTCTTATCCTTCCCCCGTTGCTCCATCACAAAATCACCCTCTCTAGTTGTGCTTCAAGACCTTTTCCTCTCTCTTTCATGACCACCCTCAACCATAATAGTTTCTGTAACACCATGTACCCGAGACCGTTGCCGGAGTCGAACACGAGGTGCTAACAGACTTAATTCATTTATTTTCACAGTCCATTTTAAAAATTTCTAGACAAGCTGGCTAACTGCGTCACTGTCACCTTAAAAATCATATCTTGAGTTCCAAAACTCAAAAACCAGTTTTGTAAATTTTACCTAAAACTAGACTCATATATCCATCTACAATTTGTGTCCTAGAATTTTTGGTCAAGCAAATTAGTACAGTTTATTAGTTAAAGTCTCCCCTGTTTCAGGGTTTGACTACTCTGACCTTCATGTATTACGACTTAGATATCTCCGTGTACAGGGCTTCAATACTTATTCCGTTTGTTTCTAAAGAAACTAGACTCGAAAAGGAATCTTTAAATATAGGGTAGGACTTCTAATTATCTCTGGTTAATTTATAGTGAATTTCTAAAGTCGGAACAGGGGATCCAGAAATCGCTCTGGCCCTATTTCATGAAAACTTAAGCATCTCATAAAATACGGCTCATATGATCGTTTCGTTACTTTCATATGAAAATAGATTCATGAAGGTTAGATTACATAATTTATTCACTATTTAATTCCATTCTTAATATTTTTAGTGATTTTTCAAATCCACACCACTGCTGTTGTCAGCATCTGTTTTTAAGGTAAATTTTACCTATTTCATGGTTTTCCATGAATCAACTAGAATTTGTCATACAAAGCACGAAAATGATCATGATTAACCATTCCAATGGCTAATCGTTACCAAACATTTCCATACTTCTCAATGAACAACATACAAAATGATTATAATGCTATGCTCAAAGTATATATAAGCCATTTTCGCATGGCTATCCAAATTTATACAAAACCAAAGGGTACATGACCAACAACAAAAAGGGTAGTCCTATACATGCCATTTTCAGAGTTCAACCAAAAGTGTACCAAAAGGGCTTTGATAGTGTGGACGACTTCGACTTCGACAATCCCGAGTCCTATAGCTGACGAACCAAAATCTATAAAACAGAGATTCAAAGAACGGAGTAAGCATTTAATGCTTAGTAAGTTTTGAGCAATGAAATTAGGCACAACTGAAGTATAGCATTCATATAACTAAACGGATAATTTCATATACACATATTCTAAAAAATCAGTCCTACTTCACATTTCCAACCCTTATATTCACACATAAGGGATCAACTTAACCAAAGGCCGGAAGCTCATTAATTGTCTGAGCGAATAATATTTAAAAGGAATCAACTACTCCAATGCATATACGAAACGTACCTCATCGTTGGGATTTTACGAGCGTATTAATTGAAATTATTACAGCAAGATCGCTCATTCCCAAACCAAGTACCTTCGGAATTTAGCCGGATATAGCTACTTGCTCAAATGCCTTCGGGACTTAGCCCGGTTATAGTAACCGCACAAGTGCCTTTGGAATTTAGCCCGGTTATAGTAACTCGCACAAATGCCTTCGGGACTTAGCCCAGATATAGTAACTCGCACAAATGCCTTCGGGACTTAGCCCGGATATAGTAACTAGCACAAATGCCTTCGGGCTTAGCCCGGAATTAGTCACTAGCACAAATGCCTTCGGGACTTAGCCCGGTTATCATCCGAATATCCATGCACATATCAATAAATCATGACACATCTATATTTCATTTTCATAACTAGAATTCAAACACAAGTCACTTATCAAGCATTATCATTTTCGGCTCAATAGTTACATACAAAGAGCATGATTTTGATTTACTTAAAACATGATCTAATCGAATCATAATCTAAGATCCATTACTCAAAAACTTACCTCGGATGTTGTCGAATGATTTCGGCTGCTATTCGATCACTTTTTCCTTTCCCTTATCCAACTTTGGTCCTCTAAGCTCTTGAGCTAATTCAAACAAATTTAACTTATTAAAGTCTCATTATGCTAGCTTATGGCCGAATATGACAAGGAGTTTGATAGGTCATATGGCCACCTTTAGCTCAAATACAAAATGGTCATACGCATTTTTAATCACATTGAGCAATTTAATACAATTAATCTAACATTTCCTCATGTGCACCTTTATGACCGAATACACACATCATTAACCTAATATCAATTAACTAAGCACATTAACAAATTCTCCTTGAGCCGATTATCTAAGTCAAGATAGATTCATCATTATGCTAGCTTATAACCTAATACATGCAACACCAATCTATCTCAGGTGGCCGAATATGCATGTCTATGTTGATGCCAATTATATGCTTAATACTTCCTACAAATATGGTTACTTGTATTGACTACATAACATTTTGTTTCAAGTTCAAAACTCGGCTAATACACATATATACACTAGTAATCAAATACTAACATTTGCACTTCACCTTACTACCATTTTTCATCCAAATAACATGAATCAACAACCATATTTCTCTTCTACTTCCTACCATGGCCGAATGCATCAAGACACCATACTATTTCAATTTTGGTCATAGGTTAAACAAAGAACTTAATGTCTAACTCAAAAATGCTAAAAAGAAAATCCAAGAGTCATCAATCCACCATCACATGTATCATTACAAAGCTTCACATTTAGCATGCAAATGACATCATCACAAATCCACCTTAGCCGAAACTTAACTCATCTTCATGCCTCATCACCACAATATCAAACACCAACCAAGAAGACAACACCCATGGCCGAATATCATCTCCATCACATAGCAAAGATTTAAACCATGGGCTAGGTAGAACTCAAGCTAACAACTAAAAACATGCATGAATCTCATGGAACAACATCAAACATACCTCCTCCTAAACACCAACCAACCGAACATGAAGCAAGAAAATCCTCTTCTTCTTCCTTCCTCAAGTCACGGCAATGGAGGAGTAGCCTAGCTCATTTTTTTTTCTTTTTCTCTTTCTCCTCCTACTAACCACTATTATTTTATTACCCATGCTCCTTATTTTATCATTCCTCCCATAAAACACTAACATAACATGTTTATGACATGTTTTACCCATCACATTTTGTCCACCCTCATTGTCATGGCCGGCCACTACCAATTAAGTGGGGAAATTGACATGCAAGTCCACCCTTTTTAATTACATGCACTAATAGATCCTTATAGATTAACCTATCACATTTTACAAGTGTCACACATAAGTCCTATTAACTAAATTCACATGCAATTAACTAAATCGAAGCTTAAAACTTTCACACATTCATATTCACATATTTTAGACAATAATTATCATATTTAAATAATTTGGTGTCTCGGTTTAGCGATCCCGAAACCGCTTTCCGACTAGGGTCACTTTAGGGCTGTCACAACTCTCCCCCACTTAAGAAATTTTCGTCCCCAAAAATCTTACCGGTAAATAGGTTTGGGTATCGTTCTTTCATAGAGTTCTCGGGTTCCCAAGTAGCTTCTTCTATCCCGTGTTTGAGCCACAACACTTTTACTAAAGGAACCTTTTTGCTTCGCAACTCTTTCACTTCACGAGCTAGGATACGAATTGGTTCTTCTTCATAACTCATATCGGCTTGAATTTCAACCTCGGAGGGACTTATTATGTGTGAAGGATCATATCTGTAACGTCGAAGCATCGAAACATGAAAAACGTTGTGGATCCTTTCAAGTTTAGGGGGTAAAAGCAACCTATATGCAATTGGACCAACTCGTTCGGAGATTTCATACGACCCAATGAATCTTGGACTCAATTTGCCCTTACGGCCAAATCTGAGTATCTTTTTCCAAGGTGAAACTTTAAGAAACACTTTGTCTCCCACCTGATACTTAATGTCTTTTAGTTTCAAATCCGCGTACGACTTCTGACGATCTGTGGCTGCCTTCAGACTTTCACGGATTACTTTTACTTTCTGTTCAGCATCTTTAATCAAATCAACTCCAAAAATTTTACTTTCACCGAGCTCGGTCCAAAACAATGGTGTACGGCATTTACGACCGTACAAAGCCTCGTAAGGTGCCATCTTAATACTTGATTGAAAACTATTGTTGTAAGCGAATTCAATCAAAGGTAAATACCGCTCCCATGAACCACTAAACTCGAGGATGCAACATCTCAACATATCCTCAAGTATCTGAATTCTCTGCTCGGATTGACCATCAATTTAGGGGTGAAAAGCGGTGCTAAAATGCAACTTGGTACCCAAAGCTTCTTGCAATTTCTTCCAAAATCGTGAGGTGAATCTCGGATCTCTATTCGACACAATAGAAATAGGTACCCCGTGTAATCTCACAATCTGAGAAACATACAATTCATCTAGTTTATCCAATGAAAAATCCGTGCGTACGGGGATAAAGTGAGCCGACTTAGTCAGTCTATCAACAACAACCCAAATCGCATCTTTCTTACTTGCCGACACTGGCAACCCAGATACAAAATCCATCGCGACTCGATCCCATTTCCATTCAGGTATCATGATCGGCTGAAGTAAACCCGTAGGCACTTGATGTTCCGCCTTTGTGACAGCCCTAAAAGTGACCCTAGTCCGAAAGCGGTTTCGGGACCGCTAAACCGAGTCACCAAGTTATTTAAATATGATATTTATTGTCTAAAATATGTGAATATGAATGTATGAAAGTTTTAAGCTTCGATTTCGTTAATTGCATGTGAATTTAGTTAATAAGACTTATGCGTGATACTTTTGAATTGTGATAGGGTAATCTATAAAGAGCTATTAGTGCATGTAATCAAAAGGGGGGGACTTGCATGTCAAATTTTCCCCCCAATTAGTAGTGGCCGGCCATGAGCATGGGTGGACAAAATGTTATGGGTAAAAACATGTCATAAACATGTTGGGGTAATGCATTATGTAAGGAAGAATAAAATAAAGAGCATGGGCAATAAAATATTAGTGTTAGTAGGATGAGAAACAAAAAAAAGAAGGGATGTGTGTGATTGTTTCCCCCCATTGCCGTGAGTTGAAGGAAAGAAAACAAAAAAAAAGTGTTCATCCTTTGGTTTATCCTTGGCCAAAAATTTTAAGGAGGGAGGAAGAAGAAAGGTTGAAGAGGTTCGGCCATGCATGTAACTAGGCTAAGGTATGTTTGATGATGTCCATGAGATGCATGCATGATTTAGTTGTTAGCTTGAGTTCTACCTAGCCCATGGTCTAAATCTTGCTATGTGATGGAAATGACACTCGGCCATGGATGCATCATTCTTGCTTGGTGTTGATGTTGTGGGTGAGATATCAAGTTATTTTTGTGACCCAAGTTGAGATTTGAATTTTGGAATGAGTAAGGTTTTCGGCTATGGTAATTATAAGGGTGATGGATGTTGTGTCATGCTAAATCTAGATGAACAATGTTAGTGCTTATATCTCGATATTCATGAGTTTCTTTCTTGGTTTTACCTCAAACCCATGAAGTATTTTTAATTGGTGTTGTTAGAGGTTTCGGTCATGGGATTATAAGCTTGTTAGTTTTGATGGTGAAATTTATGCCTTGTAAGGGTAAATGGTGTCTTGATGCATTCGGCCATGGTAGAAAGTAGATGTGAAATGGTAGTAAGATGAAATGCAAAATGTTAGTATTTGATTACTAGTGTATAAATGCGTATTAGCCGAGTTTTGAATTTGAAACAAAACGATATATAATCAATACAAGTAACCATACTTGTAGGAAGTATTAAGCATATAATTGGCCTCAACATATACATGCATACTCGGCCACATGAGAAGATTAGTGTTGCATGTATTCGGTTAGAGGCAAGCATATTGATGCCTTTATCTTGGGTTAGACAATCGGCTACAAGGGAGTGTGGGTTAACAATATGTTGAGTTGATGCATGATTTCACATGTATGTGACTTTAATGTCTAATGTATAAATATGGGCTAAGTACCTTGTGTTCCTCTTTTCGATGCTCAAATGATTAAATCAATTTATTTGTTAAATTAAGCTCAAGAGCAAAGGGGATCTAAATTCGATAAAGGGAAGGAAAAAGTGGTCGAACAGCCATCGAAATCGTTCGACAACATCCGAGGTAAGTTTTCGAGTAACGAGACTTAGTTTACGATTTGATTAAGTCATGACGTATAAGCGTAACAAATATACGGTGATATGATGATTCTACTTGAATTTTATGTTGAGTTAATTTGTCTATACGTGTGACGGGTAGCCGTATGTGCATAGAGATCGTGTCATAAAGCAAACTAAACCATGCTGTTTGTATGTGGCTAGTGAGCCGAAAATGGGATTGCTTAATACGTGACGTGTGTTTGAACTCCAATTATGAAAATGAAATATAGATGTATCATGATTTATTGATATGTGTAGGAATCTTTGGATGAAAACCGGGCTAAGTCCTGAAGGCATCTGCACTAGTGACTAATCCGGGCTAAGTCCCGAAGGCATTTGTGCGAGTTACTAAATCCGGGCTAAGTCCCGAAGGCAATTGTGCGAGTTACTCTAACCGGGCTATGTCCCAAAGGCATTTGAGCGAGTAGTTATATCCGGTTAAATTCCGAAGGTATGTGATTTGGGAATGAGCGATCTGCTGTAATAATTTCAATTAATACGCTCGTAAAATCCCAGCGATGAGGTATGTTTCGTATGTGCTTTGAATTAGTTGAGCCCTTACAAATAAGTATTCGCTCAGTTGATAAATGAGCTACCGGCCTTTGGCTAAGTTGATCTTTGTGTATGAATATAAGGGTTGGTAATGTGAAGTAAGTATGATATTGAGAATTTGTGCATATGAAATTATCTATTTAGCTACATGAATGCTATACTTTGGTTGTGTCTAAATTCATGGCTCAAACTTACTAAGCATTAAATGCTTACTCCGTTTCTTTGATTCTCTGTTTTATAGATTGTGGTTTGTCAGCTATCAGACTCGGGATTGTTGAAGTCAAAGTCGCCCACACTATCAAAGCCCCCTTTTTGGTACACTTTTGGTTGAACTTTGAAATGGCATGTATAGGACTACACTTTTTGTTGTGGGTCATGGACCCCTTTTGATTTGTAAAACTTTGGATAGCCATGCGAAAATGGCTTATATATGTTTTGAGCATAATGTTATAGTTATCTTGAATGAATATGTTCATTAAGAGGCATGGAAATGTTTGGCAACGATTAGCCATTAGAATGGTTCATCATGATCATATTTTGTGCTATATATGCTAAAGGGCTAGTTGAATCATGGAAACTATGTAATGGTAAAGTCTACCTTAAAAATAGATGTTGATAGCAGCAGTGACGTGAATGTGAAAAATCACTAAAAATAGTAGGAATGGAATTAAATAGTGAATAAATTATGTAATCGAACCTTGATGAATCTATTTTCATAACAAAGTAACGAAATGATCATATGAACAGTATATTATGAGATATTTAAGTTTTTGTGAAACAGGGCCAGAACTGTTTCTGGATTCCCTGTTCCGACTTTGGAAATTCATTATAAATTAACCAGAGATAATTAGAAGTCATGCAATATATGTACAGATTCCTTTTCGAGTTTAGTTTCTATAGAAACAAAGGGAATCAGTATTGAAGCCCTGTACAGGGAGATATCCAAGTCGTAATGAATGGAGGTCAGTGTAGTCGAACCCTGAAATAGGGGAGACTTTAACTAATAAACTGTACTAATTAGCTTGACCAAAAATTATAGAAAAAAATTTTTAGATGGATATATGAGTCTAGTTTCAGGAAAAATTTACGGAAATGGTTTTCGAGTTTTGGAACTCGAGATATGATTTTTAAGGTGACAGTGACGCAGTTAGCCAGCTCGTCTGGAAATTTTAAAATGGACTATACAAATAAGTGAGTTAAGTCTGCGAACCCCTCGTGTCTGACTCCGGCAACGGTCTCGGGTACGGGGTGTTACAGCCTTCACTTGCTGACATACTAAGCACTTCGAAACAAAATTGGAAATGTCTCGTTTCATACCATGCCACCAAAACTGACGTCTCAGATCGTTGTACATTTTCGTACTCCCCGGGTGAATTGACATTCGGCTACAATGAGCTTCGTTCAGAATCATCGAATTAAGTTCTGAATTTCTTGGAACACACAAAAGACTTCTGAACCTCAAACAATCGTCATCATCAATTTGAAACTTTGATTCCATATTTGAAACACATTCAGCCCGTTTTGCAACCAGTTCATCATCGACTTTCTGAGCTTCACGAATTTGATGAATCAACAATGGTTTGGCCTTTAATTCTGCCACTAACACATTGTCAGATAGAACAGACAAGTGTACATTCATCGCTCGTAAAGCAAACAGTGATTTACGACTTAAGGCATCTGCAACCACATTAGCCTTTCCCGGGTGATAGTCAATGACAAGCTCATAATCTTTCAACAACTCGAGCCAACGTCTTTGTCGCAGATTCAAGTCTCTTTGAGTCATCAAATATTTGAGACTTTTGTGATCCGAATATACATGGCACTTCTCACCAAATAAGTAATGTCGCCATATTTTCAAAGCGAACACGATGGCAGCTAGTTCAAGATCATGGGTTATAATATCCCGAATTAGGGCCTAATCAGAATAGTGGTTTTGTGACCACAAATCCGAGATAGAAATAATTATTTTATAATTATTTTGAGGTTTATGATATGATTGCATGATTGTGTGAAAATTTCGTGATGAAATTCTATGCCTAAAGTGCTTATATTGAAAGTAGGGACTAAATCAAATAAGTTGCAAAACTTGCATTCTATAAGTTTTTAGTATGAAATTGTTTTGGAATATTAATGAGGAGGTCTTAAATAGCAATTTGACCAATTTTAAGTTCATGGACAAAATTAGGACATTGAAGGAATTTTTGGAAAGTTTAGTAGTAAGGGTATTTTGGTCACTTAGTTATTAAAATGAATTAAAAACAAAATTAAAAGCCAATTTTTGTCCATCTTCTTCATTAGGCCAAAATTTCAAGGGTTCTCCATAGCTAGGGTTTGTTTCAAGCTTCCAAGCTCCATAGTAAGTGATTCCAAGCCCCGTTTTTAATGATTTTTACGTTTTTGAGATCCCAGTAGCTCGATTAAGCTTATGCTAACAATAATTCAACTTAGGGTTCATATTTGGAAAAATACCCATAGGTGAAATTTGTGTATTTTGATGTTTTATGATAGAATATGGGGTTTTAAATTATGTTAGACAACTTGTGCTACTCGGTTTTGAATGAAAACGAGTAACAGGGCTTAATCGGTAAAAATACCTAATAGTCATAAGTACATGTTAGAGTGAGAATTTGATGTTGCCATAGAAGAGAAAAGTGATCAGCATGTTGTAAAACATAAGAATAAGGAATAAAGATTAATCCCGAGCCTAGGGGCAAAAATGTAAATATGCAAAAGTTTAGGGGTAAAATTGTAATTTTGCCAAAATTTGAGTTAAGGATTAATTTGATAATGTGAGTATTAAATAAGCTAAATGTGTTATTTTAGATCAAGAAAGACATGGAATCGACCTCAACCGAGGAAAAGAAAAGATTGTGGACTAAATTGCAAAATCTTTGTATTTTGGTACCAAGGTAAGTTCATGTGTAAATAATGTAGCATAATGGTTATTTTTAAGTTATTGATGTTAATTATATGTTATGCTAAATTTTATTATGAAATGTATGCTTTGTGGTTAATTTCAAATAATATGTAAATTATGTGAACTACTTGTTAAATATAATTGTTACCGAGTATTGATTTCGGCATTCTACGGAAGACGGCAAGGATAAGTGTTCGAGGAAAAAGCCCGTTTGAACCTTAGGAATAGATTAGGATACAAGTGACATGTCACTAGGATGGTTGAGCATCCGAACTTGTTGAGTTGAGTCCGAGTTCCCTTATGGATGCGAATGTCCGAACTCGTTGAGTTGAGTCCGAGTTCGTGAGATGTAACTAGGCATCCGAACTCGTTGAGTTGAGTCCGAGTTCACTTATGGATGCGAACGCCCGAGCTCGTTGAGTTGAGTCCGAGTTCGCTTATGGGCGGGTTACATGATTGCTTGATTGAATATGTGGCACTTATATGCAAATTATCCATGTATCCGAATTATATTCCGATGTGTTCAACGGGTAAAGTTCTACTCAATGGAGGAATATTCGAGATGTAAAGAGAAGTATTGGTGAGTGATGTGAAATGGATATTTTGGACAGGTATGTATTTAACCCTCGGGTTGAGTATTGATACAACCACTATAAGGTAATAAGATGATGAAAAATGATCAGAAATGTGATATGTGTTTTAGTGATGTATGCTAATGTTGATTGGTATAACTGTTTGTTATGTTACTTATTATTTGCATATGAACTTACTAAGCATTTATGCTTACTCCCTCCTTCTTACTCATTGTAGTTTTGGACAAGCCAGCTCAGGAGTCGGGATAGGTCAAAGGCTCAGTCACACTATCCGGAAGACTTTTGGTAAATGGCTTGTAAATTTAAGTATGGCATGTATAGCAATATACCTATTTTGTGTAAATGATCTTATGGTATGGTTGTGGAATGGTTGAGGAAATGCTTGATAATGATAAATTATGAAAATGGTTAGTGTAGATTATGTTTGATGTTAAGGAAAACTATTAAGATACTTAGTGCATAAAAACTCATAAAAAGGATGAAATTTGCCATAAACAGAATACTGCAGCAACACTGATGCAAGTTTGAAAATTTATTAAAAATCATAGAAATTGAATTTGGTGATGGAATACATATCAAATTTAATCTTATTATGTCTAGTTTCACATGAAACAAATTAAACAGGTAAAGGAATTATATGTTAGAAGATATTTGAATTTTAGTGAAACAGGGTCATAGCAGTTTTTGAATCCCCTATTCCAACTTTAGAAATTCATTATAAATTATAAAGATATAATTAGGTGGTATATTTTATATCCTCAGAATCCTTATTGAGTCTAGTTTTAGTAGAAACAAATTTCATAGTCATATGAATTTTGTACAGAGAGAAATGTGGTTCGTAGTAAACAGAGGTCAGACCAATTGATTCCTGAAACAGGGGTAACTTTAACTAATAAAATGTACTAATTGGCCCAACCAAAAATTCTAGAAAAAATTTAGTAGATAGGTATATGAGTCTAGATTCAGAGAAAATTTACGGATCTTGATTTCGAGTTTCGTAACTCGAGATATTATTTTTCTTGTGACTATGACGCAAGTAGCTTAAAAGCTGTGAATGTAGAAACAATAATCCAAAGTTCTAAAAATGTTAAACTAAGCTTAGTAACACCTCATACTCGACTCCGGCGATGGTCTTGGGCGTGGGGGCGTTACATTTAGTGGTATCAGAGTAGGTTTAGTCAGTTCTCGGACTACGTGTTGTATGTACGGATTTTGCTATACATGCCATATGTATGAATTGTGATAGTGTGACGACTTCTGACCTTTTTAAAAGATTTTTATATAGTAAATGGATCCCGATCCAGCTGTGACAGATGAAGTAGAGAGTAATGCGCCAGCTCCGGCTGAAGGAGTAGCGCCGACTGAAAATCCACCTCCTACTGTTGGTCAGGGAGGAGGAGAAAGGGGTCGGGAAGCCTTTCTCCAAATGATGAGTGCATGGTACACTGAGTTCGTTCGTACGAACCCAAACGTACGACCTCCCCCACCTCCCCCAATTCCTCAACCTGTACCCCCGATGCCTCAAGGTATGGATATGATAAAATTTCACAGAACCCCTGTTGACAGAATTCGTAAACAAGGGGCTGAAGAATTTAGAGCAAATATTGATGATGATGCAGAGAAAGCAGAGTTCTGGCTTGAAAATTCTATCCGGGTATTTGATGAATTATCTTGTACACCTGAAGAATGTTTGAAATGTGCTACATCTTTGTTGAGAGATTCAACCTATAATTGGTGGAAGACTTTGATTTCGGTGGTACCGAAAGAGAGGGTAACCTGGGAATTCTTTCAAGAAGAGTTTCGGAAGAAATATATTAGTGAAAGGTTTATTGATCAGAAATGTAAAGAGTTTCTTGAGCTGAAGCAAGGTAATATGACAGTCTCAGAATATGAAAGAGAGTTTGTTCGATTATGTAAGTATGCCAGGGAATATGTTCCTACAGAAGCCAAGATGTGCCGACGATTTGAAGACGGGCTTAACGAAGACATTAAAGTATTTGTCGGGATCCTTGAACTAAAAGAAATGGTAGTATGGTTGATCGAGCTTGCAAGGCTGAAGAACTATTTAAAGAAAAGAAAAAGGTAGAGGCTGAGACTAGAAATTGGAAGAAAAGACCGATGAGCGGTTCATTTTCACAGCAACCAAGAAAGTCAAGGAATATGAATCCTCGTTCCCAAGCTTCAGCTGGGCAATCATATGGGAATTATAGGAAGCAAAATGTGGGTCCTAAATCCCAGACTACTTCGGCAGCCAGTGTAGGGAACTCGAGATTTGTTAAACCTGAGTGCCAGCGGTGTGGTAGAAATCATTTTGGTCCGTGTAGAGCAAATGAATGTTTTCGATGTGGTTCTCCGGATCATTTTATTAGAGACTGCCCAGAGAGATTTAAAAAAGAAAAATTTCAGAATACAAAAGCTAGTGGTGCAGACTCGAGAGGAAGATATTCGAGAAAAGCTGGAAATGAAGCAAGCAGCAAGAATGTAGCCAGAGATTCAGCAGCTAAATCTGAAGTAAGGGCTCCAGCTAGAACTTATGCCATAAAGGCACGCGAAGATGCTTCCTCACCTGATGTGATTACCGGTACATTTTCTCTCTATAATGTTAATGTTATTGCTTTGATTGATCCCGGTTCTACTCATTCATATGTATGCATGAAACTGGTGTCTAGTATGAATATACCTGTTGAGAACACAGAATTTATGATTAGAGTGTCGAACCCGTTAGGCAAATGCGTGATAGTTGATAAAGTAAGCAAGAAATGTCCTTTAATGATTCGGGATCATTACTTTCCGGCCGACTTGATGTTGTTGCCGTTTGATGAGTTTGATGTTATTTTGGGTATGGATTGGTTGACATTGCATGATGCTAAAATAAATTGCAAAGAAAAGATTATAGAATTAAAATGTGGAAATGGTGAAACTCTGCGGGTTGAATCAGATAAATCAGAGGCATTATCTAGTATGATTTCTTCGATGTCGGCTCAAAGATATTTGAGAAAGGGTTATGAAGCTTATTTGGCGTATGTAATTAATACAAAAGAAGTTGAAAAGAAAGTTGAATCAGTGCCGGTTGTGTGTGAATTTGCGGACGTATTTCCAGAAGAATTGCCGGGTTTGCCTCCAGTCAGGGAAGTAGAATTTGGTATTGATTTGATACTGGGAACAGCTCCGATTTTGATTGCTCCGTATAGAATGGCACCAGCAGAGTTGAAGGAATTAAAGTCGCAGTTGCAAGAGTTGACTGATAAAGGTTTTATGAGACCGAGTTTTTCACCTTGGGGTGCTCCCGTGTTATTTGTGAAAAAGAAGGATGGTTCTATGAGGTTGTGTGTTGATTATCGGCAGTTAAACAAGGTGACAATCAAAAACAAGTATCCGTTGCCAAGAATTGATGATTTGTTTGATCAGCTAAAAGGAGCGACATGGTTTTCAAAGAAACTTGAGATCTGGGTATTACCAACTGCGGGTAAAAGAGTCGGATGTGCCTAAAACTGCTTTTAGAACAAGGTATGGTCATTATGAATTTTTAGTTATGCCATTCGGATTGACAAATGCTCCTGTTGTGTTTATGGATTTAATGAATCGCATATTTCAGCCATACTTGGACAGATTTGTTGTAGTGTTTATAGATTATATTTTAATTTATTCAAAAGATGAGACAGAGCATGCTGAGATTTGAGGATAGTTTTGCAAACTTTGAGAGATAAGCAGTTGTATGCTAAGTTTAGTAAAAGTGAATTTTGGCTCCGGGAAGTTGGATTTTTGGGTCATATTGTTTCAGGTGATGGTATACGGGTTGATCCTAGTAAAATTTCAGCCATTGTTGATTGGAAACCACCGAAAAATGTAACTGAAGTTAGAAGTTTCTTGGGGCTAGCTGGGTATTATCGACGGTTTGTAAATGGATTTTTCTATAATTGCTGCTCCTATAACTAGATTACTCCGAAAAGATGTTAAATTTGAATGGACGGAAGAATGTCAACAGAGTTTTGAAGAATTGAAAAAGTTATTAACAGAGGCACCAGTGTTTGTACAACCCGAATTAGGTAAAGAATTTGTGGTGTATAGTGATGCTTCTCTAAATGGTTTGGGGTGTGTGCTCATGCAAGAAGGAAAAGTGGTGGCATATGCTTCGAGGCAGTTAAAACCTCATGAGAGGAATTATCCTACTCACGATTTGGAATATGTTGCGGTGGTGTTTGCTTTGAAAATTTGGCGACATTGTTTGTATGGTGAAAAATGTCGGGTATATACCGACCATAAAAGTCTTAAGTACTTGATGTCACAAAAAGACTTGAATTTGAGACAGCGAAGATGGTTGGAGTTATTGAAAGATTACGAGCTTGTTATCGATTATCATCCGGGAAAAGCGAATGTGGTTGCTGATGCTTTGAGCAGAAAATTGTTGTTTGCTTTGAGAGTTATGAACACTCAGTTGAAAGTGTTAGATGATGGTTCGATTCTAGCAGAGTTAAGAGCAAGACCGATGTTTTTACAAGAGATTTCTGAAACTCAGAAAAATGATCAAGATTTGCTAGCCAAAAGAAAACAGTGTGAAGCTGATACGGGATCAGATTTCAGAATTGGTGCTGATGGGTGCTTAATGTTTAAAGATCGGATTTGTGTACCGAAGAATGAGGAATTGATTCAAAAGATCCTACAGGAAACACATAGTGGTTATTTCTCGATTCATCCGGGTAGTACGAAAATGTATAATGACTTGAAGAAAATGTATTGGTGGTATGGAATGAAAAGAGATATATCAGAGTTTGTGTCCAAATGCTTAATTTGTCAACAGGTGAAAGCTGAACACCAAGTACCTTCGGGATTACTTCAGCCTATTATGGTTCCTGAATGGAAATGGGATCGGATTACTATGGATTTTGTTTCAGGATTACCATTGACTCCAGGAAAGAAAGATGCCATCTGGGCAATAGTTGACAGATTAACTAAGTCGGCTCATTTTATCCCGGTACGTACGGATTATTCTCTTAACAAGTTGGCTGAACTGTATATTAGAGAAATTGTTAGATTACACGGAATACCATTATCGATTATTTCAGATAGAGATCCAAGGTTTACCTCGCGGTTTTGGCAAAAGTTGCAAGACGCGTTAGGTACGAAGTTAAATTTCAGTACTGCTTTTCATCCACAAACTGATGGACAATCAGAAAGAATAATTCAGATTCTTGAAGATATGCTTAGATGTTGTGTATTGGAATTTCAAGGAAGTTGGGAAAGATACTTACCGTTGGTGGAATTTGCTTACAATAATAGTTATCAGACGAGCTTGAAAATGGCACCTTATGAAGCATTGTATGGTCGTAAGTGTCGAACGCCTTTTGTATTGGACTGAACTCAAGGAAAATCAGATTTATGGAGTTGATCTAATAAAAGAAACTGAAGAAAAAGTGAAGGTAATTCGAGATTGTTTGAAAGCTGCTTCAGATAGACAGAAATCTTATGCAGATTTAAAACGAAAGGACATTGAATTTCAAGTTGGTGATAAAGTATTTTTAAAGGTGTCTCCGTGGAAGAAAGTCCTTAGATTTGGACAGAAGGGCAAATTAAGTCCGCATTTTATTGGGCCGTATGAAGTAATTGAAAAAGTTGGACCGGTAGCATATCGGCTAGCATTACCACCTGAATTAGAGAAGATTCATGATGTGTTCCACGTATCTATGTTACGTCGATATCGTTCGGATCCTTCACATGTAGTTTCACCGACAGAAATTGAACTACAACCAGATATGACTTACGAAGAAGAACCGATTAAGATTTTAGCTCGAGAGGTCAAACAACTAAGGAATAAAAATGTTGCACTTGTGAAGGTGTTGTGGAAAAGGATGGAGTAGAAAAAGCTACATGGGAATCCGAATAAACTATGAGAAATCAATACCCACATCTGTTTACAGGTAAGATTTTCGAGGACGAAAATCCTTAAAGGGGGAGAGTTGTAATATCCCGAATTAGGGCCTAATCGGAATAGTGGTTTCGTGACCACAAATCCGAGATAGAAATAATTATTTTATAATTATTTTGAGGTTTATGATATGATTGCATGATTGTGTGAAAATTTCGTGATGAAATTCTATGCCTAAAGTGCTTAAATTGAAAGTAGGGACTAAATCGAATAAGTTGCAAAACTTGCATTCTAGAAGTTTTTAGTATGAAATTGTTTTGGAATATTAATGAGGAGGTCTTAAATAGCAATTTGACCAATTTTAAGTTCATGGACAAAATTAGGACATGGAAGGAATTTTTGGAAAGTTTAGTAGTAAGGGTATTTTGGTAATTTAGTTATTAAAATGAATTAAAAACAAAATTAAAAGCCAATTTTTGTCCATCTTCTTCATTAGGCCGAAATTTCAAGGGTTCTCCATAGCTAGGGTTTGTTTCAAGCTTCCAAGCTCCATAGTAAGTGATTCCAAGCCCCGTTTTTAATGATTTTTACGTTTTTGAGATCCCGGTAGCTCGATTAAGCTTATGCTAACAATAATTCAACTTAGGGTTCATATTTGGAAAAATACCCATAGGTCAAATTTGTGTATTTTGATGTTTTATGATAGAATATGGGGTTTTAAATTATGTTAGACAACTTGTGCTATCGGTTTTGAGTGAAAACGAGTAAAAGGGCTTAATCGGTAAAAATACCTAATAGTCATAAGTACATGTTAGAGTGAGAATTTGGTGTTGCCATAGAAGAGAAAAGTGATCAGCATGTTGTAAAACATAATAATAAGGAATAAAATTTAATCCCGAGCCTAGGGGCAAAAATGTAAATATGCAAAAGTTTAGGGTAAAATTGTAATTTTGCCAAAATTTGAGTTAAGGATTAATTTGATAATGTGAGTATTAAATAAGCTAAATGTGTTATTTTAGATCAAGAAAGACGTGGAATCGACCTCAATCGAGGAAAAGAAAAGATTGTGGACTAAATTGCAAAATCTTTGTATTTTGGTACCAAGGTAAGTTCATGTGTAAATAATGTAGCATAATGGTTATTTTTAAGTTATTGATGTTAATTATATGTTATGATAAATTTTATTATGAAATGTATGCTTTGTGGTTAATTTCAAATAATATGTAAATTATGTGAACTACTTGTTAAATATAATTGTTACCGAGTATTGATTTCGGCATTCTACGAAAGACGGCAAGGATAAGTGTTCGAGGAAAAAGCCCGTTTGAACCTTAGGAATAGATTAGGATACAAGTGACATGTCACTAGGATGGTTGAGCATCCGAACTCGTTGAGTTGAGTCCGAGTTCACTTATGGATGCGAATGTCCGAACTCGTTGAGTTGAGTCCGAGTTCGTGAGATGTAACTAGGCATTCGAACTCGTTGAGTTGAGTCCGAGTTCACTTATGGATGCGAACGCCCGAGCTCGTTGAGTTGAGTCCGAGTTCGCTTATGGGCGGGTTACATGATTGCTTGATTGAATATGTGGCACTTATATGCAAATTATCCATGTATCCGAATTATATTCCGATGTGTTCAACGGGTAAAGTTCTACTCAATGGAGGAATATTCGAGATGTAAAGAGAAGTATTGGTGAGTGATGTGAAATGGATATTTTGTACAGGTATGTATTTAACCCTCGGGTTGAGTATTGATACAACCACTATAAGGTAATAAGATGATGAAAAATGATCAGAAATGTGATATGTGTTTTAGTGATGTATGCTAATGTTGATTGGTATAACTGTTTGTTATGTTACTTATTATTTGCATATGAACTTACTAAGCATTTATGCTTACTCCCTTCTTCTCACTCATTGTAGTTTTGGACAAGCCAGCTCAGGAGTCGGGATAGGTCGAAGGCTCAGTCACACTATCCGGAAGACTTTTGGTAAATGGCTTGTAAATTTAAGTATGGCATGTATAGCAATATACCTATTTTGTGTAAATGATCTTATGGTATGGTTGTGGAATGGTTGAGGAAATGCTTGATAATGATAAATTATGAAAATGGTTAGTGTAGATTATGTTTGATGTTAAGGAAAACTATTAAGATACTTAGTGCATAAAAACTCATAAAAAGGATGAAATTTGCCATAAACAGAATACTGCAGCAACACTGATGCAAGTTTGAAAATTTATTAAAAATCATAGAAATTGAATTTGGTGATGAAATACATATCAAATTGAATCTTATTATGTCTAGTTTCACATGAAACAAATTAAACAGGTAAAGGAATTATATGTTAGAAGATATTTGAATTTTAGTGAAATAGGGTCATAGTAGTTTTTGAATCCCCTATTCCAACTTTAGAAATTCATTATAAATTATAAAGATATAATTAGGTGTTATATTTTATATCCTCAGAATCCTTATTGAGTTTAGTTTTAGTAGAAACAAATCTCATAGTCATATGAATTTTGTACAGAGAGAAATGTGGTTCGTAGTAAACAGAGGTCAGACCAGTCGAGTCCTGAAACAGGGGTAACTTTAACTAATAAACTGTACTAATTGGCCCAACCAAAAATTCTAGAAAAAATTTAGTAGATAGGTATATGAGTCTAGATTCAGAGAAAATTTACGGATCTTGATTTTGAGTTTCGTAACTCGAAATATTATTTTTCTTGTGACTATGACGCAAGTATCTTAAAAGCTGTGAATGTAGAAACAATAATCCAAAGTGCTAAAAATGTTAAACTAAGCTTAGTAACACCTCATACTCGACTCCGGCGATGGTCTCGGGCGTGGGGGCGTTACATGGGTCGGATAATTTTTCTCATGTGGCTTCAGCTGTCTCGACGCATAAGCTACAACTCGACCCTCTTGCATCAATACGCAACCCAACCCAAGTAGGGATGCATCACTATAAATGACAAACTCTTTGCCTGATTCGGGCTGCACTAGTACTGGAGCTTCAATCAAACAAGTTTTCAGTTGATCGAAACTTTTCTGACACTTTTCTGTCCATTCAAACTTAACATCTTTCTGAAGTAGTTTCATCATTGGTGTGGCTATCATCGAGAAACCCTTTACAAAGCGTCTGTAGTAACTAGCAAGTCCCAAAAAGCTCCGAACTTCAGTAATATTTCTCGGAGGCTTCCAGTTAAGTATGGCCGAAATTTTGTTCGGATCAACTCAAATACCCGATGAAGATACCACATGACCCAAGAAGCTAACCTCTCTTAACCAGAACTCACACTTACTGAACTTAGCATATAACTGCTTATCCCGTAAAATTTTCAACACTAATCCCAGGTGTTCAGCATGATCGGTTTCATTTCTCGAATAGACCAAAATATCATCGATAAACACAATTACAAACCGATCCAAATACGGTCTAAAGATCTGATTCATCAAATCCATAAATACCGCGGGGGCATTAGTGAGCCCAAACGGCATCACTAAGAATTCGTAGTGACCGTATCTCGTTCTGAAAGTAGTTTTGGGTATATCCGAATCTCGAATTCGCAACTGATAATAACCCGATCTCAAATCTATCTTTGAAAACACCGAGGCTCCCTTTAGTTGATCAAACAAATCATCAATACGTGGTAACGGATATTTATTCTTTATTGTCACTTTATTCAGCTGACGATAGTCGATGCACAACCTCATGGTTCCGTCCTTCTTTTTCACAAACAATACTGGTGCACCCCAAGGTGAGAAACTTGGTCGAGCGAAACCCCTATCCGTCAACTCTTGCAATTGAGCTTTCAACTCTTTTAACTCGGTTGGTGCCATACGATACAGAGCTATCGAAATCGGTGTAGTCCCAGGTACAAGCTCAATACCAAACTCTACCTCCCGAACAGGTGGTAAACCCGGTAATTCTTCGGGAAAAACATCCGGGTATTCACAAACCACTGGCACAGATTCAGGCTTCTTTTCTAACTCTTTGTCATCAAGTACATACGCAAGGTATGCTTCACACCCCTTTCTTACATATTTCTGAGCCAACATCGATGATATTACAGCTGGCAACCTATTCAAGTCAGTAGACTCAACTCGGATTATCTCGTTATTTACACACCTTAAATCGATGGTTTTTCTTTTGCAATTTACAATTGCATCATGTACGGTCAACCAATCCATACCGAGGATAACATCAAATTTGTCAAACGGTAAAAGCATCAAATCGGCTTGAAAACAAGAACCTCGGATTACTAGGGGACATTTCTTGCACACTTTGTCGACAAGCACGTAACGACCCAAAGGATTTGACACCCGAATTACAAACTCAGTAGACTCAACAGGTAGAGTCTTACTGGATGCTAAGGTTTCACATATATAAGAATGAGTAGAACCAGGGTCAATCAAAGCAATCACATTAGTATCATAGAGAGTAAAAGTATCGGTAATAACATCTGGCGAGGAAGCATCCTCGCGTGCGCGTATAGCGTAAGCTCTAGCAGGAGCACGAGCCTCAGATCTGGTTGTAGCATCTCTAGATCCTCTCTGACCGCCACTAGCATTGCCCGTATTTCTAGATGGTCTACCCCGAGCAGTAGTAGCACCAGGTTTCCCACTCTGATTTACGTTCTGTTCAGACAATCTCGGGCAATCTTTAATAAAGTGGTCAGCTGATCCGCACTTGTAACAGGAGCGGTCATGGAATCTACAACTCCGTGAATGCCATTTACCACAATACTGACACTCCGTTCTATCTTGACGATCATTTCCAACACTGGCGACCGAAGTGACTCGTGCACTCACAGGGGGTCGATCATGATCTCGTCTAGAGAAACCCGAAGTGTCTCTAGATCGGCCTAAATCATCTCTAAATTTCTTCGATGACTGTTGAAAGGGCCTCCCCGAAGACCTCTTATGAAACTCCTTTGCTCCCATATCAGCTTTTCTTTTCTCCATACTGAGCTCCTCGGCTTTGCAAGCTCGCTCGACAAGTATCACAAATTCTCAGATTTCCAAAATGCCAACATACAGCTTTATATCATCATTCAGTCCATCCTCGAAACGTTTACACATCACGGCTTCTGAAGAAATGCATTCTCGAGTGTACCGGCTAAGCCTTACAAACTTTCGTTCATAATCGGTAACCGACATGGAACCTTGTTTAAGTTCAAGAAATTCCTTCCGTTTTTGATCCATGAATCTCTGACTGATATACTTTTTCCGAAACTCGGTTTGGAAAAACTCCCAAGTTACTTGCTCTCTGGGCACAACATAAGTCAACGTATTCCACCAATAGTAGGCAGAATCACATAGCAAGGAGATAGTACACTTTAGGCACTCATCGGGTGTGCAAGATAGCTCATCGAGTACCCGAATAGTGTTGTCCAACCAAAATTCAGCTTGCTCGGCATCATCGCTGTCCGTAGCTTTAAATTCAGTAGCCCCGTGCTTTCAGATTCTGTCAACTGGGGGCTTATTTGACCTTATTTGGTCAGTTGTCGGAGGTATTGTAGGTGCGGGGGTGGTATTAGCCGGGAATGGAGGTTGTGGAACAGCCGTATTAGTTCGAATGTATTGGTTGAACCAATCATTCATCACGCTATAAAAAGCTTGTCTAGCTTCATCATTCGGATTACTAGCAATAGGTTGAGAGTCCGCCGGCGCTGTCCCTTGTGCGGGAGCAGGCGCTACACTCTCAAGATCATCAGCTACCGCTCGGTTGGGATCAGGATCCATTACTATAAATAAACACATTTTCAATTGTCAGAAATCACCACACTATCAAATAATCACATAATGGCATGTATAGCTAGACCCAAACGTATTACGGTAGTCCTAGAATCGACTAAATCGTAGCTCTGATACCAATAAAATTGTAACACCCCGTAGCCGAGACCGTTGCCGGAGTCGAACACAAGGTGCTAACAGACTTAATTCATTTATTTTCACAGTCCATTTTAAAAATTTCCAGACAAGCTGGCTAACTGCGTCACTGTCACCTTAAAAATCATATCTTGAGTTCCAAAACTTGAAAACCAGTTTCGTAAATTTTATCTGAAACTAGACTCATATATCCATCTACAATTTGTTTTCTAGAATTTTTGGTCTAGCCAATTAGTACAGTTTATTAGTTAAAGTCTTCCCTGTTTTAGGGTTCGACTACTCTGACCTTCATGCATTTCGACTTAGATATCTCCTTGTACAGGGCTTCAATACTTATGCTGTTTGTTTCTAAAGAAACTACACTCGAAAAGGAATCTGTACATATAGAGCATGACTTCTAATTATCTCTGGTTAATTTATAGTGAATTTCCAAAGTCGGAACAGTGGATCCAGAAATTGCTCTAGCCCTGTTTCACGAAAACTTAAGCATCTCATAAAATACTGCTCATATGATCGTTTTTTTACTTTCATATGAAAATAGATTCATCAAGGTTCGATTACATATTTTATTCACTATTTAATTCCATTCCTACTATTTTTAGTGATTTTTCAAATCCACACCACTGCTGCTGTCAGCATCTATTTTTAAGGTAAACTTTACCTATTTCATGGTTTTCCATGAATCAACTAGAATTTGTCATACAAAGCACCAAAATGATCATGATTAACCATTCCAATGGCTAATCGTTACCAAACATTTTCATACCTCTCAATGAACTGTAACACCCCAATCCCGTATCCGTCGCCGGAATAGATAAAGGGGCATTACCAGTCTTGAAACTCATATCAGAACAGTAATTTTTTTTTTTGAACATTCCTTTAGATAAGTACTAAAGACAGTCAGGGATACAATTTAAACTTCTATAAGTACACATTCAAAAGATGCCATTTTCGCATGGCTTATATACATTAACCAAAATATCCTCTCACTACTAGTCTATTCTATACATGCCATAAGATAATCCAAAACGTAGCAGTACCAAACAGTGGATAGTGATAGTGTGACTAGTTGCTGATGATCCCCGAGCCTGTAGCTTCCAAATGAGATCTATAAAACAGAGGAAACAAAGTACACGGAGTAAGCACTACAATGCTTAGTAAGTTTTAAGCAGTGTCAACAGATAACAATCAAATTATAACATAGTTGTTCGTATTTTTATTTCACTCTTCCTTCGGGCATACCATCCCTTTACCGAATATGCACATCTCATCATATATAATAGGCAGATAAATTCTCACTTGATAGTGACCTCTTATGATCATAGGTACATTACATATTTTTTTCCTGACTTTCCACATTGACCAAATGCACAATAATCATAGAACAGTCTTATTGCTTTACTCACATGTGCATCACATAACGACCTTGTGATTTAGTCTAAATCAAACTTAAATATAATCTCAAAATACATACCTGACCAACTTAACGCATTGAACGTATTTATTACCAATTGTTACTGTGAAGTTGTATAATCTTACGCTTTACTTGAATCTTCAGCAAAACCTTTAGTTCAGGGCTTACCTGGACAAAATCTCCACACGTAGTCATCGGGTCTTTAGAGCTCGGATATAGTACGAGCACGAAGCCTACGGACATTAATCAGTGAAAATATTCTCGCATAAAGCCTGCGGGGTTTTAACCCGGATATAGTACTGACACAAATGCCCTTCGGGACTTATCACATTTATACACTTTCACATCCATCACGTTCGCCACTCGGCCCTATCACATATATACACTTTCACATTCATCACATCGGCCATTAGGCCTTATCACATATATACACTTTCACATTCATCACATCGGCCATTAGGCCTTATCACATATATATACACTTTCACATTCATCACATTGGCCATTCGGCCTTATCACATATATACACTTTCACATTCATCACATCGGCCATTAGGCCTTATCACATATATACACTTTCACATTCATCACATCGGCTATTAGGCCTTATCACATATATACACTTTCACATTCATCACATCGGCCATTAGGCCTTATCACATATATATACACTTTCACATTCATCACATCGGCCATTAGGCCTTATCACATATATACACTTTCACATTTATTCAAATATACTTCACATACCACATATACTATCATGTACAGACTTGGTCTTGGCCGAACCTACATCCATCACTTTCCAATGAATAATTCAATTTTACGCCATACTATCATTTCATATTCGAATACTCATAAACTTACAATATCACGATTTAGAATTCAAGTATGGGTTTAATCAATAGCTTATCAGCAACTAAAACAAGTTTTATCCATGTTTACAACAAAATCACATATTCACTACGAGCTATTTTCCTGAGCAATGGTCACTAAATTATTTATAACCGAAGCTACAAGACTCCAAATAACTTGCCGTTAATTTTCCCTGAATATAGACTCGTATATCTTTCATCCATAAATTTTTCAGAATTTTAGGTTTGGCCAATCAATACCAGATTTTTCTTAAATTTTCCCCTGTTTCACTGTTTGACTAATCTGACCAGTCTTCACTACGAATCAAAATTCTCATTGTACAGAATTCAAAGTATGTTCTATTTGATTTCATTTGAAACTAGACTCATTAAGGAGTCTAAGCATATAAATTTTATCTTGTAACCATTTTTTTTACAAATTATAGTGATTTTCTTAAAATAGAACAGGGGATTTCGGAGTCATTCTGACACCGTCTCACACAACTTTAAATATCTCTTTATAGGAAATTCCTTTGCTTACACGGTCTCTTTTATAAGAAACTAGACTAATTAAACTTTGATTGTATATTTTATTCAGCCTATAATTCCACACCAGACATTTATAGTGATTTTCTAAAATCACGTTACTGCGGCTGTCCTGAGCAAATTATTACAATTTGCTCTTAAATTTCCAAGTCCAAACACTTACGAACTTACCATTTGAGTTTAAGACATATCATGGCCACATCATATCTTATTAAATCAACTCATTATATACTATTATAGTTGAATTTACTCAACATTTAATCACTTAAAACTTACCTCGGATGTGGTCGAACGATTTCGGCGGCTATTCGATCACTTTTTCCCTTCCCTTATCCAACTTTGGTCCTCTAAGCTCTTGAGCTAATTCAAACAAATTTAACTTATTAAAGTCTCATTATGCTAGCTTATGGCCGAATATGACAAGGAGTTTGATAGGTCATATGGCCACCTATAGCTCAAACACAAAATGGTCATACGCATTTTTAATCACATTGAGCAATTTAATACAATTAATCTAACATTTCCTCATGTGCACCTTTATGACCGAATACATGCAACACCAAGCTATCTATTCATTCATGTATGCATCTTATTTAAGCATGTATATCCACAATTGAATTCATCATATAAATATCTATGATTTCACTCAAATAATCTCATTACAACACACGGTGCTCCAACCATTATTTAAATTCAAAGCTCGGCTAGTACACATATATACACTAGCAATCAATTACTAACATTTTCACTTCATCTTAATAGCTAGCTTAGCAAACCTTAATTTAACACATAATTCATACATATCACATTCCAAGCATTCACTCAATTCTATCACTTAAAACACACACATTACTCAATAACTTCATAGTTCAAATTCGGCAACTACACCACTAATATTCAAAATCATATTCGGCCTTAGTACTCCCTTGTTAGCCGATTTTTCTTCATTTAGCAACTAAAATAATAAACCACAACATTTAAATTCATCTCATTCTTCTCCCATTTGACCGAATGAACATTTATCAAATGAAAATTCAACTAAACAACAACATCTTTCTTTCTAAAATGTATATACACCACACCATCAATTGAAGGTAAATTCAAGGTAACATTAGTATTGAAAGGTTGCGTTGTGGGCAGCCTAAGAGGACTCGCAACACTTGGCTTAATTGCTGTAACATATCACATTCGGAGGCTGATTCGGACAGCATCAATAATACAATATTTAGACAGCATAAACAGGGCAGCAATTAACAATACCAACAAGGTAAAATTCGGACAGCAATTTGACAGTTTCAACAATTATCAAATAAAAGTTCAAGGAAAACTCACCAAGGTTCCCAACACCGATTCTACCTATTCAATTTGCTCCTCCCCTTTTTAGCCTTCTACTTGAAAATTTCAACTTATAAGCAAACAAATTTCATGGTTTTCCCCTACATGCAGCCGGCCTCTCCTCTCTAGCTTCATTTGAAAGAGACAAGGAAGCAAGATAGAAAAATAAAAGTTGAAGTCTTTCTTTCTTCCATTCACGGCAATGGAGGGGGGGCAACCACACACATTTTTTTTTGTCATCATTTACCTTCCCATTATTATTTTATCCTTTCTCACATAAACCATCAGCACAACATGTTTTATGACATGTTTTGCCCATCACCCTTTGTCATGGCTGGCCACTAGTAATTAAATGGGGGAAATTGACATGCAAGTCCACCCCTTTGATTACATGCACTAATAGATCCTTATGGATTAACCTATCACATTTCAAAAGTGTCACACATAAGTCCTATTACTAAATTCACATGCAATCGACTAAATCGAAGCTTAAAACTTTCACACATTCATATTCACATATTTTAGACAATAAATATCATATTCAAATAATTTGGTGACTCGGTTTAGCGGTACCGAAACCACTTTCTGACTAGGGTCATTTTAGGGCTGTCACATGAACAACATACAAAACGATTATAATGCTATGCTCAAAGTATATATAAGCCATTTTTGCATGGCTATCCAAATTTATACAAAACCAAAGGGTACATGACCAACAACAAAAAGGGTAGTCCTATACATGCCATTTTCAGAGTTCAACCAAAAGTGTACCAAAAGGGCTTTGATAGTGTGGACGACTTCGACTTCGACAATCCCGAGTTCGATAGCTGACGAACCAAAATCTATAAAACAGAGATTCAAAGAACGGAGTAAGCATTTAATGCTTAGTAAGTTTTGAGCAATGAAATTAGGCACAACTGAAGTATAGCATTCATATAACTAAACAGATAATTTCATATACACATATTCTCAAAAAGCAGTCCTACTTCACATTTCCAACCCTTATATTCACACATAAGGGATCAACTTAACCAAAGGCCGGAAGCTCATTAATTGTCTGGGCGAATAATATTTAAAAGGAATCAACTACTCCAATGCATATACGAAACGTACCTCATCGTTGGGATTTTACGAGCGTATTAATTGAAATTATTACAGCAAGATCGCTCATTCCCAAACCAAGTACCTTCGGAATTTAGCCGGATATAGCTACTTGCTCAAATGCCTTCAGGACTTAGCCCGGTTATAGTAACTCGCACAAGTGCTTTCGGGACTTAGCCCGGTTATAGTAACTTGCAAAAATGCCTTCGGGACTTAGCCCGGTTATAGTAACTCACACAAATGCCTTCGGGACTTAGCTCGGGTATAGTAACTCGCACAAATGCCTTCGGGACTTAGCCCGGAATTAGTCACTAGCACAAATGCCTTCGGGACTTAGCCCGGTTATCACCCGAATATCCATGCACATATCAATAAATCATGACACATCTATATTTCATTTTCATAACTAGAATTCAAACACAAGTCACTTATCAAGCATTATCATTTTCGGCTCAATAGTTACATACAAAGAGCATGATTTTGATTTACTTAAAACATGATCTAATCGAATCATAATCTAAGATCCATTACTCAAAAACTTACCTCGGATGTTGTCGAACGATTTCAGCTGCTATTCGATCACTTTTTCCTTTCCCTTATCCAACTTTGGTCCTCTAAGCTCTTGAGCTAATTCAAACAAATTTAACTTATTAAAGTCTCATTATGCTAGCTTATGGCCGAATATGACAAGGAGTTTGATAGGTCATATGGCCACCTTTAGCTCAAATACAAAATGGTCATACGCATTTTTAATCACATTGAGCAATTTAATACAATTAATCTAACATGTCCTCATGTGCACCTTTATGACCGAATACACACATCATTAACCTAATATCAATTAACTAAGCACTTTAACAAATTCTCCTTGAGCCGATTATCTAAGTCAAGATAGATTCATCATTATGCTCGCCTATAACTAAATACATGCAACACCAATCTATCTCATGTGGCCGAATATGCATGTCTATGTTGAGGCCAATTATATGCTTAATACTTCCTACAAATATGGTTACTTGTATTGACTACATACCATTTTGTTTCAAGTTCAAAACTCGGCTAATACACATATATACACTAGTAATCAAATACGAACATTTGCACTTCACCTTACTACCATTTTTCATCCAAATAACATGAATCAACAACCATATTTCTCTTCTACTTCCTACCATGGCCAAATGCATCAAGGCACCATACCATTTCAATTTTGGTCATGGGTTAAACAAAGAACTTAATGTCTAACTCAAAAATGCTAAAAAGAAAATCCAAGACTCATCAATCCACCATCACATGTATCATTACAAAGCTTCACATTTAGCATGCAAATGACATCAACACAAATCCACCTTAGCCGAAACTTAACTCATCTTCATGCCTCATTACCACAACATCAAACACCAACCAAGAAGACAACACCCATGGCCGAATATCATCTCCATCACATAGCAAAGATTTAAACCATGGGCTAGGTAGAACTCAAGCTAACAACTAAAAACATGCATGAATCTCATGGAACAACATCAAACATACCTCCTCCTAAACACCAACCAACCGAACATGAAGCAAGAAAATCCTCTTCTTCTTCCTTCCTCAAGTCACGGCAATGGAGGAGTAGCCTAGCTCATTTTTTTTCTTTTTCTCTTTCTCCTCCTACTAACCACTATTATTTTATTACCCATGCTCCTTATTTTATCATTCCTCCCATAAAACACTAACATAACATGTTTATGACATGTTTTACCCATCACATTTTGTCCACCCTTATTGTCATGGCCGGCCACTACCAATTAAGTGGGGAAATTGACATGCAAGTCCACCCTTTTTAATTACATGCACTAATAGATCCTTATAGATTAACCTATCACATTTCACAAGTGTCACACATAAGTCCTATTAACTAAATTCACATGCAATTAACTAAATCGAAGCTTAAAACTTTCACACATTCATATTCACATATTTTAGACAATAATTATCATCTTCAAATAATTTGGTGACTCGATTTAGCGGTCCCAAAATCGCTTTCCGACTAGGGTCACTTTAGGGCTGTCACAGTTTCAATCTCATTCCACCACATACCCATACCCACATTTGGTTGCTCGATTTGGGCCCTTAACCAATTCCCATATTGAAAATTCAGATTAGTAATCCCTTTAACTTTCTCAAACTGATCACATTTATGAGTATGATGTCTTATACAACCACACAAATAGTAGAAAGTTGGAAGACTATCATATTTGATAGCACACAAAGTCTCTTCACAATCAGCCCCAACCAAATAAACCAGCCTTCTCAGCAGTTTAGATATGTCCATTTTAACTCAAACTCTAATATGCTAAACCCAACATCCATTCTTATCCCTCCAATTGATAGGCACAACCTCTCCTATATCTTTCCCAACATCAAGAGCCACCAATTGATCCATTTTTTCCAATGGGATATTAAAAATTAAGACCCAAAATGACACATGAATGAAACTCATATCTTTCCCTTTCCTGAATGGGACCATGGAAACTAAGCTTTGATCAAAACTCTAAGGGACCAAATTCAGGATTCTATCTCTATCCTCAATTAAACCAAATTTCACCAAAAACAAACCACCCATCGATGCAACAAAATTAACCGGTTCATTAGTTTACCATAGAGATTTTAGCACTTTGTACATTGCTTCTCTATTAATTTTTCCTCGGACAGAAACTTCTCCACAACCCATGCTTTAAATCCCTACAAGTTTAATTTAGTTGAGCCTTGGTAGATCACCTTTTCCTTTTCAGATTTTGAAAACTTGAGATTAGCCAACAAACCATTCAAATCATCAGCCATCACACCTCAACTTCATAGCAAACAAAGAATGACAAAATACTAATTTGAAAACCAACCCACCTCTCACGACAACAACACACCCAACAAAATAGAAGAAAACACCAAACACACTAGCCAACCACCTTCTATCATAATCAAAAGAAAACACCAGCAACATATCCTTATCACAAGAAAAAAAATTACAGAAAGTCCAAAAATAATAGTAAACTAAAAAACCTAAGAACCAGTTTAGCAAAACTATTAAAGCACCCAACAGATCATACCAAAAAAATAGAAAACACGAATTATAGAAACACAAATAGAAAAAAATATTAAAACAATCCCTTCAAAGTCCTTTTACAATCCAAAGAAAACTTGTACAGGGAAATGCGAAAAAAATAAGACCCAAAGAGAACTGAAACAAGGAAACCACGAGAACAAGAGAAACTTCCCCACAAGACCCCGAACATAATCCGCTTTAAAAAGATCCCACCATCGAAGAAAGTAGCCCAAGCAACCACCTAGATGAACCAAATGAAGACCAACCACAACCATAGACAAAGAAACCATGCAGCCCATGCACCACAAACAAAACACAAAAAAAGGAGAAGAAAGGTCCACGAATCAAAATAGAAAGAAAAAGACTATAAAACCAATTTCAACAAAACATAAAACAGGGAGGAAAATCACCCAACAACAAAAAATAAGAATAGTCCATTAAATAGCCCGTTTATAACACTAGAACAAAGCAAGAGCTAAGAGAACAAACAAGATAAAGAAAACTGTAAGGGAGGTCAAGCAAAAGAACCACCACAAAATAGCCCAGATCAAACCCAAGCCATATGTTCAATCCGTTAGAATGAGAACAGCCCAATAACCTTTACGAGAAGCCAACTTCCTCCCTAAACCACCAAGGGTGTAACACCCTACGATCAACAAAGACAAAGAAAAAAGATAACGAGCCAAAACCTGCAAAACCTAAAAGAGCAACCACAAAAAATTAAAACAAAAACTTAATTAGTAAATAACAATAAAGAAAGACACAAAATGTAACACCCCCTTACCCATATTCGACACCGAAACAGGGTACAAGGTGTTACCGGTCTTACAATACAATCATTCACACAATTTCGAGTCATAAATTTGCGTTAAAAGTAAAACCATTTGCAACTAATCATAAAGTCCCTAATACGATCCTACGAGGCACAAAATATGCATTGGAAGTGGTTTGGGACTAAACTAAGAATACAAAACCTAGAATTTTTTTACCCTAAATAGGGGTCATATGTAACAGCTCGATTTAGACCCTATCGGAACGGTGGTATTGGGACCACGAATCTGAGTCAGAAAAATATTTAAAAATTATTTTTTGTGTTTATTTTGTATGAATTTATATCTGTGAAAATTTCGTGATTTAATTTTGTCGTTTGAGTGTCCGATTAAATAAAAGGACTGAATCGCGTAAAATAAAAATTAGATGGTAACTTGCATAAGGACCGAATTATTAATGGTTTTCTAAATTGGGGTATTTATGTTGAAATTATTCCATTAACATGATGTTTGGATGGTAATGGACATATGTTCTATAATTTTATTATTATTTCATAAAGGTTAATTAGGTAAATTAGTAATAAGTTAATATATATGTTAATATATCATAATATAAGCCATAATCATATTATTTTCTTTGTTCTTGCACCTAATATAAATAAAAGAAATAGAAGGAACAAGAGCTAGGGTTCGGCACTTTATAAAGCTCAATCTAGGTTCGTTTTTGTTTGGTTTTAGATAATTTCTATGTTTTTGAGATCGTTGCTTAGTAATCTTCAAGACCCAAGCTTTAATTTTTGATTTTGATGAATATTTTGATTTATGCCATTGTTGATAGTTTGTGATTTTTGTTGTTTGATGATGAAATATGAAAGATATGTTTTAGATTAACATATTTTGTGTTGGAGTTTTTGATGATTTTGAGTAATTACGACTAAATTGAAAAAATAATAATTTGAGGGACTAAAATATGAAATAAATGAAATATATGGGCTTGTATTAACGCTAGGAATATTTGGCCAAACATGGGTATCTTGAAATTTTGAATATTTTGTGTTTTGTGCAATAGGGACTAAATTGTATAAATTGTAAATGTTAGGGGTAAAATGGTAATTTTCCTATTTATTTGTTTTTGGACTAAATTTAATGAAAATATGTTTGAATGAGCTTAATTTTAATATGTTTAGATGAAGAACCAAAGAAATCGAATTTGGATCGGAGGAAAACGAAAGTTGTCGACTAGTCGATCCATACCGATTTTTCATTGTCCGAGGTAAATTTATAAGCAAATAGACGCACTTAATTTTTCATTAAATGTAAAGTGTACATGCTGATATGAAATATATGAATTAATATGTGCGAATGCCGAATGTGTAAGCATGTTAACTATGTTCATGCAATCGTTTCGACCGAGTTACGGCGTTCGAAAATCCCGTATGAACCTTAGGAATAGTTAGGATACATATGTCATGACATAGGATTCTGATATATGTGTGGGAGTAAGACCATGGCATCGATATGTGATTCCGATAGGTGTTTATGAGTAAGACCATGTCTGGGACAGTGGCATCGATATCTGGCTACATGTAAGACCAGGTCTAGGACCTTGGCATTGTACGATTTGTGTGATTATCCGAGTCTCCTATCCGATTCTGAATGGTTCGTCGGGCAAAGATAAGCTATATTTGAATGTGTAAAATGAGCTATATGCCAGGTATGGATTAACTTGTTACCTATTCAAGGTAAGGTAAGTAAGTATTTAATGTTTGATACAAATGGCTTATGAGGTAAATATAATGTGTAATTATAAAATTGTAATCGAACTTGATAAAGGTTATATATTGTGATTGTCTTCGAAATGATATGGCATATGTTTATTGATGTAACCATATGTATTCGCCATTTAAGTAATGTGTACATGATGATATATTATGATGCTTGAGTGGTGTTTATGAGTATAAGTATATTTGATTGTTTAATGATATCTTGGCTTTGTAAGTGAAATGTGAATTACTTATATTGGTTATATAGGCATTCGGCCAAGGTGGGAATTTTGTATAAAAATGAAATATCATGTATGAAATTGGTAGGTTGAGACTAAGCATACTTATGCTAGTATAATTCGATTAAATTTAAAACGAATTGGTTATATTACTATATTGTTTATTTGCTTATGGCTTACTAAGCTATGATAGCTTACTCTGTGTGTTATGTTACTCTGTTTTATAGATTTTGGAGTCAAGCTACAAGCTTGGGGACGTCAGCCAAGTTCATCACACTATCTACTGTTTTGGTACCTTATAAGCTAAACTTAAATTATGGCATGTATAGACTGGCTTTAGGATTAATTATTTTGAATATGTTTGTATATTAGCCATGCGAAAATGGCTTGCTTTTTATGTTTAGGTTTGATTTTATGTGGGCTTAGTTATAATGTTTTGTGATCTAGGTTTTGATAATTTTGGTTGTCTTTTTGGATTAAGGTTTGAGTTCACTTTTGGTTATAGTGATATATGCTATGCAAGAATGATTCATATGATAAACGCTATATGTGTTAGTAATAGTTTGATAATGGTCGGTAAATTTAGAAATGGAAGGTGTAATGATATTGTGTATATACATTTTCATAGGATGTTAAACTGATTCGGTCAAGGTTTTGAATAGGTAACCATACATGAATTAGTTTGAAACTATTTCAATAATATATTGGTATATTCGGTTATAAGATGGAATTGAATAAGAAGGTTATGATTTATTTGTAACTTAGCATTGCTTATATAAATATTTTTGTATATGATAATTTGACTTAATATATTTGATATATAGTATGTAATATTTACGTTTTGTATATGTCTATATGTGGTTAATGTTTCGAAAGTATAGAAATAATCTCCTTTAGTTAATAAGTATTTTCAGTCAACTAGTTGAATTATGCATGCATGTTTTTGGATGGCTTTAAGCTGTTTAAATTCGGTTGTGGTAGCTAATTAATGTTTTGACCCAATAGTGACAAGTTGGGTATGTTATATGGAATCGTTAATTTGTTATATCGTAGTTGGGTAAATGTGATTAACATAGGTGGTTACAGTATTTTTGTATCCAACTATAGCATATTAAATGTTGGTATATTATATTATATTATATATATAATGATTTAAACATTTGAAGTATATAGAATTGTAAGTTAATTGATTTGAGCTATGAGTGAGTAATAGTTAAGAACGAACTTGTCTTGGCTAAATGCATGGAAGAATGACTAGGTGAATAATGGCATGTACAATAATAAATTATAATAATTATATGTGTTTTATGTGGTGATTAAGTGTTTAACTTAATATTAAATGAATGCCAAATTTGATATGATTTTTATCAAATGATAATAAGTAGTACATTTTGGGTAACCCAATTGTGTAAGGTTACAGTATGCGACTAAAGTGTAATGAAGTATGTATATCTGCATGTATTATGAGTTTGGATTAAAAGTATATTCAGCTCTGTGGTATAAGTAATTAAATCGATGATAAACCGTAATTTATACATATTTTTATCCCATGCTTAGCGCATCTACGGATGATTTTTCCTTAGATTTGGTGAATTCGATGCTCCTAATCCTATAATTTCATGTTTTATACTTAGGTGAGCATAGGAGAGTAAAAAAAGTAAGAAACGGGCCAAAAATGGAGAAAATAGACCCACATGGTAAAACAACACGACCTTGACTTCCTCACACGGGTGTGTCACACGGCCGTGTTAATTTGGCAAGATCGAAGCACGACTTACACGGGTAGACCACACGCCCATGCCTATTTAACTGCCTTGACCATGGGCTGGAGTAATCACACACGGGCGTGTCCCTGCTGAGCCTAAGTTTAGTCCTATTCGAAAAAGGCCAATTTTTAGGGATCTTAGGCATTCAAAAGCCTATTTAAACACTTGAGGAGGCACTTAGGATGGGGACGCAGAGTAGAAAGTAAGGAATTACTCAAGGAAAGCTGATTGATCCATCTCAAGAGCCGAATTCATCATCATGACTGGAGATGTCCCTTCAAGTTACTTCAGGAGTTTTGAGTTTTCTTATGTTTTGTTATATTTATGCTTTTGAGATGTTTTCTTTCATAAATATGAACTAAATCCCTTAAATACCTAAGGGGAATGAAACCTAAGACAGATCTTGTTCTTATTATCTGAATTGTATGATAAATATTTGACTTGTTCTTAATTATGTGTTCTTCATTCTTGTTTTAATATTCCAGGATATTGATTCAAGTTAATGCTGTTGTTTAGAGGAGGAATAGACCCTGTTTAAGAGTAAAATTGTCATAATTAAGCGGAGTTGATTGCGCGCCTAGAGATAGGGTGACAAGATTTTGCCAGATTAGGGTGAAACCTAATAAGGGAATCCATAGATCGAGTTAATGCAATTTTAGGGTGTTAATTAGAAAGAGATTTCAATTATTCAACCTAGGGTTAGACGTTATTAGTCTCGAGAGAGATAATAATATAACTTAGGGATTTCTATGGATCAAGTCAAATGAATAAATCGCCTGATTTAGAGTCAAATAACAAGTGAAGTCTCGGTGGATTTTTCCTTAGGTATTGCCTCAATCAATCAAATTTTCCCAAAAGTATTTTCCTGAGTTTTCTTTCTGAGCATTCTTAGTTAGTAATTAGTTTAGATAACCAAACCTCTTAATTTTTAGGCTAGATAATAAAAAGGAAGTAAATACTAGTACTCGTAGTTCCTTTGGGTTCGACAATCCGGTCTTGCTGAGCTATACAACTGTTTGATAGGTACACTTGCCTTAATCGTGATAATAAGTTAGTCTCAAGAACAATTCATTTATAAATCTTTAAAACCTGATACGAATATCACACAATCAAGTTTTTGGCACTGTTGTCGGGGAACTAGGATATTAGGAACACTCGATTTTTATTACTTTAGCCATTTTACTTTTATTGCAATTTAAGTTTTTATTTTTTTTCTAATTCTTCATTTATTTTCTTTTGACAGGTTTTTCTAGTTTATGACCAGAAGAAACCCGTCAGGACCACTACTTTTTGACGATGAGATCGACCGCACAGTTTGTAGAAACCAGAGAGAAATAAGGCGCAGCCTAAGATCCATGGAGGACAAGCAAGAGTACGATACTTCAACCATAACCGAGGAGATGGCTAAAAACCAATAAAATCCGCTACCTCCTGCGATTGCTGCTGATCCAGTAAATCAGAATCCTACTCCACGCACTATGTATGATTATGCTAAACCTAATTTAATAGGAACTGAGTCAAGTATAGTTAGACCTGCTATTTCTGCAAATAATTTTGTATTGAAACCTAACACAATTCAAATGATACAACAGTTTGTTCAGTTTGATGGTTTGCAGGACGAGGATCCCAACGCTCACTTGGCAAATTTCTTATAATTTTGCGATACTTGTAAAATTAATGGTGTTTCTGATGACACCATTTGCCTTCGGCTGTTTCCCTTTTTATTAAGGAATAAGGCTAAACAATGGTTGAACTCGTTACAACGAGGGTCAATCACTACTTGGGAACAAATGACCGAAAGGTTTTCATTAAAATATTTTCTACCAGCTAAAATAGCCAAATTACGTAATGATATCTCTTCTTTTGTGCAGATGGATTTAAAAATAGTCTACGATGCATGGGAGAGATACAAGGACCTTTTGAGAAGGTGCCCTCACCATGGGTTATCGCTTTGGCTACAGGTTCAAACGTTTCATAATGGCCTGAATCCTTTGACTCGGCAAATGATTGATGCAGCCGCTGGAGGAACTATCAATAATAAGACACCTGAGGTGGCTTACAAATTTATTGAAGAGATGGTACTGAATAACTATTAGTGGCAAGTTATGAGAACAAAGCCGACGAAAGCAGCCGGTGTTTTCAACCTCTACGTGGTTACTATGCTATCTAACCAAGTAGAACTCTTAAATAAAAAGATTGATGGTTTGAGAGGTTCTACTCAGGTACATCCAGTGATGAGGTGCGATTCGAATGGAGGAGGAGCATGCACAGAATATCAACCCTTCAACCCTAGCATCGAGGAGGAACAAGTCTAATATATGGGGAACAATAACTCTAGTCCCCAAAGTAACCCATATAGTAACACTTATAATGCAGGTTGGAGGAACCATCCCAATTTCTCATGGGGCGGTCAAGGAAATTAAAGGCCACAACATCCTTTAGGTTTTCAACAACCACCCTACCAGTAAGAAAAGAAGCCGAACTTTGAGGAGATGCTAACCAAATTCATCTCGGTGTCAGAAACTCGTTTTTAGAATACTAAGACAGCACTCAAAAATCAACAAGCATCAATATAGGGGCTCGAAACTCAGATTGGAAAGCTCGCTTAGTTAATTTCTGAACGACCACAAGGTAGCCTGCCAAGCAACACTGAAACTAACGCAAGGGAGCAACTCAACGTGATTTCCATTCAAGATGAGGAAGGGTTAGTTGCAAAACCAAGGCCAGAAACGATGGTAAGCAAAGGTAAGAATGAGGTAGGCCAAAATGTCCCAAAGTCGGTGAGTACAGAATATAAACCTCATGTGCCATACCCTAATGCGACAAGGAAAGACCGATCAGACGAATAATTAGGTAAATTCCTAAAACTTTTAAAGAAACTACATATAAACTTACCATTTATTGAAGTCCTTTCGCAGATGCCAAACACAGTCAAATTCTTAAAGGAGCTTTTAACAAATAAATGAAAGTTCAATGAGGAGCCGCATGTGCAACTGAATGCAGTTTGCTCAGCCATATTACAGAATAAGCTACCCAACAAATTGAAAGATCCAGGGAGTTTTATGATTCCTTGTTTAATTGGTAGTCTAGATGTTCATCATGCATTGGCTGACATAGGGGCAAGCATTAATGTTATGCCTTATAAAATGTTTAAACTACTAGGTCTTGGGAAACCCAAACAAACTAGGATGAGCATTCAATTGGTTGATAAAACCATTAGATTTCCTAGGGGTATCATTGAAGATGTTCTTGTTAAGATCGATAAATTTATATACCCAATAGACCTTTTTATTCTAGACATGGAAGAGGATAGTAACGTCCCTTTAATTTTAGGACAACCCTTTTTAGCGACTACTAGAACCCTTATTGATGTTGGTACAGATGAACTCACACTTCGTGTGGGAGACGAAACAATCACCCTTCAAGCTCGTAATTCAAGTAACACATTAAAAATTGAAGGTGGTTGTATAAATCATTCTACTAGTACTGATCATGTGGTGAAACCTTCTGTACAGGAAACAGTTACAAAGAACGGATATGAGTCATGTTCAAACAACAACAAGGGACCTATCTATGAAGAACGGAGGCTACAAATTGAGGAGCTAGATGAATGGCAGACACAGAAATCGAGAACACCCGATAGGTCGAAACCGAGCCAAGACGAGCTCAATACCTCACCAAATCAACTTAAGGTTGGAGACAAAGTACTACTAGATGCAGTAGATCCTCGCATTACCACTTCTGAAACTAATAAAGAAATTTCTCTTACAATACTCAGTATTTTTCCATTTGGTACAGTCGAGGTAAATCATCCCAAATTTTGCACATTTAAGGTAAACAATACTCGTCTTAAACCTTATGTTGATAAAATTTATAGCAGGGATGAGGAGTGTAAACTCCTCGCTCCACCTGGACTATGCAAAAGTGAGGCAAGTCGAGCTTAGACTATAAATAAGCGTTTCTTGGGAGGCAACCCGAGCATTAACAGTGTTAATTTCTTTAAAATTTTAGTTTTTAACATCTAACATACTAACCGAATCATGGAATGCAGACTTTTTAAAGACCACACGGCCAGGCACACGGGTGTGTATTAGGCAGTGTGAAAATAAGGCAAGATTTCTTCCCAACACGTGATACGATAAGTTGCCACAGCCGTGCGACATGACCATGGGCGAAACTGCCAAAACAACATGGGTGTGCGACACGCCCGTGCCTTAAAACCGTTGTTGAAACTGAGAATGTAACACGGGCGTACGACACGCTCGTGCCCTCCACACGTGGTCGACACTGTCAAAATAAACACGGGCGTCGACCTATATACACGGGTGTGGGAGAAGCGAACGAAGCAAGATACGGCCGTGTGCGCCCACACGCCCAAGCCACACAGGTGTGGCACAAATTTTAGACGTGCCCAAATTCAAAATTTGCGAAACACACGGGCAAAAATTAGGGCACACAGGCGTGCCCCACGGCCGTGTTGTAACATCTTGATTTTGGGCTTAGTCGGAACAGTGGTTTCGAGACCACAAATTCGATAAGGAAAATTTCATTTTTATTATATTTTTATGGTCTACGATTTCATGAAATGATTTTACAAAATGATTTCATGAAAATTTCGTTCAAAAATTTCGACGTTTGGGTACTCAATTTAGTAAAAAGGACTAAATTGTAAAAAGTGCAAAAGTTGAGTTCTACATGTTAAAGGTATCAAATTGTTATGAAATTTTAAATAGGAGGTCCTTAAATGAAAATTAAACCATTGTATAACTTGTTGGACAAAAATGGCCTTGATTGGGTAAAATTTGAAAGAATAGTAAAAAGGGCATTTTGGTCATTTAGGGGTAAAATGAATTAAAAGACAAATTTTAAACTTCAAATGTGTCCCTTTCTTCTTGGTACAGTAGAATTTACCAAGAGCAGCCATGGTTAGGGTTTGGCCAAACTTCCAAGCTTAATAGTAAGTGATTCCGAGCTCTGTTTTTAATTTTCTATGTATTTTTGAAATCCCGGTAACATGATCTGCTCATTTCTACCATTATTTTAAGATAGGATTTATGTTTAAAAATTGACCCATGAATGATATGCATGTATTTTGATGTTTAATGGTACAATATGAAGCTTGAAATTGTGTTAAACAACTTTTGCTAAGCAATTTTATGTGAAAACGAGTAAAACTGCATAATCGGTAAAAATACCTAATGTTCATAAGTACATGTTAGATGTTTCCATAGAAGGAAAAATGATTAGCATGTCATAAAACATAAGAAAATAGTAAGAATTTAATTTTCGAACCTTAGGGAAAAAGTGCAAATATGCAAAAGTTTAGGGGTCAAAATGCAAATTTGTAAAAATATGATTTTTAGACCCATATGAATAGTGTGACTAGTTAGTAGGCTAAATGTGATATTATAGATCAAGGAAATCAAGATTTGAGCTTAAAGCGAGAAAATACAAGGTTATGGACTAGAATGGTAAATTGTCATTTCTGGATCCGAGGTAAGTTTGTACCTAAATAATTTATCGATTCTTTTTATTTTATTATATTTTGTTATCATATGAAATGTGGCTACCTATAGAATGACTATTTGTTGTAAATTGCAAATTGAAAAAGGACTATGAATAAATAGTAACATGTTATGAATTTTTAAATCGGAGGAATTTCCGAAAAGTTCAACAGGAAAATCGGTTAAGTAAAAATACATGTGAACATGATTATATGATGAATAAGTGCAGGTATATGTTTAAGAATATTTTGAGCAATATGCTCGATATTTGAGTGAACTTCGATAAGACAAAATGGATTAAGTGAAATTATGTAAGAGTGAATTTTGGTAGTAAAATAGTGTTGGACAGCAGCAGTTGTGTGAATTTGAAAATTCACCAAACTTTGTGTAAGTTTAATAAAATTTCAACTAAATTATGGAATTAAATATTAATGAGTCTATTTTCATTTAAAAGAAACAAGGGGAGGAAAAGAGTTGTATATTATGTGATAATCTAATTTTTGTAAGACAGTGTTAGAATGAATTCGAGATCCCCTGTTCTGACTTGGAAAAATTGTTAAAATTTTGTAGAAAACTAATTATGGTTTATAATTTATATGCTTAGAATATTTGATGAGTCTACTTTTAATAGGAACAAACAGAAACATTATCCTAGTCTCGTCCTATGAGATAAATAAATTTTAGTGAAGAAAGGTCAAAGCTATCAAACAGAAAAATAGGGGAGACTTTGAATATTAAACTGTACTTATTGGCTACACCAAAAATTCTGAAAATTTTGTGGTGGAAATATATATGAGTCTAGTTTCTTGGAATATTTACGGATCTTAATTTGGAGTTCTGTAACTCTAGATATAAATGATTTAGTGACTGTGACTCAAGAAATCAGCTTAACCAGAACATGTGTAAATGTACAATTGGGTAGTTTTACTATGGAAAACATGTTAGTAAATTGCTTATTATTATTTCATGCGAGCTTACTAAGCGTAAAGCTTACCCCCTCCTTTCTATTTCTTTTAGTGTTGTCAGGTTAGCTCAGGGTTGGAGATCGTCGGAGGCAGCATCACACTATCAAGCCAACACCTTGACAGTATAAATACATATGCTAGAATTATCAAGTGAGTGGCATGTATAGGGACCTAGTTTTATAACATGTGTTATTATAATTTAGCCAAATATATTGGTCTTTAGTGAGCTAATGATTCTGACTTATAAATCTAGTTATTTATGTTATGTTTCATATTGGTGATGTGCATATGCTTGTTTGCCATGCATGGTTGTTAATATGTTATGTGTTCTTGTGAATGTTTAAGTCCGTTAATGCCTCGAACCCTGTCCCAACATCGGATATGGGTGAGGGGTGTTACATTTAGTGGTATCAGAGCTATAGTTTAGTTGGTTCTCGGACTAACCTAGCATGTGTAAAAGTCCAACTATACATGGCACCGATCCGTGATAGTGTGATGTCTCCCGATGCATATGAGAGCCACTTTGTTTAGACAAAGGTACTCTCCAACCGAGCTATACTGACCATGTTGAATGTGCTACTAAAATAGTCGAGTAAAGTATAGTCATGATGAACTGAAACTTGGAAAGGTACGAATGAGGATTCATGAAATGTGTACATGGTGAAATGAGCTTATCTATGATTAATATGATCAATTTATTTGAACAAATGCATGTGTTTGAGTAACTTATCAAAAATATTGATAAGATTAATATTCATGTATATTGGTTGGGATGATTATGATTGCTAAGCTCGTATAACTTGAGTAAATGTATTAAATTGCTTGGACTGATATATATGATTGTAATGATATGTATATGATGATGTGTAAGAAGAAAGTTTAGACTGTGATATATTTATCCATGTTTGTTTGGCCCTTATATGATATTATGTGCTTGACTTGTCTGATTTAATGAATGGATAAGTAATATTATCTAGGAAACATTGAAATACATGTATAAGTACACTTGTTTAAATGAGATAACTAGAAAGTGAGTGTAAAATCAATAAGAATGTTAGTTACTCGAAATGGATGACATGATTGAAATATGATTGCTATGATGAAAACTATGTTACATGTATATGAGAGTTGAGTCAGAGGCCGTAAGATCCCCTCCCCCTTACCAAAGTGGTGTTTTATAAGGGAAATTCCTGAGATTTATGTTGAATGAGTTTCCAGGTGAGAAACCAAATAGTTCGATGATGGAATGGTTATAAGCATGATTATAGATTGAGAATGGGTTGATAAGTACAGACATGAGCTAGAAAGATATCGGATTGACCGAAAGATTGTTTAATTTTTGCAACATCGCAGTTAGTGAAAAAGGTTAATTTTGGTAAAACAATCTATCCTGGTATGATGTTGAGAAATGTATTGATTGAAATTCCCTCATGAATTGGTTTTCTTAGTAAAGGGAATATTATGGAATTTGGGACGACAAAAATAATTAAAGGAAAAATGTTCAAAATATGAAATGTTCAAGCATGGTAATTATAGTGAATAGTTTGTGACTGTCTTTATTGAGATATTGTATGAGATTACATGATACTGGAAATATTATTGGGGCTATCTAATCCCTAATGAATTCTTATATTATGAAAATGTTCCTTGATCTTAACGTTAGACGAATATATTGTCAGTTTGATTGGGTTATGATCTGCATGGTTCTATTTTTCTCTAGTATTTTGTTATATTTTACCTATTGAGAATCGATGAGAAATTATGTATGGTGGATTTCCTTGCTCAAGAAAGTTAACCAGAGTTAATGTATTCAGCTGAGGTATCAGTATTACTTATGTTAATGCATTCGTTAAGGTATTCGATTGGTATGATGAGTGAATTTGGAATAATGCATGTTGAATCGTTCTGTTGACTAGAAGAGAGAATTTCTTGAAATATCAATTACGGATGAATAAGGTCGACTTGATTGTTCAATCTGTATGGAATATATGTCTAGAATTTAATAATATGTGCATACTTGAGAATAAGATTTTATTTCTTCACGGGTAAAAAGACGAATAGTCTAATTAAGAAGTGTATGTTTCCTAGAAGAATCGTATGCAATAAGAAGATCTGATATTGATAATGTGAAGATAATCTGGGTATTAAAAAAATACTGAAACGATCATTGTTTATCTTTGAGTACAAATTCTTGAAATGTTGAATGTTTAAAGATGTATAGCAAGAATCATCAGAATTATTTTTGCCGTTTCGGAATTAGAATAGAAATAGAAAAGGTTAATATGGATTTTCTTGTCTAGATCATTCCTGTCCTTGAAAGATGAAAGTGATATGTAGCGTTGTTAAACGTTATGAGATGTGTAAATTATGCTGGTATACCCGAATGTCTGCTCACCAGATTCATAGAATTTCCTGTCTTTATGAATTTTGGATATCATGGAATTTTAATCTCCACTAATCGGATTGAGATCCGAGTTTCATATCATGATTTCTTTGGAAAGCCAGAAAATGTTTGAAATAAAAAGTAGCTGAGGGTTGAATTGACAAATAATTGGACAGTGTGAAATTATAAAGAGTATGAGGTTGAGATGAACTGACTAGTTTTACTATTTGAATCCGAAAGGATTCTGGTGTGGATGTATATGTAACATGATGGTATGGATCGAACTATTTGAGTACATAAGCTTTTTAGTAGAGATTAAGTTTCAGAAAAAGTATTGTATAGTGAATACCACTTATGATTTTTGTATGTAAAATTTAAAGAGACAGGTAGTAAAAGTTTAGCCTGACTGAAAGTTCTTTGAAATCGATTATAGGATTGAGGAATCCAATTGAAAAACCAAAACCACTTTTCTGGTAAGATTTTCGGGGACAAAAATCCCTACAGGAGGGAGAAATGTAACATCCTGATGTTGGGCTTAGTTGGAACAGTGGTTTCGGGACCACAAATCCGATGAGGAAAATTCAATTTTTATTATATTTTTATGGTCTACAATTTCATGAAATGATTTTGTGACAATTTCGTTCGAAAATTTCAACGTTTGGGCACTCAATTTAGTAAAAATGACTAAATTGTAAAACGTGCAAAAGTTGAGTTCTACATGTTAAAGGTATCAAATTGTTATGAAATTTTAAATGGGAGATCTCTAAATAATAATTAAACCATTGTATAACTTGTTGGACAAAAATGGCTTTGATTGGGTAAATTTTGAAAGAATAGTAAAAAGGGCATTTTGGCCATTTAGGGGTAAAATGAATTGAAAGACAAATTTTAAACTCCAAATGTGTCCCTTTCTTATTGCTACAGCAAAATGTACCAATAGCAGCCATGGTTAGGGTTTGGCCAAGCTTCCAGGCTTAATAGTAAGTGATTCCGAGCTCCGTTTTTAATTTTCTATGTATTTTTAAAATCCCGGTAACATGATCTGCTCATTTCTACCATTATTTTGATTTAGGATTTATGTTTAAAAATTTAACCATGAATGATATGCATGTATTTTGATGTTTAATGGTACAATATGAAGCTTGAAATTGTGTTAAACAACTTTTGCTAAGCGATTTTATGTGAAAACGAGTAAAACGGTATAATCGGTAAAAATACCTAATGTTCATAAGTACATGTTAGAGTGAGAATTTGATGTTTCCATACAAGGAAAAAATGACCAGCATGTCATAAAACATAAGAAAATACAAAGAATTTTAATTTCCAAACCTTGGGGCAAAAGTGCAAAGATGCAAAAGTTTAGGGGTCAAAATGTAAATTTGTAAAAATATGATTTTCAGACCCATATGAATAGTGTGACTAATTAGTCGGCTAAATGTGATATTATAGATCAAGGAAATCGATATTTGAGCTTAAATCGGGAAAATACAAGGTTATGGACTAGAATAGTAAATTGCCATTTCTGGATCCGAGGTAAGTTTGTACGTAAATAATTTATCGATTCTTTTTATTTTATTATATTTTGTTATCATATGAAATGTGGCTGCCTATAGAATGATTATTTGTTGTAAATTGCAAATTGAAAAAGAACTGAATAAATTGTAACATGTTGGAAAGTGAGGAATTTCTCGGTTGAGCCTTCGGAATAGAAACGATATGAATGATCTATTGTGAGGTCACGTGTGTAGTACTAAGTGCAGGCTACTACATGTACCGGATAATTGGTCGCATGTGTAGTACTAAATGCGGGCTACTATGCGTACCCGATAACTTCGATCACGTGTGTAGTATTAAGTGCAGGCTACTACGTGTATCAGATGGTTAGGTCATGTGTGTAGTACAAAGTGCAGGCTACTACGTGTACCGGATAATTGGTCACATGTGTAGTACTAAGTGCAGGCTACTATGCGTATAAGATAGCTTTGGCTACAAGTGTGAAAATATGTCCAGGCAACTGAGTATCAGTTGTTATTCCGAAGAGTTCAACAGGAAAATCGATCAAGTAAAAATACATGTGAACATGATTATATGATGAATAAGTGTAGGTATATGTTTAAGAAAATTTTGAGCAATATGATATTTGAGTGAACTTCGATAAAACAAAATGGATTAACTGAAATTATGTAAGAGTGAATTTTAGTAGTAAAATAGTGTTGGACAGCAGCAGTTGTGTGACTTTAAAAATTCACCAAAAATTGTGTAAGTTTAATTAAATTTAAAATAAATTATTGAATTAAATATTAATGAGTCTATTTTCATTTAAAAGAAACAGTGGGAGCAAAAGAGTTGTATATTATGTGATATTTTAATTTTTGTGAGACAGTATCAGAATGAATTCGAGATCCCCTATTTTGACTTGGAAAAATTGTTAAAATATTGTAGAAAACTAATTATGGTTTATAATTTATATGCTTAGAATATTTGGTGAGTCTAGTTTTAATAGAAACAAACAGAAACATTATCCTAGTCTCGTACTATGAGATAAATAAATTTTAGTGAAGAAAGGTCGAAGCTGTCAAACAGCAAAACATGGGAGACTTTGAATAATAAACTGTACTTACTGGCTGGACCAAAAATTCTAAAAATTTTCTGGTGGAAAGATATCTGAGTCTAGTTTCTGGGAATATTTACAGATCTTAATTTGGAGTTTCGTAACTCCAGATATGAATGATTTAGTGACTGTGACTCAAGAAATCAGCTTAACCAGAACATGTGTAAATGTACAATTAGGTAGTTTTACAATGGAAAGCATGTTAGTAAATTGCTTATTATTATTTCATGCGAGCTTACTAAGCGTAAAGCTTACCCCCTCCTTTCCATTTCTTTTAGTGTTGTCAGGTTAGCTCAGGGTTGGAGATCGTCGGAGGCAACATCACACTATCAAGCCAACACCTTGACAGTATAAACACATATGCTAGAATTATCAAGTGAGTGGCATGTATAGGGACCTAGTTTTATAACATGTGTTATTACAATTTGGCCAAATATATTGGTCTTTAGTGAGCTAATGATTTTGACTTATAAATCTAGCTATTTATGTTATGTTTGATATTGGTGATGTGCATATGCTTGTTTGCCATGCATGGTTGGTAATATGTTATGTGTTCTGGTGAATGTTTAAGTCCGTTAACGCCTTGAACCCTGTCCCGACGTTGGATACGGGTGAAGGGTGTTACACATGTGCCCTAAAATCTATATAAACCCCTCACTATTCATCATCTCCCTCCCCAAAAATCCCTAACCCTATGTGACAGCCCAAAATTGACCCTAGTCGGGAAGTGGTTTCGGGACCGCTAAACTGAGTCACCGAAATGTTTGAATGTGATATTTATTGTCTAGAATATGTAATTATGAATGTGTGAAAATTTCAAGCTTCGATTTAGTCGATTGCATGTGAATTTAGTCAATAGGACTTATGTGAGAAAATTTTGAAATGTGATAGGTCAAAGCATAAGGGCCTATTAGTGCATGAAATAAAAAGGGGGGACTTGCATGTCAAATTCCCCCCTAATTAGTAGTGGCCGGCCATGACAAGCATGGTAGACCAAGTGTGATGGGCAAGACATGTCATAGACATGTCTTGTTGGTGCATCATGGGTGGAAAAAAATAAAATAAGGAGCATGGGCATAATAATGAAAGGGAATGTGATGAAAATAAAAAAAAAGTGTGTGGTTGTTCCCCCATTTTTGCCGAAACTAGAAAGAAAAACAAAAAAAAAGTGTTGATCCTTTGGTTCATCCTTGGCCAAAAATTTTAAGGAGGAAGGAAGAAGAAAGGTTGAAGAGGTTCGGCCATGCATGTAACTAGGCTAAGGTATGTTTGATGATGTTCCATGAGATGCATGCATGTTTTAGTTGTTAGCTTGAGTTCTACCTAGCCCATGGTCTAAATCTTGCTATGTGATGGAAATGACACTCGGCCATGGATGCATCATTCTTGGTTGATGTTTGATGTTGTGGTGATGAGGCATGAAGATGAGATAAGTTTCGACTAAGGTGGATTTGTGTTGATGTCATTTGCATGCTAAGTGTAAAGCATTGTAATGATGCATGTGATGGTGGATTGATGATTCTTGAGTCTTCTTTTAGCATTTTTGAGTGAGCACATATGTGCATTGGTTGCTAGATGGAGAAGAATCGGATAGCAAGTTGTGTGCTAAGGCCGAATATAATTTTTGTATATTAATGAGTAATGCATGTGTTAAATTGATGGAAAGGGAGAGGATGCTTTACTAGTGTATATATGTGTGTATTAGCCAAGTTTTGAACTTGAAACAAAAGGGTGTTTAGTCAATACAAGTGACCACACTTGTAGAATGTATTAAGTGTTGAAATCGGCCCCAAAATAGACATGCATATTCGGCCAAGGGGGGAAAAATTAGCTAAAATGCTGAGTTTGATTCATGATTCCGTACATATGTGACTTTAATGTCTAATGTATAAATATGGGCTAAGTGCCTTGTGTTCCTCTTTTCGACGCTCAAATGATTAAATCAATTTATTTGTTTAATTAAGCTCCAGAGAAAAAGGGAAATAAATCCGATAAGGGGAAGGAAAAAGTGGTCGAATAGCTATCGGAATCGTTCGACAACACCCGAGGTAAGTTCTTGAGTAAGAGAGCTTAAATTAAGATTTGATTAGATCATGTTTTAAGCAAATCAAAATCATGCTCTTTGTGTGTGGCTATTGAGCCGAAATTACAAGAATGATAAGTGTCTTGTGTTTGAGTTTTGCTAACGAAAATGAAATACGAATGTGCCATGATTTATTGTTAAATGTGCATGGGTATTTGAATGATGTCCGGGCTAAGTCCCGAAGGCTTTGTGCTAAGTGACCATATCCGGACTAAGATCCGAAGGCATTTGTGTGAGATACTAATTCCGGGCTAAGCCCGAAGGCATTGGTGCGAGTTACTAAATCCGGGTTAAGTCCCAAAGGCATTCGTGCGAGTTACTAAATCCGGGTTAAGTCCCGAAGGCATTTGTGCGAGTTACTATAACCGGGCTATGTCCCGAAGGCATTTGAACGAGGAGCTATATCCGGTTAAATTCCGAAGGTACGTGATTTGGGAATGAATGATCTTGCTGTAAAAATTTCAGTTAATGCTCTAGAAACATCCCAACATTGAGGTATGTTTCGTATGTGCTTGAATTTAGTTGAGCCCTTACAAATAAGTATTCGCTCAGTTGATAAACGAGCTACCGGCCTTTGGCTAAGTTGATCTTTTGTGTATGTACATAAGGGTTGGTAATGTGAAGCAAGTATGATATCGAAAATTTGTGCATATGAAATTATCCGTTTAGCTATATGAATGCTATACTTTTGTTGTGCTGGAATTCCTTGCTCAAAACTTACTAAGCATAAATTTCTTACTCCGTTTCATTGCTCCTCTGTTTTATAGATTTGGTTCTCCAGCTATCGGACTCAGGATCTTGAAGTCAAAGTCGCCCACACTATCAAAGCCCCCTTTTGGTACAATTTTGGTTGAACTTCGAAATGGCATGTATAGGACTACTCGTTTGTTGTGGGTCATGGACCCTTTGGACTTGTATAATTTTGGTTAGCCATGTGAAAATGGCTTATATATGTTTGAGTGTAATGTTATAATCATTTGGTATGGATATGGTTATTGAGAGGTGTGGATAGGCTTGACAAGGATTGGCCATGGGAATGGTTAATCACTATCATAAATTGTGCTACTTATGCAAAAAGGGCTAGTTGAATCATGGAAACTATGAAATAGGTAAAGTCTACCTTAAAGGCAGATGCTGACAGTAGCAGTGATGTAGATTTCGAAATTCACTAAAAATAGTAGGAAGGGAATTAAATAGTGAATAAATTATGTAAACAAACCTTGATGAATCTATTTTCATAGAAAAGTAACGAAACGATCATATGGACAGTATGTTAAGAGATATTCAGGTTCTCGTGAGACAGGGCCAGAACGGTTTCTGGATTCCCTGTTCCGACTTTTGAAATTAATTATAAATTAACCAGAGATAATTAGGAGTCATACCATATATGTATAGATTCCTCTCTGAGTCTAGTTTCTATAGAAACAAACGGCATCAGTATTGAAGCTCTGTGCAGGGAGATATCTAGGTCATAATGCGCAAAGGTCAGTGTAGTCGATCCCTGTAACATGGGAGACTTTGACTAATAAACTATACTAATTGGCCCGACCAAAAATTCTAGAAAAAAATATGTAGATGGGCATATGAGTCTAGTTTCAGGGAAAAATCACGAAACTGATTTTCGAGTTGTGAAACTCAAGATATGATTTTTAAAGCGACTAGTAAGCAGATTGGCAGTGTCTGGGAAATTTTTTTTAAAAAGTCTGTTAACACCTCGTGTTCGACTCCGGTGACGGTCTCGGGTTCGGGGTGTTACATTTGATTGGTATCAGAGCTACGGTTTAGTCGATTCTAGGACTACCGTAATGCGTTGGGTCTAGCTATACATGCCATTTTATGTGATTACTTGATAGTGTGGTGATTTCTGACAATTGTAAATGTGTTTATTTATAGTAATGGATTCCGATCCCGACCGAGAGGTAGCTGATGATCTTGAGAGTGTAGCGCCTGCTCCCGCACAAGGGACAGCGCCGGCGGACTCTCAACCTAATGCTAGTAACCCGAATGATGAAGCTGGACAAGCTTTCTATAGCGTGATGAATGATTGGTTCAACCAATACATTCGAACTAATACGACTGTCCCACAACCTCCATTCCCGACTAATACAACCCCCGCACCTACAATACCTCCGGTAACTGACCAAATAAGGTCAAATAAGCCCCCAGTTGACAGAATCCGAAAACATGGGGCTACTGAATTTAAGGCTACGGATAGCGACGATGCCGAGCAAGCTGAATTTTGGTTGGACAACACTATCCGGGTACTCGATGAGCTATCTTGTACACCCGATGAATGCCTAAAGTGTACTATCTCCTTGCTACGCGATTCTGCCTACTATTGGTGGAGTACTCTAACTTCTGTTGTGCCCCGAGAGCAAGTAACTTGGGAGTTTTTCCAAACTGAGTTTCGGAAAAAGTATATCAGTCAGAGATTTGTTGATCAAAAACGGAAGGAATTTCTTAAGCTTAAGCAAGGTTCTATGTCAGTTACTGATTACGAGCGAAAATTTGTTAGCCTTAGTAGATACGCTCGGGAATGTGTTTCGTCCGAGGCTATTATGTGTAAACGCTTCGAGGATGGGCTGAATGAAGATATAAAAATGTTCGTTGGCGTTCTTGAAATACGAGAGTTCGTAGTACTTGTCGAGCGAGCTTGTAAAGCCGAAGAGCTTAGAAAATAAAAACAAAAAGTTGATGAGGGAACTGGAGAGTTTCGCAAAAGATCCTCGGGAAAGTCTCTTCAACAGGCATCGAAGAAATTTCGAGATGATGCGGGCCAGTTTAGAGGCACTTCGGGCCTTTTTAGACAAGATCGTGATCGACCCCCTGTGGGTACACGAGGCACTTCGGTCGCCAGTGTTAGGAATGAACGTCGAGACAGAACGAAATGTCGATATTGCGGTAAATGGCATTCGGGGAGTTGTAGATTCCCTGACCGCTCCTGTTACAAGTGCGGATCAGTTGACCACTTCATTAAAGATTGCCCGAGGTTGTCTGAACAGAATGTAAATCAGAGTGGGAAACCGGGTGCTACCACTGCTCGAGGTAGACCATCTGGAAATACGGGCAATGCTAGTGGTGGTCAGAGAGGATCTAGAGATGCTACGACCAGATCCGAGGCTCGTGCGCCTGCTAGAGCTTATGCTATACGTGCCCGCGAGGATGCTTCTTCGCCTGATGTTATTACCGGTACTTTTACTCTCTTTGATACTAATGTAATTGCTGTGATTGACCCCGGTTCTACTCATTCTTACATATGTGAAACCTTAGCATCCGGTAAGACTTTACCTATTGAGTCTACTGAGTTCGTAATTCGGGTGTCAAATCCCTTGGGTCGTTACGTGCTTGTCGACAAAGTGTGTAAGAAATGTCCCCTAGTAATTCGAGGTTCCTGTTTTCCGGCGGACTTGATGCTTTTGTCGTTTGATGAATTTGATGTTATTCTCGGGTTGGATTGGTTGACCGTGCATGATGCGGTCGTGAATTGCAAAAGCAAGACTATTGAATTGAGGTGCCCAAATAACGAAGTAATCCGAGTTGAGTCTACGGACTTGGATGGGTTGCCAACTGTAATATCCTCAATGTTGGCCCAGAAATATGTAAGAAAAGGGTGCGAAGCATACCTTGCGTATGTACTGGATGACAAAGAATTAGAAAAGAAACCCGAATCTGTACCGGTGGTTTGTGAATACCCGGATGTTTTTCCTGAAGAATTACCGGGTTTACCACCTGTTTGGGAGATAGAGTTTGGTATTGAGCTTGTACCTGGGACTACGCCGATTTCAATAGCTCCGTATCGTATGGCACCAACCGAGTTAAAAGAGTTGAAAGCTCAGTTGCAAGAATTGACGGATAGAGGTTTTGCTCGACCAAGTTTCTCACCTTGGGGTGCACCAGTATTGTTCGTGAAAAAGAAGGACGGAACCATGAGGTTGTGCATTGACTATCGTCAACTGAATAAAGTGACGATAAAGAACAAATATCCGTTACCGCGTATCGATGATTTGTTCGACCAACTGAAGGGAGCCTCAATGTTCTCAAAAGTAGATTTGAGATCGGGCTATTATCAGTTGCGAATTCGAGAATCGGACATACCCAAAACTGCCTTCAGGACGAGATATGGTCACTACGAGTTCGTAGTGATGCCGTTTGGGCTCACTAATGCCCCTGCGATATTTATGGATTTGATGAATCGGATCTTCAGACCATATTTGGATCGGTTCGTAGTTGTGTTCATTGATGACATCTTGGTCTATTCAAGAGATGAGACCGAACATGCTGAGCATCTGAGGTTAGTGTTGCAAATTTTGCGGGATAAGCAGTTATATGCTAAGTTCAGTAAGTGTGAGTTCTGGTTAAAAGAGGTTAGCTTCTTGGGTCATGTAGTATCCGCATCGGGTATTCGAGTTGACCCGAACAAAATTTCAGCCATACTTAACTGGAAACCTCTGAGAAATATTACTGAGGTTCGGAGCTTTTTGGGGCTCGCCGGTTATTACCGACGATTTGTCAAAGGTTTCTCGATGATAGCCACACCAATGACGAAGCTACTTCAAAAGGATGTTAAGTTCGAATGGACGGAGAAATGTCAGAAAAGTTTCGATCAACTGAAAACTCATTTGACTGAAGCTCCAATTTTAGTGCAACCCGAATCAGGCAAAGAGTTTGTCATTTATAGTGACGCATCCCTACTTGGGTTGGGTTGCGTATTGATGCAAGAAGGTCGAGTTGTGGCCTATGCGTCGAGACAATTGAAGCCACACGAGAGAAATTATCCGACCCATGATCTCGAACTAGCTGCCATCGTATTTGCTTTGAAAATATGGCGACATTATTTGTTTGGTGAGAAGTGCCATGTATTTTCGGATCACAAAAGTCTCAAATATTTGATGACTCAGCGAGACTTGAATCTGCGACAAAGACGTTGGCTTGAGTTGTTGAAAGATTACGAGCTTGTCATTGATTACCACCCGGGAAAGGCTAATGTGGTTGCGGACGCCTTAAGCCGGAAATCATTGTTTGCTTTACGAGCGATGAATGTGCACTTGTCTGTTCTACCCGACAATGTGTTAGTAGCTGAATTAAAAGCCAAACCATTATTGATTCATCAAATTCGTGAAGCTCAAAAAGTTGATGATGAATTGGTTGCAAAACGGGCTGAGTGTGTTCTGAACAAGGAATCGGAGTTTCAAATTGATGATGATGATTGTTTGAGGTTCAGAAGTCGTTTGTGTGTTCCAAGGAATTTAGAACTCATTTCGATGATTCTGAACGAAGCCCATTGTAGCCGAATGTCAATTCACCCGGGGAGTACGAAAATGTACAACGATTTGAAACGTCAATTTTGGTGGCATGGTATGAAACGAGACATCTCCGACTTTGTTTCGAGATGTTTAATATGTCAATAAGTGAAAGCGGAACAGCAAGTGCCTTCAGGATTACTTCAGCCGATCATGATACCCGAGTGGAAATGGGATCGAGTCACAATGGACTTTGTGTCCGGACTGCCATTGTCAGCAAGTAAGAAAGATGCGATTTGGGTTGTTGTCGATAGACTGACTAAGTCGGCTCACTTTATCCCCGTGCGTACGGATTTTTCATTGGATAAACTAGCTGAATTGTACGTTTCTCAGATTGTGAGATTACACGGGGTACCTATTTCTATCGTGTCGGATAGACATCCGAGATTCACCTCACGATTTTGGAAGAAATTGCAAGAAGCTTTGGGTACCAAGCTGCATTTTAGCACTGCTTTTCACCCTCAAACCGATGGTCAATCCGAGCGGATAATTCAGATACTCGAGGATATGCTGAGATGCTGCATCCTTGAGTTTAGTGGTTCATGGGAACGGTATTTACCTTTGATTGAATTCGCTTACGACAATAGTTTTCAATCAAGTATTAAGATGGCACCTTACGAGGCTTTGTACGGTCGTAAATGCCGTACACCATTGTTTTGGACCGAGCTCAGTGAAAGTAAAATTTTCGGAGTCGATTTGATTAAAGATGCCGAACAGAAAGTAAGGGTAATCCGTGAAAGTCTAAAGGCAGCCACAGATCGTCAGAAATCGTATGCGGATTTGAAACGAAAAGACATTGAATATCAGGTGGGAGATAAAGTATTTCTTAAAGTTTCGCCTTGGAAAAAAGTACTCAGATTTGGCCGAAAGGGCAAGTTGAGTCCGAGATTCATTGGGCCATACGAAATATCCGAACGAGTCGGTCCAGTTGCGTGTCGATTGATTTTACCCCTTGAACTTGAAAAGATTCACGACGTCTTTCATGTTTCGATGCTTCGACGCTATCGATCTGATCCATCGCACATAATTAGCCCATCAAAGGTTGAAATTCAAGCCGATATGAGTTATGAAGAAGAACCGATGCGTATCCTAGCTCGAGAAGTGAAGGAGTTGCGAAACAAAAGGGTTCCGTTAGTAAAGGTGTTATGGCTCAAACACGGGATCGAGGAAGCTACTTGGGAAACCGAGAGCTCGATGAAAGAACGATACCCAAACCTATTTACCGGTAAGATTTTCGGGGACGAAAATTTCTTAAGTGGGGGAGAGTTGTGACAGCCCAAAATTGACCCTAGTCGGGAAGTGGTTTCGGGACCGCTAAACCGAGTCACCGAAATGTTTGAATGTGATATTTATTGTCTAGAATATGTAATTATGAATGTGTGAAAATTTCAAGCTTCGATTTAGTCGATTGCATGTGAATTTAGTCAATAGGACTTATGTGAGAAAATTTTGAAATGTGATAGGTCAAAGCATAAGGACCTATTAGTGCATGAAATAAAAAGGGGGGACTTGCATGTCAAATTCCCCCCTAATTAGTAGTGGTCAGCCATGACAAGCATGGTAGACCAAGTGTGATGGGCAAGACATGTCATAGACATGTCTTGTTGGTGCATCATGGGTGGAAAAAAATAAAATAAGGAGCATGGGCATAATAATGAAAGGGAATGTGATGAAAACAAAAAAAAAAGTGTGTGGTTGTCCCCCCATTTTTGCCGAAACTAGAAAGAAAAACAAAAAAAAAGTGTTCATCCTTTGGTTCATCCTTGGCCAAAAATTTTAAGGAGGAAGGAAGAAGAAAGGTTGAAGAGGTTCGGCCATGCATGTAACTAGGCTAAGGTATGTTTGATGATGTTCCATGAGATGCATGCATGTTTTAGTTGTTAGCTTGAGTTCTACCTAGCCCATGGTCTAAATCTTGCTATGTGATGGAAATGACACTCGGCCATGGATGCATCATTCTTGGTTGATGTTTGATGTTGTGGTGATGAGGCATGAAGATGAGATAAGTTTCGGCTAAGGTGGATTTGTGTTGATGTCATTTGCATGCTAAGTGTAAAGCTTTGTAATGATGCATGTGATGGTGGTTTGATGATTCTTGAATCTTCTTTTTAGCATTTTTGAGTGAGCACATATGTGCATTGGTTGCTAGATGGAGAAGAATCGGCTAGCAAGTTGTGTGCTAAGGCCGAATATAATTTTTGTATATTAATGAGTAATGCATGTGTTAAATTGATGGAAAGGGAGAGGAGCTTTACTAGTGTATATATGTGTGTATTAGCCAAGTTTTGAACTTGAAACAAAAGGGTGTTTAGTCAATACAAGTGACCATACTTGTAGAATGTATTAAGTGTTGAAATCGGCCCCAAAATAGACATGCATATTCGGCCAAGGGGGGAAAAATTAGCTAAAATGTTGAGTTTGATTCATGATTCCGTACATATGTGACTTTAATGTCTAATGTATAAATATGGGCTAAGTGCCTTGTGTTCCTCTTTTCGACGCTCAAATGATTAAATCAATTTATTTGTATAATTAAGCTCCAGAGAAAAGGGGAAATAAATCCGATAAGGGGAAGGAAAAAGTGGTCGAATAGCTATCGGAATCGTTCAACAACACCCGAGGTAAGTTCTTGAGTAAGAGAGCTTAAATTAAGATTTGATTAGATCATGTTTTAAGCAAATCAAAATCATGCTCTTTGTGTGTGGCTATTGAGCCGAAATTACAAGAATGATAAGTGTCTTGTGTTTGAGTTTTGCTAAGGAAAATGAAATACGAATGTGCCATGATTTATTGTTAAATGTGCATGGGTATTTGAATGATGTCCGGGCTAAGTCCCGAAGGCTTTGTGCTAAGTGACCATATCCGGACTAAGATCCGAAGGCATTTGTCCGAGATACTAATTCCGGGCTAAGCCCGAAGGCATTGGTGCGAGTTACTAAATCCGGGTTAAGTCCCGAAGGCATTCGTGCGAGTTACTAAATCCGGGTTAAGTCCCGAAGGCATTTGTGCGAGTTACTATAACCGGGCTATGTCCCGAAGGCATTTGAACGAGGAGCTATATCCGGTTAAATTCCGAAGGTACGTGATTTGGGAATGAATGATCTTGCTGTAAAAATTTCAGTTAGTGCTCTAGAAACATCCCAACATTGAGGTATGTTTCGTATGTGCTTGAATTTAGTTGAGCCCTTACAAATAAGTATTCGCTCAGTTGATAAACGAGCTACCGGCCTTTGGCTAAGTTGATCTTTTGTGTATGTACATAAGGGTTGGTAATGTGAAGCAAGTATGATATCGAAAATTTGTGCATATGAAATTATCCGTTTAGCTATATGAATGCTATACTTTTGTTGTGCTGGAATTCCTTGCTCAAAACTTACTAAGCATAAATTGCTTACTCCGTTTCATTGCTCCTCTGTTTTATAGATTTGGTTCTCCAGCTATCGGACTCGGGATCTTGAAGTCAAAGTCGCCCACACTATCAAAGCCCCCTTTTGGTACAATTTTGGTTGAACTTCGAAATGGCATGTATAGGACTACCCGTTTGTTGTGGGTCATGGACCCTTTGGACTTGTATAATTTTGGTTAGCCATGCGAAAATGGCTTATATATGTTTGAGTGTAATGTTATAATCATTTGGTATGGATATGGTTATTGAGAGGTGTGGATAGGCTTGACAAGGATTGGCCATGGGAATGGTTAATCACTATCATAAATTGTGCTACTTATGCAAAAAGGGCTAGTTGAATCATGGAAACTATGAAATAGGTAAAGTCTACCTTAAAGGCAGATGCTGACAGCAGCAGTGATGTAGATTTGGAAATTCACTAAAAATAGTAGGAAGGGAATTAAATAGTGAATAAATTATGTAAACAAACCTTGATGAATCTATTTTCATTGGAAAGTAACGAAACAATTATATGGACAGTATGTTAAGAGATATTCAGGTTCTCGTGAGACAGGGCCAGAACGGTTTCTGGATTCCCTGTTCCGACTTTGGAAATTCATTATAAATTAACCAAAGATAATTAGGAGTCATACCATATATGTATAGATTCCTCTCTGAGTCTAGTTTCTATAGAAACAAACGGAATCAGTATTGAAGCTCTGTGCAGGGAGATATCTAGGTCGTAATGCACAAAGTTCAGTGTAGTCGATCCCTGTAACATGGGAGACTTTGACTAATAAACTGTACTAATTGGCCCGACCAAAAATTCTAGAAAAAAATATGTAGATGGGCATATGAGTCTAGTTTCAGGGAAAAATCACGAAACTGATTTTTGAGTTGTTAAACTCAAGATATGATTTTTAAAGCAACTAGTACGCAGATTGGCAGTGTCTGGGAAATTTTTTTTAAAAAGTCTGTTAACACCTCGTGTTCGACTCCGGTGACGGTCTCGGGTTCGGGGTGTTACACCCTAGCCGCTGCAACTCCACACGCCTTACCCCCACGCCCGTGTGCCGCCTACAACACCAATTCCGACGCCTCAAGTTCCTTGTTTTTGCATTTGTTTACTATTTTCTCTATATTTTATTTAAATATGTTGCTTATTTCGTGATTGCTTTTCTATAATGAACTATTTTTGAATATTCATAGTTAGAATAGTAAAATACTAGTGCTTGTTTAATAAATTTCTTTATCATTTTAGTTACTCTATTATGCTATACTCTTCCATTTTTCCTTGTTTCCATGAAATTTATGCCTACTCACACGCATTAATTCATTTATTCCATAATCCTTTAACTTGATATATTTAGTGGTTTTAGTTTTTATCATCTAGTATGTAAATCTCATAAAATATTAATATTTAGCCTTTATTTTAATACTATTCTTGGGGCATATTGATTGAACTTTGATTTTTCAATGCAGGTACAATTTCGTCCTCACGTACTAAGAAGACTGTTGTTCCCGCCTCGAAATAGAGGAAAGGAGTAGCGTCATCCTTGAGCCCTACCACGGAGATTAGTCACCCATTCCTCCAGGTTCTATTGGGACCCCAGGAGGAATTATATCAGATATTATGGGCCCGACCCCTAGGTGTGGGTCACTGTATTGACTGGGTCGCACTCGAGCAGAGTCAATTTGCTGATGTGGTCCGAGCCCTCCTAACGGCTAACCCATGGGGGCTCTTCTTCGAGATCGTTGAGTCGACGTACCTCGAGTTTACATTGGAACTCTGCTCGACATTCCACCTTCAGACCGTCATGACCAACTTCGACGATCCTGGAACAGTCTAGTTCTGCCTCGGTGGTCCAGTATGCCAGTTGAGCGTACCCGAGTTTGGGATTGCACTAGAGCTATACACGAAGGAGTTTATGGACAATCCCATGGCCAACTTCCAAGCTCGATTGTAAGTCCGTCTTTGTCCTGTTTTTAGTGATTTTTAATTTTTTGTGAATGTTGCAACTTGATTTAGCTATTTTTGTAACGCCCCGTACCCGAGACCGTCGCTGGAGTCGAACACGAGGTTTTAATAGACTTAATTCATTACTTAAACAGCTCAAACAATTTATTTTTAAAATTTTCAGTCAAGCTAACAATCTGCGTCGTAGTTGCTTAAAAATTCATATCTCGAGTTACAAAACTCGAAATCCAATTCCGTAAATTTTCCTTGAAACTAGAATCATATATATATTTACTAATTTTTTTATAGAATTTTTGGTTGAGCAAATTACTACAGTTTATTAGTTAAATTCTCCCCTGTTCTAGAGTTTGACTGCTCTGACCTCTGTGTATTACGAATCAAATATCTCCATGTACAGAGTTTCAATGACTATACCGTTTGCTTCTAATAAAACTAGACTCAATAAGGAATCTGTACATATAAGTTATGACTTCTAATTATATTTGAACAATTATGGTGAATTTCCAAAGTCAGAACAGGGGATCCAGAAATTGCTCTGGCCCTGTTTCACAAAAATTTAAACATCTCATAAAATATAACTCATATACCTGTTTTGTTCCATCCATATGAAAATAGACTCATAATTATTAAATTCCATATATTATTCATCATCTAATTGTATCTCTACTATTTTTAGTGATTTTTCAAACTCACGTCACTGCTGCTGTCTGGATCTATTTTATGGTAAATTTTACCTATTTCATGGTTTCCATGGATTAGCTAGCAATTTAGCATACATAACACCAAATATGATCATGATTAGCCATTCCAATGGCTAATCATTACCAAGCATTTCCATACCACTCAATAACCATATCATAAGACCATATACACAAAATGATTATAATGCTATACATGCCATACTCAAAATATACAAGCCATTATGCAAAGATGGTATACGGATAGTGTGAGCATGCCTCTGATCGTTCCCGATTTCCGAGCTGGCTTGTCAGCACTACAAGAATGAAAAGGAGGAAGTAAGCATAAATGCTTAGTAAGCTCACATGCAAATAGCAAGTAACACAACTATATAAGCAAACATAAAACATCATTTGCATAATCATCACCGAGACATTCATATCACATTTTCATTTATCATCTTACCATATTGTTGTTATATCGTGTTTTCAACCCGAGGGTTAAGTACATACCTGTTCAAAGTATTCATTTCACAACACCTACCAATACGTCCCTTTCATCTCGAGTATTCCTCCACTTGAGTAGAATTTTACTCATTGAACACATCGGAATATAATTCGGATACATAGAAAGTTTGCACATAAGTGCTACATATGTAGCCAAGCTACCATGTAACCCGCCCGTAAGTGAACTCGGACGCAACTCAACGAGCTCGGGTGTTCGCATCCATAAGTGAACTCGGACTCAACTCAACGAGCTCGGATGCCTAGTTACATCTCTCGAACTCGGACTCAACTCAACGAGTTCGGACATTTGCATCCATAAGTGAACTCGGACTCAACTCAACAAGTTCGGATGCCCAAACATCCTAGTGACATGTCACTTGTATCCTAAGCTATTCCTAAGGTTCAAACGGGCTTTTTCCCTTGATCTCACATTTGTCGTCTTCCATGGAATATCGGAACCGATACTCGGTAGCAATTCATACTCATCAAGTAATTCACATAATTACATATTACTCAACAATAACCACAAAGCATAATATTTCATGATAATAATCAGCATCATATCATATAAACAACATTAAATTGCTTAAAATGACAATTATGTTACTACATTTACACATGAACTTACCTCGTATGTGAAAATGGCTACTTTTACCATTTCGTCCACAACTTGGTATTTTCCCCATTTTAGCCAGAATTTTAGTTTTCCTTGCTCTATCATTTAAAATATAGTCTAATTAGGACTCACATTATTCAAATTGACCCAAAATCATATTTTGGAAAAATTATAGTTTTGCCCCTAAACTTTTGCATATTTACACTTTTGCCCCAAAGCTCGTAAATTAAACTTCAGCCTATTTTCTTCTGTTTTATGACATGCTGATAATTTTTCCCTTCTATGGCAACATCAAATTCTCACTCTAACATGTACTTATGACTATTAGGTATTTTTACCGATTAAGCCCTTTTGCTAGTTTTCGCTTAAAACCGAGTAGCACAAGTTGTCTAACATAATTTAAAACCTCATATTCTATCATAAAACACCAAAATACACAAATTTCACCTATGGGTATTTTTCCAAATATGAACCCTAGGTTGAATTATTGCTAGCATAAGCTTAATCGAGCTACCAGGACTCCAAAAACGTAAAAATCATTAAAAACGAGGCTAGAACGGACTTACAATCGAGCTTGGAAGCTTGAAAAACCCTAGCCATGGTTTCTCCTTGCTATATTCGGCCATGGGGTTGAAGATGAGCAAAATTGGCTTTTAATTTTGTATTTTAATTCATTTTACCCCTAAATGACCAAAATGCCCTTACTACTAAACTTTCCAAAAATTCCATCCATATCCAATTTTTGTCAATAGACTTAGAAATTGGTAAAATTTCTATTTAAGACCTCCTAATTAATATTTCAAAACAATTTCATACTAGAAACTTCTAGAATGCAAGTTTTACAAATTATTCGATTTAGTCCCTAATTTCAATTTAAGCACTTTATGCATAAAATTTCTTCACGAAATTTTCACACAATCATGCAATCATATCATAGACCTCAAAATAATCATAAAATAATTATTTCTATCTTGAATTTTGTGGTCACGAAACCATTATTCCGACTAGGCCCAAAATCAGGATATTACAATTTTAATGACTAATTTGAAAGAAAATGTAACACCCCTTACTGGAATTCGATGCCAAAATAGGATATGAGATGTTGCTAGACTTAAACATGTACAAAAATACATTTCCTAATTATGAAATTTCACCCCAATTTAAAACTTTTCACAATACCTTAATGTCCCTACTATGGGCCTACAAGGCCCCGAACTGTAACAGTTTGATTTAGACCCTAGTTGGAATAGTAGTTTTGAGACCACAAATTTAAGTCAAAAAATATTTTAATATTATTTTTCGTGCTTATAATATGTGAATTGACATGTGTGAAAGTTTCGTATGAAAATCTAATCGTTTGTGTGCTTAATTTGATAAAAAGGACCTAATCGCATAAAATGTAAAAGTTGATTGGCATATGTTAAGTGTGCCTATTTGTTATGTCTCTTTAAATGTAAGGTCCTTATGTTGTTAATATGCCATTTATATGGTAAGTGGACAATAATGACCTTATATGTTAATGTTTTGAATGCTTATTAATGAAGGGCAAAATGGTAAATGATGTATTAATATTAATATGTGTTGTAATAAAAGAAAATAAGTTAATGGATGATTTATTCATCCTTATTAGCTGAAATTATCAAAAGAAAAAGAAGAAAATTCAAGCTTACGGTTCGGCTAGGAGATTTGGTGATTAAGGTATGTTTTGAGCTCGGTTTTTAATGATTTTTACGTTTTTGATATCGTTGCTGTAACATCCTAAATTAGGGACTAGTTGGAATAGTGGTTTCAGGACCACAAATTTGATGTTAAAATAATTATTTTATGATCATTATGAGGTCTAGGATATGAAAATAAGCATGTGTTAAAGTTTCATGAAGAAATTCTATGTGTAAGGTGTCCAATTGGAAATTAAGGACCAAATTGAATAAATTGAAAAACTTGGATTCTAGAAGCAATTTGTATGAAATTGCTTTGGAATATTAATTAAAGGCCCTTAAAGAGTAATTTGCCCAATTTCTAAGTTTGTGGACAAAAATGAGCATGCATGGAAAATTTGGAAAGGTTAGTAAGGAATGGCATTTTGGTCATTTGGTTAATTAATGAAATAAAAAAGGAAAATCAAGCAAAAATTCACTCATTTTCTTCTCCATACTGTTGAATTTGAAGGAGTCTCCATAGTTAGGGTTTTCCAACATTTCAAGCTCAATAATAAGTGTTCCCTAGCCCCGTTTTTAATGTTCTTCGTATTTTTTAAACCCTCGTAACATGCTCTATCCATTTCTACCCATATTTCAAGCTAGGGCTCATGTTAGAAATTTGACCCATGCATGAGATGGTTGTTCTTTGATGATTTATGGTGGGTTATGAAAGTTAGATGTTAGATAAACATCTTTTGCTAGGTGATTTTTCATGAAAACACCAAAAAGGGACCTAAATGAAAAAGGTATAAAATATGGGGTAGAAATGTGAAATAGAGGAAAATGTGGGCTAGTATGAGCTTATAATACATTCAGCTAGGCTTGGGTACCCAAGGAATTACATTCATTTCATTATACGAGACTTAGGACTAAATTGTAAAATTATGAAAGGTTAGGGGCAAAATGGTTGGGGTGAGTTTTAGGCCTAAAATGAATAATGTGATGTATTAATAATCTAATTTTATTGATATAGATCCCGAAGAACCAATTTTGGAGGTCGACTGTGGAAAACAAAAGGTTTCGGAATAGCTAAAATACAAAATCGAAGCCATTACCAGGTAAGTTCGTATAACCCGAAGTAAACTCTTAATATACTTAAACATGCGTGTTCTTGAATGTATGAAAATTTAGAAATTCATTGCATGATAATTTATGAATGTGCTGGTGTAAAGGAAAAATGATAAATGTCCCGGTTGAAATAAAAAAGGAAATCTGATGGATAAATTATGGCTTACATGACATGAGATCCTGCATGTATTGCAGAAAAGGATTTAGCCCGGACGGGTAATCCGACGATCTCAAAGTAGAAAGGATCTAGCCCGGATGGGTGTTCCTTGAGTGGTCGAGCCTCCCGAAGAATATGGGTACATTAAGGATTTAACCCGAACGGGTAATCCGATTGAGGACTGAATTTAGCTTGGACTGGCAATTCAGATCCAAGCTTATGAAAGCAACTTTTGTAGAAAGGGATTTAGCTTGGACATGTAATCCCGACATTGCTCTATGAGTTAATAATAATATGGGGGATTTAGCCTAGACTGGTAATCAAGTCGTAAGATATAAGCTTCACAAGAGTGCTAGAGATGATCACTTGTATAACTTGATGGTAATTGGGCTATCCATCGAGATTTCCAAGAAATTCAACAGGATTAACAGGAGAAATGGAAATGGAAATATTGAATTGATGAGCTCATCTAAGACTAATGACATGATGTATTGATATGAGACTAACTTAATGATTGAGTGCATGTGATAGGGAAACTATTTCATGCTTGTTGGAATTAGTGCCTAATATGGTTGTATGCTAATTAACCAGTAAGTTTACTTTCCAGTTATCCAGACTTACTAAGCATATAAATGCTTACCCCCTTCTCTTTTCTCTGCCTCACAGAGCTCGTGGACTTGTGAAGATTGGAAGACAGTTGGAGAATCAACACACTATCGACTTGTCCTGCTTTGGTATACAGATACTTCCATTTTGTTTAATGGCATGTATAGGATTTTTGGTTATTTTGTTATATGTGTCATTTGGCTAGCCAATGTAATGGCCTAAATGGTATACTTATTCTTTTGTATATGGCTATGAGATATGATTCATATTGATGTAGTTTGTAAACCTACTAATGATGCATGTTTATGTTTAAATGTTTCATGAGATATGATGATGAGGTTTATCATGAATGGATTCTTGAAATGAAACCTAATAATTTGAAAGTGGACATAGTATACAATGGTATATGGTTATAATATGGCCTAAGTATAAAATGTGCTATGTTAATCCCTAATGCGAAAAGGATAATTTAGCAGGTACTAAACCGATAAGATGAGGTTAGCATGCAAAGAGTTATGTCAAGGTTGTTCAAGAGTATAATTAGGCCATGTTACATACCATTGAAATCTCTAAGTGTGTATGGATAATAGGCGGTGATCAAAGGCTTGAAAAATAGCCCTGAATAGGTCCACACGGGTAGACACACGGGCATGTGTCTAAGCTGTGTGTGACACACGGTTAGCCCCCATGGGCATGTTGCTTGGCTGTGTGTCCCTTGCACCTAAAATTTCAGGTCAGTTTGCACGGTAGTAAACACACGGGCAGAGACACGGCCGTGTGTCTCAACCATGTGGAGGACATGGCCTAGCACACGGGCGTGTGCCTTAAAATGAATGATGACATCATAAACAGAATGTCCAGGTTTTTGGACACGGGCGATGACACGGGCGTGTCTAAGCCGTGTGAGGGACACGGGCTAGGAACACGGGCGTGTGCTTGGCCGTGTGAAAACCCCTGTAGGTTCGAATTGAAAAATAAATCCAAATAATTCAACACGCGTGAGGGACACGGGCGTGTCCCTAAGCACACGGGCGTGTGAGGCATAACCTTAGTAATTTTTCTAAAATTTTCTATAATTCTCGGTTTAGTCCTGGATCACTTTCAATGTATGTTTTGGATCTTATAGGTCCATAATCGGGATATTATGATGTTGTTTAGTCGGTTTGAAATTAGAATGAAATTTTTATAACCTGTATTTTCTGAAAGTGTCCAAGTATATGTCTAGTAATTCCTCGTACTTTATCCCGGTCTCAGGTACAGGTAAGAGGTGTTACAGTTGCTTAGTAATCTATCAAGCCCATGCTCTAATTTTTGAATTGGTTAATGATTTTGAAAGATGCCATTGATGAATTCATGTGTTCTATGGTGTTTAATGATGAATTATGAAAGCTTAGTGCTTGATATACATGTTTTGTAAAGTGATTTTGAGGAAAAATTCATATTAGGGATTTAATTTAAAAAAGTGTAAATTTAGGGGTTGAATTGTGAAATAAATGAAAGTTTTGGGCTCCTAGAGGTCCTTATGATATTCGGCTTTGTATGAGTTCATTGAAATTATGTGTATTTTGTGTTTTTGTGAAATAGGGACTAAAATGTTAAAATGTTAAAATGTGAGGGCTAATTTGTAAAATGCCCTAAATATGTGTTTATGGATTAAATTGAATGATTTGTTGAATAAAAGGGTAAATTTTGAATACATATAGATCAAGGAAAGAGAATTCGGATTTAGACCGAGGGAAGTCGAAGGTTATTGAGTAAACGGTCTGAATCGTCAATTCTAAGTATGAGGTAAGTTCGTACGTGATAAATGAGGTTATAGTTATGTTTTAATGCTTTGATAATGCATAAATTGTATAGATATTTGATTATGGTTTGAGCATGATGATAATCGACTATGTTCGGCACTAAGTGTTTGGTTCGAAATAGCTTCGGCTACAAATGGCACTAAGTGTGCAAGTTGGAATAGCTTTGGCTATATGAGGAACTAAGTGTGTGATACCAAGATAGGTTTTGTTTATTGAAATGGCACTAAGTGTGCGAGATTGTTATGGCTTCGGCAAATCACTAATGCACTATTTTGGATTAGAAGCCTCCGAGAAATGTTTGTAACACCCCGAATTTGGGCCTAGAAGTATTGGGCCTTGAGTGTGGGTCCGTAAGGAGGTTGTATTTAAGTATTTAATTATGCAATGAAATGACACAATTAAATGTCTGCTTTAGTGGTTAATGACCCTGAGAAGTGTTGGAGAAATCTTGGGTTCAAACCTGGGCTTTAGCAAAAATTTTGGTATTAAGTGAAAAAAAAACCTAGATGCTTGGATGATGGCCTTTTAAATTATTGTGTTAAATAAATGAAACAAGGAAGCATGTGGTCTAGTGGTTGTGGCGTAATTAAGGTTGTATGGGAGCCTAGGTTCAAGCCTTGGCTCTTGCAATTTATTCTGGTTTTTTTTAAGGGAACCTGGACTTTGGCCTTTAAACCTTATAATTAATTAGGGATAAAATATGACACAAAAAGAACCTGTGGTGAAGTGGCAATATGGCGTCATAGATTTGGCAAGGAGGTCCAGGGTTCAAAACTCATGGCAATCAAAAAGCATTTATTTTGGTAACAGGGGGCGGCAAGAGTTGGTGTTGAATTTAAACTCTAATGTTGGAGGGATCCCACATTGGGAAGCTAACATAAGAGGGGATGCGAAGCTGGCTTTAAATAGAGAGAAGCATGAGGAGAGTAGAGGTACCTTTCTTGGCTGATCCCTTTCCCTTTATGGCGTGCTCGTTTGGGTTGGGCGTCGGCTAAGAGTGCTCAGAGCGTGGATTAACTCCAGTCGCCAATCAGGTGTGTATTTTCTCGCTACTCTAGCTGTAGGATGGCTACTTCGGGCGGAAAAGGGGCCATGTGGGCCTACGGGCCCAATTGGATAAGTTGTTTGATTGTGTAGTAAGTATTGGACTAGGCTAGGTGAATCTCATATCTGTGGCTAGATTTTGGCTAAAAGGGCCACACGAGCGTGTGGGCCCATTTGGGCCGAGAATGGGCTTTAGGCCCATTCGTATTGTTATCCCTGTTTAGAATACTTTAGTTTACCAAATTACTGAATGCCCTCAATTTGTAAAATTACCAAAGTACCCTCGATTTACAAAATTACCATTTTATCCTCGATTTACAGAGTTACCATTTTACCCTCGATTTATAGAATTACCATTTTACCCTCTATTTATAGAATTACCGTTTTACTCTCGATTTACAGAATTACCATTTTACCCTCGATTTACAGAATTACTGTTTTACCCTCGATTTATAGAATTACCATTTTACCCTCAATTTACAGAATTACCGTTTTACCCTCGATTTATAGAATTATCGTTTTACCCTCGATTTACAAAATTATTAAAATACTTTTGGTTTACAAAATTACCAAAATACCCTCGATCAGTAAAATTATCAAAATACCCCTAGTTTGTAAAATTACCAAAATACCCTTAGCTTGTAAAATTACCAAAATACCCTTGATTTGTGAAATTATTGAAATACTCTCGATTTTTAAAATACCGAAATACCCCTGTAGGGTAGAATTACTAAAATACCCCTGTAGGGTAGAATTACCGAAATACCCTTGTAGGGTAAAAATACCGAAATACCCCTATAAGGTAGAATTACCGAGATACCCTTGTGGGGTAAAATTACCATTTTGCCCCTAGGATATTAAATGACTGTTTTGCCCTTGTGGGCAAGTGACTGACTTGGACTGTGTGGTTGACGGATTTGATTGTGAATATATGTTGGTGATATGAATGACTTGACTGTGATTGTTTGATTCAAATATGGGCATGACATTCTGCATACATGACATGTTGCATGGGTTGGGTTTTATAAAAATGGAGGAAGTGCTAAAAGGGTTTTGGCCCAGTTTACCGAAAAGGGCTTTGCCCCAGTTTACCGAAAAGGGTTTTGCCCCAGTTTATCAAAAAGGGCTTTGCCCCAGTTATTAAAAGAGGCTAGGCCTCCAATTATATGATAAAGCAGCTATGCTGCCAGTGGAGAGTTTGGTTGGGTAGGTTGAGTTATTCCCCAAATGGAGAGCTTGGTTGGTACGGGTGGAGAGTAGCGGATTGTGGGTGTAGTCTCTACAAATGGGCTTGCATACATTCATTGGTATTTCATGTGATTTTGAAATGGGCCTATGGGCCATACCATTTACAATAAAGGCTTCAGCCTAGTGATTTGATTTATGAAAAGGCTCCGGCCCAGTAACCGTTAAACGAAAGGCTTCGACCCAGTAAATGTCGAGACTGAATAGGGCTTTGGCCTAGATTGTACTGATACCGTGTTATTCACTGTTTGTTTGTTATTGGGATGACACACTGAGTTTTCGTAAACCCACCCTGTTTCTAACTGTGTAGGTAATCCCTAAGCTTAGATGGTTTGGAGCTGCGAGGGACTCGGAGATGGCCACACTACTGTTTCTGTTTCTTTTAATTGCAATTAGATTTCGTTTTGGGTTTTTAAATTATGTAATAAGGCCATAGGTGGGTTTTAAGTTTTAATTTGGATTGTGATTTCTTATATTAAATTGCTAGTCTAGGAAAACTCGAGATTTCAAAATGGCATGATTTTTCTAAGGAACACGAGCTTCCAACAACAAAGTTTTCAAAATGCTTCCGCGATTTTAAATGAGGTAATATACCAAAGGCAAAAAAATTGGTAAACGTTTTGATGAGAACTTTAGTTTAATAATAATAAAGGAATTTAGATTCAGTAATGGATTTTCACCGAAAAGATCAAATTTGAAAAATGGTTTGATGTGATGCACCAGATTCGGCCATAACGTCTAGGCCGGGTTTGGGGTGTTACAAAGTTTCTGAAGTCTGTAGTTTTCTGGGACTTGCTGGTTATTATCGATGGTTTGTAAAAGAATTTTCTATAATCGCGACTCCATTGACGAAATTGCTAAAAAAGATGTGAAATTTGATTGGTCTAAAAAATGTTAGAAAAGCTTTGATCAGTTGAAAGCCTTATTGACTGAAGCTCCAGTGTTAGTACAACCCGAATAGGGTAAAGAATTTGTGATCTACAGTGATGCTTCATTGAACGGTCTGGGATGTGTTTTGATGCAGGAAGGCAAAGTCATTGCTCATGCTTCGAGACAGTTAAAGCCATACAAAATGAATTATCCAACGCACAAACTTGAGTTAGCTGCGATTGTGTTTGCTTTGAAAATTTGGCGTCACTATCTGTTTGGTGAGAAATGTCACGTATATTCCAATCACAAAAGCTTAAAATATCCGATGACTTAAAAATATTTGAATCTGCGACAAAGAAAATGGCTAGAATTGCTAAAAGACTATGAGCTTGTCATAGATTATCATCCGGGAAAGGCTAATGTTGTTGCTGATGCTTTGAGTCGAAAATCATAATTTGCATTCCATGCTATGAATACTCAGTTAAGTTTGTCTGATGATGGTTTACTTTTAGCTGAGGTGAAAGCGAGATCGTTATTTATTCAGCACATTTATGATGCACAGAAGGTTGATTATGAATTGTTAGCAAAATGAGCTCAGTGTGATTCGAACCCTAATTTGGAATTCTGAGTTGATAATGATGATTGCTTGAGATTTCGAGATCAGATTTGTGTTCCAAAAAATTTAGAGTTGATTCAGATGATTTTGAATGAAGCTCGCAATAGTCGTTTATCAGTACATCCGGGGTAGTAAAAAAATGTATAATGATTTGAAACAACATTACTGGTGGTCTGGAATGAAAAAAGATATCTCCGATTTTGTTTCAAAATGTTTAATCTGTCAGCAAGTTAAAGTTGAACATCGGGTGCCATCTGGTTTGTTACAACCGATTATGATTCCAGAGTGGAAATGGGACAAAATCACGATGGATTTTGTATCAAGTTTACCTCTGTCACCGAGTAAGAAAGATGCAATCTGGGTTGTGGTTGATAGATTGACTAAATCGGCTCATTTCATCCTGGTTTGTACAGATTATTCACTTCATAAGCTTGTTGAGTTGTACATTTCTCAGATTGTGAGATTGCACGGAGTACCTATTTCTATTGTTTCAGATAGATATTTGAGGTTCACATCAAGGTTTTGGAAGAAACTGCAAGATGCATTAGGTACGAAACTACACTTTAGCACTGCTTTCCACCCACAGACGGATGGTCAAACCGAACGGATTATTCAGATACTCGAGGATATGTTAATATGTTGTATTCTTGAGTTTGAAGGTACGTGGGAATGATACTTGTCATTGATGAATTTGTATATAATAATAGCTTTCAATCGACTATCAAAATGGCTCCTTACAAGGCTTTATATGGTCGAAAATGTCGAACACCATTATACTGGACAGAGCTTAGTGAGAATAAGATTCACAGGGTTGATTTGATCAGAAAAACAGAAGAAAAAGTTAAAGTAATACGTAATAGTCTGAAAGCAGCCACGAATCGTCAGAAATCGTATGCAGATTTGAAAAGAAAAGACATTGAATTTGAGATCGGTGACAAAGTATTTTTGAAAGTCTCATCATGGAAGAAAGTACTTCGATTCGGAAGAAAAGGCAAATTGAGTCTGTTCATCGGGCCGTATGAGATTATCGAACGTATCGGTCCAGTTGCTTATAGAATATTGTTGCCACAGGAATTGGAAAAGATTCACAATGTATTCCATGTATCAATGCTACGAAGATACAGATCAGATACTTCACATGTTATTTCCCCGACTGAGGTTGAAATTTAGCTTGATGTCTTATGAAGAAGAACCGATACAGATTTTAGCTCGTGAGATCAAAGAGTTAAGAAATAAAAGAATAGCGTTAGTGAAAGTGTTGTGGCATCAACACAGGGTTGAAGAAGCTACGTGGGAACCCGAGGATGCTATGAGAAAGCAATATCCAACCCTATTCACTGGTAAGATTTTTGGGGACGAAAATCCCTAAAGGAGGAGAGTTTAACAACCTGGTTTAGACCTTAGTCAGAATAGTGGTTTCAAGACCACAAATTCGAGTCAAAAAAATATTTTAATATTTTTTCTGTGGTTATAATATGTGAATTGACATGTGTAAAAGTTTCATAAGAAAATTTAATCGTTTGTGTGCTTAATTTGATAAAAGGACCTAATCGCATAAAATGTAAAAGTTGATTGCCATACGTTAAGTGTGCCTATTTGTTATGTCTCTTTAAATGAGAGGCCCTTATGTTGTTAATAAGCCATTTATATGGTAAGTGGACAATAATGACCTTATATGTTAATGTTTTGAATGTTTATTAATGAAGGGTAAAATGGTAATGATGTATTAATATTAATATGTGTTATAATAAAAGAAAATAAGTTAATGGATATTTATTCATCCTTATTAGCTGAAATTATCAAAATAAAATGAAGAAAATTCAAGCTTAGGGTTCGGCTAGGAGATTTGGTGATTAAGGTATGTTTTGAGTTCGGTTTTTGATAATTTTTACGTTTTTGAGATCGTTGCATAGTAATCTATTAAGCCCATGCTCTAATTTTCGAATTGGTTGATGATTTTGAAAGATGCCATTGATGAATTCATGTGTTCTATAATGTTTAATGATGAATTATGAAAGCTTAGTGCTTGATATACATGTATTGTAAAATGATTTTGAGTAAAAATGTATATTAGAGATTTAATTTAGAAAAGTGTAAATTGAGGGGTTGAATTGTGAAATAAAAGAAAGTTTTCGGCTTCCAGAGATATTCAGCTAAGTATGGGTTCATTGAAATTATGTGGATTTTTTTGTTTTTGTGAAATAGGGACTAAAATGTTAAAATGTGAAAATGTGAGGGCTAATTTGTAAAATACCCTAAATATGTGTTTATGGATTAAATTGAATTATTTTTTGAATAAAAGGGTTAATTTTGAATACATATAGATCAAGAAAAGAGGAATTCGAATTTAGACTGAGGGCAGTCGAAGGTTATTGAGTAAACGGTCCGAATCGTCAATTCCGAGTACGAGGTAAGTTCGTACGTGATAAATGAGGTTATAGTTATGTTTTAATGCTTTGATAATGCATAAATTGTATAGATATTTGATTGTGGCTTGAGCATCATGATAATTAACTATGTTCGGCACTAAGTGTGCGGTTCGAAATAGCTTCGGCTACAAATGGCACTAAGTGTGCAAGTTAGAATAGTTTCGGCTATATGAGGCACTAAGTGTGCGATACTGAGATAGCTTCGATTTATTGAAATGGCACTAAGTGTGTGATATTTTTACCACTTCGGCAAATCACTAATGCACTAAGTGTGCGAATTTTTAACGCATGGAAAGACTTCCGAATGAATTAATGTATTTGAACGAGAGGTGAGAATGAAATGAATAAATACGGGAAAGTTCAAGTATGTTCGATACCTATGTGGTAGATGATACCATGTGTAGGAAGCTTGATGAATTCGTATGAACATATTAAATGAGATAGAATAGAATTGATGGATGAATTGGGAATTACTAAGTGTCTATAAGTTGATGTTTCGTATATTATAAACTGTTGATTATATATGGTACGAACTTACTAAGCTTTAAAGCTTACTGTGTGAAATGTTCTCTGTTTTACAGTGTTATAAAGCTAGCGCGAATCTGGGGTTCGTCAGTGACATCAATCACACTATCGAACATCTATTTTGGTACCATTTTGGGAGTTGTATATATGGTATATGGCATGTATAGGCTAGAAGTATTTCGTATATTTTGTGATGTGAATATCTAGCCATGAGATTTGGCTTGTAAATGTTAGTATGTATGGCATTTTAAGTTGGCCTACATGATGTGTTTAATAGCTAAGTTATATGATAAATATAATATTTATGTGATGGTTTGAATATGGAATGTTGAACTGGTAAGTTTTGTGGTACGAAATTAGTGATAAGATGATGAGTTTATGCACTTTGAATTTATGTAAGTTATAATGATTTTGGTATTCTTTGGTTGTGAAATTGAGCAGTAAAATAGATGGTATTTGAATGGCATGAAATATGTACAAATTGTTTGATTTGGTTGCCTATGAATGTATGCAAATAATGTTAAAATGTTGTGGTTTTGGAGTGCTTGAGATAGGTGGGAAATATGGCATAAACTAAGCCTAATTTCATCCCACACAGTTGAGCACACGAGCGTGTGTCTCGACCATGTGTCTGTTGTAATTTAGCTATTCAAGTCAGTCTCGAGCACGACCCAGACACACGGGCATGTCTGGTGGCCGTGTGAGGCACACAGCCTTGACAGATGGGCGTGTGTGGCCACTTCGAAGGGTACAGAAGCTAGACACACAGGCATGTGGTCGGCTGTGTGACCCAAGTTAGTTTCAACCACGGCCAAGTCACACAAGCCTGTCTTGTAGCCATGTGGTGTAATTAGTATGTATGCCCTGTTTTGCCACGGCTTTGACACATAGGCGTGTCTAAGGTCGTATAAGGCACATGACCTGTTCAGACGGGCGTGTCACCTTTATAACTTAGAAAAATGTTTAAGTTTTGGAAAAATTTGTATGTGCTCAGTTTAGTCCCGACTCCTTTCTAAAGTATGTTTAAGGTCTCATTGACCTAAGTAAGGGACTTATTGTTGATGTTTAATTATGATTTGAGAATGATGTATAAGAATTGTTCATATAATATTTCCAATTGTTTGATAATGCCTTTAACCCTAATCCGGTGACGGATACGAGTTAGGGGTGTTACACGAACACACTTTAGAATTGATTTGGGACTAATCTGTACACTCTAGAAAACTTTGTAAAATTTCAAACAGGCAGTGGCACACGCCCGTATGGATGGGCAACACGCTCGTGTGTTTTCTTAACATGGTCATGTTGAAGGCCCGTGTAGCTCACATGGCTTGAACATATCGGGACATGCCCGTGTCCCTAGCCCGTGCGAATTTATTTCTCGTTTCAAACATACAAGGGCTTTCACACAGCTTGGCACACACCCGTGTCCATGGCCCGTGTCCCCTAGAAGGGCCAGGTTATGCCCATGTCTTAGCCCATGTGCAAAAATCTTGACATTCTGTTTCTAACGTCAGTAGCCCTTTAGGGGCACACAGCCATGGTACACGCTCGAGTATTAGGCTGTGTCCTCCACACAGTTGGGACACACGGCCGTGTCTCCGCCCGTGTGGTTACAACTGCGCATTCTATTTCTCCAACTTTAGGTGCAGGGGACACATGGCCTTACCACATGCCCATGGGGCAAGCCATGTCACACACATGGTATAGACATAGGCCCGTGTGTCTCCCCGTGTGGACAAAAACAGAGCTACTTACCAAGCCTTTTTTCCACCATTACTTGCACCAACCTACACAACATCAATCAAAACCAATCCAAGCATAACACATATAACCAAAAAAGCCACAACCATGAGAATTTTCATCAAATAAATTTAATAATAATCAATATTAGCTATACCAAAATGAATATCACATCTATATGAGTCAACACTTGTGGCTAAACTAACATGACACTAAAAAAAAGACCAAGTCCCTACACATGCCACACTCAAAAAATTTAAACTAGATATACCAAAAGCTTCAGGTGATAGTGTGATCAACACCTCCGACATCCCTTGATTCTCGATATTAACTTGCCGGCACTATAAGAAAATGGAAAAGAGAGGGAGTAAGCATAAAGCTTAGTAACTTGCATATAAATAAGTAACAACAGCATATTATAAATCAACGTAACGTTCTTGAGTGAACAAAGGTAAATATCACTACATGCTTATATATCACAAGTATAAGCCAAAGATTACAAAGTTGTCCCAAAATCATTTTCATAGCTAGAACTTAATCAAGTCATTCTTACCATCAAGGCAACATAACGAGACTCATATCTCATGAGTTTCGAATAAGAATTTGTACCACTCACAACACGATTATATCATTCCACATCTTTATGATAAACGTTAAAAAAAAACCCATGAAACCCTTTGGAATACTAAAGGATATCCGATAAGCCTCATACAAGAGGGTAATTTGCCGATGCCATGTCCCAGACATGGTCTTACACGAGCTCTCGTCTCAATGCCGATGTCATGTCCTAGATATGGTCTTACACTGACTCTCACAATATGGCCGATGCCATGTTCCAAACATGGTCTTATACTAGTGCACATTCAATGCTGATGCCATGTCCTAGACATGATCTTACACTGGCTCTCACAACATTACCGATGCCATATTCCAAACATGGTCTTACACTAGCTCTTATATCGTGGCCAACGCCATGTCCCAGACATTGTCTTACACTAACGCACATATCACCCAAATGTCATGGTATGGATATCCAATCTATTCCTAGGTTCAACAGGGAATTTACCACATTAATTTCATCAGGTATTAGTCATAAGCATATTCAACCATATTATGCAAAATCAATCATTCAACACATAATAGCGATAAAGTTGCCTTACTTACGTACAACTTACCTTGGTATACAAAAAATGGGCGACTAGATTGAATCAGTCTACTAGCTTGGCCTTCCCCTGATCTAGGTCCGGATTTCATATTTCTTGATCTAAAATGATAAAATTCACTAGTTTAATCATCACAACAATCAAGACATTTCATAATTCATATTTTGGCAAAATGATTGTTTTGCCCCTAGGCTTTCACAAAATTATGATTTTACCCCTAGACTCATAAATTGATTTTCATTCAATTTACTCACTAACCAAGCCTAGCTAAACTCTTTTTGTAACACCCCACACCTGTGCCCTACGCCGGGATAGAATATGAGGCGTTACTAGACTTAAACGCATGCATTCGAACATTTTTGAGTCACCAAGACTTGATCAAATTTAAAACATTTTCTAACTTTGTTTGAACTCCTTAATATGGGCCTACGAGGCCTCAAACTTTCATTGGAAACCCTTCGAAACCAACTCAGGTCCTTAAATCGACTTAAATAAAAAAAAATGACCCTTGAAACAAGGCACACGCCCGTGTGGAAGGGTAGCACGCCTATGGTTCACACAGCCTAAGCACAAGGGGACACACACATGCCCTGAGCCCGTGTGAATTAAATTCTAAATTTGAACCTACAGGGGTTTTCACACGACCTGACACAAGCCCTGTCCCTCACACGGCCATGACACGCCCGTGTCTTAGCCCGTGTCCAAAAACCTTGACATTCTGTTTTTGACGTCAGCATCCAATATGGGGCACACGCTTGTGGCCAGAGGCCGTGTCCTCTACACAGCTGAGACACACGGCCATGTCTCTGCCCGTGTGTTTACTACCATGCATACGGACTTGTAAAATTAATGTACAAGGGACACACAGCTGAACAACACGCCTGTGGGACTAACTGTGTGTCACACACGGCCTAGACAAACGCTCATGTGTCTACTCGTGTGGACAATATAAGGCTATCTATGAAGCCTTTGCCACCCTGAAACACAATCTAACATCAACCAACATATCAAATTTTAAATTAATATGATTTCTCAACCAAACAATCATAGTTAAGAGCTATATACATAACATATATTCAGCCATGCCAATAGTTCCACATTCATGAAAGACTAGCTTGCATTCACATAATAACTTTCAATATTAGTCATTTTCTATGGCCTTATACAAAATGAATTAAAAGCTAAAGTAAGCCAACACATTTGGCCAAGTAACAATGAAACAAACTCAAAAGCCAGGGCCCTATACATGCCATATTCAAAATAATAAAACCAACTATACCAAGTGCTTCCGTTGATAGTGTGATCAATGTCTCTGACGTCCAATGATCCCTGAGCTAATTAGGCGGAACTATAAGAAAATGGAAAGGAGAGGGAGTAAGCATAAAGCTTATTAAGTTGCATGCAAATAAATATAACAACAACTTTACCATTCATCATCATGCTCATAATATAAAAGTAGGCATAAGCGCAACTTACTCATCACTATCCAATACAATTCACATAGCATATATTGAGCTCACACCTCATACATTTCAAATTGGTACCTGTACCACTCACAACATGGTTATACTTTTCTCGTTTAACTTAAACTGTAACTCTCACCATTGAACCATTTGAAATACTATCGAATATTCACTAAGCCTCAACATAGGGTATAATGTCGATGCCATGTCCCAGACATAGTCTTACACTGGCTCATCGATCAAGTCGATGCCATGTCCCGGACATGGTCTTACACTAACTATCGAAATCAAGGCTGATGCCATGTCCTAGACATGGTCTTACACTAGCTCTCACATATCCGTGTCGATGCCATGTCCCAGACATGGTCTTACGCTGACACATCTCGTAGCCGATGCATGTCCCATATATGTCTTACACTGGCTTGCATCTCGAGGTCGATGCATGTCTCAGACATGTCTTAATCTAGCTCTCGTCTCAATGTCGATGCCATGTCCCAAACATGGTCTTACACTAGCTCTCATAATGTGGCCGATGCATGTCCTAGACATGTCTTACACTGGCACACAAATAACCCGAGTGTCATGACATGAATATCTGATTTATTTCCTAAGGTTCAAACAAGAGTTCTACTATCTCAATATTCATCATACATAATCATTTCCACAAACAAGCAATTTATGCTATATCAATTCAAACACATATAATAACGATGTGGTTTATTATTTACATACAACTTACCTCTAATTACAAAATGTAGACGACTAGTTTGGCTTAGTCCACTTGTTTTGCTTTTCCCTGGACTAGGCCTGGATTTTGTAATTCTTGATCTATAACGATAAAAAATTCACAATTTAACCATTCTATTGAGGTACTCAACACTTCATAACTACTTGTCTCTCAAGATTTGTAAAACCATTCTCAGATGCTCCGAATGCTCACTCTCATCACATGAGTAAATCAATATGTCGTCGATAAAGACCACTATGAACTTATCCAAATACGGCCAGAAAATGCAGTTCATTAAATCCATAAACACTGTAGAGGCATTCATTAAACTAAAGGGCATAAAAGGGAACTCATAGTGGCCATACCTCGTTCGAAAACCAGTTTTCGGTACATCATGCTCCTTAACCCTTACCTGGTAGTAGTCTGACCTTAAGTCTATCTTAGAAAACACGGTGGCTCCCTTCAACTGAGCAAACAGATCATTGATTCTTGGCAAGGGATATTTGTTTTTCATAGTCACCTTGTCGAGCTGTCGGTAGTCTAAACACAATCTCATCGATCCATCCTTTTTCTTCACAAATAGCACTGGGGCACCCATAAAGAAAAATTCGGTCTCGGAAATCCCTTGTTAGTTAACTCTTGTAGTTGAACTTTCAACTCCTTCAACTCCATAGAAGCCATCCTATATAGAGCAATTGAGATGGGTTCTGTACTAGGGACTAACTCAGTTTTAAATTCAACTTCCCTCACTGGAGGTAGTTCGGGTAATTCCTCTAGAAACACCTCTGTAAACTCACATACCACTAGCACTAATTTGATCTTCAATTCGGACGCTTGAGTGTTCAACACAAAAGTGAGATAAGCTTCACACCTTTTTCTCAAGTATCTCTTTGTAGTCATAGACGATATCACTATAAGTGAGTTATCCGATTCATCGGGTTCAACCCGAAGAACATATCCATCTTCACATTTCAACTCGATAACTTTTCTTCCACAATCCACTACAACACCATGATAAGTCAACCAATCCATACCGAGGATTAATTCAAATTCACCAAACGATAGCAGCATGACATGTTTTGTCAGCTAACACATGCTTACCTAATGGGTTTGACACCTTTACTACAAACGAGAGTTCTAATATCTCAATATTCATCATACATAATTATTTCCACAAACAAGCAATTTATGCTATATCAATTTAAACACATATAATAACAATGTAGTTGTATTATTTACATACAACTTACCTCGGATTACAAAATATAGACGGCTAGTTCGGCTTAGTCCACTTGTTTTGCTTTTCCCCGGTCTAGGCTCGAATTTTGTAATTCTTGATTTAGGTACTCAACACTTCATAATTGGGAAAAATGACCATTTTGCCCTTAGACTTTCACAAAATGACCATTTTACCCCTAGCCCTAAAAATTAATTTTTATCACATTTCCTCTTTAATCAAACATAAGTGAATACGTTTTATACTAGGAGTAGCCAACGATTCTCATTATTTCACACATTTATCATCTAATTTTCAACTTATGCAAAATGGTCCCTAGTTAGGGTTTCCATGAAAACTACTTCATAAAAGTTGTTTATTACACATCCATAACTCATATTCTTCCATAAAACTTCAGAAAACACCATGAAAACTCTCATAGTAAAACCTAGACTTTCAACCATTTTGCAAAATAGTCCCCTTATTAGGAAGCTCATGTTACAAGGGGTCCAAAAAAACAAAAATTATCAACAAAAGTCATCAAACCCACTTACTTGTAGGGAGATTAAGAGGCTGAAGTTTTTCAAGCTTCTAAAACCCTCCTATGGCTGATATTTTTTGTCAAGAAGAAAGGATGAATGAAAAAGATGAGGGCTAGGCTTTAGGGTATTATTTTATCACACATTAGGTCATCAAATACCTAAGACTTTGACTATTTTATTTTCTTTGTGTTATGGCCAGCCAAGCCTCTCTAAAGGGTCTAATTGCCTTTTAAAGACCCCCAATTTAAGTTTCATGGCAATTTAACACCCTTAGCTATCAAGTCAAAACTTTTGCACTATATGTGATTTAGTCCTTTTTCGTAATTAAGCATGAAATCACTAAAATTACTTCACCAAATTTTTCATGCACTAATATAAAATGCTATAACTCTAAAATTAATAATAAAATAATTTCTTCGACTTCGGATTGGTCGTCTCAAAACCACCGTTTTGATTGAGCCTAAAATCATGCTGTTACACTTTTTATACCTATAGCATTTCAAACATTTCACACAATTACCATCCATTTAACAAACTTCACAAAATGATCCATTTTAGGTGTTTTCATGAAAATCCCTTTCACAAAATTTGTTTATTTAACAACCATGATTCATTTCCTTCCATGAAAATTTAGCAAACAACATGAACACTCTCATTGCTAATCCCTAGTCTCTCAACCATTTTGCAAAATAGTCCTTCCATTACTTAGCTTAAGCTATAAGGGCTCTAAAAGTACAAAAATCATTAAGAAAGACCACCAAAATCACTTACTTGCAAGGGTGAAGAGTTGTTGAAATTTCAAGCTTCCAAAACCCTTATTTTGCTAAAAATTTTGGTGGAGAGGAGGAAGATGAAAGGTGATATCTTTTTCTCTTTATTTTATTTTATTTCAAGTCAAATTAGTCACCAAATTTCACCTAACTTTTGATCATTTCATTTTCTTTGTCTCTATGGCCGGCCACCCTTATGACAGCCCTAAATTGACCCTAGTCGGAAAGTGGTTTCAAGACCGCTAAACCGAGTCACCGAAGTATTTGAATATGATATTTATTGTCTAAAATATGTGAATATGAATGTGTGAAAGTTTTAAGCTTCGATTTAGTCGATTGCATGTGAATTTAATTAATAGGACTTATGTGTGACACTTTTAAAAGGTGATAGGTTAATCTATAAGGACCTATTAATGCATGTTATAAAAATGATGGGTTTGCATGTCAAATTGACCAAAATCTAGATGGTGGCCGGCCATGCTATGGGTTAAAGCATATTATAAACATTTTGTGTTAATGTTTTATGTTAGAAATAATAAAATAAAAGGTTAGTAATAAAGTAATGAAAAGGGAGGGGTGATGAAAACAAAGTTGTCTCATCCATGCTCCCCCATTGCCGTGACTAGAGGAAGGAAGAAGAAGAGGATTCTCTTGCTTCATGTTCGGCTGGTTGATGTTTAGGAAGAGGTATGTTTGATGTTATTCCATGAAGTTCATGCATATTTTTAGATGTTAGTTTGAATTCTACCTAGCCTATGGTTTAAATTCTTTTTGCTATTTGATGGAGATGATACTCGGCCATGGGTGTTGTCTTCTTGGTTGGTGTTTGATGTTGTGGTGATGAGGCATGAAGATGATTGAGTTTGAGTGCTTAATAAAAAGGATTGGATGTGAGTGTGTGTGAGAATTTGAAAAGGATGGGTCTTGACAACTTCATGAAGTATTCAGCCATGGTGCTAAAATGTTGTATTGTGTTTAAACTTAGAATTTTTAGTTATATAGATGTGTTAAGTTGCTTGAAATGTTAGATTAATTTGAACTCATCACCAAGTTCTTTAGGCAACCCATGTTAAAAATTTCGGTATTGAGATGCCTAGAACTTTCGGCCATAGTAGCTATGGAGAAATAAGGTTTTTGTTTCTTGTTAAATTGGATGTATCTTGTTGTATGAGTGCTTGAACAAACTATGATTAAATAGATGCATAGATTCAAGGTGGGAAGAATTGGCTATTATGCTTGATACTAATGCCGAATATGAGAATGTTGTACTTGAAAAATGTAGGTGAACATGACAAGTGTATTCGGCTTAGGGCATAAAGGATATGAAAATTTTGGTATTTATTTTTGATTGTGTGTGTGTATGACCATGGATAATTGGCTGCACAAATATTATAAATACATAGTGTATGTTAAATTTATTAAGCTACAAAACATTATACATGTTCGGCCAAGGTAAATTATTTTAGTAAAGTATATCTTGATGGTACATTTCGGCTAGTATAAAATGTATGTGGATGTCGTATGACTATGTTTGATTTGGGAAGTAAATTTTTTGATTTAGCTCAAGAGCCTAGAGGATCAAAGTTGGATAAGGGAAAGGAAAAAGTGATCGAATAGCCGTCGAAATCGTTCGACAACATCCGAGGTAAGTTTTCAAGTAATGAAACTTAGTTTATGATTTGATTAAGTCATGACATATAAGCATAACAAATAAACGGTGATATAATGATTCTACTTGAATTGTATATTGAGGTGATTAGTTTATACCTACGACGGGTAGCCGAATGTGTATAGAGATCATGTTATAAAGCAAATCAAAATCATGCTCTTTGTATGTGGCTATTGAGCCGAAAATGGTAATGGTTGATAAGCGTCTTGTGTTTGAATTCTAGTTATGATAATGAAATATGGATGTGTCATGATTTATTGGTATATGTGCTTGATTATTCGGATGATATACGGGGTAAGTCCCGAAGGCATTTGTGCAAGTTACTATATCCAGGCTAAGTCCCGAAGGCATTTGTACGAGTAGTTGCTATACCTGGGCTAAGTCTCGAAGGCATTTGTGCTAGTGACTATATCTGGGCTAAGTCCCGAAGGAATTTATGCTAGTGACTATATCCGGGCTAAGACCCGAAGGCATTTGTGCGAGTTGCTATATCCGGCTAAATCCCGAAGATACTTGGGTTTGGAAGCGAGCGATCTTGCTGTAATAATTTCAATCAATACGCTCATAAAATACAATCGATAAGGTATGTTTCGTATATGCATCGGAAAGGTTGACTCCTTTCAAATAGTACTCGCTCAATTGATTAACGAGCTTCCGGCCTCTAGTTAGGTTTGATACCCTGTGTATGAATATATTGGTTGAAGCGTGAAGTAATTATGATTTTGAGAATGTGCATATATGAAATTATTCATTTAGTCATATGAACGCTATACTTTAGTTGTAAATAATTTCATTACTTAAAACTTACTAAGCATTAAATGCTTATTCCGTTTCTTTAATTCTCTGTTTTATAGATTTTGTTCGTCAGCTATCGGACTCGGGATTGTCGAAGTCAAAGTCGTCCACACTATCTAAGCCCTTTTTGGTACTCTTTTAGTTAAACGTTGATAATGGCATGTATAGGACTAACCTTTGTTGTTAATCAAGTACCTTTGGTGATGTGTATATATTCGGATAGCCATGCGAAAATGGCTTAAATATTTTGAGCATAGTATTAAAATCATTTTGTATATATATGGTTATTAAGAGGTGTGGAAATTCTTGGCAATGATTAGCCATTGGAATGGTTAATCACGATCATATTTGGTGCTATGTATGTCCAATGGCTAGTTGAATCATGGAAACTATTGAATAGGTGAAATTTCCCTTAAAATAGACGCTGACAGCAGCAGTGATGTGAGTTTGAAAATTCATAAAAATAGTAGGAATGTAATTAAATAATTAATAAATTATGTAATCAAACCTTGATGAGTTTATTTTCATATGGAAGAAGCGAAATGACCATATGAGCCGTATTTTATGAGATGTTTAAGTTTTCGTGAAACAGGGCCAGAACGGTTAGTGGATCCCCTGTTCTGACTTTGGAAATTTACCATAAATTAACCAGAAATAATTAGAAGTCATGATTTATATGTACAGATTCATTTTTGAGTATAGTTTCATTAGAAACAAACGGCATATGTGTTGAAGCCTTGTACAGGGAGATATCTAAGTCGTAATGCATAAAGGTCAGCATAGTTGAACCCTGAAACAGGGGAGACTTTAACTAATAAACTGTACTAATTGGCCTGACCAAAAATTCTACAAAAAAATAATCTGTAGATGGATATATGAGTCTAGTTTCAGGGAAATTTTATGGAATTAGTTTTCGAGTTTTGGAACTCGAGATATGATTTTTAAGGTGACAGTGATGCAGTTAGCCAGCTTGTTTGGAAATTTTAAAATGAACTGCGCAAATAAATGAATTAAGTTCGTTAACACCTCGTGTTCGACTCCGGCAACGGTCTCAGGTGCGGGGCATTACAACCCTTATTAGAATGGGTCTATTTTCCCTTGAAAGACCCCTAATTATGATTCTGTATCTATTTAACACCATTTGTTAGTAAAACAAAACTTTTGCCTTTTATGCGATTTAGTCCATTTTCGCAATTAAGCTCAGAATCGCTAAAATTAATTCACCAAAATTTTCATGCACTCATATAATCATGCTACAAAAAATAAAATGATATTAAAAATAATTTCTCTGACCTCGGGTTAGTTGTTCTGAAACCACTATTCTGACTAGGCCCAAAATCGGGCTGTTACAATTCTCCCCCTTAGGGATTTTCGTCCTCGAAAATCTTACCGCTAAAAAGGTTTGGGTATTGGTCTCTCATGGTCTACTCGGGCTCCCAGGTGGCCTCTTCTATCCCATGTCTATGCCATAATACCTTTACAAGTGCTATACTCTTATTTCTCAATTGTTTAACCTCCCGAGCTAAAATCTTAATTGGTTCTTCGCCATAAGTCATATCTGACCGAGTCTCAATCTCTGTTGGCGAAAGAACGTGATGGATCTTCTCTAACTCAAATGGGAAGGCTAGTCGATAAGCTACCCGTCCAATTCTCTCAATCACCTCGTAAGGGGCTTAATTTCCCTTTCTTACCGAATCTGAGAACCTTTTTCCACGGGGATACTTTCAAAAACACCATGTCACCAATTTGAAACTCAATTTCTTTTTGTTTCAAATTCGCGTAGGATTTCTGTCTATCTGAAGCGGTCTTCAAACAGTCACGAATTACCTTTACTTTCTCTTCGGTCTCTTTAACTAAGTCAACCCTGTGAATCTGATGTTCTTTGATTTCGGTACAATATAAGGGCGTTCAACAATTACGCCCATATAAAGCCTCATAAGGCGCCATTTTCAAACTCGACTGATAGCTATTGTTGTAGGCAAACTCTACCAGCGGTAAATAGTTTTCCCAACTACCTAGGAATTCAAGGACACAACACCGTAACATGTCTTCAAGAATTTGAATTACTATTTCCGACTGGCTGTTAGTTTGCAGATGGAAAGCCATGCTAAATTTCAATTTTGTTCCCAAAGCTTCTTGTAGCCTTTTCCAAAACTACAAGGTAAACCTCGGTTCTCTATCCAAAATAATTGACAAGGGCACTCCATTGAGTCTCACAATTTTAGAAACATACAACTCGGCTAGTTAATCAAGCAGGTAACCAGTACGTACCGGAATAAAGTGAGCTGATTTCGTTAATCAATCAACTATAATCTAAATAGCATCTTTCTTTCTTGGTGACAACAACCGTCACAAAATCCATGGTAATTCGATCCTATTTCCACTCGGGAACCATTACAGGCTGCAGTAAACCCGAAGGTACTTGGTGCTCAGCTTTCACTTGCTGACAAATTAAACATTTCAACACAAACTCTAAGATGTCCCTTTTCATAATGGCCACTAATACAATCTCTTCAAGTCATTATACATCTTGGTACTACCAGGATGGATTGACATACAACTACTATGTGCCTCGTAAAGAATTTTCCCAATAAGCTTATCATATCTAGGTACACAGACCCTATTTCGGAACATCAAACAACCGTCGGTACTAATCCGAAAATCTAATTCATTATCTGTCTCACAATGAGTCACCTTGGCTTACAAATCTTTATCACTTTTCTAAGCTTCACAAATCTCTTGAAGAAACATAGGTCTAGCTCTCAACTCTGCTAGAATTGAACCATCCTTGATTACAGATAACTGAGTATTCATAGCTCTCAAGGCAACAATGACTTTCTACTTAGTGCATCTGCGACCACATTCGCCTTTCCTGGGTGATAATCAATTACTAACTCATAATGTTTGATCAACTCCAGCCACCTTTGTTGCTGTAGATTCAAATCCTTTTGAGTCAACAAATACTTTGGACTTTTATGGTTAATTAATACTCGACATCTTTTGCCATACAAATGGTGTCTCCAAATCTTCAGTGCGAACACTATGGCGACTAACTCTAAATCATAAGTCCGATAGTTTTTCTCATGCGACTTCAATTGTCTCGAGGCATATGCTATTACCTTGCCTTTCTGCATGAGCACGCATCCCAATCCATTCAAGGAAGCGTCGCTATACATTACAAATTCTTTTCCCGGTTCCGGTTACACTAAAATTGGAGCTTCAGTCAATGCATTTAGTTTCTCGAAGCTCTGCTGGCACTTTTCTGTCTATTCAAGCTTAACATCTTTCTGAAGCAACCTCGTCATCGGAGTAGAGATCATAGAGAATCCTTTAACGAATTGTCTGTAGTAACATGCTAAGCCTAGAAAGCTTCTAATCTCTGATACATTCCTCGGTGATTTCCACTCAACAATAGCTGAGATCTTACTCGGGTCAACTCTAATTCCATTGCTTGACACGATGTGTCCCAAAAATCCAACCTCTCGGAGCTAAAATTCACTTTTACTAAACTTGGCATACAATGATTATCTCTTAAAGTCTGCAAAATAGTTCTCAAATGCTCCGCATGATCACTCTCATCATGAGAATAAATTAATATATCATCAATTAAAACCACAACAAATTTATCCAAGTATGGCCGAAAAATTACGGTTCATTAAATCCATAAACACTTCAGGAGCATTCGTTAAGCCAAAGGGCATGACTAGGAACTCATAATGCCCATACCTCGTTTGAAATGCGGTTTTCGACACATCTTGTTCCTTAACTCTCAACTGGTAATAATTGAACCTCAGGTCTATCTTAGAAAACACTATGGCTTCCTTTAATTAATCAAAAAAATCGTTGATCCTTGGCAAGGGATACTTGTTCTTCACCGTCACCTTGTTGAGTTGTCTATAGTCTATACATAACCTCATCGACCCTCTTTCCTTTTAACAAAAAGTACCAGAGCATCCACGGAGAATAGATCGGTCTTGGAAAACCCTTATCCATGAACTCTTGTAGTTGAGCCTTCAACTCTTTTAATTCCAAGGGTGCCATCCTATACGGGGCAATCGATATAGGCGTAGTACCAGGGACTAACTCAATACCAAATTCGACTTCCCTAGCTAAAAGCAGTCTGGGCAACTCTTCTGGAAACATATCCAAAAACTCACATACCACTGGCACTGACTCAATATTTACCTCGACACTTGGGTATTCAACACAAATTCGAGATAAGACTTATACCCTTTTGTCATATATTTCTCAGCAGTCATAGAAGAAATCACTACAAGTAAGCTATCCGGTTTACCTGATTCAACCCGAAGAATATCCCTATTTTCACATTTCAGTTCAATGAATTTCATCCTACAATTTACTATGACATCATGGGTAGACAACCAATCCATATCAAGGGTAACGTCAAGTTCATCAAATGGCAATAACATTAGGTTAGCTAGAAAACAATCAACTCTAATTGTCAAGGGACAATTTCTACATACTTGGTCAACTAATACATGCTTGCCTAATGGGTTTGACGCCTTTACCACAAATTATGTAGACTCGACAGGCATATTCATGCTAGACATGTAACACCCCGAACCCGAGACCGACACCGGAGTCGGACACGAGATGTTAACAAACTTTGAAAAATTTTTCCAGACACTGCCCAGTCTGAGTACTAGTCGCTTCAAAAATCATATCTTGAGTTTCACAACTCGAAAATCAGTTTTGTGATTTTTCCCTGAAACTAGACTCATGTCCCCACCTATGTATTTTTTTCTAGAATTTTTGGTCGGGCCAATTAGTACAGTTTATTAGTCAAAGTCTCCCATGTTACAGGGGTCGACTACACTGACCTTTTCCCATTACGACTTGAATATCTCTCTGCACAGAGCTTCAATACTGATGCCGTTTGTTTCTATGGAAACTAGACTCAGAGAGGAATCCATAAATATATGGTATGACCCCTAATTATCTCTGGTCAATTTATGGTGAATTTCCAAAGTCGGAACAGGGAATCCAGAAACTGTTCTGGCCCTGTTCCACAAGAACCTGAATATCTCTTACTGTACTGTTCATATGATTGTTTCGTTACTTTCATATGAAAGTAGATTCATCAAGGTTCGATTACATAATTTATTCACTATTTAATTCCACTCCTACGAATTCTTGTGATTTTTCCAATCCACACCACTGCTGCTGTCAGCCTCTGTTTTCAAAGTAAACCTTACCTATTTTCGGGGTTTCATGGACCAACTAGGGCCTTGTCATACATATGCCCACATATGATCATACTTAGCCATTCCAATGGCTGATCATTTGCTCAACACTTCCATTCCAACTATAGTTACATCATGAAACCATCTATACATTCATAAACACGAATGGTCTAATGCCATACTCCACTTCTACAAGCCATTTTCGCATGGCTGTACACTTATACATTTCATAAAGTACTCGAAAACAACAATGGGTAGTCCTATACATGCCATATCAAAATTCAACCAAAATAGTACCCAAAAGAGCCTTTGATAGTGTGGGCGACTTCGACTTCAAGATCCCGAGTCCGATAGCTGGAGAACCAAAAAAATCTATAAAACAGAGGAGCAGTGTAACGAGTAAGCAATTTATGCTTAGTAAGTTTTGAGCAAGGAATTCCAGCATAAACAAAGAATAACACACATTTAACTAAACGGAATATTTCACAATACGCAATTTACCGATATCAAACTTGCTTCACAACATTAACAACCCTTATGTACATACACAATAGACTAACTTAGCCGAAGGCCGGTAGCTCGTTTATCAACTGAGCGAACATTTATTTATAAGGGCTCGATTAAATTCAACACATACGTAACATATCCCCATATTGGGATGTTTTTCGAGTATTCGCTGGAATTTTACAGCAAGCTCATTCATTACCAAATCACGTACCTTCGGGATTTAACCGGATATAGCTCCTCGTTCAAATGCCTTCGGGACATAGCCCGGTTTTAGTAACTCACACAATGCCTTCGGGACATAACCCGGATTTAATAACTCGCACGAATGCCTTCGGGACTTAACCCGGATTTAGTATCTCGCACAAAGGCCTTCGGGGCTTAACTCGGAATTTGTATCTCGCACAAATGCCTTCGGATCTTAGTCCGGATATATTCACTTAGCACAAAGCCTTCGGGACTTAGCCCGGACAGCATTCAATTAATCATGCACATCTAACAATAATTCATGGCACATTCATATTTCATTTTCATTTGCGAAACTCAAACACAAGGCACATTCGTCCTTGCACATTCGGCTCAATAGCCTCACATAGAGCATGATTTAATCACATCGTAATTTAAGCTCTCTTACTCAAGAACTTACCTCGGGTGTTGTCGAACGATTCCGCTAGCTATTCAACCACTTTTTCCTTCCCTTTATCGGATTTATTTCCCCTTTGCTCTTGAGCTTAATTAAACAAATAAATTGATTTCATCATTTAGGCATCAAAAAGATGAACACAAGGCACTTAGCCCATATTTATACATTAGACATTAAAGTCTCATACATGCAAAAATCATGCATCAACACAACATATTAGCTAATTTCTTTCCCCTTGGTCGAATATGCATGTCTATTTTTGGGGTCGATTTCAACACTTAATACACACATATACACACTAGTAAAGCATCCTCCCCCTTTTCATCAATTTAACACATGCATTCCTCATTAACATGCAAAGTTACATTCGGCCTTAGCACACATCCTGCTAGCCGATTCTTCTCCATTTAGCAACCAATGCACATATGTGCTCACACAAAAATGCTAAAAAGGAGGTTCAAGAATCATCAAGCCAACATCACATGCATCATTAACAAGCTTCATATTTTGCATGCAATGGCATTAACACAACCTCCACCTAGGCCGAATCTTAACTCATCCTCATGCCTCATCACCATAACATCAAACACCAACCAAGAATGATGCATCCATGGTCAAGTGCCATTTCCATCACATAGCAAGATTTAGACCATGGGCTAGGTAGAACTCAAGCTAACAACTAAAACATGCATGCATCTCATGGAACATCATCAAACATACCTTAGCCTAGCTACATGCATGGCCGAATCTCTTCACCTTTCTTCTTCTTTCCTCCTTAAAATTTTTGGCCAAGGATGAACCAAAGGATGAGAATTTTTTTTCTTTGTTTTTCTTTCTAATTTAGGCTAAATGAAGGTGAGAAAAGGATGAACAAAGATCTTCTCCTCTCTCTTCTTTAGCTCACGGCAATGGGGGGGGAAAAGAATCAACTACACACTTTTTTTTTTGTGTATTCATCATACTCCTTTTCATTATTTAATTTCCATGCCTATTATTTTATTTTTTTCCACCCATGATGCACCAACAAAACATGTCTATGACATGTCTTGGCCATCAAACTTGGTCTACCATGCTTGTCATGGCCGGCCACTACTAGTAGGGGGGGAATTTGACATGCAAGTCCCCCCTTTGTCCACATGCACTAATAGGTCCTCACACATTGACCTATCACATTTTAGAATTTTCTCACATAAGTCCTATTGACTAAATTCACATGAAATCAACCAAATTGAAGCTTGAAATTTTCACACATTCATAATTACATATTCTAGACAATAAGTATCACATTCAAACATTTCGGTGACTCGGTTTAGCGGTCCCGAAACCACTTCCCGACTAGGGTCAACTTTGGGCTGTCACAACTCTCCCCCACTTAAGAAATTTTCGTCCCCGAAAATCTTATCGGTAAATAGGTTTGGGTATCGTTCTTTCATCGAGCTCTCGGTCTCCCAAGTAGCTTCCTCGATCCCGTGTTTGAGCCATAACACCTTTACTAGCAGAACTCTTTTGTTTCGCAACTCTTTCACTTCACGAGCTAGGATACGCATCGATTCTTCTTCATAGCTCATGTCGACTTGAATTTCAACCTCTGATGGGCTAATTATATGCGATGGATCAGATCGATAGCGTCGAAGCATCAAAACATGAAAGACGTCATGAATCTTTTCAAGCTCTGGGGGAAAAATCAATCTATACGCAACCGGACCAACTCGTTCGGAGATTTCGTACGGCCCAATGAATCTTGGGCTCAACTTGCCCTTACGGCCGAACCTGAGTATCTTTTTCCAAGGTGAAACCTTAAGGAACACTTTGTCTCCCACCTGATACTCGATGTCTTTTCGTTTCAAATCTGCGTACGACTTCTGACGATCCGTGGCTACCTTCAGACTTTCACGGATTACCTTTACTTTCTGTTCAGCATCTTTAATCAAATCAACTCCGAAAATTTTACTTTCACCGAGCTCGGTCCAAAACAATGGTGTACGGCATTTACGACCGTACAAAGCCTCGTAAGGTGCCATCTTAATACTTGATTGAAAACTATTGTTGTAAGAGAATTCAATCAAAGGTAAATACCGTTCCCATGAACTACTGAACTCGAGGATGCAACATCTCAACATATCCTCAAGTATCTGAATTATCTGCTCGGATTGACCATCGGTTTGGGGGTGAAAAGCAGTGCTAAAATGCAGCTTGGTACCCAGAGCTTCTTGCAATTTCTTCCAAAATCGTGAGGTGAATCTCGGATCTCTATCTGACACGATAGAAACAGGTACCCCGTGTAATATCACAATTTGATAAACGTACAATTCAGCTAGTTTATCCAATGAAAAATCCGTACGTACGGGGATGAAATGAGCCGACTTAGTCAGTCTATCAACAACAACCCATATAGCATCCTTCTTACTTGCTGACAAGGGCAGTCCGGACACAAAGTCCATTGTGACTCGATCCCATTTCCACTCGGGTATCATGATCGGCTGGAGTAATCCTGAAGGCACTTGATGTTCCGCTTTCACTTGTTGACATATTAAACATCTCGAAACAAAGTCGGAGATGTCCCGTTTCATACCATGCCACCAAAATTGACGTTTCAAATCGTTGTACATTTTCTTACTCCCCGGGTGAATTGATATTCGGCTACAATGGGCTTCGTTCAGAATCATCGAAATGAGTTCCGAATTCCTTGGAACACACAAACGATTTCTGAACCTCACACAATCATCATCATCAATTTGAAACTCCGATTCCTCGTTCGGAAAACACTTAGCCCGTTTTGCAACCAATTCATCATCGACTTTCTGAGCTTCACGAATTTGGTGAGTCATTAATGGTTTAGCTTTTAATTCAGCTACTAACACATTGTCTGGTAGAACAGACAAATGCACGTTCATCGCTCGTAAAGCAAACAATGACTTCCGGCTTAAGGCGTCCGCAACCACGTTAGCCTTTCCCGAGTGGTAATCAATGACAAGCTCGTAATCTTTCAACAACTCAAGCCAACGTCTTTGTCGCAGATTCAAGTCTCGTTGAGTCATCAAATATTTGAGACTTTTGTGATCCGAAAATACATGGCACTTCTCACCAAACAGATAATGTCGCCATATTTTTAAAGCAAACACGATGGCAGCTAGTTCGAGATCATGGGTCGGATAATTCCTCTCGTGTGGCTTCAATTGTCTCGACGCATAGGCCACGACTCGACCTTCTTGCATCAATACGCAACCCAACCCAAGTAGGGATGCGTCACTATAAATGACAAACTCTTTACCTGATTCGGGTTGCACCAAAATTGGAGCTTCAGTCAAATGAGTTTTTAGTTGGTCGAAACTTTTCTGACATTTCTCCGTCCACTCGAACTTAACATCCTTTTGAAGTAGCTTCGTCATTGGTGTGGCTATCATCGAGAAACCTTTCACAAATCGTCGGTAATAACCGGCGAGCCCCAAAAAGCTCCGAACTTCAGTAATATTTCTCAGAGGTTTCCAGTCAAGTATGGCTGAAATTTTGTTCGGGTCAACTCGAATACCCGACGCGGATACCACATGACCCAAGAAGCTAACCTCTCTTAACCAGAACTCACACTTACTGAACTTAGCATATAACTGCTTATCCCGCAAAATTTGCAGCACTAGCCTCAGATGCTCAGCATGTTCGGTCTCATCTCTTGAATAGACCAAAATGTCATCAATGAACACAACTACGAACCGATCCAAATACGGTCTGAAGATCCGATTCATCAAATCCATAAATACTGCAGGGGCATTAGTGAGCCCAAACGGCATCACTAAGAATTCGTAGTGACCATATCTCGTTCTGAAGGCAGTTTTAGGAATATCTGAATCTCGAATTCGCAACTGATAATAGCCCGATCTCAAATCTATTTTTGAGAACACTGAGGCTCCCTTCAGTTGGTCGAACAAATCATCGATGCGCGGCAACGGATATTTGTTCTTTATCGTCACTTTATTCAGCTGACGATAGTCAATGCACAACCTCATGGTTCCGTCCTTCTTTTTCACGAACAATACTAGTGCACCCCAAGGTGAGAAACTTGGTCGAGCGAAACCTCTATCCGTCAGTTCTTGCAACTGAGCTTTCAACTCCTTTAACTCGGTTGGTGCCATACGATACGGAGCTATCGAAATTGGCGTAGTCCCAGGTACAAGCTCAATACCAAACTCTACCTCCCGAACAGGTGGTAAACCCGGTAATTCTTCCGGAAAAATATCCGGGTATTCACAAACCACCGGCATAGATTCGGGTTTCTTTTCTAATTCTTTGTCATCAAGTACATACGCAAGGTATGCTTCGCACCCTTTTCTTACATATTTCTGTGCCAACATTGCTGATATTACAGCTGGCATCCCCTCCAAGTCCGCAGACTCAATTCGGAGTACTTCGTTATTTGCGCACCTCAAATCAATAGTCTTGCTCTTGCAATTCACAATCGCATCATGCGCGGTCAACCAATCCAAACCAAGGATAACATCAAATTCATCAAACGGCAAAAGCATCAAGTCCGCCGGAAAACAGGAACTTCGAATTTCCAGGGGACATTTCTTACACACTTTGTCGACAAGCACATAATGACCCAAGGGATTTGACACCCGAATTACGAACTCGGTAGACTCAATAGGTAAAGTCTTACTGGATGCTAAGGTTTCACATATGTAAGAATGAGTAGAACCGGGGTCAATCAAAGCAATTACATTAGTATCAAAGAGAGTGAATGTACCGGTAATAACATCAGGCGAAGAAGCATCCTCGCGGGCACATATAGCATAAGCTCTAGCAGGCGCACGAGCTTCGGATCTGGTTATATCATCTCTAGATCCTCTCTGACCACCACTAGCATTGCCCGTATTTCCAGATGGTCTACCTCGAGCAGTGGTAGCACCCGGTTTCCCACTCTGATTTTCATTCTGTTCAAACAACCTCGGGCAATCTTTAATGAAGTGGTCAATTGATCCGCACTTGTAACAGGAGCGGTCAGGGAATCTACAACTCCCCGAATGCCATTTACCGCAATATCGACATTTCGTTCTATCTCGACGTTCATTCCCAACACTGGCGACCGAAGTGCCTCGTGTACCCACAGAGGGTCGATCACGATCTCGTCTAAAAAGGCCCGAAGTGCCTCTAAACTGGCCCGCATCATCTCGAAATCTCTTCGATGTCTGTTGAAGAGACCTTCCCGAGGATCTTTTACGAAACTCTCCAGTTCCCTCATCAACTCTTTGCTTTTCTTTTCTAAGCTCTTCGGCTTTACAAGCTCGTTCAACAAGTACCACGAACTCTCGTATTTCAAGAATGCCAACGAACATTTTTATATCTTCATTCAGCCCATCCTCGAAGCGTTTACACATAATAGCTTCGGACGAAACACATTCCCGAGCGTATTTGCTAAGTCTAACAAATTTTCGCTCGTAATCAGTAACCGACATGGAGCCTTGCTTAAGCTCAAGAAATTCCTTCCGTTTTTGATCAACAAATCTCTGACTGATATACTTTTTCCGAAACTCAGTTTGGAAAAACTCCCAAGTTACTTGCTCTCGGGGCACAACAGAAGTCAGAGTACTCCACCACTAGTAGGCAGAATCACGTAGCAAGGAGATAGCACACTTTAGGCATTCATCGGGTGTACAAGATAGCTCATCGAGTACCCGGATAGTGTTGTCCAGCCAAAATTTAGCTTGCTCGGCATCATCGCTATCCATAGCCTTAAATTCAGTAGCCCCATGTTTTCGGATTCTCTCAACTGGGGGCTTATTTGACCTTATTTGGTCCGTTACCGGTGGTATTGTAGGTGCGGGGGTAGTATTTGTCGGGAATGGAGGTTGTGGAACAGCCATATTAGTTCGAATGTATTGGTTGAACCAATCATTCATCACGCTATAGAATGCTTGTCTAGCTTCATCATTCGGATTACTAGCATTAGGTTGAGAGTCTGCCGGCACTGTCCCTTGTGCGGGAGCAGGCGCTACACTCTCAAGATCATCAGCTACCTCTCGGTCACGATCGGGATCCATTACTATAAACACATTTACAATTGTCAGAAATCACCACACTATCAAGTAATCACATAAAATGGCATGTATAGCTAGACCCAACACATTACGGTAGTCCTAGAATCGACTAAACCATAGCTCTGATACCAATTTAATGTAACACCCCGAACCCGAGACCGACACCGGAGTCGGACACGAGATGTTAACAAACTTTGAAAAATTTTTCCAGACACTGCCCAGTCTGAGTACTAGTCGCTTCAAAAATCATATCTTGAGTTTCACAACTCGAAAATCAGTTTTGTGATTTTTCCCTGAAACTAGACTCATGTCCCCACCTATGTATTTTTTTCTAGAATTTTTGGTCGGGCCAATTAGTACAGTTTATTAGTCAAAGTCTCCCATGTTACAGGGGTCGACTACACTGACCTTTTCCCATTACGACTTGAATATTTCTCTGCACAGAGCTTCAATACTGATGCTGTTTGTTTCTATGGAAACTAGACTCAGAGAGGAATCCATACATATATGGTATGACCCCTAATTATCTCTGGTCAATTTATGGTGAATTTCCAAAGTCGGAACAGGGAATCCAGAAACTGTTCTGGCCCTGTTCCACGAGAACCTGAATATCTCTTACTGTACTGTTCATATGATTGTTTCGTTACTTTCATATGAAAGTAGATTCATCAAGGTTCGATTACATAATTTATTCACTATTTAATTCCACTCCTACGAATTCTTGTGATTTTTCCAATCCACACCACTGCTGCTGTCAGCCTCTGTTTTCAAAGTAAACCTTACCTATTTTCGGGGTTTCATGGACCAACTAGGGCCTTGTCATACATATGCCCACATATGATCATACTTAGCCATTCCAATGGCTGATCATTTGCTCAACACTTCCATTCCAACTATAGTTACATCATGAAACCATCTATACATTCATAAACACGAATGGTCTAATGCCATACTCCACTTCTACAAGCCATTTTCGCATGGCTGTACACTTATACATTTCATAAAGTACTCGAAAACAACAATGGGTAGTCCTATACATGCCATATCAAAATTCAACCAAAATAGTACCCAAAAGAGCCTTTGATAGTGTGGGCGACTTCGACTTCAAGATCCCGAGTCCGATAGCTGGAGAACCAAAAAAATCTATAAAACAGAGGAGCAGTGTAACGAGTAAGCAATTTATGCTTAGTAAGTTTTGAGCAAGGAATTCCAGCATAAACAAAGAATAACACACATTTAACTAAACGGAATATTTCACAATACGCAATTTACTGATATCAAACTTGCTTCACAACATTAACAACCCTTATGTACATACACAATAGACTAACTTAGCCGAAGGCCGGTAGCTCGTTTATCAACTGAGCGAACATTTATTTATAAGGGCTCGATTAAATTCAACACATACGTAACATATCCCCATATTGGGATGTTTTTCGAGTATTCGCTGGAATTTTACAGCAAGCTCATTCATTACCAAATCACGTACCTTCGGGATTTAACCGGATATAGCTCCTCGTTCAAATGCCTTCGGGACATAGCCCGGTTTTAGTAACTCACACAATGCCTTCGGGACATAACCCGGATTTAATAACTCGCACGAATGCCTTCGGGACTTAACCCGGATTTAGTATCTCGCACAAAGGCCTTCGGGTCTTAACCCGGAATTTGTATCTCGCACAAATGCCTTCGGATCTTAGTCCGGATATATTCACTTAGCACAAAGCCTTCGGGACTTAGCCCGGACAGCATTCAATTAATCATGCACATCTAACAATAATTCATGGCACATTCATATTTCATTTTCATTTGCGAAACTCAAACACAAGGCACATATCGTCCTTGCACATTCGGCTCAATAGCCTCACATAGAGCATGATTTAATCACATCGTAATTTAAGCTCTCTTACTCAAGAACTTACCTCGGGTGTTGTCGAACGATTCCGCTAGCTATTCAACCACTTTTTCCTTCCCTTTATCGGATTTATTTCCCCTTTGCTCTTGAGCTTAATTAAACAAATAAATTGATTTCATCATTTAGGCATCAAAAAGATGAACACAAGGCACTTAGCCCATATTTATACATTAGACATTAAAGTCTCATACATGCAAAAATCATGCATCAACACAACATATTAGCTAATTTCTTTCCCCTTGGCCGAATATGCATGTCTATTTTTGGGGTCGATTTCAACACTTAATACACACATATACACACTAGTAAAGCATCCTCCCCCTTTTCATCAATTTAACACATGCATTGCTCATTAACATGCAAAGTTACATTCGGCCTTAGGACACATCTTGCTAGCCGATTCTTCTCCATTTAGCAACCAATGCACATATGTGCTCGCACAAAAATGCTAAAAAGGAGGTTCAAGAATCATCAAGCCATCATCACATGCATCATTAACAAGCTTCATATTTTGCATGCAATGGCATTAACACAACCTCCACCTAGGCCGAATCTTAACTCATCCTCATGCCTCATCACTACAACATCAAACACCAACCAAGAATGATGCATCCATGGTCAAGTGCCATTTCCATCACATAGCAAGATTTAGACCATGGGCTAGGTAGAACTCAAGCTAACAACTAAAACATGCATGCATCTCATGGAACATCATCAAACATACCTTAGCCTAGCTACATGCATGGCCGAATCTCTTCACCTTTCTTCTTCTTTCCTCCTTAAAATTTTTGGCCAAGGATGAACCAAAGGATGAGAATTTTTTTTCTTTGTTTTTCTTTCTAATTTAGGCTAAATGAAGGTGAGAAAAGGATGAACAAAGATCTTCTCCTCTCTTTTCTTTAGCTCACGACAATGGGGGGGAAAAAGAATCAACTACACACTTTTTTTTTGTGTATTCATCATACTCCTTTTCATTATTTAATTTCCATGCCTATTATTTTATTTTTTTTCCACCCATGATGCACCAACAAAACATGTCTATGACATGTCTTGGCCATCAAACTTGGTCTACCATGCTTGTCATGGCCGGCCACTACTAGTAGGGGGGAATTTGACATGCAAGTCCCCCTTTGTCCACATGCACTAATAGGTCCTCACACATTGACCTATCACATTTTAGAATTTTCTCACATAAGTCCTATTGACTAAATTCACATGAAATCAACCAAATTGAAGCTTGAAATTTTCACACATTCATAATTACATATTCTAGACAATAAGTATCACATTCAAACATTTCGGTGACTCGGTTTAGCGGTCCCGAAACCACTTCCCGACTAGGGTCAACTTTGGGCTGTCACAAGACACCAGTTTTATACAAGCATACGAATGGGTAGACCTTGGATCTATTAAAGCAACAATAGAAATATCATGAAGAGAGAAAGTACCCATAATCACATCTGGTGACGATGCATCTTCGCGTGTGTAAATGGCATAAGTCCTTGCAGGCGCTCGACCCTTAGACCTCACAGCAGAATCTCAATGCACACTTCTGTTGCTAGCCCCACTTCCCTAGTTCTTCTGTGGTCTACCCCTCAAAAGAGCATTACTCGCTTTTACATCTTGCTTTTTGTCTTTCTCATCCATTTCAAGACAGTTTCAGATGAAGTGGTCCAGTGAACTGCACTTGAAACAACCTCTATCATTTCCTCGGCACTCACCGAAATGGCGTCTACTGCACTATGAACATTCCGGTCTGTTCGGTCGAGCACTATCAACACTCGTGATAGAAGTGGTTTGAGCCTTAAATGATGTGTACTGTTTACTCTTATTTCTACTCAAGAATCCCACTGAAGCATTCAATCGAGTAGTGAACTCTCTCGATCTCTTAGATGAGGACTGATGTGATTTCGCCATCTGCCTTTTCTTTGAGTCACCAGACTCAATATCAACTTTTCTCTTTTCTTTGGTCAATTCTTCTGCCTTGCAAGCTCTTTCAACTAGCATCACAAACTCCCTTAACTCTAAGATGCCAACTAATAATCGGATGTCTTTGTTCAATCCTTCTTCAAATCTCTTACACATGATGGCTTCGGTAGATACACACTCCCTAGCGTATTTGCTGAGTCTTACGAACTCACACTCATATTCTGTTACTATCATTCGTCCTTGCTTCAACTCTAGAAATTCCTTCCTCTTCTAATCTATAAACCTTAGACTAATATACTTCTTTTGGAATTCCTCTTGGAAGAACTCCCATGTAATCCTTTCCCTTGGTACAACTGACACAAAGGTGTTCCACCATTTCTAGGCCGAGTCTCGTAGGAGTGACACAACACAGTTTATGCACTCCTCATGTGTGCAAGACAACTTATCGAATACTCTAATGGTATTTTCTAGCCAGAATTCTATTCTCTCTGGGTCATCATCTATATTTTCCCTAAATTCCTCGGCTCCCTGCTTCCTAATTCTATCAACCAAAGGTTTCTCCCTTCTTAACATCTCTACAACTTGTGGAGTTATGGGGGTAGGCTGGGGAATTGAAGGGAATGGAAGAGGTGGAGTGTTCGAATTCGCACGAATAAACTCTGAATACCAGGCGTCCATCATATGGAGGTAGGCTTCTCTAGCCCCTCTGCCCTGACTCATTGTCACGGGCTCGCTTTCTATTGGCACACTCCCTTCAGCGGGAGCCGGCGCATTACTCTCCACATCATCCGCTATTGCTCCATTGGGATTCATTTACTATATGAAAACACAATTTAAAGGTCAGGATTCGTCACACTATCACAATATATTTATGGCATGTATAGCTAGACTTGTGCACCCATTACGTTAGTCTGAGAATCGACTAAACCATAGCTCTGATACCACTAAATGTAACACCGCTTACTTGAGTTCAACGCCGGAACAGGATACGAGGTGTTGCCGGACTTAAACACGTACAAACATACATTTCCTAATTATGAAATTTCGCTCCAATTTAAAACTTTTCACAATACCTTAATGTCCCTACTATGGGCCTACGAGGCCCCGAACACACTTTGGAATTGATTCGGGACTAATTTGTACACTCTAGAAAACTTTCCAAAGTTTCAAGCAGACAGGGGCACACGCTCGTATGGATGGGCAACACGCCCGTATGGATGGGCAACACGCCCGTGTGTATTCTTAACATGGCCATGTTGAAGGTTCATTTGGCTCACACGGCCTGAACATATCAGGACACGCACGTGTCCCTAGACCGTGCAAATTTATTTCTCAATTCGAATCTGCAGCGGTTTCACATAGCTTAGCACACACCCGTGTCCCCCACATGGCCAGGACACGTCCGTGTCTCAGCCCGTGTGCAAAAACCTTGACATTCTATTTCTGACATGAATAGCCCTTTAGGCGCACACTGCCATGGTACACGCCCGTGTACTAGGCCATGTCCTCCACACGGTTGGGACACATGACCGTGTCTCTGCTCGTGTGGTTACTACTGGGCATTTTGTTTTGCCAACTTTAGGTGGAGGGGAGACACAGCCTTACTACGCACCCATGGGCCAAGCCATGTGTCACACACGGTATAGACACACGCCTGTGTTGACAAAAACAAGGCTACTTAGCAAGCCTTTTTGCCACCCTTACTTGCACCAACCTACACAACATCAATCAAAACCTATTATAGCATAACACATATAACCAAAATAGCTACAACCATGAGAATTTTCATCAAATGCATTTAATAATAATCAATATTAGCCAACATTAATGGCCTATACAAAATGAATATCACATCCATATGAGTCAACACTTGTGGGTAAACTAACATGACATTAAACAAAAGATCAAGTCCCTATACATGCAACACTCAAAACATTTAAACTAGCTATACCAAAAACTTCAGGTGATATACCTCCGACGTCCTTTGATTCCCGATATTAACTTGGCAGCACTATAAGAAAATGGAAAAGAGGGGGAGTAAGCATAAAGCTTAGTAAGTTGCATATAAATAAGTAACAACATCAGCCATGCATATTATAAATCAACATGACGTTCTTGAGTGAACAAAGGTAAATATCACTACATGCCTATATACCACAAGTATAAGCCAAATATTACAATATCGTTCCAAAATCATTTTCATAGCTAGAACTTACTCAAGTCATTCTTACCATCAAGGCAACATAACTAGACTCATATCTCATTAGTTTCGAATAAGAACCTATACCACTCACAACATGATTATATCATTCCATATCTTTATGATAAGCCTGAAAAATAACCCATGAAACCCTTTGGAATACTAAAGGATATCCAGTAAGCCTCATACAAGAGGGTATTTGCCGATGCCATGTCCCAGACATGGTCTTACACTGGCTCACATGTTAAGTCTGATGCCATGTCCTAGACATGGTCTTACACTAGCTCTCGTCTCAATTCCGATGCCATGTCCCAGACATGGTTTTACACTGGCTCTCATAATGTGGCCAATGCCATTGTCCGAGACATAGTCTTCCACTAGTGCACATATCAATGCTGATGCCATGTCCCAGACATAATCTTACACTGGCTCTCACAACATTGCTGATGCCATGTTCCAAACATGGTCTTACATTGGCTCTCATATCGTGGTTGACGCCATGTCCCAAACATTATCTTACACTAGCGCACATATCACCCAAATGTCATGGCATGGATATCCAATCTATTCCTAGGTTCAATCGGGAATTTACCACATTAATTTCATCATGCATTACTCATAAGCATATTCAAACATATTATGAAAAATCAATCATTCAACACATAATAGCGATAAAGTTGCCTTACGTACAACTTACTTCGGCATACAAAAAGTGGGTGACTAGGTTGAATTAGTCACTAGCTTGGCCTTCCCCGGTCTAGATCCGAATTTCGTATTTCTTGATCTAAAATGATAAAATTCACTAGTTTAATCACCACATTAATCAAGACATTTCATAATTCATATTCTGGCAAAATGACTGCTTTGCCCCTATACTTTTACAAAATTATGATTTTACCCCTAGACTCATAAATTGATTTTCATTCAATTTTCTCACTAACCGAGCCTACCTGAACTCTTTTTATACCTATAGCATCTCAAAATTTCAAATATTTTACACAATTACCATCCATTTAATAAACTTCACAAAATTGTCCATTTTAGTTGTCTTCATGAAAACTCCTTTCACAAAAGTTGTTTATTTAACAACCATGATTCATTTTCTTCCATGAAAATTAAAAAAAAAAAACATGAACACTCTCATTGTAGATCCGTAGTCTCTCAACCATTCTGCAAAATAGTTTCCCCCATTAGTTAACTTAAGCTACAAGGGCTCCAAAAGTACCAAAATAATTAAGAAAGACCACCAAAATCACTTACTTGCAAGGGTGAAGAGTTGATGAAATTTCAAGCTTCCAAAACCCTTATTTTGCTAAAAATTTTGGTGGAGAGGAGGAAGATGAAAGGTGATATCTCTTTATTTTATTTTATTTCAAGTCAAATTAGTCACCAAATTGCACCTAACCTTTGACGATTTCATTTTCTTTGTCTCTATGGCTTGCCACCCTTATTAGAATGGGTTTATTTTCCCTTTGAAGACCCCTAATTATGATTCTCTAGCTATTTAACACCATTTGCTAGAAAAACAAAACTTTTTCCCTTTATGCGATTTAGTCCTTTTTCGCAATTAAGCTCAGAATTGCTAAATTTGATTCACCAAAATTTTCATGCACTCATATAATCATGCTAAAACACATAAAATGATATTAAAAATAATTTCTCTGACCTCGAGTTAGTGGTTTTGAAACCACTATGCTGACTAGGCCCAAAATCTGGCTGTTACAGAAAATTGAAGTCTAAATTTTTCCCATGTTAAATATTTGTGTATTTTGATGTTTAAGGGTATAAAATGTATGTTTGGTGTTATATAAACAACATTTACCAACTAATTTTTGATGAAAATGTCAAATAGAGACCTATTTGTAAAAGTTGTAAAATGTGTGAAAATTGTGAATAAATAAAAAATGTGGTCTGATATGAGTACTAATAATATTCAGCTAGGCTTTGATAATGAAGAAATTGAATGAAAATAATTTTATGAGCCTAGGGAGTAAAATGTAAAAAGTTGAAAAGTTAAGGGCAAAAATGTAATTTTGCCATAAGGTGTTTCTAGGATTAAATTGAATGATGTGATGATTGAATGAGTTAAATGTGGCATTATAGATTAAGAAAGATGAGGTTCTGACCTAGACTGGGTAAAGAACAAAGTTGTGCACTAAATCGAACTATTAGCCATTTTGTACCGAGGTCAGTTCGTATGTTACAAATAAGCTTTAGAATAGTTGTACTTAAATGCTTGAACATTGCATGAATTGTATGTTTGATTATGTGAATGAGTATAACTCTATGAACGAGTTCGACGACGAATCGACAAGCAAGGAATCCCGTTTGAGCCTTAAGAATAGGGTAGGATACAAGTGACATGTCACTAGGGTCATTATGTGTTATGTGGTTATGTGATCCGGGTGCTGGTCTTGTACATCCTACTGGTGGTTACAAATACTCAACAGCTTGTGTGAGCAGCATCGAGTAGCTACGTCTTGACTGACAGCTTGTGTGAGCAGGCCCGTTGAAAGCTATAGAGCGAGCAACTGTGTGATATGAGACTTGAGTAGCTTTGGCTACATATGTGGCACTTAGTGTGCAAATTTCCCAAGTATCCAACATTTTTATTCCAACTAGTTCACGGGTACATCAAAGATGATAATATGTGTAAGTTCATTTCGAGATGGTTCAGGTATGTGTGTAAAGCTCATGTTTATTAAATGCTTGAAATGATGAAAACGAGGTAAGTTTTGTGATGAAATGTGTTATAATACTATGGTAAATTTACATTTAATTATGTTGTATTATTTTAATGTTATATTCATGGTAAGGTTGCTTATTTCTTGGATACGAGCTTACTAAGCTATATAGCTTACTCCATTTAATTTCCATGTTTTATAGTTTTGCCAAGCTAGCTCTGTAACACCCCTAACCCGTATCTGTCACCAGAATAGGTTTACGAGACATTACTGATCAATTCACAACATAAAACATACAATCTCATAAACCATTCAACACAATCACTTTGTCCCTTATAAAGGCCTACGAGGCCTTAAACATGCTTTAGAAGTGAGTCGAGACTAAACCGATAACATACGAAAATTTAGGAAAACTTAGAAATTTTTCATTCATACAGGGGTCACACGCCCGTGTGAACAGGCCCGTGTGCCTCACACGGCTTCAGACATGCTCATGTCTCAGACCGTGTGGAAACAGAGCATACATACTGACTTGGGTCACATGGCCAACCACACGCTCGTATGTCTAGCCTATGCTAAAACTGTAGGGTATACTGATTTACCAACACGGCCAAGTCACACGCCCGTGTGCTAGGCCGTGTGCCATTTAGGGGGTATATTGGCTTGTACCACACGGTCAGTCACATGCTCATGTGTGAGACCATCTGGAACATACTAACTTCATTTTAAAATCAACACCAGGGGACACACGGTCGTATAACCTGACCGTGTGTCACACACGGCTGAGACACACACCTGTATCTCTACCCGTATGGACAAAAATAGGCCATTTGCAAGACCAATTTTGCCATCCTTTTTGCACATACCTATATAATTTAATTTGGTACCGTTTCAAGACACAAATAGGCAGCCAAAATCATCCAACAAATGCACAATTATACTGTAACACTGTAAATTTTTGGCCTAGAAGTATTGGGCCTTGTGCATGGGAGCGGTTAGGAGACTGCTCATATATATTTTAATTAAGCAAGAAAATGACATAATTTGCATATTTTCTTTAATGGCTAAGGGATTTGGGATTTTGTAAAAAATTTAGTTTTTCCCCTTAAGTGAACCTTGGCTTTAGCTGGTAGGCCTTATAAATATTTGTGGGTAAAGTGTGTTACGAAAGGAGCCTTGTGGTTTGGTGGTAAGTGACATTTGAGCAATTGAGAGGGCTCGGGTTCAAATTTCATTGCATGAAAAAGGATATTTATTTTGCTACTTGGGGCAGCAAGTGTTTGTGGTAGACTAAAACTCTATTGAGAGTTGTGGACTCAGTAAAAGGGGAGGGGATCAAGGGATAGGATTTTGGTTGTTGGGGATTTGAAGGAGTGGATTATGGAGAAAAGGGTGGAGTGAATTAAGGAATTTGAAGCTTGGAGAGTTGTAGCCGAATTAGGTAGCTTGTATGTGCAAATTCGGCTAAGGGGGTTTGGGGAGTGCATGTACGGCAACTTGAGAGTGTATAGGTGTCGAATTCTCTTCTTGGCATTTCGGGTTGTTTTTCCCTTTTTGGTTTTGCTTCTTCTTGGGTGTTTCTTTGTATTAACTGATTTCTACTCTATTCTTCATCTCCATCTCAAGTTCTTTTTATTTTCTTTAGTTTCGGCCAAAAACCTCTTTTCCCTATAGCTGAACCTTGCCTTGTTTCCATCGCTCTCTTTCTCCTATCCCTCAACTATTTACTGTGGTTGATTATTGGTAAGATATTCTCGCCTCATATTTCTCTTTTCTCCTACTTCGGTTCTCATTATTCCTTCCCTTCTTATATTTGTATCTTGGCCAAATATCATCTTATTTCTTTGTTTTGTTTTCAGTTGGTGAGTGTGGTGATCAGTTGAGTAAGGTGCACGGTTCTCTTTCCTCACTCTAATGTTTTGTGTTGGCTGAATATTGTAAGGCAAGCCCTCAATGTCACTGTTTCCCATTTCATCTTTCGGTTTGTTTACTTTGTTGAACCATCTTCTAACTTCTCTCCTCTTGCCAACTATCCTCTCTATCTACCTTTTAGATCAATTCTTTTCATGCTTCGATGTGCGTCACTTCATTAATCTATACTCTACTCAGTTGTGTGGTAAGTGAGATTCGGTTGGGGATGATATTATACTTCTAATGCAAGTCTAATGTAGGATGGTGGCATCTTATTGTATAGGTAGCGATCGAATGCGATTGACCATTCCTTGAGGATCAAGGGTGTGGCAATTGAGGCTTTTAGGGCATAGGAGTGTTTGGAGTGGGGATTAATTCCTATCGTATCAGATGTGCAATCACACCCTTATTTACTGTAAAATGGAAAAAGCTAAAAAGCCAGAGAACTGAAGTGCCGAAACTTCAACATTTGGTGCCACATGGGAGTTCGATCGCCTGTCTGGTAAACCAAGCCCAAAAATCATGGGCGATAGACTATAAAGGCCACCACGAGCGTTTCTGTGGAAATAGGCCGTGTGTGCCCAATGGGCTCATGGGCCCCACACAAATTAAATCCGTGGGAAGTGATAAATATTGGACTGGGCTATGTGCGCCACATAGCCGTAACTGAATTTAGGATAAATGGGTTACACGAGTGTGTGGCCTTGGGCGCATATACACCGTTATGATCATTTAGGTTATCTGTGTCACTCGAAGCGACTGTAGACCTTCAGAGAGGTCGTTATTTAAGCTGGAACCCCAAAATAGGTAAAATAACCGTTATGCCCCCGAAGGGTAAAATGACTAAAATGCCCCTACATGTTATATGATTGTTAATGTATGTCATTTATGATGTGTTTGAATTCATGTGATATTATGCTGCATAGGGGACGGGATCATTGATTTGGAAGAAGTATATGATTTGTTAGGGTCGTATGGTCGCTTGACGACTGTGGATCAATCGACGGCTTAAAGCCATTATGTGATTGGCAGCTCTGCTGCGAAATTGGTTAGTGCCGCAACCGGTGCTACGTCAAGAATGTAAGGATGGGTAGGTCGATTAAATCCCCACAGAAGTGTAGGGTTGGACGGGATACGGAGTGCAGGGTTGGTTGGGTATTTGTACATTGCATAATCTGATTCTGATTGTGACATGGGCTCAGGCCCAACTGAGGCTACTATGGGCTAAGGCCCAGTGCCACCGTTAATGTGATGGGCTTAGGTCCAAATTGATGTGACGCATGATCGATGAGGGTTGTGCACACTGAGTTTTTGTAAACTGACCCCCTTTTTTTAAATTTTTCAAGTAATCCTCAGTAGTCGGTTCGACGTATGGGAGGACTCGGAGGTGGGCACACTACGAACGACTTTAAATTTTTGTATTTTCTTTTACATTACTTAAATTACTTTTTCTTTGGGGTTTTGATGTAACAAGCCCTTTTCTCTAATTTTCTAGCTTTTAATTTGGGGGTTTTTAACTATTATGATTTATTTCTGTTAAAAGTACAGCACAGTCTTCCAAAATGATATTTGTTTTCATAACATCACGTTTTTGCAACATTTTTGATATACTTCTGCAACAAACATGTTTTTAAAAGTAAGGCTGGTTTAAAATGGTTAAAATAATTAAGTTGACTTTAGAACTAAACGAAGGGGCTTTTCTCTCTCAAGCGAGATTTATTAATAAGACAATTTTTCAAAAAACATTTTAATGTGACTCGCCAGATTCCATCATAAAGTCTAGGCCGGGTTTGGGGTGTTACATATACTATATCCATTTTGACCAAATTCAATACTCAAATTAATGCCAAATACTTATTCAACTCAGATTCTAAAATCATACTTAATCATAAACATTTCTCAAACATTATCCTCCATGACTCAATCCAACATTTGCAACTATAAAACCATAACCATATTCATACCAAACATGCCAAAATAAACCATCACTTATGACTACATAAATACAACCAAAACATATACATTTATGAGCCATTTCTAATAGCCAAATACAAATCAATATTAACATCATTTTCAAGCCAACTCTCATGGCTATAATCACAACCAAAATACCACAACTAGCTTATACATGCCATATACCATATATATATAACTGCAAAAGTACCAAAAATAGATGTTCGATAGTGCGATGATGTTCCTGATGACTCTCAGATCCGAGCTAGCCTTAGTTCTCTATAAAACATAGGAAAATAACACAAAATAAGATTCACAGCTTAGAAGTTTGTATTAACTTAATGAGAAACTTCACCATTCATTCACAATTCAATCAATATAAATGCAAGTAATACAAATACATTAAATCTTAAACCATTCCATCATTAATTCAATAGCTTAATGAGAATTCATTAATTTCATGGATTCAATGTTTATAAACTTTACGTACGTATCTGTACCAACTCGTACCAATCTAATTTTAGTTCACATCTTTCAATTTCCCATTAAACCATCCGGAATAGAAGTCAAATATTTAAGGATCACAATCGGTAAGTACCTATACCATGGCCCGTAGCCAAATCAAGGTAACTCCTCTCCAAAATACCTATACCATGGCCCGTAGCCAAATCATGTATAACTCACACCCGAAGTGCCGATATCATGGACCAAAGCCAACTTAACACTCTAATGACATGTCATTAATATCCTATACTATTCCAAGGGTTCAACCGGGAGTTTCCAATACCAAATCAGAGTCGAATCAATTCAAATCACTGTCGAATCATTGTCAAATAATGGTCGAACAAGTTCATAGTCTAGAATTTACAATTTAAGCAATATCAAAACATTTAAATACGATTATAATAAAGTTTGTTACATACGAACTTACCTCGTGTTCAGAAATGATGAATTGAATCTACTAATCAACAACCTTGCTTTTCCCCCGATCTAAATTTGAATTCTTTCTTTCTTAATCAATATGAATTAAAAATTAACTTATTTATTCATCTACTCATTCAATTTAATCCAAAATTACTCATTCGGGCATTTTTACACATTAGCCCCTAAACTTTCACATTTAATCAATTTAGTCCCTATTTCACAAATACACAAAATTCACATAATTTCATTACACCCAAGCTTGGCCGAATTATATATAGATCCCTAGCAGCCCAAAACTTTCATTTCTTTCACATTTCAACCACACTGGTAGACAGACGGGCGTATGTCTAGGCCGTGTGTGACACACAGTCTGTTCCATGGGCATGTGTTTTGGTCGTGTGTCCCCTACACCTAAATTTTGAGAAACAGAATGCTCAGAATTGAGCACATGGGCAAAGACATGGGCATGTATCTCAGTCGTATAGATGGCATGGCCCTAGGCACGAGCGTGTGTCATGGCCGTGTGAAGTCTACACCTATTTTCTGAAAATTAATTTTCCATACGGCCTAGCACACGGGTGTGTGACTTGGCCGTGTGACCTTAGTTTGTTCATGGGTTACAAGTCAGAGAGTTACATGGGGTCCGGACACGGGTGTGTGTAGCCACATGGCCTGTCCACACTGGCGTATCACAAACTACACGGGCATGTGATGTAACACCCCTAACCCATATCCATCACTGGAATAGAGTTACAAGGTATTACCAGTCAAAAACACAATTTCAAACGATCACGTACACACCCTTATATTAACTTTTAAAAATAAACAATCGTTAATTAATTTCAATAGTCAATTTAATTACTAATACCACAGAGGTGAATATACTTTTAATTCAAACTCATAATACATGCAGATATACAGACTCCATTACAATTTAGTCGCATACTGTAACCATACACAATTGGATTATACAAAATGTACTACTTATTATCATTTGATAAAAATCATATCAAATTCGGCATTCATTTAATATTAAGTTAAACACTTAATGACCACATAAAACACATATAATAATTATAATTTATTATTGTACATGCCATTATTCACCTAGTCATTCTTCCATGCATTTAGCCAAGACAAGTTCCTTCTTAACTATTACTCACTCACAGTTCAAATCAATTAACTTACAATTCTATATACTTCAAATGTTTAAATCATTATATATATTATATAATATAATATACCAACATTTAATATGCTACAGTTGGATACAAACATACTATAACCACCTATGTTAATCACATTTAGCGAACTACGATATAACATAAATTAATGATTCCATATAACATACCCAACTTGTCACTATTGGATCAAAACATTAATTAGCTACCACAATCGAATTTAAACAGCTTAAACCCATCCAAAAACATGCATGCATAATTCAACTAGTTGACCGAAAATACTTATTAACTAAAGGAGATTATTTCTATAATTTCGAAACATTAACCACATAGAGACATACAGAACGTAAATTTTACATACTATGTATCAAATATATTAAGTCAAATTATCATATACAAAAATATTTATATAAGCAATGCTAAGTTACAAATAAATCATAACCTTCTTATTCAATTCCATCTTATAACTGAATATACAAATATATTATTGAAATAGTTTCAAACTAATTCATTTATGTTTACCTATTCAAAACCTTGACTGAATCAGTTTAACATGCTATGAAAATGTATACACACAATGACCATTACACCTTCCATTTCTAAATTTACCAACCATTATCAAACCATTACTAACACATATAGTGTCTATCATATGAATCATTCTTGCATAGAATATAGCACTATAACCAAAAGTGAACTCAAACCTTAATCCAAAAACACAACCAAAATTATCAAAACCTAGACCACAAAACATTATAACTAAGCCCACATAAAATCAAACCTAAACATAAAAAGCAAGCCATTTTCGCATGGCTAATATACAAACATATTCAAAATAATTAATCCCAAAGCCAGTCTATACATGCTATAATTTAAGTTTAGCTTATAAGGTACCAAAATAGTAGATAGTGTGATGAATTTGGCTGACAGTCCCCGAGCTTGTAGCTTGACTCCAAAATCTATAAAACAGAGTAACATAACACATAGAGTAAGCTATCATAGCTTAGTAAGCCATAAGCAAATAAACAATCTAGTAATATAACCAATTCATTTTAAATTTAATTGAATTATACTAGCATAACTATGCTTAGTCTCAACTTACCAATTTCATACATGATATTTCGTTTTTATACAAAATTCCCACCTTGGTCGAATGCCTATATAACCAATATAAGTAATTCACATTTCACTTATAAAGCCAAGATATCATTAAACAATCAAATATACTTATACTCATAAACACCACTCAAGCATCATAATATATCATCATATACACATTACCTAAATGGCCGAATACACATGGTTACATCAATAAACATATGACATATCATTTCGAAGACAATCACAATATATATACTTTATCAAGTTCGATTACAATTTTATAATTACACATTATATTTACCTCATAAGCCATTTGTATCAAACATGAAATACTTACTTACCTTACCTTGAATAGGTAACAAGTTAATCCATACATGGCATATAGCTTATTTTACACATTCAAACATAGCTTATCTTTGCCCGATGAACCATTCGGAATCGGATAGGACACTCGGATAATCACACAAATCGTACAATGCCAACGTCCCAGACGTGGTCTTACATGTAGCCAAATATCGATGCCACTGTCCCAGACAGGGTCTTACTCGTAAACACATACCGGAATCACATATCGATACCATGGTCTTACTCGCAAACATATATCGGAATCCTATGTCATGACATATGTATCCTAACTATTCTTAAGATTCATACGGGACTTTCGGACGTCGTAACTCTGTCAAAACGATTGCATGAACATAGTTAACATGCTTACACATTTGGAATTAGCACATATTAATTCATATATTTCATATCAGCATGTACACTTTACATTTAATGAAAAATTAAGTACGTCTATTTGCTTATAAACTTACCTCGGACAATAAAAAACCGGTACAGATCGACTAGTCGACAACTTTCGTTTTCCCCTAATCCAAATCTGATTTCTTTGGTTCTTGATCTAAACATATTCAAATTAATCTCATTCAAACATATTTTCATTCAATTTAGTCCAAAAACACATAAATAGGAAAATTACCATTTTATCCCTGACATTTACAATTTTTACAATTTAGTCATTATTGCACAAAACACAAAATATTCAAAATTTCAAGATACCCATGTTTGGTCAAATATTCCTAATGTTTATACAAGCCCATATATTTCATTTATTTCACATTTTAGTCCATCAAATTATTATTTTTTCAATTTAGTCCTAATTACTCAAAATCATCAAAAACTCCAACACAAAATATGTTAATCTAAAACATATCTTTCATATTTCATCATCAAACAACAAAAATCAAAAACTATCAGCAATGGCATAACTTAAAATATTCATCAAAATCAAAAATTAAAGCTTGGGTCTTGAAGATTACTAAGCAACGATCTCAAAAACGTAGAAATTATCAAAATCCAAATAAAAACGAACCTTGATTGAGCTTTATAAAGTGCCGAACCATAGCTCTTGTTCTTTCTTTTTATTTTATTTATTTTTGGTGCAAGAACAAAGAAAATAATATGATTATCCCTTATTTTATGATATATTAACATAGATATTAACTTATTACTAATTTATCTAATTAACCTTAATGAAATAATAATAAAATTATATAACATATGTCCATTACCGTCCAAATATCATGTTAATGGAATAATTTCAACATAAATAGCCCAAATTAGAAAACCATTAGTAATTCGGCCCTTATACAAGTTACCACCTAATTTTTATTTTACGTGATTAAGTCCTTTTATTTAATCGGACACTCAAATGACAAAATTAAATCACAAAAATTTCACAGATATAAATTCGCACAAAATAAACATAGAAAAAAAATTTAAATATTTTTTTGATTCGGATTTGTGGTCCTGAAACCACTGTTCCTATTAGGGTCTAAATCGGGCTGTTACAACTCTCCCTCTTTAGGGATTTTTGTCCCCGAAAATCTTTCTCTCATTATATCCTCTAGTTCCCCTGTTGCTTCCTCAACTCCGTGTTTATGCCATAGTACTTTAACTAATGAAATCTTCTTATTTCTCAACTCTTTAATCTCGTGAGCCAAAATACGAATTGGTTATTCCTTATACGTCATATTGGGCTTAATCTCAATCTCAGACGGACTAATCACATGCGAAGGGTCAGATCGATATCTATGAAGCATCGAGACATGAAATACATTGTGGATCTTTTCTAACTCAGGTGGCAACAACAATCTATAAGCAACAGGCCCGATACGCTCTATAACCTCATATGGCCCAATAAACCCATACTTAATTTGCCTTTATGACCGAATCTGAGTATTTTCTTCCATGGTGAGACTTTCAAGAAGACTTTATCTCCGATCTGAAACTCTATGTCTTTATGTTTCAAGTCCGCATATGATTTCTGACGATCTGATGCTGCTTTTAGACTTTCATGGATCACTTCAACTTTCCGTCCGGTCTCCCTGATCAAGTCAACCCCGTGTATCTTATTTTTACTGAGCTCAGCCTAGTCCAATGGTGTACGAAATTTACGACCATACAAAGCCTCATCAGGTGCCATTTTGATACTAGATTGAAAGTTGTTATTATATGCAAATTCAATCAGGGGTAAGTATCGTTCCCACGTACCTTCAAACTCGAGAATGCAACATCTCAACATATCCACAAGTATCTGAATGATTCGTTCAGATTGACCATCTATTTGCTGGTGGAAAGCAGTACTGAAATGTAATTTTGTACCTAGTGCATCTTGTAGTTTCTTGTAAAACCGCTATGTAAACCTCAGATCTCTATCCGAAACAATGGATATAGGTACACCATGTAATCTCACAATTTGAGAAACATACAATTCAGCCAGCTTATCCAGTGAGTAGTCTGCACGTATCAGAACAAAATGAGCTGATTTAGTCAATCTATCTACAACAACCCAAATTTAATCCTTCTTGCTCGGTGTCAACGGTAAACTAGGTACAAAATCCATAGTAACTCTATCCCATTTCCACTTTAGTATTATAATCGGCTGAAGCAATCCAGAAGGTACTTGGTGCTCGGCTTTTACTTGTTGACAGACTAAACATCTTGCAACAAAGTCAAAAATGTCTCGTTTCATACCATGCCACTAGTAAAGTTGTTTCAATCATTATACATCTTTGTACTGCCTGGATGAACAGATAACTCACTGCTATGAGCTTCATTCAAAATCATCTGAATAAACTCTAAATTCCACGGAATGCATATTCGGTTTCTGAATCTCAAACAGTTACCAGCATCAACTCTGAATTCTGAATCAGCATCCGTCTCACACTGAGCTCGTTTTGCGATCAACTCATTATCAACCTTCTGGGCATCATAAATTTGTTGAATAAATAATGGTCTTGCTTCCAATTCGGCTAGTATCGAACCATTATCAAATATGGCCATATGCATATTCATTGCACATAAAGCACATAGTTATTTTTGGCTTAAAGCATCAGCAACAACATTAGCTTTTCCTAGGTGATAGTCAAGCGCAAGCTCATAGTCTTTTAGCAATTGTAACCATCGGCTTGTCTCAAATTCAGATCTTTCTGAGTCATCAAGTATTTCAAGCTTTTGTGATCACAATAACCATGACATTTCTCACTGAATAGATAATGACGCCAAATTTTCAATGCGAACACAATAGCTACCAATTCTAGGTCATATGTCGGATAGTTCTTTTCATGTGGCTTCAACTGTCTCGAGGCATAAGCTATAACTCTGCCTTCCTACATCAAAACACATCCCAAACCATTTAAAGATGCGTCACTAAAGAAAACAAATTCTTTGCCCGATTCTGGTTGAACTAGCATTGGAGCTTCGGTTAAAAAGGCTTTCAACTGATCAAAGCTTTTCTGGCACTTCTCTGACCATTCGAATTTAACATCTTTCTGCAATAGTTTCGTTATAGGAGCTGCAATCATAGTGAAACCTTTCACGAACTATCTATAATAACCAGGAAGTCCTAGAAACTTCAAACTTTAGAAACATTCCTTGGAGGTTTCCAATCGAGTATAGCTAAAATTTTTCTCAGATCAACCCGAATACCTGATGCTAATACTACATGGCCCAAAAAACTAACTTCACTTAACCAGAACTCACATTTACTGAATTTCACATACAACTGCTTATCTCGCAAAGTCTACAACACAAGTCTCAAATGCTCGGCATGTTCAGCACCATCACGAGAGTAGATCAAAATGTCATCTATAAACACAACCAAAAACCGGTTTAGATACAGTCTGAAGATCTGATTCATCAAATCCATGAAAACAACATGTGCATTAGTGAGTCCAAACGGCATAACCAAAAACTCATAGTGTCCGTACCTCATTCGGAAAGCAGTCTTTGGTACATTGGAGTTTTAACTCGTAATTGATAGTAGCCTGACCTCAAATCTATCTTCGAAAGTACTGTAGCCTTATTCAGTTGGTCAAACAAATCATCAATCTGTGGCAACGGATACTTATTCTTTATATTCACCTTATTAAGATACCTATAATTGATGCAAATTCTCATAGTTCCGTCTTTCTTTTTCAAAAACAACATAGGTGTACTCCAATGAGAGAAACTCGGTCGTGCGAAACCTCTATCTGTCAATTCTTGCAACTGAGCTTTCAATTCTTTTAATTTTGTAGGTGCCATTCTATACAGAGCTATGGATATCAGAGTTGTCCTAGGCATTAACTTAATACCAAGCTCTACTTCTCGAATAGGTGGCAAACCCAGTAATTCTTTAGGAAATACATCTGGATACTCACATACAATAGGTACTAATTCTATGTTTCTTTCAGCCACTTTACTGTCAAACACATATGCAAAGTAAGCCTCGCATCCTTTTCTCACATATTTCTGAGCTAACATCGAAGAAATTACTGCTGGTAAACCATATAAATCACTAGATTCAATCCGAATAACCTCATCATTCTGACTCCATAGATCAATAGTCTTTTTCTTGCAGTTCACCACAGCATCATGTAATGTCAACCAATCCATATCCAGAATTATGTCGAACTCATCAAATGGCAGCAGCATTAAATTAGCCAGAAAGCACAAATCTCGAACCATCAAGGGACAATTCTTACACACTTTGTCAACCATAACACACCGGCCCAAGGGGTTTGACACTCTAATCACAAACTCAGTAGACTCAACAGGCAGAGTCTTGCTGAATACTAATGTCTCACACACATAAGAATGAGTAGAACCAAGATCAATCAATGCAATCACATTAGTATCATAAAGAGTGAATGTAACAGTAATAACATCTGGGAATGAAGCCTCCTCTCGCACTCGAATATCATAGGCTCTGGCAGGTGCACGAGCCTCAGATCTGACTGCTGTATCTTTATTCCCCCTCTGACTGCCGCTCACATTACCCGTATTTCTAGGTGGTCTACCTCGAGCCGTAGTATTACTCGATCTCGTGTTCTGTACTGGATTTTCTTGAGCTAACCCTCAGAAATCTTGAATGTAATAATCTGTTGATCCACATTTAAAACAGGCCCGATCATGCAATTTGCAACTACCGGGATGTCGTTTACCACAGTGTTTACACTCCAGTTGATTTGATCTGACATTCCCCACACTAGCTACTGAGGTAGCTCTCGAGCTTGTAGGTGGTCTATTCTGATCCCGTCTGGTGTAACCCGCAGTGGCTCTAGAATGACTGAAATCATCTCAGAACTTTTTTGGTGTTGATTGATTAGACTTACTAAATGATCTCTTACGCGAGTCTTTAACCTCAAAATCAACTTTTCTCTTCTATTTCCCGAGCTCTTCAGCTTTGCAGGCTCACTCAACAAGTACCACAAACTCCTTTATCTCAAGTATGCCAACTAACAGTTTAATATCTACATTCAGCCCATCTTCGAATCTTTTACACATTATGGCTTCGGTAGAAACACACTCTCGGGCATATCGACTGAGTCTCACGAATTTCTGCTCGTACTCTATCACGGTCATCTAACTCTATTTCAGCTCCAGAAATTCTTTTCGCTTCTGATCAATAAATCTCTGACTGATATAGTTCTTACGAAACTCAGTCTAAAAGAATTCCCAGGTCACTCACTCTCTCAAAACCACTGATACTAGGGTATTCCACCAGTGATACACTGTGTCTCGAAGCAAAGATATGGCACACTTCAAACATTCATCTGGGGTACAGGATAACTAATCAAACACACGGATAGTATTATCAAGCCAGAACTCAGCCCGCTTAGCATCATCATCATCAGTAGCTTTAAACTCTTCAGCCCTGTGTTTCTTGATTTTATCAACAGGTAGCTTATACAATCTCAACGGATCACTTACTAGAGGTACTGCAGGCATCGAAGACGGATCAATCAGGGGTGGAGGTTGTTGTGCAGCCGGGTTAGTCTGAATGTACTGAGTAAACCAGTCATTCATCATTTGGTAAAAGGCTTGTAATAACCCAAAATTGGGTCTAGTTGGAACAGAGGTTTTGGGACCACAAAATCTGAGATAGAAATAATTATTTTATGATTATTTTGAGGTCTATGGTATGATTTCATGATTGTGTTAAAATTTCGTGAAGAAATTCTATGCATAAAGTTCTCAATTTGAAGTTAGGGACTAAATTGAATAAGTTGCAAAACTTGCATTCTAGAAGTTTATAGCATGAAATTGCTTTGAAACATTAATTAGGAGGTCTTAAATAGAAATTTGACCAATTTCTAAGTGATGGAAAAAAAGTGGACATAGATGGAATTTTTGAAAGTTTAATAAGGAAGGACATTTTGGTCACTTGGTAATTAAAAGAAATAAAAAGGGAAAATAAAACCAAAATTGACTCATCTTTCTCATGGAGGCCGAAATTAGCATGGGGGAAGCCATGGCTAGGGTTTTCAAGCTTTCCAAGCTCAATAGTAAGTCCGTTATAACCCCGTTTTTCAAGTTCTTTATGTTTTTTGAATCTCGATAATTTGATTAAGTTTATTCTAGCAATAATTTAATCTAGGGTTCATATTTGGAAAAATACCATAGGTGAAATGTGTTTATTTTGCTGTTTTATAATAGAATATGAGGTTTTAAATTATGTTAGACAACTTGTGCTACTCGGTTTTGAGTGAAAATGAGTAAAATGGCTTAATCGGTAAAAATACCTAATAGTCATAAGTATATGTTAGAGTGAGAATTTGATGTTTCCATAGAAGGGAAAAGTGATCAGCATGTCATAAAACATAAGAATAAAGGATGAAGTTTAATTCCTGAGCCTAGGGGCAAAAGTGTAAATATGCAAAAGTTTAGGGGCAAAATTGTAATTTTTCAAAATTTTGAATTAAGGACTGTTTTGAATAGTACATTAATTAAATAAGTAAAATATGATATTTTAGATCCCAGAAAATGAGATTTGAACCTAGAATGAGAGAAAAATAAAAAATTGGGAAAGTTGGTAAAATGGCCGTTTTAGTATCGAGGTAAGTTCATATGTATAATAAGCATTAATTTATGCATGTTTCAATGTAAAATTGATATATTCATTATGATTTCCGAGGTGTTGAAAGTATGTAAGTTGGTATGATAATAATACAGCAATAATGCTGTGTGGAATCAAAGAGTTCAGTGATAAAATAATTACAAATATGACCAGAGACTGAGAATAGTTGACAAGTGAAGGACAGAGTTAGAGAAATATCAGAGTTGACTTAGTTATCTTGGGATTCAAATTGATGACAGAGTGTTTCTGAAAGTATCGTCTTGAAAAAAATTAGTTAGTAATGCTGGATATTATGAGAAAGATACTAAACTTCACTCCAGTAAGATTTTCGAGGACGAAAATCTCTAAATGGGGGAGAGTTGTAATAGCCCAAAATTGGGTCTAGTTGGAATAGAGGTTTCGGGACCACAAAATTTGAGATAGAAATAATTATTTTATGATTCTTTTGAGGTCTATGATATGATTGCATGATTGTGTGAAAATTTCGTGAAGAAATTCTATGCATAAAGTGCTCAATTTGAAGTTAGGGACTAAATTGAATAAGTTGCAAAACTTGCATTCTAGAAGTTTCTAGTATGAAATTGCTTTGAAATATTAATTAGGAGGTCTTAAATAGAAATTTGACCAATTTCCATGTGATGGAAAAAAATTGGACATAGATGGAATTTTTGAAAGTTTAGTAAGGAAGGGCATTTTGGTCATTTGGTAATTAAAAGAAATAAAAAGGGAAAATAAAGCCAAAATTGACTCATCTTTCTCATGGAGGCCGAAATTAGCATGGGGGAAGCCATGTCTAGGGTTTTCAAGCTTTCCAAGCTCAATAGTAAGTCCGTTATAACCCCGTTTTTCAAGTTCTTTACGTTTTTAGAATCCCGGTAATTTGATTAAGCTTATTCTAGCAATAATTTAATCTAGGGTTCATATTTGGAAAAATACCCATAGGTGAAATGTGTTTATTTTGCTGTTTTATGATAGAACATGAGGTTTTAAATTATGTTAGACAACTTGTGCTACTCGATTTTGAGTGAAAACGAGTAAAAGGGCTTAATCGGTAAAAATACCTAATAGTCGTAAGTATATGTTAGAGTGAGAATTTGATGTTGCCATAGAAGGGAAAAGTGACCAGCATGACATAAAAGATAAGAATAAGGGATGAAGTTTAATTCCCGAGCCTAGGGGCAAAAGTGTAAATATGCAAAAGTTTAGGGGCAAAATTGTAATTTTTCCAAAGTTTGATTTAAGGACTGTTTTGAATAGTACATTAATTAAATAAGTAAAATATGATGTTTTAGATCCTGGAAAACGAGATTTGAACCTAGATGAGAGAAAAATCGAAAATTGAGAAAGTTGGTAAAGTGGCCATTTTAGTATCGAGGTAAGTTCATATGTATAATAAGCATTAATTTATGCATTTTTCAATGTAAAATTGATATATTCATTATGATTTCCGAGGTGTTGAAAGTATGTAAGTTGGTTTGATAATAATACAACAATAATGCTGTAATTTATATTTGAAAGTTAAATTTAGTGAATTAATTGAATTATATTAAATTAAATGATTATGGTGCCAAGTTTATGAATTGATTTAAAAATATGTCTATGGTACATGAAGTGCATTGAATTATCATACATAAATGTGATTTCTATTATTAGGGATATTATGGGAAATTGTAAGTTCATATGATTTTTAATAAGGCAATGTGTAATTTAATGTTATTGCCTTGATATTAAATGAGATGTAAGTTTATATGTAAGTAATACATCAATATTACTTGTATTATGATATTTTATAATAATATTGGAAATATGTTTGTGGATAATTACTTGATTGGTGAAACTGTTGGAAAAGAGAGAGAAATCCCGGTTGAACCTTCGGAAAGATTGGATTATACATATAGTATGTAGCTAGGTCACATGTATGGTGCTAAGTGCACATCATGTGTACAAGAGAGCTACAAGACATTATGATGTAGCTAGGTCGCATGGGTGATACTATGTGTACACCATTTAGACAAGAGAGATACGGGATATATGTAGCTAGGTCGCATGCGTGGTTCCAGGTGAAGGACACCATGTAGACAAGAGAGCTACGAGATAAATTGGCTACGTCACATGGGTGGTACTGAGTGTTCACCATGTGTACAAGAGAGCTGAACTATATGATGGGCGGAGCTATGTGCTAAAACCACCAAGTATCGAGGATTGATCCGAAGTGTTCAACGAGAGACTCTCTATGTATTTCTTTGTGAGTTTTGTGATGAATAAGTGCAGGAACTTGATTATATGAATGATGTGTTTATTAAGTGACCAGGATGTGGTGAGGTTATAAACAAGTAAGTTATACAAGAGGATGATTTTATGGTGACCTTGTGATCATGGGCCTATACTTGTGATGTATGAAATGTGGTGAAAATGATTTGTGATATGTATGTTAAAATGAGGTTAATACAAAGAAAGTGTGAAAGAGTGAATTAGCAATAAAATTGTTTTGGACAGTAGCAGTGACATGATTTTGACAAATCACCAAAAATAATTGAAATTGAATCAGAGAATGAATGAGATATAAAATTAAAGCTTAATGAGTCTATTTTCATATAAAAGAAACAGAGAAAGAAAAGGAGTTCTGTATTTTGAGATATTTATGTTTCTGTGAGACTGGTTTAGAATGATTACGTGATCCCCTGCTTTGACTTTGGAAAATCAAAAAATTTTGGATAAAATAATTATAGGCTTATATTTATATTTTTAATATCCCTAATGAGTCTATTTTCAAGATAAATCAACAAGAACATTATCCGAGTTCTGTACTGTGAGATAATTAATTTTTAGTGAATAGAGGTTAGAACTGTCAGAAAGTGAAATAGGGTAAATTTTAATGAATAAATTGTACTAATTGGCTAAACCAAAAATTATGAAAATTTTATGGTGGAAATATATGTGAGTCTAGTTTTTGGGGAAATTTACAGATCTTAATTTGGAGCTTTGTAGCTCGAATTATAAATAAGTAAGTGACTATGACTCGTGTGGGTAGTTTGATGTGAGCATTTATTAGTAAATTGTGAAATCGTACTTACAAGAATGCTATATACATTAAGGATGTGGAATGGAGAGGAGGAGGAGGAAAATAAATATATGTGGAATTCATGGAAACTATGGTATATGAAATATTGATATAATGAAATAAATGATATGTGTTTATAAGAAAACAAAAAGAGAATGATATGTATCATGACATGTATATATATATATATATATGACTAGTCTCAATGTAATGCTTGTTGGGTATGGAGTTGAATTGAAATGTTTTAGGCAAACATGTTATTTTGTGTATCTGAATTGTGGTATTTTATAAAGATATGATCTAGTTTTAAATATGATTGCTTGATGATTAAGTTGAAGATATTTTGTAAGATGATAATCTTGGTATAAATGTATAAGTGGTACCATAATAAACAAGGTAAAATGAGTATGAGAGACACATGTATGATGACATACAAATGCTATGTTTGTGGTTTAATTGAGAATATTTAATCATTAAATGAATACCATGTTATATCCTTTTGATTTTGTATAAGTGTGTAAGAGATTAAGGTTGACCAAAGCTTGGAAAATAGCCTAGGTATATTCCACACAGGCAGAGACACGACCATGTGTCTCAGCCGTGTATGGAACACGACTTTGGGACACGGGCGTGTGGAGCCTTAAAGCATGAAATTTCCAAGATTTTCGTAAGTTCTCGGTTTAGTCCCGAACCCTTTCTAAAGTATGTTTTGGGCTTCGTAGACTCAAATAAGGGACTATGTGTAAGTGAATGAACGTTTTGAAATATGAATGAAATTTTATGGCTCGTATTTTAGTTTAATGTTTGTATGTTTTTTCGGTAACGCCTCGTACCTTATCCCGGCCTCGGGTACGGGTAAGGGGTGTTACAAGGGTTGTCTAGCCTTTCTCCCTGGTTACTCGAAATTGGCCGAGAATCAATCAGCGCTGTCCCTTGCGCGGCAGCAGGCGCTACACTCTTGACATCATCAACTACAGCTCTGTTGGGATCCATTTACTATATGAAAACACATTTCAAATGTCAGAAGTCATCACACTATCGCAGTATATAATTATGGCATATATAGTTAGACTCACACATGCTACGTCAGTCCTAGAATCGACTAAATCATAGCTCTGATACCAATAAAATGTAACACCTCTAACCCATATCCGTCGTTGGATTAGAGTTACAAGGTATTACCAATCAAAAACACAATTTCAAACAATCACGTACACACCCTTATATTAACTTTTAAAAATAAACAATCGTTAATTAATTTCAATAGTCGATTGATTGCGTGATATTCGTAACAGGCTTTAAAGATTTATAAATGAATCGTTCTTGAGACTAACTTATTATCACAATTAAGACAAGTGTACCTATCGAACAATAGTATAGCTCAGCAAGACCGGATTTTCGAACCCAAAGGAACTATGAGTACTAGTATTTACTTCCTTTTTATTATCTAGCCTAAAAATTAAGAGGTTTGGTTATCTAAACTAATTACTAACTAAGAATGCTCAGAAAGAAAACTGGGGAAAATACTTTTGGGAAAATTTGATTGATTGAGACAATACCTAAGGAAAAATCGACCTAGACTTCACTTGTTAATTGACTCTGAATCAGACGATTTATTTATTTGACTTGATCCGTAGAAATCCCTAAGTTATATTATTATCTCTCTCGAGACTAATAACGTCTAACCCTAGGTTGAATAATTGAAATCCTTTTCTAATTAACACCCTAGAATTGCATTAACTCGATCTATGGATTCCCTTATTAGGTTTCACCCTAATCTGGCAAAATCTTGTCACCCTATCTCTAGGCGCGCAATCAACTCTTCTTAATTATCACAATTTTACTCTTAAAAAGGGTCTATTCCTCCTCTGAATAAGAGCGTTAACTTGAATCAATATCCTAGAATATTAAAACAAGAATTAAGAACACATAATTAATAACAAGTCAAATATTTATCATACAATTCAGATAAAAATAACAAGATCTGTCTTAGGTTTTATTCCCCTTAGGTATTTAAGGGGTTTAGTTCATATTTATGAAAGAAAACATCTCAAAAGCATAAATATAACAAAACATAAGCAAACCCAAAATTCCTAAAGGAACTTGAAGGGAGATTTGCAGTCTTGATGATGAATCCGGCTCTTGAGATGGATCAATCGGCTTTCCTTGAGTAAGTCCTTGCTTTCTACTCTGCGTCCCCATCCTAAGTGCTTCCTCAAGTGTTTAAATAGGCTTTTGAATGCCTAAGAGCCCTAAAAATTGGCCTTTTCCGAATAGGACTAAACTTGGGCTCAGCAGGGACACGCCCGTGTGTGATTACTCCAACCCGTGATCAAGGCTGTTGAATAGGCACGGGCATGTGGTCTACCCATGTAAGTCATGCTTCGATCCTGCCAAATTAACACGGTCGTGTGACATGCCCGTGTGAGGAAGTTCAGGTCGTGTTGTTTTCCCATGTGGGTCTATTTTCTCCGTTTTCGGCCCGTTTGTCGCTCTTTTTACTCTCCTATGCTCACCTAAGTATAAAACTTGAAATTAAAGGATTAGAAGCATCGAATTCACCAAATCCAAGGAGAAATCATCCGTAAATGCGCTAAGAATGAGATAAAAATATGTATAAATTACGGTTTATCAAATACCCCCACACTTAAGCATTTGCTTGTCCTCAAGCAAAATCCTCAACTCACGATCAAAATAAATCCTTTTCAATTTATAATCCTTATCAATAGTATATCAAAATAATCCATAAGTATTTATACATTGAAAATTCAACTAAAAGTACATCAAAGTTTCAGACATTCTAAGTTGAGCATTTTATCTTGAAAACATAGGTGTCTCCCCTCATCTAAGTGATTACCTTGATCAAAATATCACAGAGTTTAACATACTCAATAAAGACTCACTCAAATCACTCAAGGTGTTTAAGGACATCAATTAAAGAACTCATTAGTCAATATGAGAAGTTATTACCATAGGCTTGCTTAAAAATCAAATCTCCACCACTATATATTGAGATGATACCTCAATCAAAAAGGTCTTTAGAGGGTTGTAACGTGGCTTTGGTTAGGGGGTGTGGTCACAAGCTGAAAGAAAAGGTTAGAATCGAGATTGAATTGAAAAAGTACCTAGCTAGAAAAATGACAAGTCATCAGTTGAATAAAGTGAGCTTCTTCTTAGAATATGGAATTAACACTCAAGCTCAAAAAATGGCGAATTACTACTAATATGTATGTAAGTATTGTTGTTGTTTTTTTTAAGAACAAGGCAAACGCATAGAAGAACAAAACATAGCTAAGCAATTAGTTCAAATCAAATCTTAACAAAAATAGGGATCAAATTAGGGGATTTCAACAATAATGGGTTATGAGTTAATATTGAGGGTAAATCAATTAATGGTTTGTTAGGCTCAAAGGGGTTCACTAAGGGTTAATTATGAAGGTAGGCTTCTGTGGAGTGAGTGGGTTAAACCTAAGTGTCTTTATCATCTTGACATATCAAATCAAATGGTGTGGTCTTGACATGCATAATCAAGCAAGTTCTAGAATAACAATTCAATACTAACGCATTCAAAGCAATAATAAAAGTGAGCATGAAAGAAATAATAGATGCTCTAAAGGCTCAAAATCTCACAAAAATTATGGTTTTTTGATGTTTAAACCTGTGAATTTCAACTCAAGATAATACCTAAACTTGGGAAAAACAACCTAAAAGTTTTTAATTCTTCAAAAATCAACTTATCATGCTTGATTCCCTAATGTCTTAAAGTTTAAACACTCAATGCATAAATGGTTATGTTTTAATTCAAGACATATCAATAAAAATCATAAATTAATTAAAATTCATTCTAATAGTGATATGAGTGATTCACATGAGAATAAGACACAATTCAGGGGTTTCTAATGATGATATAAAAGACCCCCCACACTTAAGATGTACATTGCCCTCAATGTACAAAGATAAATATATTAAAAAAGATAGATTTATAATCATAATATAGGGAGAGCAGTGAAACTTCCTGAATGATGAATGAATTCCTTGAACTGGAGTTTTGGAGAATAATCGGCGTGAGAGTGGAGGAGGATACTCCGGTGGTGGTAGAGGTTCATTAGTCCATAAGTCCTGTGCCAAAAGAATATTATATCTGGTGGTAGCTATGGTCGTGGTCGAGGAGGACATGGTAGTCGTGGAGAACCTTTCCTGGTGGAGTTTTTAGTTCCTATGCGATGATGAGCTTTGGAGCTCTTTATAACTGTGATAGAATCAGGAACTTTTTAGGAAATATAAGAAGCATAATTACTCGTAATGAAATAGCTAAATTTTAAAATTGTAAAATAATAATTATAAAGCCTAATAAAATAAGCTTAAAGAAAAATAAAAAGTAGTCTTAAAAATAGAATAAAAGTAAAAACATAAAATAATAAATAAAATTTTTTAAACATCTTCATCGCTAGATGGTTCGCGAGGTGGGGGTGGCGATGAGATGTGGAAGTGCTGACAAATCTGCTGTAGAGTAGCATCAATGTTATCGAAGCGCTTAAAACACTGTTGCTAGAATCGAATAAGGCGCTTAGAGATGTCAGTGTATGAAGCCGCCGCATGAACTGGACGAGAGGGGGGTGGTGGCTGAGTCGGTGGATCCTCGTGACGTGGAGGGGCATCATCAAGAATGTCCTCTGGGTCCTCCTCCTCGGTGGACTGGGCGAGACGATACTGGGGAGGGTATGTGCCACGTCGTTTCTCGATCAACCTCATACTTAAAGTATAATGGTCTAATTACCATTTAAGGACCTCCAATTTAAATTTTCATAGCAATTAGACACCTCTAGATTCTAGAACACATATTTTGCACCTATTGCAATTTAGTCTTATTAGTCAAATTGGATACTCTATCAATAAAATTTCTTAACGAAGTTTTCACACAATCATTCAATCATATTGTAACCTTAAAGAAATAATAAAATAAATATTTCTACCTCCGATTTGTGGTCCTAAAACCATTTTTCTGATTTGACCCTAAAACGGGATGTTACATAAAATGCACATAAAGAATGTGAAAAATGTAAGAGGAAATGACAAGATCACCATACAAAACCAAGAAAACGTCCCCCTACACCACCAAGAACAAAATACCCCCAACACTATTAGCCACTAGAAAGGAAAAATAGGAAAAATAGAATAGGAAAACCACCACAGCCAAGGCCAAAACCAAACCGAAGCAGTTGCACCAACCGTTGAAGAGAGGAAGCATCCCAAAAACACCCCGAAGAGCTAGGAAGAAGTGGCCACCCTTAAAAACCAAGAGCTCACCACCCCCAGGACTACTTGTCTACAGAATAAGTAGGAAAGAAGTGACAACAAAACCTCTCACAAAAAAACAATATAGAACCGATAGTAAAACCATGAACCAAAACAAAAATGAAATAATGAAAAGAAACAAAACAAAAGAAAGAAAACCTGCCAGAAACTATAAAAAAAAACCACCAACTAATCTTTAAAAAAGAAAAAAAATAATGGAATATAAAAGAAAAAGGAATGCAAAACACATGTAGAGTAAACATAAACACATGCAAAACATAAAAAGACAGCATCACCGAATAAGCCACTGCCAAGGAATTAAAGACACCAGGGGAGTCAATCAAGAATCCGTCATGGTAAGAACAATATGACAAAAGCCACCACTCAAAGAGAAAACATCCACCACCATGAAGAAAAGACCCACCACACTTACCTTTCCACCTCCATTATGACACCCCTTAACCCGTATTTGTCGCCAAAATAGGGTTATGGAGCTTTACCAGAGTTTACAATTCAAATGAATAGAAAATTCAAACATTTCATAACATATCATTAAACATATTAAAAACCAATTCAAAACATACAAATTGTCCCTTATACGAGCCATTGAGGCCAAAAATACACATTAGAAACAAGTCGGGACTAAATTAGAAACTTAGAGAAATTTTTAGAAAACATTGAAAATGTTTAATATTGCAAGGGTTACACGGCTATGTGGCTAGAATGTGTGACTCACATGGTCAAGAGACACCCCTATGTCTCAGGCCGTGTGGGCATTCGAAGAATGGACACACAGCCATGTCCCAGCCCGTGTCTGTACCCATGTAACTAACTGACTTAGGTCACACGGCCAAGCCACATGCCCATGTGCCAAGCCGTGTACCCTTCGAAACAACCTCACACGCCCGTGTGCCAAGCCGTGTGCTAGGCCGTGTAACAACTTGGCTTGCAACCCTTTTAAAGCTATAGGGGACACATGGTCATGTAACCTACACACGGCTGAGATACATGCCCGTGTCTCTGCCCGTGTGGACGAAAATAGGTCATTTTACAAACCATTTTTCTCACCCAAATTGGCATGTACCTACACACAACATTTCACATACTTGCAAGCCACTACAAGGCATCCAAATCAAGCATAAACAAGTCTTATACATATGGTATAATATCATACAACCAATATGCCCTTAGGCACCTCAAATGACATTATATAAACATGCCTAACCTTGTATTCACTTTGACCAAAAAAATCAATTAACTTACATGCATATTTGCACCAATAGATACCAAATAATTTTCTTACCAAAACACAACCATTTGGTATAAAAATTCCATTCAATAATTAGCATCAATAGTCATTTAAGCTACTCAAACAAAGTAACAATTCTCAACAAGTCAGAAGCCTGATAAATTATGCATATTCTTCTATCATTTCATCTTCTATCATTCAACCACATTGACCACACCATCAACCATATTAACTCTAATATTTACATGCCAAAACCAAACTCATACCATCATCAAAATACCAAAACACAAGCCAAACAAATGGCTATAATCCCAGCAAAACATATAGGCCAACATTAGCCAAAATAACCTATACATGCCATTATAACCGAAATTAAACATCTATAAGTACCAAAAGAGTCGATGGTTTGTATGATATAGCTCCGACAAGATTCCAACCCAAACGAGCTTCTGACTCACTATAAAACACTAAAAATAACACACAGTAAACATTTAAGCTTAATAAGTTTTTATAACTTAGAAATTAACTTACCATTTAATCAAGTAATAGGTAACTAACAAAGCATATCCCAACACATTTTGGCCAAATGCCTAAGCACATATACACCAACCAATATTAGTCATGTAAATACATATATGAACCAATACTCATGGATGAGCTCAACAATTAATCAAGTTTCATAAACAAGTATCATCCATTTCATATATCTATATCTCATGTAACATCATTTCCATGTATTTCATGTATATACCTGTAATAGTTCGTATCGAACTCATATCATTTCGTAATAGAACATTTCCCATTGAACCATTTAGAATACTGTTGGATACCCGGGAAAGCTCACACATAATATGCTAGTTCATATAACTGTAATCCATCAATTCAAGTACATGTATACTCATACAAGCTGTGAATTGGTATGCTCATTTGAGCTGAAGATTGCTATATTGTCACGAGCTATGAATCGGTATGCTCTTATGAGCTATAAATCGGTATGCTATTACGAGCTATAAATTAATAACCTTAATGACATGTCATTTGTATCCTACGAATTATTAAGGTTCAAACGGGGATCGATAATTGTCATACATCATTGGATATGCATTCGGTAATTATATATGACAAATCATAACATTTATATAATTCAATTAAAAACATATAAACACAATTTAACTACATGAACTTACCTCGATGAGTATTCATAAATACGAAGGCAATTAATCCGAGACTTTCTCTTTGCCCCGATCTAACTTCGTACGAGGTCTAACTAAATCTATATGGATAAATTTAACTCAATTCAACTTATAATTCATTAAATTTAGTCCAAAACATTTTTTTCAAAATTACCATTTTGCCCTTCTACTTTTAATTTCTTTGTAATTTAGTCCCTAGGCTCGAAAAATGAAATTCATGCAATTTTACCCTGCCCAAGCATTGCCGATTTTTATACAATCTTATAGCAGCCCACATATTTCATAATTTCAAAAATTATACCGTGAATTTATCATATTTTTCAATTTAATCCCTAATTGACAATTTCATCAAAAATCTCTTTAGAAAAGTTTTTTATCTAACAACAACCACCCATTTTCTATCGTCAAACTTCAAAACTCATATACATACATCAATGGTAAATCCCTGATAGTTTAACAATTTCACAAATTAGTCCCTAGGCTAGCTAGATTAATCTACAACTATCTCAAAAATGTAAAAATCATTAAAAATGGGACAAATATCATTTACAATGCAAGGTAATTTTCTTAGTCGAAACTTTGTCCTTAGTTTAGCTACAGGGGCCTGTTCTTTAGGGTGAAATTTGAAAAAGATGGTGTTTTATTACATCTTTTCTTTTATTAAATTAAGTTATTTTACTTAATTACAAAATTACCCTTTTAAAACATCACAAATTTCACCTATACCAAGCCATCATATTCCACTATCAGTATTTATGGTCTAATTACTACATAAGGACTTCCGCATTGAAGTTCTATAGCTATTTAATACTTTTAGCTATTAGAACTAAACTTCTGCACTTTACGCGATTTAGTCCTTTTTATCAAATTGAGCATGTAAACGGTAAAATTTCTTAACAAAATTTTTAGACGGTATTACTATCATACCGTAGGTAATAAAATAATAAAAAAAATTTTTGCCCTCAGATTTGTGGTCTGAAAACTACTATTCTAATTTCACTGAAAATGGACTGTTACATCCATGCTAGCACAAACCCACTCAGACACAACCATGCAATTGTTCATGAAAGTGAACAAAGACGGACAAACAAAAAAAAAGAAAAGAGAAAGTCAAATATTTCTTATGATATGATATTCTTAAAGATATAAAAAAGGGATAATTTTTAAACTAAGCAAAAATTTTAATTTAATGGCAATTTAATTCATAATATTTGATTTGGTGCAAATGAAATGTTTATTGTGATTCAATTGCACACACAAAACAATAATTTTGATTCAATTACACATTTTGATTTCCTAACACTTATATATTATGACATATGGTGTTTCTTTATATGCATGAAAACAAACATGCCATTGTTTCTGTTGATATTCTGATTCTCAAGTTAAGCATGCCATTATACTGATTCTAATTAACATGTTAAGCATGCCAATATACTGATTCTTATTCACATGTTAAGCATGCCACTTTACTGATTTTGATTCGTATGTTAAGCATGTCACTATATTGATACTGAATCGCATGCAAAGCATGCCTATTGAAACTATGTTTTCTATACCATATCATATACATGGGATTGGGATATGATTGTACGGAGGAAGATTCTGGCAGTTTAATAATCTACATAATTCTGGTGGTTTAACCATATTATCTGGAAACAAACCTGCATTATATGGTGGCTCGACCATAATATTTTGTTTATGGCAACTTGACTGTGATATCTTGTGGCTTGTCCACATTATTGGTGTGATATTGGATGGACAAGTTTTGGGGAACTCATTATACTGTGTAGTAGAGATGGGTAGGAAATGTTTTGTTGAAAAATGTACACTATTTCTGAAAAAGTGTTGCATCGCTATGCATTATGATAAATGTGATTCTATGATTGTATACTTAAGAATATCTGTTTTGTTATACCGAAAGATATTTTATCTTAATTTTTTTTGCTATGCCTATAGACCCACATTGGGCATTAAAAGCTCACCCCTTTAAGTTTTTTATTTTTCAGATAATAATCGAGGTTAGGACATGGGCTCAGCTTACGGAGTTGCACCTGGATATTTTTTAATAAACTACCATACTTTGATATTTGGTATTTTGGGAATTGTTTTTATTATTTTGGACTATGGCTTGGGACTTTTCTTTTGGATTTTAGGTTTTCAGATGATTTTTCATGATTAGATTTTTAAAACTATCACCTAAGACGAATTATGAATTTAGTAAGAAAAACTAGATTTCTCATTCTAATGACAAACTTAACTCAACAATCATTAATTCAAACTCAAGACTTCATTTTTGACACTTCATTTAACTAGTATTTTACAAGATATGGCAAAACTATGATTTCAAATCAACGAGTGAGGTTTGGCTATGTTATTTTTTGCTATGATATTTTCTTGAAATATGATGTTTTCTATAAACATTTTATACTTGATTTTTTTCTAAAGATAATTGGTTTTGAAAAATTTCTTTTCAAAAGAGAATTTATAAACACCATTTGGGTTTTTCTCAAACAAATCAAAATGATTATTTTAAATAATGAAATTAGTTGAAAGAAATTAATTAAATGGTTTTCTATGCCATCATCCTGGCCAGTGTGATCTTCAATATTCAATCATAACATCTAGGCTGGGTTTAGGAGGTTATAGAATCCTTTATTATTGAAGCCTGTAAACTGTGAATCCCTTCTTAAAGCTAGGTAGATCTGGTCTCTAGGCCTTTTAAAACTTGTTGGAGGTGGAGGGCTTAACCTTCCCTTCTTCATATTTTCCCTTTCAAAATTCTTACTTCTGTCTCTGATGGTCATTTCCATCTTATGGGCCTTAGCTGTCATTACTGTAAGAGTTTTACGCTCAGAAGTTGCCACTAATGCACAAATTTCATCCCTTAGTTCCCCCTCAAATTTATCACACATTTCCTTCTCCGCCTAAAACATGTTCTTTGCATAATGACTAAGTCTAAGAAATTCTCACTTATATTCCGTAACAAACATCCTACCTTGTCTCAGATATAGAAATTCCTTCCTCATTTGTTCAACATACATCTGGTTTACATATCTTTCCTCAAACTTTTCCATAAAGATGTCCTAACCAATCATTTCTTCAGGAGTTACACCAACCAATGTTTCCCACCACTAATAAACTTCTTTTTGCAATAGTGATATAGCACACAAAAGGCTATCTCAGGAGTACATTTCAATTCTTTTATCACTTTACTTGAACGAGATAACCATTGTTCAACCATAGTGGGATCACCACATTTATCACCAAGAAACTCTTTGGTACCCTTTTTTTTTAATCTCCTTTACAAGACCAATTTTGGATGAACTCACAACAGGTACTTGTAGGGCAGGTTGTGCTAGGCGAACCACTTCAGGTTGTGGTTACTGAGCTTGTGGTTCTTGAGTGTTACCCATGAATTGATCAAATAGTTGCTTCATTTCACATCCCATAGTTTTAATTATTTTATTGCTAAATTGAAAACAAGGAAGAGAGTGGTAAAGTGGTTAGGAGCTTTCATTAAATCCTAAGGGTCCCAGGTCCAAGTTTCCTTGTCATTAATTAATTTTTGTTTGTAATTTTTCCATGTTCCATATGTGTTACCGTCAAATCTCGCTTTCCATAAGGGGAGGAAGAATTTTTCTTTTTCTTTTGGTCAACATGCCTTTAGTGATGAGACTATGATCCCCTTTTCACTCCATTGTCCCCCTTTGTTGCCTTTCTCCTCTATTTTTTCCTTATGCAAGGTACAATGGATCTAGACTAAGTTGACCACTTTTTTCCATCCAACTTCCCACTCTCTTCCTTTAATTGCGGCACCATCTTCCTCTCCTCACCATTTCCTTTCTTTTTCTCTTTTCTTTAGCTCTCAACCTTCCCCTTTTTTCTTTTCATTCACATTTTCCTCCACCCTTCTTAGTTGTGCAAAACCAATATTTCACCACTGAACCACCACCTGTCACCTCTTCCCTCTCCTTTTTCTCTCTGAGTGCTACCCTCCTCCACCATGTCAACCATCACACACCACCACTTAATTCCTTTCTTCTTTTTTTCTTTCTTTTCTTTTTCTTATCTTTTCCATTAAGAAAGTGACTGAATCATTTTTCATTCCTTCTCCTCCATCAAATCGCTGCCTCTGTTGCTAGACAATCGCCATTGCCGCTTATGGTAGAGATTTTTTCCCTTTTCCTTTTCTTATTTTGAATATTCATTATTTTTATTTTAATAATCAAAATCCTACATTAATCATTTCATTTGAATCCTAATTCCAAACTCTATCTCTTCCTTAGGTTTATCTTCGAATAAATCCTCCTCTTAAATTATTCTTTCTTCTTTGATTCGTGACTCATTCGATTGGTTGATCCCATAAGCATAAAAGGGTGTATAGAAATATTTTCTCCTTTCTATTTTTTCTTCTCTTAGCCGATTACTTTAAGGGGCCTTGGTGGTTTATTTTCTCAATAATTAATGTTTCATATATCTTGTGTATAAAAGGGTCGACCGACATCAACCTAAGAGATCGTTAATTATTGAGTTTTAATCGCTAATCCAAGAGATCTTTTAAGGGTAAGTGATAATAATAATCAATAATCAATTTATTATATTAAACTCTTAAGACGATAGTCCTAACTCAAGATCATTTGTTGCTCGATTAGGTAATCTAATTGTAGATCCACGTGTGGGGGTTTTGAGAGATTTATTACACGTCAGATCTACAATCGGGTGTGGATTTTAGCACCAAATAAACTAAGACTATTATTAAATCGATAAAAATGTTGTTATTAAAGTAATGTTGTTTGATAGGGATACTATATGTATCTATAAACTGAGATAAGTCATCCTTATGGATTTTTATGACTAAGTGTTTTTCCTAGATCATATGCTTGTGAAAAGTATGTTGTGTGATATTCATGTTTGCTAATAATGTGAAAATTATGTACATCTCATTTTCATGTTATGTGATTATATGTGATATGTGATATTTGTATGAAAATAAGATGCAAAATTTTGGCCTCTTGAGTATATATGTGATTTGCATGTTAAACATGCTTACATGATTTCGAGTATATGGTAGTTTATCTATATTAATGTGACACTATTCACGATTTGATTATATGGTAGTTTATTTGCGACTCTAGTGGCCTGCCCACAATTTTGCTTATATGGCAGTTTATTTGCATTACTCTCACGCTGTTCACAATTTGGTGTGTCGATTAGACGAGTTCTGGGAAAACTTGATGTTGGCGCGTAGTAGAGATGAACAAGATTGTTTTCCTAAAATATGCATTGTTTTACAAATTATGCATTGAATGATCATGCATGATAGGCTTATGAAATATTGAGATATGTGATATTATGGCTTTATATCATATATGTTTTATATTGTGAATGAGTTTGTGTTAATTTCACACTTGGCTTAAAAAGTTCACCCCATTAGTGTTTCAACCTCTTAGGTAAATTCAAGCATAGGACTTGGATTCAACACTCGATGGAGCCTCTCGAAAAATTTTACATCATGGATATTTATTGGATTTTTAACTATTTAGATTTTGGGTCGCAATTTTGTGGACTTTTGGATTTTGGACTTTACCTTTATTTTTTTTTGTTTGTGATTTATATTTTTATGACATTAAAATTATCATTCATGCATGTAAAATTATGGGATTTTAAGTATTTTTGATAATTTCATTTTTCTAAATTAATTATGTTTTGTTAAATTTTAAATGAAATAATAATTCATAAATTTTCTAAATAGTTTTATGAAAATTCACTGTGAGCTTCTTTGTAAAAAATCATTTTTATAATTATAATATAAGATCATTCATTTTTTAAACGTTTTCAAACAACATTACTATAACGCCCCAAAATCTGAACTCTTGTTTGTTAAATATGTTATAAATTTAGTATTTGCTTTAGTGGTTTAGAGTTTAAATTGCATGTTTGAGGTCTGGGGTTCAAGTCCCACTTTTGGAAATTTGGTTATTTCTTTTTACTTAACCTTTATTCGAGAGTTCCTGATTTTAAGTTTAAATATGTGTAAATTAGAGTTACACGGGCCAGGGACATGAACATGTGTCTAGGCCGTGTAACTCATTATTTTGGAATTAGAGTCACATAGGCCAGAGACACGGGCGTGTGTCCAAGTCGTGTGAGAGGATTTTTGGGTCTCGAGTCACACGAGCGTGTGCTAGACCGTGTAACTCACTATTTTGGGTCACACAGCCGTGTGGTAGGCTGTGTATGACACTGAGGTGGGTCACTCGGGCAAGCCTTCCAATTTGTGTGAATCCACACGGGCATGTGGGCCAAAAACCAATATTTTTCTTTAGGGTCATAAACGCCATTCAACTAATCGAATATAGGCCTACCGTAGGGTTTGTGTCATCTAAATTAGCTTTACAACTTGTCATATGATGATCTAATGATGAATAAGTTGTTATCCGTATTTATATTTGTTGTGATATCTATTAATTGAGTATGATTTGTTTAATTTGAACATGATCTTAATCTGAACAACTATATGCGTATTTCTTATATCTAACAATTTTATGATTGCATTGGATCGGGATTTTTGAAAAAGGAGGAAGTGTAGACTGTTACTTATCTATTGATTCTGGTGACTAAGCCACATATACATTCTGATCTTGCAATTAGTTTGCAAGTATTTTGAAATGTGACATACCGTCACTATGCGGTGTGTAGGGATGGACGGAGATGGTGTTTAGTGGATGGGATTAGCATTTTCATCTATTTATTATAAGTTCTGTATTTGAATCTGAGAAATGCCTGGAAATGTTAACTTGAGGACATGTTTGACATGCTTCCACTTAACTGAAAACAATATGTTATACACTAAGTTTGTAAGCTCATTTAGTTTCTTTGTTTTGATTTCAGGTAACCCACAGATTTAGGTAGATTGGCGTAGCAAGAGTTCGATCATATTCGTTTATTTACTTTGTTGTTTTATCTAAATATATTCTGTTGTAGTTTTTCTTTTCGGTTTATTTTTTTAAAAGACTATATTTTTTTATGGTTTGTTTACGATCTTTAAAGTGGCTTTGAATCATTTGAATTCTTATTATTAAGTGTTACACTTTCCAAAAGTGTTTAATCTAGCTCTCCAGATTCGCCCATAACGTCCAAGCCAGGTTTGGGGTGTTACAATTACAAATAAATGACGCTTTTTCCTTTTAAAATAAATATATTTTACTAAGTATTTTTTTGAATAGATAAAATTTGTTAATCTTAGAGATTTTTTTATGTTTTGAAACTCAAAACTCTATTTTTCAAATAAATAAATAATTTTGCACGTCAATAATGTAATTTCCAAGATTTCGCCATAACGTCTAGTTAGGTGTGGGGAATTACAATCATCATCGTGAAAAAAAATTCCTAAAGGCATTATCTGCATTACCCATATTATTGGTAGGAGTTCATTCTTGTATAGGCATATGACTCTTTATTTCTTCCTCAATAGCTTCTCTAAATTCATTAGACATTTTATTATATCACTACAAACGAAAATTTAACTTATTTCATAGATTAAAGACTAAGCTAGAGGCATATTATGCATGATGGGATGTGACACAACCTTCAGGGTTTCTGATAATCGACTAAACCTTGGTTCGGATACCAAATTTGTAACACGCCAAACCTAATCCCTTAAAAGGACCCAAGTATGTCCTATCACTATTTAGAAAATCATCCATTTTTAAAATTGTTTCTAGTGAAAACTTTGTATAATTTGCACTGTTCGAATTAAACCCTTAATAAAATATTAAAATATAAGCTAATTGGTGTATAAACTTCAATAAGATAATTTCATTAAAGCATTGTTTATCAATCATAAGTTTCAATTACAATTTCATCTCAAAATACAACTAGACATCACCCACATATGTCATGTATAGTACAAATAAACATGTCTCACAGCAGCAAATATCCTTTAGGGTAGTACTTTAGAAAGTCTTCCTTTAACATTGGATTGGAGAAGGAAATTGATAATAGGGTAAGTTTAAAAGAACTTTTTGAGTTCCATAGAGGTCTTAAGCAAAATACTAATAGCACAATCTAATCTTTCAAAGGAATCACTCAACATTGTAGAGTACACCCAATGGCGTATACAGAACTCAGAGAGACACAATACGCCAATGGCGTGCCACATGGGTGAATACTATACACCAAAAAAATATAACTCAAACATTCAATTTTCATGCCAGCTACATACCCGAAGTTTAAAGTCAGATCAGATTAGATATTTTTCTATCATTCATATATATTCTCTCCTTACAGCTCCCATTTTAGAATCATTTAGTAGTATGTTTAATTGTGTCATGCCAACCCAGTTTGCAATATATATCTGCCCTACCAGGAGCACACAACATGTTTTCCTTTAACTCCATTTCTGTAGAACAATTCATATCATATATTCTTTCCTAAAGCAGATGGTAATGGCTTTACATGAAAATGACCAATACTTTTTATCCTAAACATACAGAGCTCAAACTAATGACTCTGGACAGACAACCATTATTCAAACTCACATACATTGATCATACTTTACAGAGTAAGAATACTTACCTTACAGTATTATAAAGTAAAGATAATTACAACACATGAAAGTAAAAAGGAACTCACTAGGAAAATAACAATGTCTAAATAATAGGTCCTTTGCCTTTTTCACCCGAACCTTTAATAATGTCTTAAGCTAAAAATAAGGTTATTTAAACATATCAGATTACTACTTCATCAAATCTAAACATGCATCCATGAAACATTAACACTTAACCAAGAACCAGGAAGTTTCCTTCCTTTCACACTGGTCTAACACTTATGCATGTAGAATCAAAAACACGTAAATAGCCTTAAAAATAATATAGTGATAGTGTAACACCTTTTACCCGTATTCAACGCCAGAATAGGGTACGAGGCATTATCGGACTTAAACACAAGTAATCATATAGAACTGAGACATAAATTTCCATCCAAACCAAAACTTTTCATATACATTCATATTGTCCCTATTACGAGCCTACGAGGCCCAAAACATACATTGGGTATGGTTTGGGACTAAAATGGGAACATTCAAAATTGTTACAACACTTAGAAAATTTTCATGCTTTGGGGGGTCACACGCCTGTGTGGCTTGGGACATGCCCGTGCCCTCAGCCTGTGTAACTCTCTGTTTATGATGTCATTAATAAATTAGGGTCAAATGGCCAAGGCACATGCCTGTGTGCTAGGCCGTGTGGGTAATTTTATTTTCATAATTTTTCATAAATTAGGTGGAGACTTCACACGCCCTGGGCGCACGCCATGTCCCTGGGCCTTGTCCTTCACACGGCTGAGACACAGGGCCGTGTCTCTGTCCGTGTGGTAATTCGAAGCTAAAATTCAAGAATGTAGGGGACCCATGGCTGGATCGCACACCCAATAGGCAAGCTGTGTGTCACACACGGTATAGACATAGGCCTTTGTGTCTACCTGTGGGGACAAAAATAAGGCTATTTACCAAACCTTTTTGCCACCCTTACTTGCACCAACCTACACAACATCAAACAACACCAATCCAAGCATATACATACTACCAATTCAGCCACAACCAAGACATCCAACATCAATTACATGCTATTTTCTATCACGTACAACATCTCATACTTATCATCAACAACCATGTAATAACCACATCTATGAAAGGCATCATCATATGTATATACACTTAACCAATATTAGTTAATACCATATGGCGATTTACAAAATGAATCAATTACCATTACAAGCCAACACACTTGGCCAAATCAATAATGACACATATTGTAACACCCATTACCCATATACAACACTGGGACAGGGTACAAGGCATTACCAGACTTAAACATAACCAATCATAAAAAATTGGGCCACAAAATTTCTTTCAAAATAAAAGCTTTTCAATCACATGCAAATTGTCCCTTATAAGGGCCTACAAGGCCCAAAGCATACACTGAAGGTGGTTCGGGACTAAACCGGGAACCTTCAAAACTTCTGGATAACTTAGAAAATTTTCTTGTCTTGGAGAGTCACATGCCTATACGGGTAGGCCGTGTGGTCACACACGTACGTGTGGCTCGAAACACGCCCGTGTAACTCTCTGACTATTACGTCATCAACACAATTAGGGTCACACGGCCAAGGCACACGCCCGTATGCTTAGGCCATACGGCGAATTAAATTCCACAAATAAAGTGCAAACTTCACACGGCCTAGGCACATGCCTATGTCCTAAGGCTGTGTCCTTCACACGGCTGAGACACACGGTCGTGTCTCTGCCTATGTGTTTACTACTGGGCAATCTGTTTTGCATAATTGGGGTGTAGGGGACACAAGGCCAGATCACACTCCTATGGGGTAGGCCGTGTGTCACATACGGCCAAGGCACATGCCTGTGTGTCTAACCGTGTGGATAATTTCTAGGCTACTTTCCAAGCCATTTTTCACCCTTAAACACTCACATACTTACACACACCTCATGGAGTGTAACATGGCACATTTGATTACTCAAGCATTCACATTCATGGTTAAATTATGACTTGGCAGTGTCAACACATCACCTATTCAAACTATCATGTTTTCAAATAGCATTCCACACCAATTTCATATTTATCTATCATCTTTACTAACCTGCTTTCAAGTTACCCACTTGTATCACCTTTATTGACATACACATTAATCATATCTCATACACCCAACATACATGCCATCCATCACACTCATTATCCATAGTAACCATAACCACATTAAAGCATAAGCACATTTGCATGCATGCGCCAATAATTAGGGTTACAACCCAAATAATCGATATGAGCCACCTCTCATGGCCATATACAAAATAATCATAATACCATCATGAGCCAACACATTTGGCTAACCAATATGACACATAACAAAAAGACTAAGTCCCTATACATGCCATACTCAAAATGATAAGACTAGCTATACCCAAATGTTCAATTGATAGTGTGATCGAGTCTCCAACGTCTCCCGATCCCCGAGCTAGCTTGGCAACACTATAAGAAAAGGAAAGGAAAGGGGGTAAGCATTAAAGCTTAGTAAGTTCACATGAAAATAAATGGTAACTTAAACAAGCTTCAATCATGCATTTAACATAACGAACATAATCTTGCATTTTATCAATTCATATAAACTTATTCCTCATGTATATATAAATACATGTTCTTACCATGAGCTCATCATATTTCATGTCATTCACATAAGTTAGATGTACATACCTGTGCCCACTTGCACATTATAACTTACTTTCGTGTTTTGATGCAATTGTTATGATTACTCATAGAACTTATTTGAACTACTTGTTGAACACTCAGAATACTATCGGATACGTCGAAAGTTTGCACCTAAGTGCCTTACATGTAGCCAATGCTACTTCATATCTCAGATCACATGTTTCTCGTTTAAGAGCTACTAACGGGTTTGCTCATACATGCTGTCAGGTATCCGCAGCACATGCCGGACTACCTCGCCATCAATAACATATACGAGACCAGTACCTGGATGCCAAAACATGTGTCACATATATCAGAAACTCAGACCACAACTTAATGAGTACAGATGTCACATATATCATGAACACATACCACAATTCAATAAGTTCAGATTACATAATTCCCAGTGACATGTCACTTGTATCCTAAACTATTCCTAAGGTTCAAATGGGATTCTTCGATACCACATTTCTATCGAACTTGCTCGTAATGTCGAGTTCAATACTCATAGCACGAATCACATATTCATGGAATTGTCAAGCATAATTCATAATGCAATTTAGGCTATAAACACATGATACAACATCACATTAAATATGTATGTATTTACCATACATGCAATATTAAAGCATTTAAAGTATGGTTCATGTTGCATTATTTACAAATGAACTTACCTCGGTATAAAAATGATAGAAAAAAGCCTAATCCTCGTAAATTTTGTTTTTCCCCCGATCAAGACCCGAATCACATTTTTCTTGATCTATAATGCCAAATTTAACTTGTTCAATACACACATTGGTCAACTCGACCCATAACACATACTTTGGTAAAATTACTATTTTACTCTAACTTTTTGCTTATTTACACTTTAGTCCGTAAGCCCGTAAAATGAAATGCATGCAATTTCTTGGTTACCCAAGTCTAGCCGATTCATATTCTAACTCATATCAACCCACATTTTTCTTGATTTCACATTTCTACTACTCATTTTTTTACACCTTTTTCAAACAAGTCCTTTTTATCTGTCTTCATTAAAAATCACTTAGCAAAAAATGTTTATCACAAATCAAACATTCATATTCCTCCATTAAACATCAAAATATAACCATGTCACACATGGGTCAAATTTCATACATGAACCCTAGCTCAAAATAATGGTAGAAATAGCTAGATCAGTTGATGAAAACTTCAAAAATGTAAAGAACATTAAAAACGGGATTTGGGAGCACTTACAATCAAGCTTGAAAATGTTGAAAACCCTAGCTATGGAGTCTCACCAAAATCTCGGCACCCTTAGAGGATATGGACAACAGTTTTGCTTGAATTTCCCTTTTTATTCTTTTATTAACTAAATGACCAAAATGCCCTTAATGCCTTTCTTTCAAAATTTTCCTATCCATGCCCATTTTTGTCCAAAATTTTATAACTTAGTCAAATTGCTATTTAAAGACCTCTAATTAATAATCTAATGCAATTTCATACTTGCAGCTTCTAGAACACAAGTTTTACAACGTATTCAATTTAGTCCCTAAAGTTAAATTGGACACTTTAGGCATAGAATTTCTTCATGAAAATTTCACACAAACATGAAATCATATCATGGATCATCAAATAATTATAAAATAATTATTTCTATTTCAGATTTGTGGTCTCAAAATCACTATTTCAATTAGACCCTAATTCAGGATGTTACACATATCACAAAAAGACCAAGTCCCTATACATGCCATAACTCCAAATAATGGAATCATAAGTACCCAAAACGATAATGTAATAGTGTGAATGGATCTCCAATCGTCTTCGATCCCCAAACTGGCTTGATGACACTATAAGAAATGAAAAGGAAGGGGGTAAGCTTGAAGCTTAGTAAGTTAGCATGTAAATAATAATCAACTTTAAACATAAAATAACATACACATAACATGATGTAAATCAGGGCAAAATCATCAAGTGATCATAGACATATCTTACATCCTTACCAATAGTGCATCTTAAACTGTGATAATTTCTTATGAGTTTTGTGTACATACCGGTACCACTTCATAACATAATCATAACCTTTCACATCTTTGACATAATCTTTAAATCACCCGTTGAACCACTTAGAATACTAAAGGATACTCAGGAATCACATACACATAGAATCTATAACGCCCCAAAAATCTTGAAACCCAAAAATCCCAAAATCTCGAACTTTCTTTGTTTTCAGTTTTGATAAAAATTGTGTTTCATGTTCCTAGCCATGTGATAATTATAGTAGGTCTTAATTAAGGTTTAAGTTCAAACCTAGGGGTAAATGAAATTATAGTTTAATTATTAAAAAAACCTTGTTGGCAAGTAGTTGGGCTTTTAAATAAAGATAGGGAAAATGGCATCAAAAACCCTTGTGGAAGAGTGGATAAGTGACGCCAATTAAAGTGTAGGGAGGTGGCGTTAGTGGCTAGCAAGGAGATCCAAGGTTCGAATCCTAGTTTAGCATTTTTCGAAGTTTAATTTTGGCCTTCTAGAAGGATGGAAGTGGCATGAAGATGGACTCCAAGGGGAGTGATCAGAAGAGAAATTTTGAGGAAAGGATTAAGGGGATATCAGGGAGAAAAAAGAGGAGATGAGAAGTGAGGAGCAAGTGGAGCCGAAATGGGAACTTGGGCTTGTGGAATTTGGCCATAAGGGTTATAAATAGGTGCCAAATGCAAGGGTATCAGGCTACTGCCGAAATTGTTTTCACCTTGCTACCGGAAACCCTTTTTGCTTCAAGATCCAAAAAGCCAAAAAACCCTTTTCTTTTCTTTCTTTCTGTCAATTTCTGCTTCTACTCTTCTTCTTTACTCTGTGCCAAATATACCTTATTCACCATACTAAGTTTGGAAGCCGAATCTTCCAAGGGCCGAATACTCTTTGACCGAATCTAGTGTAAGTGTTGCTCTTCCAGTCGATTTTTGCTAAGGTATCGATTATTGTTCCTCACTTCTTCTAATCGGTTTTTTGGTAGGACTAGGTATCGAATTTTAGTTTTTGGATCCGTGCCCAATTTGCTCTTCAGGTGAGAGACGTTGGTAAGTACTCTTAATCTTAGTTGGTCGAATGGTCATAGTTAAGGTAAGGGGACTTGTGTTGGATACGAGTCACCTATTATTCTGGTTTTAATAGTTAAGATTGATGCAGATCTAGGAGTTGATTGTGGTTTGTGATTAAAGAAGGGGTTGTTATACTTGTCGACTAAGGTAAGGTGAAAGGTGAGGTTTCAGTTTTAGTAAAAATATGCATTAAGTATGTGATTAATTATAGGATGATATCATTTGTAGGTTGGTGACTAAGGGAATCGCAGCACGCTTGCTTGCCAGGTGTGTACATACACTGCACACACAAGTAGATCGACAAAAGCCGAAAGTCGAAATGCTGAAAAGTCGAAAGTTTGGCTGCGGTAGTCTTGCGAGTGCGTGAACACTCGTGAGGAGGAAACCGATAGGTTTTCTGAGGCCCATGGACGATTCCATGGACTTGGGCTGTGATCTGGCCAACCGGGCCAGAATAGGCTTAATGGGCCCGATGGGCTGTTGGGCCCATAATAGGCAAAATTTGATAATTGATGCTATGTGATAGAAAATTTGTGTGTGAGCATGCATATAAGGTGATTTGGGCCTAACGAGCCATATAAAGGTGATTTGGGCCTAATAGGCCATACGAATATGAATTGGGCCTGATGGGCCATATGAATGTGAATTGAGGCTTGATGGGCCAAGTGGGCCATATGCATGTATGTAGGGGTTTTGGGCCTAGTATATGATAACTACATACAACTTTATTAGTATATTGCGATCGTGGACAAGTCATAGGGTTAAGGTGTAGCAACGGGTATATGCATGTCTAGGATTAGATCTAGGGAGAGCTTGGTACTTAAGCGGTCCTAATGACTCACTTCCTCTTCTCTAGAATCCTACCTGGTGCATAGTATTCATTCATCTTAGCTCACGGGATTTGTCAAGGGGCCAAGGTAAGTTAAAACCGTAATAAAAGGAAAATTACCAAATGCCCCTAGGGGCAGAAATGACCAAAATACCCCTAGGTGTTAAATGTAAGTTTTATGGATGTGACATGCATACATATGATATTCTGCTTAGGTTGCATATGGGTTGGGAATAATGGAACGGAGGAAGTATATGAGGATCGCATTGTTGCTTGACAATCGTGGATCCACCGACGGCTTTTAAAGCCCAATAAGTAAATGAAGGAAGTTCCGCAACCGGGCTACCATTGATGTGTCGGTTGGATGGATCGGTATTTTTATCCCCACATGGTGTGATGATGGACAGAGCTGGTGTGTAGCGGATGGATAATTGGGATGGGATTGCATTGCATGTTTGATGTGTAAGGATTTTTGAATGCTTGCTTTTCGTTGAGGGTTGTACACACTGAGTTTGCGAAAACTCACTTCCTCTTTTATTTTATTTTTAGGTGATGCTCAGTAGAAGGTTCGATGTTTGGAGGGACTCTGGGTGGCCAGCTAGCAAGATAATTTGGACTTGTTTTTTTTAAAAAAGCATATAAGTTTCTATTTTATTAAGTACTATTCAAAACAGATTGTAATAGGGCTTCCATTTTGTTATTATTTGGATTATTATTTCTATGTGATGTAATTATAAGAAGTTGAACATGGTTTCTTAAACTATAGTATGTCTTCTTTACGTTTCCGCAACTAAATTTTTAAGTGACATGTTTTCATCAAATCTTATGTTTCAAACAAGTTATTGAAAGGGGTTTTTTTTTTAATTAATATTTTCCTTTATTTTAAGAAGGGTTTTCAATGAAAACACGATTTTCGCTAAAACACTTCAATGTGACATGCCAAATTCGGCCATAACGTCCGAGCTGGGTTTGGGGTGTTACAGAATCATACCAATGCCATATCCTAAATATGGTCTTACATGGGATCTCATATCGATGCCAATAGCCCAACTACGGTCTTACACGATTCTTATATCGGTGCGATGTCCTAGACACGATCTTACATGAAATATCATAACGATGCCATATCTCGGATATGGTCTTACACGTAAACTCATAGCCCTAATGTAACGACATTTGTATCCTAGCTATTCCTAAGGTTCAACAGAGAATTTTTCCGTATTGAATATTTACCGAACAAATCCATAATGATAATTGTACAAGTCATGCAATAAAAAAATATTAAATACATAATGTAAGTTGCATTATTTACACACGAACTTACCTCGGTACAAAAATAGTAGAAATGGATCTAATAGTTAATGGCCTTGTTTTTCCCGCGATCAAGATCCGAACTTCGTTTATCTTGATCTATAATAGTAAATTTAGCTTATTTAATTATCACATTATTCAATTCAATCCAAAAATCATACTACGACAAAATTACATTTTTACCTCTAAACTTTGACATATTTACATTTTTGTCCCTAGGCTCGTAAAATGATATGCATTCAATTTCTTTGTTACCTAAGCCTATTCGACCCACACATGCTTATATCAGCCCACATTTTTCATCAAATCAGATTTTTACTACACATTTTACAGCTTTTACAAATAGGCCCCTTTTAGGTATTTTCATGAAAAATCACCTAGTAAAAGTTGTTTATTACACATGAAACTTTCATTTTTTACCATTAAACATCAACATACATGCATGGCACACATGGGTAAATTTTTAAACATGAACCCTACTTCAAAATAATAGTAGAAATGGAAAGATCGAGTGAAAACGACTTCAAAAATGTAAAGAGCATTAAAAACGGGGCTAGAATACACTTACTATCAAGCTTGAAAGTTGAAGAAACCCTAGCTATGGTGTCTTGAAAATTTTGGCTAAGGGAGGAAGAAGATGGACACAATTTTGACTTGTTTTTCCCTTTTTATTCTTTTATTTACCAAATGACCAAAATGCCCTTTTAGCCTTTCTTTGAAATTTTATCTCTCCATGCCCATTTTTGTCCAATAACTTAACAAATGGTCTATTTACCATCTAAGGACCTCTAATTTAAAATCTCATATCAATTAGATACCTCTAACATGTAGAACTCAACTTTTTCACTTTTTACGATTTAGTCTTTTTGACTAAATTGAGTGCCCAAACATCTGGATTTTCTAACGAAATTTTCATGAAATTATTCCGTAAATCCATAGACCATGAAAATATAATAAAAAAAGATTTAATACGTCAGATTTAGGTCCCAAAATCAATGTTCCGACTAGGCCCAAAATCGGGATGTTATAACTCTCCCCCGTAGGGATTTTTGTCCCCGAAAATCTTACCGGTAAAAAGGTTTGGGTATTGTTTTCTCATGGTTTCCTCGGGTTCCCATGTAGCCTTTTTAACCCCATGCTTTTTCCATAATACTCTCATGAGGGCTATACTTTATTCCTCAATTGTTTGACTTCTTAAGCCAAAATCTTAATTGGCTCTTCGCCATAAGTCATATTCGGTCAAATCTCAAGCTCTACCGGTGAAATCACATGTGAAGGGTCTGATTCGTATTGGCGCAATATAGACACATGGAACGCATCGTGAATTCTTTCCCAGTTCATATGGTAAATCCAACCGATATGCTGCTAGCCCTATCTTTTCGGTAATCTCATACGGTCCAATAAAATGGAGACTCAACTTGCCCTTTCGGCCAAATTTAAGAACTTTCTTCCACGGAGACACTTTCAGGAATACCTTATCATCGACCTGAAACTCAATCTCTTTCCATATCAAATCCGCGTAGGATTTCTGTCTATCCGAAGTTGCTTTCAAACAATCACGAATTGTCTTTACTTTTTCTTTGGTTTCTCTGATGAAATCGACCCTGTGAATCTAATTCTCTCTGAGTTCAGTCCAATACAATGATGTTCGACACTTGCGGCCATATAATGCCTCATAAGACACCATCTTAATGCTTGACTAAAAATTGTTGTTATAGGAAAATTCGACCAATGGTAGATATTTTTCCCAACTACCCTCGAATTCTAAAACACAACATTGGAGCATATCTTCAAGTACTTGAATTGTTCTCTCGGATTGACCATGGGTCTGTGGATGAAAACCGGTACTAAAATTTAATTTTGTACCCAAGGCTTCTTGCAACTTTTTCCAAAACCTCGAAGTAAACCTCGGATCTCTATCTGAAACAATGGAAACCGGCACCCTGTGCAATCTCACAAACTCAATAATGTACAGTTCAGCTAGCTTATCAAGTGAATAATTAATACGTATTGGTATAAAGTGAGCCGGTTTCGTCAATCTATCAACCACAACCCATATAGCATCTTTCTTATTCGGAGTCAAAGGCAAACCCGTTACAAAATCCATCGTAATCCTATCCCATTTCCACTCAGGTACCATCACTGGCCGAAGTAAACCTAAAGGCACTTGGTGTTCGACTTTCATGTGTTGGCAAATCAAACATCTCGAAACAAACTCGGAGATATCTCTTTTCATGCCCGACCACCAATACATTTTCTTCAAATCACTATACATTTTTGTACTACCCGGATGCACAGATAAACAACTATTATGAATTTCATGGAGAATTTTCTGAATAATCTCATCATTTTTTGGCACACAAATTCTATCTCGGAACATCAAACAATCGTCAAATCCGACAGGAAAATCTGAATCACTAACCGATTCAAAATGAGCTCTCTTGGCTTGCAAATAACTGTCACATTTCTTGGATTCACAAATTTGCTAAACAAACATCGGCCTAGCTCTCAATTCGGCTAGAATCGAACCATTATCGGATAAGGTCAACTGAGTGTTCATAGCTTTCAAAGAAAACAAACTCTTCCTACTCAACTTCCTACACAAGGCATCTGCGACTACATTCGCTTTACCCGGGTGATAGTCAATCACCAATTCATAATCTTTCAACAATTCAAGATATCTTCGTTGTCGTAAGTTCAAGTCCTTCTGAGTCATCAAATATTTTAAACTCTTATGGTCGATAAAAACATGACATTTCTAACTGTACAAATGATGTCTCCAAATCTTCAACGCAAACACAATGGTGGCTAGCTCCAAATCATCGTGCGGTTCCAATTACCTCGAGGCATAAGCTATCACTTTGCCTTCTTGCATAAGTACACAACATAATCCATTCAAGGATGCATCACTATAGATCACAAATTCTTTTCCCGGCTCAAGCTGTACTAAAATCAGTGACTCAGTCAACAATGCCTTCAACTTCTCAAAACTCTGTTGACACCTTTGTGACCATTCGAACTTGACATCCTTTTGTAGCAACTTTGTCATCAGAGTAGCAATCATGGAAACAAAAGCCTAGAAAGCTTCTAACCTCGGATTCCTCGGCGGTTTCCAATCAACAATTGCTGAAATCTTACTCGGGTCAACTCGAATACCATCATCCGAAACAATGTGCCCCAAAAATCTGACTTATCAAAGCCAAAACTCACTTTTACTAAACTTAGCATACAACTTTTTATCTCTCAAAGTTTGGAAAACAGTTCTCAAATGCTCAGCATGCTCGGACTCATTTTGAGAATAAATCAAATATCATCAATAAATACAACCACAAACTTATCTAAGTACGGTCTAAAAACCCAATTCATTAAGTCCATAAACACAGCAGAGCATTCATTAAACCAAAAGGCATAACCAAAAATTCATAGTGACCATACCTCATCCGAAATGTAGTTTTCGGCACATCCGATTCTTTAACTCTCAACTGATAGTAACCGAAACTCAAGTTTTTCTTTGAAAACCATATGGCCCCTTTCATTTGGTCAAACAAATCATCTATTCTCGGCAATGGATACTTATTCTTTATGGTCATTTTATTGAGTTGTCGATAATCAATGCAAAATCTCATAGAATCGTCTTTCTTTTTCACAAATAGTACTGGTGCACCCCACAAAGAAAAACTAGGTCTCGGAAAACCTTTATCCGTCAACTCTTGCAACTGAGCTTTCATCACTTTTAATTCTATTGGAGTCATTCTGTACGGAGCAATCGAAATAGGGGCAGTGCCAGGGACTAACTGAATACCTAATTCAACTTTTGTAACTGGAGGCAATCCAGGCAACTCTTCCGGAAACACATCTGAATACTCGCATACTACCGGCACTGACTCTATCTTTAACTCAAACAGTTTGGTATTCAACACAAAGGCAAGATAAGATTCATACCCCTTTCTCATATACCTCTCAGCTGTCATAGAAGAGATCACAACTAGCAATCTATTTGATTCATCTGATTCAACCCGAAGAATATCACCATTTTCACACTATAATTCAATAATTTTTCTTGCACAATTTACTACCACATCATGAATGGTAAACCAGTCCATACCAAGAATTACATCAAATTTATCAAATGGGAAAAGCATAAGATTAGTCGAAAAATAATGACCTCTAATCATCAAAGACAATTCTTTCATGTCAACTAACACATGCTTGCTTAGAGGGTTCGACATTTCTATCATAAATTCTGTGGACTCAATAGGCATATTCATACTCGATACCAATTTCATACAAACATAGGAATGGGATGATCCTGGATCAATAAAGCAATCACATGAGTATCATAGAGAGAAAAAGTACCCGTAATCACATCAGGAGATGAAGCCTCTTTGCGAGCGCAAATGGCATAAGTCCTCGGATATCATAGCCGGGTCTCTGGATGCACTCTTGCTACTCGTTCCATTTCTCGAATTTCTCTGTGGCCTCCCTCTAGAAGTAATATTACCTGATCTTGCACTCTGAAATTTCTCTTTTTCAACCACCTGGGGCCAATCTCTAATGAAGTGATCTTAGGAACCACACTTGAAACAAGTTCGATTGTTCACCCAACACTCACCGGGGTGACGTCTACCACAATATGGACATTCAGGTCTACTAGGTCGAGCATTACCTACACTCGCTATCGAAGTAGTCTGAGCCTTATAATCGGAATATTGTTTCCCTTGGTTTCTATTTGAAAACCGAACTGAAACAATTGATCGAGTATTAAACTCTCTAGGTTTCTTACCCATCTGTCTCTTCTTCAAGTTTCGAGACTCATACTCAGCTTTTCTTTCTCTTTAGGCAACTCCTCGGCCTTTCAAGCTCTTTCTACAAGCACAACGAATTCTTTCAGTTCAAGAATGCCAACCAATAATTGGATGTCTTCGTTCAGCCCATATTCAAATCTCTTACACATGATAGCTTCAGTTGAAACACATTCTCGAGCATATTTGCTCAGCCTCACAAACTCACGCTCATACTCCGTTACCGTCATTCAACCCTGTTTTAACTCAAGGAATTCTTTTCATTTCTAATTGATAAATCTCTGGCTAATGTACTTCTTACGGAACTCTTCTTGGAAAAATTCCCAATTAACTCTCTTCATTGGTACAACTGACACAAGGGTGTTCCACCATTGATAAGCTGTGTCTCTCAGAAGTGATACTACACATTTCATACATTCCTTAAGTGTGCATGATAACTCATCAAATACCCTGATGGTATTCTCAAGCCAGAACTCTGGCCTTTCGGTATTGTTATCTATACCTGCTCGAAACTCTTTAGCTCCTTGTTTTCAAATCTTATCAATTGGAGGTCTACTCAATCTCACGAAGTCCATACCTCAGGGTGCTACGGGGATAGGCTGAGGAATAGGTAGGGGTTGAAGGGGTTGAGCGTTCGAGTTCGTTCGAATGAACTCTGTATACCATGAGTTCATCATATGGAGAAAGGCTTCCCTGCCTCCTACTCCTTGACAAACTGTAGGGGTTCTACTATCAGACGGCGTTGCCCCTTGAGCGGGAGCCGACACATTACTTTCAACTTCATTAGCCTTAGCTCTGTTGGGATCCATTGCTATATGAAAACACAATTTTCAACTGTCAGGAGTCATCAAACTATCACAGTTCATTTATAGCATGTATACCTAGACTCGTACACACGTTATGCTAGTCCGAGAATCGACTAAATCATAGCTCTAATACCATTAAATGTAACACCCTTTACCCGTATTTGACCTGGAATAGGGTACAACACATTATCAGACTTATGCACAAGTAATCACGCAGAACCGAGACATGAATTTCCATCCAAATTAAAACTTTTCATATACATACATATTGTCCCTACTACAAGCCTACGAGGCCCAAAACATACATTGGGAGTGGTTCGGGACTAAACTGAGAACTTTCAAAATTGTTACAAAACTTAGAAAATTTTCATGCTTTGGATGGTCACACACCCGTGTAGCTTGGGGCATGTCCGTGCCCTCAAACAGTGTAATTCTTTGTTCATGACATCATCAACAAATTAGGGTTACACAGCCAAGGCACACGCCCATGTGTTAGGCTGTGTGGGAAATTTTATTTTCATAATTTTTCATAAATTAGGTGCAGACTTTACACGCCCTGGGCACATGCCCATGTCCCTAAGTCGTGTCCTTCACACAGTTGAGACACACGACTGTGTCTCTACCTATGTGTCCAATTCGAAGCTAAAATTCAACAATGCAGGGGACACAAGACCGAATCAAACACCCAATGAGCAAGCCATGTGTCACACATGGCCTAGACACATGCCCGTGTGTCTACCAGTGTGGACAAAAATAAGGCTATTTACCAAGCCTTTTTGCCACACTTACTTGCACCAACCTACACAACATCAAACAACAAAAATCCAAGCATATACATACTACCAATTTAGCCACAACCAAGACATCCACATGTCAATTTCATTCTATTTTCTATCACATACAACATCTCATACTTATTATCACAAACCATGCAATAACCGCATGCATGAAAGGCATCATCATATGTATATATACTTAACCAATATCAGTCAATACCATATGGCCATTTACAAAATGAATCAATTCCATTACAAGCCAACACACTTAGCCAAATCAATAATGACATATATCACATAAAGACCAAGTCCCTATACATGCCATAACTCAAAATAATGGAATCATAAGTACCCAAAACGATAATTTGATAGTGTGAATGGATCTCTGACCGTCTTCGACCCTCGAACTGGCTTGATGACACTATAAGAAATGAAAAGGAAGGGGGTAAGCTTGAAGCTTAGTAAGTTAGCATGTAAATAATAATCAACTTTATACGTACAATAAGATACACATAACATGATGTAAATTAGCACAAAATCATCAAGTGATCATAGACATATTTTACTCATTTGCATCCTTACCAATAGTGCATCTTAAACTATGATAATTTCTCATGAGTTTTGCATACATACCTGTACCACTTCATAACATGATCATAACATTTCACATCTTTGACATAATCTTTAAATCACCCATTGAACCACTTGGAATACTAAAGGATACTCGGGAATCACATACACATAGAGTCATACCAATGCCATATCCCAGATATAGTCTTACATGGGATCTCATATCGATGCCATGTCCCAAACACGGTATTACACAAAATCTCACAACGATGCCATATCCCGGATATGGTCTTACACGTAAACTTATAACCCTAATGTCATGACATTTGTATCCTAACTATTCCTAAGGTTCAACAGGGAGTTTTTCCGTATCGGATCTTGGCTAAGTAAATCCATAATGATAATTGTACAAGTCATACAATAACAAAATATTAAATACATAATATAGGTTACATTATTTACACTCGAACTTACCTTGGTACAAAAATAGTAGAAATGGATCTAATCATCAATAACCTTGTTTTTTCCCTTGATCAAGGTCCGAACTTCGTTTATCTTAATCTATAATAGCAAATTTAGCTTATTTAATTATCACGTTATTCAATTCAGTCTAGAAATCATACTATGGCAAAATTACATTTTTGCCCCTAAACTTTGACATATTTAGATTTTTGTCCCTGGCTTATAAAAAGAAATGCATTTAATTTCTTTGTTACCCAAGCCAAGCCGACCCACACACATGCTCATATCAGCCCATATTTTTCATCAAATTAGATTTTTACTACACATTTTACAACTTTTACAAACAGGTCCCTTTTAGGTATTTTCATGAAAAATCACCTAGTAAAAGTTGTTTATTACACATAAAACTTTCATTTTCTACCATTAAACATCAACATACATGCATGGCACACATGGGTAAATTTTTAAACATGAACCCTACTTCAAAATAATGGTAGAAATGGAAAGATCGGGTGAAAACAACTTCAAAAACATAAAGAGCATTAAAAACGGGGCTAGAATGCACTTACTATCAACCTTGAAAGTTGAAGAAACCCTAGCTATGGTGTCTTGAAAATTTCGGCTAAGCGAGGAAGAAGATGGACATAATTTTGACTTGTTTTTCCCGTTTTATTCTTTTATTTGCCAAATGACCAAAATGCCCTTTTAGCCTTTCATTGAAATTTTATCTCTCAATGACCATTTTTGTCCAATAACTTAACAAATGGTCTATTTAACATCTAAGGACCTCTAATTAAATCTCATATCAGTTGGACACCTCTAACATGTAGAACTCAACTTTTGCACTTTTTACGATTTAGTCTTTTTGACTAAACTGAATGCCCAAACGTAAGAATTTTCGAACGAAATTTTCACGAAATCATTTCGTGAAGATGTAGACCATGAAGATGTAGACCACGAATACATTTATACAATCATAATCAAAATCCATTCATCGCAATCACATTGTCCTGTATAAGGTCCTACGAAACCTTAAAACAAGCTTAGAAGTGTTCGGGACTAAACCGATAACATTTGCAAATTTTGGAAGATTTAGAAACTTTTCCAACATTTAAGGCGTCACATGCCCGTGTGAACAGGCCATGTGCATGTCTGGTGGCCGTGTGAAAATAGGGCATACATACTGAGTTGCACCACATGGCCAGAGACACGCCCGTGTGCTATGGTCGTGGGAAAAACTAGATGAGCTACTGACTTAGGTCACACAGTCGACCACATGCCCGTGTTTCTAGCCTGTGTACCATTTGAAATGGCCACACACACCTATGTGCCAAGGCTGTGTGATTCACACGGCCACCAGACATGCCCTTGTGTCTAGGCTATGCTCAAGACTAACTTGAATCCCTAATTATGTCCTACGGGACATACGGCCGTGTAGCATGACCGTGTGTCACACACAGTTGAGATGCACGCCCGTGTCTCTGCCCATGTGGACAAAAATAAGCCATTCGAAAAGCCAAATTTGTCACCCTTTTCTCATGCACACCTAGCCATCAAAATGGTATCATTTCAACATATATATAGGTAGCCAAAACATGCTAATTCACTCACATATCATGCCATCTATCATCAATCATTTCATACCAAAATATATCATTTCTCAAGCATTAATATATCAACTAATAACTAACCAAATGAGCAACCACTTAGTGTAACACCCCTAACCCGTACCCGTTGCCGGAGGGTTAAGGAGTATTACCATACAAGCACGAAATTCCATTTAACTTTATTCGAATAACTCCCGTTGGCAACTTATAAAACCGAATTCCAACTTGTTTTTTTTCCAATTATACAATATACAAAAGAGTCATCTCAAGTTAATGGGTACATTGATTCATTCTTAAGTTCAATTCACGTCAAAACATGGAAAACATTAATCAAATATCAACCACACATTCACATTAACTATGTGGAACACATATAGTAACTTAACAAGCCATTTTCGCATGGCTATACATATATACAACATCAAAAAGTCAAGCCTATACATGCCATTATCAAAGTTTAGCTACTAGAGTACCGAATGGGCTTAGATAGTGTGGACAACTTCGACTTTGAGATTCCCGAGACCTTAGCTAACGAACAAGATCTATAAAACAGAGAATTAAGGACAACAGAGTAAGCATTTCTATGCTTAGTAAGTTTTAAGCAATGAAATCATTTAAAATTAAAACATAGAATTCATAAGGCTTATCATCTTTTCTTTGACCAAATGTAACCATGACTAAATATATCACTATTATTGATGCATGTCATTTTAAATTTTTCCTTAAACACAAATTCATATCACGTAGATAACTTCTTTTTATCCAACCAACTTCATCATTTGGCCAAATACATCTAATTCAATTAGCTAAATAAATACATATACGCATATTCACATATTCATGTTACTTCACACTTCAACCAATATACTCACATGCTCAGAGCCAATCTTAACATATTTCCACTTGAATCAAAATTCATGTATCCTGAATAAGCTATAGACTTCATACAACCCTAAGCAATGGCCGGAAGAGCACTATCCAAATGAATAATCACAATTGAAATCGAATCAAATTTTACAACGTATATACGGTACATACCTGACCATCTTAGGGTTGTGAGCACATTAATTGGAATTATTACAGCAAGATCACACATTTCCAACACAAATGCCTTCGAGACTTAGCTCAGATATAACACCAGCACGAATACCTTCTGGACTTAGCTCTAATATAACACCAGCACGAATGCCTTCGGGGCTTAGCCCAGACATAACACTAGCACGAATGCCTTCGGGACTTAGCCCAGACATAACACCAGCACGAATGCCTTTGGGACTTAGCCCGGATATAACACCAGCACGAATACCTTCGGGACTTAGCCCGGATATAAATCTCACACAAGGCCTACGGGTCTTAGCCCGGTTATAATCCTCAATTATCATGCACATATATATATCATAACACATTAGCATTTCATTTACATTACTAGAACACAAGCACAACATGCTTATCAACCATTCCACTTTCGGCTCAATAGCCACATACAAAGAACACGATTTCGATTCGCTATCCAACATGATTTCTATAACCATTCGGCTACAAGTCATATGCACAAATTCAAGTAGAACCATTAGGTCACAATTTATTTATTATGATTATATATCATGATTTTATCAAATCATAAGCTAAGTTCTATTACTCAAAGACTTACCTTGTATCTTTCTAAACAAATTTTGGGTTGGCTATTCCGTGACTTTAGCTTTTCCCTTATCCGATGTTGCCCCTCTATGCTCTTGAGCTATGTTAAACAAGTTTAATTATATTAAACCTTATTCATACCTCTCATTCAATAATTACACTTTCATTCCAATATGACACACACACACACAAAATTTTCCTTCACATACACATTTGGCCAAATACAACTATGTTACAAGTCACAACTAAATTATTGATTTGATCAAGTTTACATAATCTTTTAATCAAACTAATTATTCATGACATAATAATCATCAAGAGCCGAATATCTGATCACTAGTAAGCTTAAATTCATGTGAACTTAAGTGTCAAAAATGTCTATGAAATATTTACTCACTATCTTCTATCTTTAACTCAATTTCCTAGCTCCCAATCGGCACACTAGGACCATCTTAATTCATTTCTCATCTTGTTAACATAAACATGGCAAAGCTAATTCCCATAAACAATTATCATCAATTCATTCATTCTCTAGGGACAAAGCCGAATGTTCAATAAGCAAATAAGGCACACAAAGCATGACTTCTTCAATTAAGCCCACCATTCTCTATTTCATTGATTTTAACATCAATTTTACTTAGCAACTTCTCACTTTACAATTCGGCAATGATGAAAGCTTCTTTTTAAACATATTGACTAAATTCTCAATTATCCAAATCTTAACAAAATCTAGCTAATGGCTGGATATAAATACTTTGCCCCATACCCACGAATTCACCTATTCTAAGCTCAATTTTCCAATTAATTAAATAACGCTAATGTTGAGCATTATTTGACAAATTGTTATAAGTAGCAGACTAAACTCATGTTCCTAATTCATAATTTCAAGTATTTCATTCACAAGTTACACAAGTTATGCTCAAAACCTCTAATTCAATTTCGGTAAGCACAAACATGTTAGCCAAAATTCCCCAAAGCACCTAAACCACTACTATGCATATCCAACAAGTTTAAACCTCACTTATCCACCTTTACTCATAAGAGCATAAAACAACCACCTAGCTTTTCCTCCTATATTCGGCAAATGAAGAACAAAAGATGAACTAAGCCTTGTTCTTTTCACCTTTCACTGTTTTATTTATTTTTTTAACACCAATAACATATATAATTATAATTATATTATAATACAAATATATGTATAAAATACATACATTTCAATGATTATTCCACATGGGCGGCCACTATAAAAAAAACATGTCAATTTGACATGCAAGTCCTTGTGTTTTAAAGTCACATAATACAAGGCCATTTCAAAATTTACCTAACACATTCTCAAAATTTTCACACAACTCCATTTTCAATTAATTTCACATCAATTTGCAAAAATTAAAGCATTTAAAAATTCACACAGGCATAAACACATATTTTAGACATAAAATATTATATTCAAATATTTTGGTGACTCAGTTTAGCGGTCCCGAAACCACTTCCTAACTAGGGTCAAAATAGGGCTGTCACAACTCTCCCCCCTTTAGGGATTTTCGTCCCCGAAAATCTTACCAGTAAATAGATTTGGGTATCATTCTTTCATAGAGTTCTCAGGTTCCCAAGTAACTTCTTCGATCCCGTGCTTGTGCCATAACACTTTTACTAACGGAACCTTTTTGTTTCGCAACTCTTTCACCTCGCGAGCTAGGATACGAATCGATTCTTCTTCATAACTCAAATCGGACTAAATTTCAATTTCTGACGAACTAATTACATGAGAAGGATCAGATCTATAACGACGGAGCATCGATACATGAAAAACGTTATGAATCTTTTCAAGATCAGGGGGCAGAATTAGTCTATAAGCAACCGGCCCAATCCTCTTTGAAATCTCATACGGTCCAATAAATCTCGGACTCAATTTGCCTTTACGGCCAAAACGGAGTATCTTTTTCCACGGCGAGACTTTCAGAAAAAATTTTTCTCCAATTTGAAATTCCATATTTTTATGCTTTAAGTCCGCGTATGATTTCTGACGATCCGATGCTGCTTTCAAGCTATCACGAATTATTTTCACTTGCTGTTCTGCTTCTTTAATTAAATCCACCCCATATAACTTATTCTCGCTGAGCTCAGTCTAAAACAAAGGTGTACGACATTTACGTCCGTATAAGGCCTCGTAAGGCGCCATCTTGATACTCGTTTGAAAGCTATTATTATAGGCAAATTCAATCAACGGTACGTATTTCTCCCACGAGCCACTAAACTCGAGAACGCAACATCTCAACATATCCTCGAGTATTAGAATCATTCTTTCGGACTGATCATCGGTTTGGGGATGAAAGGCAGTGCTAAAATGGAGCTTGGTACCCAACGCCTCATGCAATTTTTGCCAAAACTGTGAAGTAAATCGGGGATCTCTGTCTGAAACAATAGAAGTCGGCACCTCGTGCAATCGTACAATTTGAGAGACATATAATTCCGCTAGCTTATCAAGTGAAAAGTCCGTACGAACAGGGATGAAAGGAGCTGATTTCGTTAATCTATCCACAATAACCCAAATGGAGTCTTTCTTGCTCAGCATCAGCGGTAAACCAGACACAAAGTCTATCGTAACTCGATCCCATTTCCACTCGGGTATCATGATCGGCTGAAGTAACCCCAAAGGCATTTGATGTTCTTCTTACACTTGTTGACATATTAAACATCTTGATACAAAATCAGATATGTCACGTTTCATACCATGCCACCAATACTGACGTTTTAAATCATTATACATTTTTGTGCTACCAGGATGGACCGACATTCGGCTACTATGAGCCTCGTTCAAAATCATCGAAATAAGCTCTGAGTTTCTCGGAACACACACACGATCCCTGAACCTCAAACAATCATTATCGTCAATTCGAAACTCTGAATCCACACTTGATTCACACTGAACTTGCCTAGCAACTAACTCATCGTCGACTATCTGAGCTTCACAAATTTGTTGTATTAACACTGGTCTTGCTTTTAACTCGGCTATCAACACATCATCTGCCTACAACGATAATTGTACGTTCATAGCTCGCAAGGAAAATAATGATTTTTGGCTAAGAGCATCTGCAACTACATTAGCTTTTCCCGGGTGGTAGTCAATGACAAGCTCGTAGTCTTTAAGTAACTCCAACCATCGCCTTTGTCTCAGATTCAAATCTCTTTGAGTCATTAAATGTTTGAGACTTTTATGATCAGAAAAGATGTGGCATTTCTCACCGAACAGATAGTGACGCCAAATCTTCAGAGTGAAAACAATAGCAGCTAGCTCCAGATCATGAGTCGGATATCGTGAGGCTTTAACTGCCTCGAAGCATATGCGACAACTCGACCCTCTTGCATCAAAACGCAGCCCAGACCGTTCAGAGATGCATCACTATAAATCACGAACTCCTTGCCGGATTTTGGCTGAACTAACACTGGGGCTTCCGTCAAAAGCGTTTTCAGCTGGTCGAAACTTTTCTGACACTTTTCAAACCACTCGAATTTGACGTCTTTTTGCAGCAATTTTGTCAAAGGTGTCGTGATCATCGAAAAACCTTTTACGAATCGTCGGTAGTAACCGGCAAGTCCCAAGAAGCTCCAAATTTCCGAAACATTTCTAGGAGGTTTCCAGTCGAGAATGGCTGAAATCTTGTTTGGATCGACTCGAATACCCGAAGCAGACACTATATGTCCCAAAAAGCTGACCTCACGCAACCAAAACTCGCATTTACTGAATTTCGCGTACAATTGATTATCACGTAAAGTCTGAAGCACGAGTCTCAAATGCTCGGCATGCTCGATCTCATCGTGAGAGTAAATCAAAATGTCGTCGATGAACACCACCACAAATAGATCTAGATACTGTCTAAACACCTGATTCATCAAGTCCATGAAAACCGCAGGGGCATTAGTGAGCCCGAACGGCATCACTAAAAATTCGTAGTGTCCGTATCTCATTCTGAAAATAGTCTTTGGCACGTCGGAATCTCTAACTCTCAACTGGTAATAACCAGATCGCAGATCAATCTTTGAAAACACTGAAGCTCATTTCAACTGATCAAACAGGTCGTCGATTTGGGGCAACGAATATTTATTCTCTATAGTGGCTTTATTCAATTGTCTATAGTCGACACACATTCTTATAGTCCCGTCTTTCTTTTTCACAAACAAAACTGGTGCACCCCATGGTGAGAAACTCGGTCGTGCGAAACCTCTATCCGTCAACTCTTGCAACTGAGCTTTCAATTCCTTCAATTCGGTTGGTGCCATATGATATGGAGCTATCAAAATTGGTGTAGTCCTAGGTACAAGTTCAATGCCAAACTCTACTTCACGAATAGGTGGTAATCCCGGCAACTCTTCGGGAAACACATCCGAATACTCACAAACCACAGGTACAGTCTCAAGCTCTTGTTCGAATACTTTGCTGCCTAACACATAGGCCAGATACGCTTTACAGCCCTTCCTCACATATTTTTGAGCTGACATGGAATTTAATACGGCTGATAGCCCATTTAAATCAGTGGATGCAACCCGAATTATCTCATTATTCGAACATTGCAAATCGATAGTCTTTCGCTTGCAATTCACTACAACATCGTGCACAGTCAACCAATCCATTCCAAGAATATTGTCAAACTCTTCGAAGGGTAAAAGCATCAAGTCAGCTGGGAAACAGAAATCTCGAACCATTAGGGGGCATTTCCTGCACACTTTGTCGACTATCACATATTGACCCAAAGGATTCGATACTTGAATCACGAACTCAGTAGACTCAACAGGTAGAGTCTTACTGGATGCTAAAGTCTCACATACATATGAATAGTAGAACCAGGGTCAATCAAAGCAATCACATCAGTATCAAAGAGAGTGAAAGTGCCGGTAATGACATTAAGCGAAGAAGCATCCTCGCGTGCCCGTATAGCATAAGCTCTAGCATGAGCACGAGCCTCGGATCTGGTTGTAGCATCTCTAGACCCTCTCTGACCGCCGCTAGCATTCCTTGTATTCCTAGGTGGTCTACCTCGTGCTGTAGTAGTACTCAGTTTCCCACTCTGGTTCACATTTTGTTCGGATAATCCCGGGCAGTCTTTGATAAAATGGTTGGCTGATCCGTATCTATAACAGGAGCGGTCATGAAATCTACAGCTCCCTAAATGCCATTTTCCACAGTACTTGCACTCAGTCCTATCCCGTCGATCATTTCTAACACTAGCAACTGAAGTGGCTCGTGTACTCACAGGGGGTCGATCGCGGTCTCGTCTGGAAAAACCTGAAGTGTTCTTTGATCGACCTAAATCATCTCAAAATTTCTTCGATGATTGCTGAAAAGACTTTCCAGAAGATCTTTTACGAAATTCTCTAGCTCCAACATCAGCTTTTCTTTTCTCCTTACTAAGTTCTGCGGCTTTGCAAGCTCGCTCGACAAGTACTACGAACTCTCGTATTTCAAGAATGCCAACAAACATTTTTATATCTTCATTCAGCCCATCTTCAAAACATTTACACATAATAGCCTTAGACGATACATATTCCCGAGCATATCTACTAAGTCTGACAAACTTCCGTTCATAATCAGTAACTGACATGGAACCCTGTTTAAGCTCAAGAAATTCTTTTCGTTTCTGATCGATGAACCTCTAACTGATATACTTTTTTCGAAACTCAGTCTGGAAGAATTCCCATGTCACCCGTTCTTTGGGCACAACAGAAACCAATGTATTCCACCAATAATAGGCAGAATCACGTAGCAGAGATATGGCATATTTCAGGCATTCAGCAGGAGTGCAAGATAGTTCATCGAATACTCGGATAGTATTGTCCAACCAAAACTCAGCTTGCTCGGCATCATCACTGTTTGTAGCTTTAAATTCAGTAGCCACATGCTTTCTAATTCTGTCTACCGAGGGCTTATTCAACCTCATGTGATCAATCACTGGAGGTATCATAGGTGCACAGGGTGTATTTGTTGGAAGTGGGGGTTGTGGAGCAGCTGTATTTGTCCGAATGTATTGGTTGAACCAATCATTCATCACATTATAAAAGGCTTGTCTAGACTCATCATTTTGATTACTTGCGTTAGGTTGAGAGTCTATTGGCGCCGTCCCGTGTGCGGGAGCAGGTGCTACACTCTCAACATCATCAACTATTGCTCGATCGGGATCGGGATCCATTACTATACGAAAAAAACATTTTTAACTGTCAGAAATCATCACACTATTGTATTAACACTTAATGGCATGTATAGCTAGACTCATACGTGCTATGTTAGTCCTAGAATCGACTAAAACGTAGCTCTGATACCAATAAAATGTAAACCCCTAACCCATACCCGTCGCCGGAGGGTTAAGGAGTATTACCACACAAGCACGAAATTTCATTTAACTTTATTCGAATAACTCCCATTGGCTACTTATAAAACCGAATTCCAACTTATTTTTTTCCAATTATACAATATACAAAAGAGTCATCTCAAGTTAATGGGTACTTTGATTCATTCTTAAGTTCAATTCACATCAAAACATGGAAAATATTAATCGAATATCAACCACACATTCACATTAACTATGTGGAACACATATAGTAACTTAACAAGCCATTTTCGCATGGCTATACATATATACAACATAAAAAAGATACTTATTTAACATCAAAAAGTCAAGCCTATACATGCCATTATCAAAGTTTAGCTACTAGAGTACCGAATGGGCTTAGATAGTGTCGACGACTTCGACTTTGAGATTCCCGAGACCGTAGCTAACGAACGAGATCTATAAAATAGATAATTAAGGACAACAGAGTAAGCATAGATGCTTAGTAAGTTTTAAGCAATGAAATCATTTAAAATTAAAACATAGCATTCATAAGACTTATCATCTTTTCTTTGACTAAATGTAACCATGACTAAATATACCACTATTATTCATGCAAGTCATTTTAAATTTTTCCTTAAACACAAATTCATATCACGTAGATAACTTCTTTTTATCCAACCAACTTCATCATTTGGCCAAATACATCTAATTCAATTATAAGGCTAAATAAATACATATACGCATATTCACATATTCATGTTACTTCACACTTCAACCAATATACTCACATGCTCAGAGACAATCTTAACATATTTCCACTTGAATCAAAATTCATGTATCCTGAATAAGCTATAGACTTCATACAACCCTAAGCAATGGACGGAAGAGCACTATCCAAATGAATAATCGCAATTGAAACCGAATCAAATTTTACAACGTATATACGGTACATACCTGACCATCTTAGGGTTGTGAGCACATTAATTGGAATTATTACAGCAAGATCACACATTTCCAACACAAATGCCTTCGGGACTTAGCTCGAATATAACACCAGCACGAATACCTTCGGGACTTAGCTCGAATATAACACTAGCACGAATGCCTTCGAGACTTAGCCCACACATAATACCAGCACGAATGCCTTCGGGACTTAGCCTGGACATAACACCAGCACGATTGCCTTCAGGACTTAGCCCAGATATAACACCAGCACGAATGCCTTCGGGACTTAGCCCGGATATAAATCTCACACAAGGCCTACGGGTCTTAGCCCGGTTATAATCCTCAATTATCATGCACATATATATATCATAACACATTAGCATTTCATTTACATTACTAGAACACAAGCACAACATGCTTATCAACCATTCCACTTTCGGCTTAATAGCCACATACAAAGAACATGATTTCGTTTCGCTATCCAACATGATTTCTATAACCATTCGGCTACAAGTCATATGCACAAATTATTTATCTCACTACGTAATTCAAGTACAACCATTAGGTCACAGTTTATTTATTATGCTTATATATCATGATTTTATCAAATCATAAGCTAAGTTCCATTACTCAAAGACTTACCTTGTATCTTTCTGAACAAATTTCATGTTGGCTATTCCGTGACTTTAGCTTTTCCCTTATCCGATGTTGCCCCTCTATGCTCTTGAGCTATGTTAAACAAGTTTAATTATATTAAACCTTATTCATACCTCTCATTCAATAATTACACTTTCATTCCAATATGACACACACACACACACACACAATTTTCCTTCACATACACATTCGGCCAAATACAACTATGTTACAAGTCACAACTAAATTATTGATTTGATTAAGTTTACATAATCTTTTAATCAAACTCATTATTCATGACATAATAATCATCAAGAGCTGAATATCTGATCACTAGTAAGCTTAAATTCATGTGAACTTAAGTGTCAAAAATGTCTATGAAATATTTACTCACTATCTTCTATGTTTAACTCAATTTCCTAGCTCCTAATCGGTATACTAGGACCATCTTAATTCATTTCTCATCTTGTTAACATAAACATGGCAAAGCTAATTCCCATAAACAATTATCATCAATTCATTCATTCTCTAGGGACAAAGCCGAATGTTCAATAAGCAAATAAGGCACACAAAGCATGACTTCTTCAATTAAACCTTCCATTCTCTATTTCATTGATTTTAACATCAATTTTACTTAGCAACTTCTCACTTTACAATTCGGGAACCATGAAAGCTTCTTTTTAAGCATATTGACTAAATTCCCAATTATCCAAATCTTAACAAAATCTAGCTAATGGCCGAATATAAATACTTTGCCCCATACCCACGAATTCACCTATTCTAATCTCAATTTTCCAATTAAGTAAATAACACTAATGTTGAGCATTATTTTACAATTTGTCTTAAGTAGCCGACTAAATTCATGTTCCTAGTTCATAATTTCAAGTATTTCATTCACAAGTTACACAAATTATGCTCAAAACCTCTAATTCAATTTCGGTAAGCACGAACATGTTAGCCAAAATTCCCCAAAGCACCTAAACCACTACTATGCGTATCTAACAAGTTTAAACCTCACTTATCCACCTTTACTCATAAGAGCATAAAACAACCACCATTTATTACCATCCATATCATGGCCGAATGCCAAAATCACCATAGAATCAAATTTTCAAAATGGGCTAAGTCAAATACTTAGCTATCAACCACACTTAAAAAAATTCAAAGGAAATAACATGAAATTTTTACCTTAATCAAGAAAAAATCAAAGAGTGACTGAAAGCCTAGCTTTTCCTCCTATATTCGGCAAATGAAGAACAAAAGATGAACTAAGCCTTGTTCTTTTCACCTTTCACTATTTTATTTATTTTATTTTAACATCAATAACATATATAATTATAATTATATTATAATACAAATATATGTATCAAATACATACATTTCAATGATTATTCCACATGGGCGGCCACTATAAAAAAAACATGTCAATTTGACATGCAAGTCCTTGTGTTTTAAAGTCACATAATCCAAGGCCATTTCAAAATTTACCTAACACATTCTCAAAATTTTCACACAAGTCCATTTTCAATTAATTTCAAATCAATTTGCAAAAATTAAAGCATTTAAAAATTCACACAGGCATAAACACATATTTTAGACATAAAATATTATATTCAAATATTTCGGTGACTCGGTTTAGCGGTCCCGAAACCACCTCCCGACTAGGGTCAAAATAGGGCTGTCACACTTAGCCATACCAACGACCATGGCAAACATGCCAAAACATATGGTAATTTATAAACATCACATATGTCACTTATCAAGCATATAATCAAGCCAACTTAAATGGCTAAGAACACAGCTATATTTACATTATCAACAAGCCAAATCACATGGCTAATATCTTAACTCAAAACATACCAATATGACACTAGCCTATACCTGCCATATACTATATATACAAGGCTTCCAAAAGTACCAACAAGTTGATCGATAGTTTGATGACGTTTCCCGACGATCCCCGATCCGAGTTGGCTTTGATACACTATAAAACACAGACAAACAACACACAATAAGCTTCATAGCTTAGTAAGTTCGTACTAATAAACTCAAAAGTTCATAGTATTAAAATTATCAATTAATAAACACTTAATAAATCTCATATCATTACTCAATTCAAACCCATGACCATATATCATATATACATACAAATCCATCAAGCTTCATACACTTAGTATCAACTACCACATAGGTATCATACATACCTCTACTCTCCTATATTTAATTATTACATTTTCACCTCTTTGCTCAATACATTAATCCATCTGGAAATCTTTCAATACTCAAGGAACTCGTACACTTAGTGCCACATATAGCCAAAGTTATTCCAGTTCGCACAATAAGTGTTATTTATAGCCGAAGCTATTTCGAAACGCATATTAAGTGCCAAACATAGTCGATTTGTCGTCGTACGCAATCGTAGTTGTGTATAGATATACAATTTACGCATTATTAAAGCATTAAAAACATAATTAAACAATGTTTATCATGTACAAACTTAACTCGTACTCAGAATTGACAAATCGGGTCAATTAATCGATAACCTTCGATTTTCCACGATCTAAATCCGAATTCTTTCTTTCTTGATCTATATGAATTCATAATTAACCCATTTAATCACCAATTCATTCAATTTCATCCACAATACATAATTTTAGCTAATTTCTATCTTGGCCCTAAACTTTCATATTTTAACAATTTAGTCCCTATTTCATAAAAACACAAATTACTCAAAATTCAATAAGACCCATGCTTGGAAAAATTCTCTATAGGTCCCTAGAAGCCCATATTTTTCATTTATTTCACAATTTAACCCCTCAATTTATACTTTTCTCAATTTAATCCTTAATATGCATTTTTACTCAAAATCACTTTACAAAACATGTATATCAAGCACCAAGCTTTCATAATTTATCATCAAACATCATAAAACACATGAATTCATCAATGGAAACTTCCAAAATCATAAACACTTTCAAAAATTAAGGCATGGGCTAGCTAGTACTTAAAACAACGATCACAAAAACATAGAAATCATAAAAAATCGAGCAAAATACATACCTTAATCAAGCTTCCAAAGTGCTGAAATTACTAAAGCTTCAAAACCTATCTTTCTTTCTAATATTCAGTTGAAGAAATGGAAAAATATGGACACCAATTTGTTTTGTTTTATTTTATTAACCTTTATTTCATTATTTACTAATATAACCTTAGTTATAAACATTAAAATTTCCATAATAGATGCCCGTTAATGTCCATTAACCTTAAAAATGGTATAATATCATCATAAGGACCTCCTGTTTAATGTCTCATAGCAAATAGACACTTTTAACAAGTTGAATGCAACTTTTGCATTCTATGCGATTAAGTCCTTTTTCTCAAATTGAGCTATTAAAAGATAAATTTAGCTTACAAAATTTTCACGCATATATAATTACATGCTATAAACACAAAAAATAATATTAAAAATAATTTCAAGACCTCAGATTTGTGGTTCCGAAACCACTATTTCGATTTAGCTAAAACAAGGTTGTTACACCCACAATCTGAAAAGATTGTTAAAACTCTTCTAAAAGAACCTCAAGAGAATTTCTTGAAGAAGAAAACTCAAAGAGAATTTATTAACTCAAAAAAGAAGTTGAATAATAATGAATTGTGTCCATTTTGTACAATGCAAAGGTTTATATAGGCTAGCTAAATAAATCTAAATAAAGTTCTTAAGTATACTAGAACTTTAATTAATCTAAACAAGAAGTAGTTTTAAACTAAACTGTCTTATTGACATAAAAATTTCTAAATAACTTAAACCACTTAATAATTATTACAAATTTGGATTAATAAAAATATAAAATAATAAGAACTGATAAATACAATATTGGGCTCATATATAATAAAAATTTAGCCCAAAACCCGAATCCATCCAACTTGTTCCAATCATCTCATGATCATCCAAATCTATTACCTCTAAGTTTCTAATCCTATTGGAGTAAAATAGTTAAGTTATTAATCAATATTATAATCAACGTGTAACACCTCTTACCCTATCTGATGCTGGAACAGGGTACGAGGCATTACTAGACTTAAACGTAAGCAAACATACAAAATCGAGAAATAAATTTCTGTTCAAATTTAAAACTTTTCACATACATTAAAATCATCACTATAATAAGCCTACGAGGCCCAAAACATGCTTTGAAAGTGGTTCGGGACTAAAATAAGAAATTTAGAAAATTTCACAACACTTAGAAAATTTTTCATCCAACAGGGGTCACACGACTGTGTAGCTTGGGACACGCTTGTGTGAGCAGGCCGTGTGGTCACACAGGCCCGTGTCCAGACCCTGTGTAACTCTCCGTTTGTCATCCATGAAAAAAATGAATAATAATGAAGGCACACTGTAACACCCCTTACTTGAGACCGTCACCGGAGTCGAGCACGAGGCGTTGCCTGACTTAACTTACTAATTCGGGGCATAAAATTTGCTTTTAAAATTAATTTATTTACATTCATTCAATATGTCCCTAAAAAGGGCCATCGAGACCCTAAAACATGCAATTGAAACGGTTCGGGACCAAATCGGGAACATTAAAAATTTTTCGAGTACTTAAACAAATCAAAACAATTTATTTCATTATTCCTTATAAAACTGCCCACCTGCTTTATAGTCACTAAATAAATCATAGCTCAAGTAAAAAAACTCAAAATTTAAATGCATGAATTTTCCCTGAAACTAGGCTCATATATCTTCTTACTAATTTTTTTCTAGAATTTTTGGTCTAGCCAATTAGTACAGTTTATTAGTTAAAGTTTTCCCTGTTGCACTGTTTGACTACTCTAACCTCTCCTCACTACGAATCAATTTTCTCCCTCTACAGAATTCAAATAACCATTCTGTTTGCTTCTCTTGAAAGTAGATGCACTAAGGAATCTAGAAATATAAAATATAACACCTAATACTTTTTGTAAAATTTTTAGTGAATTTATAAATTTAGAACAGGGGATTCAAATATCGCTCTGACCTTGTCTCACTAAAATTAAAACATCTCTTAATATACACTTGTTTTGCTTACTATGTTTCTTTCATATGAAAATAGACTCAATAAGATTTAATTCTATGTCTCATCCATCAGCTAATTCCATTTCTACTATTCTTGGTGATTTTTCAAGGTCACATCACTGCTGCTATTAAATACTGTTTTAATGCTAATTTCACTTTTTCATGATTTCTTTGTATTAACTACCATTTAGGCATACATAACACCGAAACATGTTCTCATTAGCCATTTCAATAGCTAATCATTATAAAGTATTTACATACTATTCTTTAGCCATATTATAAGGACATACACACAAAATGGCTAAGTCCCTATACATGCCATAAACTAGAACGTTTGTAAACGAAGATACCCATTTGGTAACTTGATAGTCGATAGTGTGAAGTGATCGCTGACGACCTCCAACCCGAGCTTACTTTTAAGTACTCTAAAAAAATGGGAAAGTGAAAGAAGAAAACTTATAAAGCTTAGTAAGTTCACATGTAAAATAATAAGCATTAGCAATCAATTTAGCTTACTACTATGCTGTCATTGATAAATTGTAATTTATACATGTTTTTATCCCATGCTTAGCACATTTGTGGATGGTTTTTCCTTATATTTGGTGAATTCAATGCTCCTAATTCTTTAATTTCATGTTTTATTCTTAGTAGAGCATAAGAGAGTAAAAAGAGCGAGAAACAGGTCGAAAATAGAGAAAATGGACCCACATGAGAAAATAACACGGCCTGGCCTTCCTCACACGGGTGTGTCCCACGGCCGTGTCCCTTTGGCAGGACCGAAACACGACTTATAAGAGTAGACTACACGCTCGTACCTATTCAACAGCCTTGACCACAGGCTAGAATAATGGCACACGGGCGTGTCCCTGCCGAGCCCAAGTATAACCCTATTCAGAAAAGGCCAATTTTGAGGGCTCTTAGGCATTCTAAAGCCTATTTAAACACCTGAGGAGGCACTTAGGAAGGGGACGTAGAGTAGAAAGCAGGGAATTACTCAGGGAAAGCCGATTGATCCATCTCAAAAGTGGGATTCATCATCAAGACTGAAGATCTCCCTTCAATTTCATTTAGGAGTTTTGAGTTTTCTTATGTTTTGTTATCTTTATGCTTTTGAGATTTTTTTCTTTTATAATTATGAACTAGACCCCTTAAATACCTAAGGGGAATGAAACCTAAGATGGATCTTGTTATTATTATCTAAATTGTATGATAAATATTTGACTTATTCTTAATTATGTGTTCTTAATTCTTGTTTTAGATATTGATTCAAGTTAATGCTCTTATTCAGAAAAGGAATAGACCCTGTCTAAGAGTAAATTTGTCATAATTAACCGGAGTTGATTGCATGCCAAAAGATAGGGTGATAAGATTTTGCCGGATTAGGGTGAAACCTAATAAGGGGATCCATAGATCGAGTTAATGCAACACTAGGTGTTAATTAGAAAGAGATTTCAATTAATCAACCTAGGGTTAGATGTTATTACTCTCAAGAGAGATAATAATATAACTTAGGGATTTCTACGGATCAACTCAAATGAATAAATCGCCTGATTCAGAGTCAAATAACAAGTGAAGTCTAGGTGGATTTTTCCTTAGGTATTGTCTTAATCAATCGAATTTTCTAAAAAGTATTTTCCCAAATTTTCTTTCTGTGCATTCTTAGTTTAGTAATTAGTTTAGATAACCAAATCCATTAATTTTTAGGCTAGATAATAAAAAAAGGGTAATTACTAGTAATCTTGGTTCCTTCGGGTTCGACAATCTGGTCTTGCTAAACTATACTACTGTTTGATAGGTACACTTTCCTTCATTGTGATAATAGTTAGTTTCAAGAACGATCAATTATAAATATTTAAAACATGCTGCGAATATAACATATCAAGTTTTTGGTGCCGTTGCTGGGGAAATAGGATATTAGGAACACTCGATTTTTTTACTTTAGCCATTCTACTTTATTTGCAATTTAAATTTTTATTTTCTAATTTTTCTTTTATTCGTTCCTGGCAGGTTTTTATAGTGTATGACTAGAAGAAACCCGTCGGAACCATTACTATTTGATAGTGAGATCGATCGCACAGTTCGTAGAAACCGAAGAGAAATAAGGCGAAGCTTACGATACACAGAGGAAGAGCAAAAGGACGATACTTCAACCACAACCGAGGAGATGGCTGGAAACCAAGAAAATCAGCCATTGCTGCTAATTAGAATCCTGCTTCACACACTATATATGATTATGCTAAACCTTCTTTAACAGGAGCTGAATCGAGCATAGTTAGACCTATTGTAGCTACAAATACTTTTGAAATAAAACCTAACACAATTCAAATGATACAGCAATTTTTTTAGTTTGATGGTTTGCAGGACGAAGATCCCAACGCTCACTTAGCAAACTTTTTGGAGCTATGTGATACATTTAAAATTAATGGCATTTCTGATGACGCCATTCGCCTTCGGTTATTCCCTTTTTCATTGAGAAACAAAGCTAAACAGTGGTTGAATTCGTTACCACGAGGGTCAATCATTACTTGGGAACAAATGAATGAAAAGTTTTTATTAAAATATTTTTTGCCGACTAAAACGGCTAAATTACTGTAACACCCTTATTTTCGAGATTTTCGTAATTTTTGAGAATTTGGTAAAATTTTTTAAAATTTGGTATTTGGTTGTGAAATTTATAATTGGAGTATGTAAATGGGCCTATGGAGGGCCCATGAGTTGGCCAAAACCCGGTGGAGTTTTTATAATTTTGGACTTAAGGAGTTAGGGGCATTGGTTAGATGGCCTTATAAAAAGATGTAGGTAAAATGTAACACAAGAGAGCCTCTGGCATAGTGGCTAAGTGACTCCACTAAGGAGTTAAAAGGTGGCGTGTAAGTGGTTGGGGGAAACCAAGGTTCGATCCACTAAGTTGGCAATTGTGTTGTTATTTTTACGTCTTGGGCATGCAGGAGTTAGAAGTCGAATGGAACTCTGTTGGAGAGAGTTTATATCAGTCAAATGCATGGATTAAGGAGTGATAAGGGGAGAGATTTTAGGGAGTTGAAGGGAGGCTTAGAGTTAGCCGACTAGTGGGAGTTAGGGAAGAGAAATCGGCTTAGAGGTACTAGGGTGGGTATTTCGGCATTAGGGGCTTAGGTTGTGCCGTTTCCTTTGTTTAAACATCAGAGAGTGATTCTTTTTCTCCCTTTTTCTTCTCTAGCCGAAATTACCACTCTTTCCATCCATCTTTCTTTATTTTCTTTTCCAAAACCAATCTACTATTCCCTTTTCTTCTCTTCACCCTTGCTGAATAGCCACAAGAGCCGAAACCTGTGAATATTGATTGTGCTGATTTCTTTTAGACCAACAACCTTCTTTCCTCTTCATTGTGGTGACCGATTCCTTTAAACTCTAAAAAGTCCTCGACGACAACACCAATACATGCCACCACACATTTCTTTTCCTTGGTCCTAAAAGCCGAAATACCTTAGTTCTAGGGGCATAGTCGAACCCATGGACCTCTAGGATTCGAAGGCTGCTAGATGGTTGAAGGCTGAGTTTACTTTGGATCTAAGCAGTGCAGAAGGGAAGATTGTGGTAAGTACTCGTTTTCAAATCGTTTCAGTGGTATAAATATTGAGAAAAGCCGAAATTCCCTACGGTTTAGGGAGGTTATCATTTTGAGGCATAGGCCTTATGGGGCCTTTTCTTTTGACTTGTATGGTTTGTGTAGTGAAGTAGATAACTTTGGAGGAGCAGCAAGGCTTGGAGTATCAGTTTTGGATAAGCTTGAATCGAATCGTCGGACCTTGTGATGGTAAGGGATCTATGGCTATTAGGGGTTCTTTAGCCGAATATGGTAAGGTGGACTTTGGGTTTGATTGCTTGAACTGTAAACTAAGAATGGTGGTGATTAATTGTAGGTTGTAGTGGAAGGCTTTGTTAGCGAACGTCGCAAAACAGGTGTGAAACAACCCTCATAGTAGCTTAGGCTAATATTCGCTAAAAAGTTGAAATGCTAGAATTCTGGCATTTCGGGAACTTGAGATTTTGCATGTAGTTTTAGATGCGATAGATACGATATGGTCGGTGGTTGGATCAATGGAACAGGTAAGACCGCAATTTTGTGCACGTTGGTAAGTTGGGCCTCAGTGGGCTGGAATTGGGCTCAATGGGCTTCGGGCCCATTTGGGTAGAATTGATAGAAAATGGAATTTGGAGAAAGTGCATGTCAACACGGTTAGTACTGTTGTAAAATTTGGATCATGTGGGCTTAATGAGTTAAACCGGAATTTGTAGGGCCCATTAGGGGGTTTTGGGCCCAAAAGCCCGAATTTGATAAAATGCGTTAAAATCATTGTTTAAACACCTGGAAATATTGATAATTGTTAATGAACGTGGAAAACCCATAATATTTGGAAAATTTACAAAAGTACCCTTAAAATATGAGAAATGACTGTTTTGGCTCTAGAGAAAATGATCGTTATACCCCTAGGGTTTAATAATGAATATGATGCATGAGATTTTGATATACATGATATGACATGATATGACATGATCTGCACATGATATGTTATGAGATGCACAAGATATATTCATTATATACATGGGTTGGGTTTGATATAAATGGAGGAAGTGCAAAAAGGGCTTTGCCCCAGTTTACCGAAAAGGGCTTTGCCCCAGTTAATCAATAAGGGCTTTGCCCCAGTTCTTAAAAGAGGCTAGGCCCCCAGTTATATGATAAAGCAGCTATGCTGCCAGTGGAGAGTTTGGTTGGGTGGGTTGAGTTATTCCCCACATTGAGAGTTTGGTTGGTACGGGTGGAGAGTAGCGGACATTGGGTTGAGTAGTATCCCCAAATGGGCTTGTATACATTCATTGATATTACATGTGATATTGAAATGGGCCTATGTGCCATACCACTTACAGTAAAGGCTTCGGCCTAGTGATATGATTTATGATAAGGCTTCGGCCCAGTATGCTGATATTGGATGGGCTCCGAAAGGGGCTTGTTGCACACTGAGTTCCCAAACTCACCCGCTTTTCCTTAACCTTGCAGGTGAGCCTTGATGAGGAGACTTGGAGCTAGACGGGATTCAGAGTAGCCATGGTGATCGCTTTTGAACTTTGCAAATTAGTAACCGGTTTTTTTTATTTTAGTTTATCTTAACTGTTAATATTATTTGTTTTTAGGTTGTAATAAGGCCATTTTAACTATTTTCTGAAATTATTTTATTCTTCTTAATAACTCTAATTTTTCTGATAATAATTCAAAATAGGCTAGACTTAGGGCGAGTTTTCAAAATAACGCATCGATACAATCAATTGGTTTATCAAAAATATCTACTTAAATGAATTTCAACTCGTTTATCAAAGTGTGGCAATGGTTGTGGGCATGTCTAGGATTGGATCCATTCAAGAGCTTCGTACTTAACCAGCCTTCATGGCTCACCTCCTCTGTATCGGATACCTACCTGGTGCACAGCTTCTATTCACTTCGATCATATAGCAAAGACTATCTTTTAAAACACTAGGAAGGACATTGAAAGAGGCTTTGGTTTTTCTTAAAAACTTCAATGTGACACGTCGGATTCAGCCATAATGTTTGGGCCGGGTTTGGGGTGTTACATTTAGTGGTATCAGAGCCAGGTTTCAACAACTCGGCTGTGGGTTCCTAAACGGGTTTAAAATCAAGAATTTCAAAACAAGGGTATTTTAAATCAATTTTTAAAGAATTTCTATTTTTTGTGACCAAATACATGTTTTCGTTTTAAATTGTTTGGAGAAAGAAGTGGCACACTGAATCCCCGGCACCAAGTCTGTAAGTATACTTTCTTTTATGCCGTGTGATATTGATATGATGCTATGAATAGAACTAAGACCCTACCATGAAACTTTAGATATGGTAGAGATGTAAAATAGTAAGATTGAGACTGTAGCTAGGCTACGACGTTGCGAGAACAATCCCTGAACTATTATATTTCCATAAAACATCTTGTAATAAACAACTGAAATATTAAACTAATATCATAAAATTCGAAACAGATAATTCGATATGAGTACAAGGGGAACTCGTGGACGAGGCCGCGAACGTGGTCGCGGAAAGGTGCAAGCTGAATCTTCATCCTTAGAACATAGGCCAGCTGAGGAGGCATTCGTACCACAGGCAACTGAGACTGGGTCTTATGATTGGGCTACGGGGGACGATGCTTTGTCCCAAGCGATGTTAAGGGTTTTGGAAAGGGTTGCTGGAGCTGGCACCGGGACATTGAATAGTGGATCCATCTCTGAGCGACTTCGGGCTAATGGAGCAGAGGTTTTTAGGGGCGTATCTAGAGTAGCCCCAAACATGGCTGAATATTGGCTAGAGGTAACAGAGCGTGTGACAGCCCTAAAGTGACCCTAGTAGGAAAGCGGTTTCGGGACCGCTAAACCGAGTCACCAAATTATTTGAATATGATATTATTGTCTAAAAATAAATGTGTGAAAATTTTAAGCTTCGATTTAGTAAATTGCATGTGAATTTAGTCAATACGACTTATGTGTGACACTTTTGAAATGTGATAGATCAAAACATAAGGACCTATTAGTGCATGTTGAAAAAGGGGGGACTTGCATGTCAACTTTTCCCCCCATCTAGAAGTGGCCGGCCATGACATTAGGGTGGACAAAGGGTGATGGGCAAAACATGTCATAGACATGTTGTGTTGGTGCATCATGGGAGGAAACAATAAAATAAAGTTAGTAATAAAGAAATGGAGAAAAAAAAGAGAAAGAAAAGGATGAAAACAAAAGAAAAAAAATGTGTCCATCCTTTTTTCATTCTTCTTGACTGAAAATTCAAAAGAAATAAGGGAGGAAATGTTAAAGAGATTTGTCCATGCTTGTAGCTAGGTGAAGGCAAGTTTGATGTTGTGCCATGAGATTCATGCATGTTTTTTTTTTGTTAGCTTGAGTTCTAACTAGCCATGGTTCAAATCTTTACTATGTCATGGAGATGATATTCGGCTAAGGTGGATTTGTGTTGATGTTATTTGCATGCTAAAAGTGAAGCTTGTAATGATGCATGTGATGGTGGATTGATGACTCTTGAATCTTCTTTTTAGCATCTTTGAGTGAGACATTAAGTTCCTCGTTCAACCATGACCAAAATTGAAATGGTATGGTGTTGTGATGCATTCGGCCATGGTAGGAAGTAGAAGAGAAATATGGTTGTTGTTCACGTTATTGGATGAGAAATGGTAGTAAGGTGAAGTGCAAATGTTAGTGCTTGATTTACTAGTGTATATGTGTGTATTAGCCAAGTTTTGAACTTGAAACAAAATGGTGTTTAGTCAATACAAGTGACCATACTTGTAGAATGTATTAAGTGTTGCAATCGGCCCCAACATAGACATGTATGTTCGGCCACATGAATGAGTACATAAGTTATGTGTATGTTCGGCCATAGGTAGCCTATTGATGGCTTTAGCTTGACTTAGAAAATTTGGCTAAGGGGAAATATTAGCTAGTATGTTGAATTCGATTCGTGATTTCGTACATATGTGACTCTATTGTCTAATGTATATATGGGCTAAGTACCTTGAGCTTCTCTTTTGATGTTTGAATGAATTGTATTAAATTGCTTGATGTGATTAAAAATGCGTATGACCATTGTGTATTTGAGCTAAAAGGTGGCCATATGACCTATCAAAGTCCTTGTCATATTCGGCCATAAGCTAGCAAAATGAGACTTTAATGAGTTAAATTTGTTTGAATTAGCTCAAGAGCTTAGAGGACCACAGTTGGATAAGGGAAAGGAAAAAGTGATCGAATAGCTGTCGAAATCGCTCGACCACATCCGAGGTAAGTTCTTGAGTAATAGAGCTTAAATTATGATTTGATTAGATCATGTTTTAAGCAAATCAAAATCATGCTCTTTGTGTGTGGCTATTGAGCCGAAATTGCAAGAGTGATAAATGTCTTGTGTTTGAGTTTTGCTAATGAAAATGAAATACGAATGTGTCATGCTTTATTATTAAATGTGCATGGTTATTCGAATGATGTCCAGGCTAAGTCCCGAAGGCTTTGTGCTAAGTGACCATATCCGGACTAAGATCCAAAGGCATTTGTGCGAGTTACTAATTCCGGGCTAAGCCCGAAGGCATTGGTGCGAGTTACTAAATCCGGGTTAAGTCCCGAAGGCATTTGTGCGAGTTACTATAACCGGGCTATGTCCCGAAGGCATTTGAACGAGTAGCTATATCCGGTTAAATTCCGAAGGTATGTGATTCGGGAATGAACGATCTTGCTGTAAAAATTTCAGTTAATACGCTTGTAACATCCCAACATTGAGGTATGTTTCGTGTGTGCTTTGAATTAGTTGAGCCCTTACAAATAAGTATTCGCTCAGTTGATAAATGAGCTACTGGCCTTTGGCTAAGTTGATCTTTGTTTATGAATATAAGGGTTGGTAATGTGAAGTAAGTACGATATTGAAAATTTGTGCATATGAAATTATCTGTTTAGCTACATGAATGCTATACTTTGGTTGTGTCTAAATTCTTTGCTCAAAACTTACTAAGCATTTAATGCTTACTCCGTTTCTTTGATTCTCTGTTTTATAGATTTTAGTTATTCAGCTATCGGACTCGGGATTTTGAAGTCGAAGTCGCCCACACTATCAAAGCTCCTTTTGGTATACTTTTGGTTGAACTTTGAAATGGCATGTATAGGACTACCCTTTTGTTGTTGGTCATGTACCCTTCGGTTTTGTGTAAATTTGGATAGCCATGCGAAAATGGCTTAAATATACTTTGATCATAGCATTATAATCGTTTTGTATGTTGTCCGTCGAGAGGTATGGAAATGTTGGTAACGGTTAGCCATGGGAATGGTTATTCATGATCATTTTTGGAATATGTATGACAAACTCTAGTTGATCCATGGAGGATCATGAAATAGGTAAAGTTTACCTTAAAAATAGATGCTGGCAGCAGCAGTGATGTGGATATGAAAAATCACTAAAAATAGTAGGAATGGAATTAAATAGTGAATAAATTATGTAATCGAACCTTGATGAATCTATTTTCATAGTAAAGTAACGAAACATTCATATGAACAGTATATTATGAGATGTTAAAGTTTTCGTGAGACAGGGCCAGAACGTTTTCTGGATCCCCTGATCTGACTTTGGAAATTCATTATAAATTAACCAGAGATATTTAGAAGTCATGCCATATATTTATAGATTCCTCTTTGAGTCTAGTTTCTATAGAAACAAACGGCATCAGTATTGAAGCCCTGTACAGGGAGATATCCAATTTGTAATGCATGAAGGTCAGTGTAGTCGCACCCTGTGACAGGGGAGACTTTAACTAATAAAATGTACTAATTGGCCTAACCAAAAATTCTAGAAAAAAATATGTAGATGGAAATATGAGTCTAGTTTCAGCGAAAAATTACGAAACTGATTTTCAAGTTTTAGAACTCAAGATATGATTTTTAAGGTGACAGTGACACAGTTAGCCAACTGCCTGGAAATTTTTAAAATGAACTGTGCAAGTAAGTGAATTTAGTCTGTGAACCCCTCGTGTCCGACTCCGGCAACGGTCTCGGGTATGGGGTGTTTCAATTTTATTGGTATCAGAGCTACGGTTTAGTCGATTCTTGGACTACCGTAATGAGTTGGGTTTAGCTATACATGCCATTTTATGTGATTATTTGATAGTGTGGTGATTTCTGACATTTGCAAATGTGTTTACTTATAGTAATGGATCCCGATCCCGACCGAGCGGTAGCTGATGATCTTGAGAGTGTAGCACCTGCTCCCGCACAAGGGACAGTGCCGTCGGACTCTCAACCTAATGCTAGTAACCCGAATGATGAAGCTAGACAAGCTTTCTATAGCGTGATGAATGATTGGTTCAACCAATACATTCGAACTAATACGGCTGTTCCACAACCTCCATTCCCGACAAATACCACCCCCGCACCTACCATACCTCCGGTAACTGACCAAATAAGGTCAAATAAGCCCCCAGTTGACAGAATCCAAAAACACGGGGCTACTGAATTTAAAGCCACGGACAGCGATGATGCCGAGCAAGCGGAATTTTGGTTGGACAACACTATTCGAGTACTAGATGAACTATCTTGCACACCCGATGAGTGCCTAAAGTGTACTATCTCCTTGCTACGTGATTCTGCCTACTATTGGTGGAATACGTTGACTTCTGTGGTGCCCAGAGAGCAAGTAACTTGGGAGTTCTTCCAAACCGAGTTTCGGAAGAAGTATATCAGTCAGAGATTCATTGACCAAAAACGGAAGGAATTTCTTGAACTCAAAAAAGGTTCCATGTCGGTTACCGACTATGAACGAAAATTTGTGAGGCTTAGCCGGTACGCACGAGAATGCATTTCCTCAGAAGCCGTGATGTGTAAACGTTTCGAGGATGGGTTGAATGACGATATAAAGCTGTATGTAGGCATTTTGGAAATTCGAGAATTTGTGGCACTTGCCGAGCGAGCTTGCAAGGCCGAGGAGCTCAGTATGGAGAAAAGAAAAGCTAAGGTGGGAGCAAAGGAGTTTCGTAAGAGGTCTTCAGGGAAGCCCTTCCCACAGTCATCGAAGAAATTTAAAGATGGCTTAGGCCGGTCTAGAGACACTTCGGGCTTTTCTAGACGAGATCGCGATCGGCCCCCTGTGAGCACACGAGTCACTTCGATCGCCAGTGTTGGAAATAATCGTCGAGACAGAACGGAGTGCCAGTATTGTGGCGAATGGCATTCTGGAAGTTGTAGATTCCATGACCGCTCCTGTTACAAGTGCAGGTCAGTTGACCACTTTATCAAAGATTGCCCGAGATTGTCTGAACAGAATATAAATCAGAGTGGGAAACCGAGTGCTACCACTGCTCGAGGTAGACCATATAGAAACACGGGAAATGCTAGTGGTGGTCAGAGAGGATCTAGAGATGCTACGACCAGATCTGAGGCTTGTGCTCCTGCTAGGGCTTATGCTATACGTGCACGCGAGGATGCTTCCTCGCCAGATGTTATTACCGGTACTTTTACTCTCTTTGATACTAATGTGATTGCTTTGATTGACCCTGGTTCTACTCATTCCTATATATGCGAAACCTTAGCATCCAGTAAGACTTTACCTATTGAGTCTACAGAGTTCGTAATTCGGGTGTCAAATCCCTTGGGTCGTTACGTGCTTGTCGACAAAGTGTGTAAGAAATACCCCCTAGTAATTCGAGATTCCTGTTTTCCGGCGGACTTGATGCTTTTGCCGTTTGATGAATTTGATGTTATTCTTGGTTTGGATTGGTTGACCGTGCATGATGCGGTTGTGAATTGCAAAAGCAAGACTATTGATTTGAGGTGCGCAAATAACGAGATAATCTGAGTTGAGTCTACGGACTTAAAGGGTTTGCCAGCTGTAATATCAGCAATGTTGGCCCAGAAATATGTAAGAAAAGGGTGCGAAGCATACCTTGCGTATGTACTTGATGACAAAGAATTAGAAAAGAAACCCGAATCTGTGCCGGTGGTTTGTGAATACCCGGATGTTTTTCCTGAAGAATTACCAGGTTTACCACCTGTTCGGGAGGTAGAGTTTGGTATTGAGCTTGTACCTGGAACTATGCCAATTTCGATAGCTCCGTATCGTATGGAACCAACCGAGTTAAAAGAATTGAAAGCTCAGTTGCAAGAGTTGACGGATAGAGGTTTCGCTCGACCAAGTTTCTCACCTTGGGGTGCACCAGTATTGTTTGTGAAAAAGAAGGACGGAACCATGAGGTTGTGCATTGACTATCGTCAGCTGAATAAAATGACGATAAAGAATAAATATCCGTTACCGCGTATTGATGATTTGTTTGATCAACTAAAGGGAGCCTCAGTGTTTTCAAAGATAGATTTGAGATCGGGTTATTACCAGTTGCGAATTCGAGATTCGGATATACCCAAAACTGCTTTCAGAACGAGATATGGCCACTACGAGTTCTTAGTGATGCCGTTTGGGCTCACTAATGCCCCTACGGTATTTATGGATTTGATGAATCGGATCTTCAGACAGTATTTGGACCAGTTCGTAGTTGTGTTCATTGACGACATCTTGGTCTATTCAAGAGATGAGACCGAACATGCTGAGCACCTGAGATTAGTGTTGCAAATTTTACGGGATAAGCAGTTATATGCTAAGTTCAGTAAGTATGAGTTCTGGTTAAGAGAGGTTAGCTTCTTGGGCCATGTGGTATCTGCATCGGGTATTTGAGTTGACCCGAGCAAAATTTCAGCCATACTTAACTGGAAGCCTGCGAGAAATATTACTGAGGTTCGGAGCTTTTTGGGACTCGCCGGTTACTACCGACGGTTTGTAAAAGGTTTCTCGATGATAGCCACACCCATGACGAAGCTACTTCAAAAAGATATTAAGTTCGAATGGACGTAAAAATGTCAGAAAAGTTTTGATCAACTGAAAACTTATTTGACTGAAGCCCCAATTTTAGTGCAGCCCGAATCAGGCAAAGAGTTTGTCATCTATAGTGACGCCTCCCTACTTGGGTTAGGTTGCGTGTTAATGCAAGAAGGTCGAGTTGTGGCCTATGCGTCGAGACAATTAAAGCCACATAAGAAAAATTATCCGACCCATGATCTCGAATTAGCTGCCATCGTATTCGCCTTGAAAATATGGCGACATTACTTATTTGGTGAGAAGTGCCATGTATTTTCGGATCACAAAAGTCTCAAATATTTGATGACTCAAAGAGACTTAAATCTGCGACAAAGTCGTTGGCTTGAGTTGTTGAAAGATTATGAGCTTGTCATTGATTACCACCCGGGAAAGGCTAATGTGGTTGCGGACGCCTTAAGCCAGAAATCACTGTTTGCTTTACGAGCGATGAATGTACACTTGTCTGTTCTACCCGACAATGTGTTAGTAGCTGAATTAAAGGTCAAACCATTATCGATTCATCAAATTCGTGAAGCTCAGAAAGTCGACGATGAATTGGTGGCAAAACGGGCTGAATGTGTTCCGAATATGGAATCTGAATTTCAAATTGATGATGACGATTGTTTGAGGTTCAGAAGTTGGTTGTGTGTTTCAAGAAATTCAGAACTCATTTCGATGATTCTGAATGAAGCCCATTGTAGCCGAATGTCAATTCACCCGGGGAGTATGAAAATGTACAACGATCTGAGATGCCAGTTTTCGTGGCATGGTATCAAACGAGACATTTTCGATTTTGTTTCGAAGTGTTTAATATGTCAGCAAGTAAATGCGGAACATCAAGTGCCTATGGGTTTACTCCAGCCAATCATGGTACCTGAATGGAAATGGGATCGAGTCACGATGGATTTCGTATCTGGGTTGCCAGTATCGGCAAGTAAGAAAGATGCGATTTGGGTTGTTGTGGATAGACTGACTAAGTCGGCTCACTTTATCCCCGTACGTACGGATTTTTCAATGGATAAACTAGCTGAATTGTATGTTTCTCAGATTGTGAGATTACACGGGGTACCTATTTCTATCGTGTCGGATAGAGATCCGAGATTCACCTCATGATTTTGGAAGAAATTGCAAGAAGCTTTGGGTACCAAGTTGCATTTCAGCACCGCCTTTCACCCCCAAACCGATGGTCAATCCGAGCGGATAATTCAGATACTTGAGGATATGTTGAGATGTTGCATCCTCGAGTTCAGTGGTTCATGGGAACGGTATTTACCTTTGATTGAATTCGCTTACAACAACAGTTTTCAATCAAGTATTAAGATGGCACCTTACGAGGCTTTGTACAGTCGTAAATGCCGTACACCATTGTTTTGGACCGAGCTCGGTGAAAGTAAAATTTTCGGAGTTGATTTGATTAAAGATGCTGAACAGAAAGTAAAGGTAATCCGTGAAAGTCTGAAGGCAGCCACAGATCGTCAGAAATCGTATGCGGATTTGAAACGAAAAGACATTGAATATCAGGTGGGAGATAAAGTGTTTCTTAAAGTTTCGCCTTGGAAAAAGATACTCAGATTTGGCCGTAAGGGCAAGTTGAGCCCGAGATTCATTGGGCCGTACGAAATCTCCGAACGAGTTGGTCCGGTTGCGTATAGATTGATTTTGCCCCCTGAACTTGAAAAGATTCACGACGTCTTTCATGTTTCGATGCTTCGACGTTATAGATCTGATCCGTCACACGTGATTAATCCATCAGAAGTTGAAATTCAATCTGACTTGAGTTATGAAGAAGAACCGATTCGTATCCTAGCTCGTGAAGTGAAAGAGTTGTGAAACAAAAGGGTTCCGTTAGTAAAGGTGTTATGGCTCAAACACGGAGTCGAAGAAGCTACTTGGGAAACCGAGAATGCCATGAAAGAACGATACCCAAACTTATTACCGGTAAGATTTTCGGGGACGAAAATTTCTTAAGTGGGGGAGAGTTGTGACAGCCCTAAAGCGACCCTAGTAGGAAAGCGGTTTCGGGACCGCTAAACCGAGTCACCAAATTATTTGAATATGATATTATTGTCTAAAAATAAATGTGTAAAAATTTTAAGCTTCGATTTAGTAAATTGCATGTGAATTTAGTTAATAGGACTTATGTGTGACACTTTTGAAATGTGATAGATCAATACATAAGGACCTATTAGTGCATGTTGAAAAAGGGGGGACTTGCATGTCAATTTTTCCCCCCGTCTAGTAGTGGCCGGCCATGACATTAGGGTGGACAAAGGGTGATGGGCAAAACATGTCATAAACATGTTGTGTTGGTGCATCATGGGAGGAAACAATAAAATAAAGTTAGTAATAAAGAAATGGAGAAAAAAAAGAGAAAGAAAAGGATGAAAACAAAAGAAAAAAAAATCTGTCCATCCTTTTTTCATTCTTCTTGACCGAAAATTCAAAAGAAAGAAGGGAGGAAATGTTAAAGAGATTCGGCCATGCTTGTAGCTAGGTGAAGGTAAGTTTGATGTTGTGCCATGAGATTCATGCATGTTTTTTTTTTTGTTAGCTTGAGTTCTAACTAGCCCATGGTTCAAATCTTTACTATGTTATGGAGATTATATTCGGCTAAGGTGGATTTGTGTTGATGTTATTTGCATGCTAAATGTGAAGCTTGTAATGATGCATGTGATGGTGGATTGATGACTCTTGAATCTTCTTTTTAGCATCTTTGAGTGAGACATTAAGTTCCTCGTTCAACCATGACCAAAATTGAAATGGTATGGTGTTGTGATGCATTCGGCCATGGTAGGAAGTAGAAGAGAAATATTGTTGTTGTTCACGTTATTGGATGAGAAATGGTAGTAAGGTAAAGTGAAAATGTTAGTGCTTGATTTACTAGTGTATATGTGTGTATTAGCCAAGTTTTGAACTTGAAACAAAATGGTGTTTAGTCAATACAAGTGACCATACTTGTAGAATGTATTAAGTGTTGCAATCGGCCCCAACATAGACATGTATGTTCGGCCACATGAATAAGTACATAAGTTATGTGTATGTTCGGCCATAGGTAGCCTATTGATGGCTTTAGCTTGACTTAGAAAATTCGGCTAAGGGGAAACATTAGTTAGTATGTTGAATTCGATTCGTGATTTCGTACATATGTGACTCTAATGTCTAATGTATATATGGGCTAAGTACCTTGAGCTTATCTTTTGATGTTCGAATGAATTGTATTAAATTGCTTGATGTGATTAAAAATGCGTATGACCATTGTGTATTTGAGCTAAAAGGTGGCCATATGACCTATCAAAGTCCTTGTCATATTCGGCCATAAGCTAGCAAAATGAGACTTTAATGAGTTAAATTTGTTTGAATTAGCTCAAGAGCTTAGAGGACCACAGTTGGATAAGGGAAAGGAAAAAGTGATCGAATAGCTGTCGAAATCGCTCGACCACATCCGAGGTAAGTTCTTGAGTAATAGAGCTTAAATTATGATTTGATTAGATCATGTTTTAAGCAAATCAAAATCATGCTCTTTGTGTGTGGCTATTGAGCCGAAATTGCAAGAGTGATAAGTGTCTTGTGTTTGAGTTTTGCTAATGAAAATGAAATACGAATGTGTCATGATTTATTGTTAAATGTGCATGGTTATTCGAATGATGTCCGGGCTAAGTCCCGAAGGCTTTGTGCTAAGTGACCATATCCGGACTAAGATCCGAAGGCATTTGTGCGAGTTACTAATTCCGGGCTAAGCCCGAAGGCATTGGTGCGAGTTACTAAATCCGGGTTAAGTCCCGAAGGCATTTGTGCGAGTTACTATAACCGGGCTATGTCCCGAAGGCATTTGAACGAGTAGCTATATCCGGTTAAATTCCGAAGGTACGTGATTCGGGAATGAACGATCTTGCTGTAAAAATTTCAGTTAATACGCTTGTAACATCCCAACATTGAGGTATGTTTCGTATGTGCTTTGAATTAGTTGAGCCCTTACAAATAAGTATTCGCTCAGTTGATAAATGAGCTACCGGCCTTTGGCTTAGTTGATCTTTGTGTATGAATATAAGGGTTGGTAATGTGAAGTAAGTACGATATTGAAAATTTGTGCATATGAAATTATCTGTTTAGCTACATGAATGCTATACTTTGGTTGTGTCTAAATTCTTTGCTCAAAACTTACTAAGCATTTAATGCTTACTCCGTTTCTTTGATTCTCTGTTTTATAGATTTTGGTTCTTCAGCTATCGGACTCGGGATTTTGAAGTCGAAGTCGCCCACACTATCAAAGCTCCTTTTGGTATACTTTTGGTTGAACTTTGAAATGGCATGTATAGGACTACCCTTTTGTTGTTGGTCATGTACCCTTCGGTTTTGTGTAAATTTGGATAGCCATGCGAAAATGGCTTAAATATACTTTGATCATAGCATTATAATCGTTTTGTATGTTGTCCGTCGAGAGGTATGAAAATGTTGGTAACGGTTAGCCATGGGAATGGTTATTCATGATCATTTTTGGAATATGTATGACAAACTCTAGTTGATCCATGGAGGATCATGAAATAGGTAAAGTTTACCTTAAAAATAGATGCTGGCAGCAGCAGTGATGTGGATGTGAAAAATCACTAAAAATAGTAGGAATGGAATTAAATAGTGAATAAATTATGTAATCGAACCTTGATGAATCTATTTTCATAGGAAAGTAACGAAACGTTCATATGAACAGTATATTATGACATGTTAAAGTTTTCGTGAGACAGGTCCAGAACGGTTTCTGGATTCCCTGATCTGACTTTGGAAATTCATTATAAATTAACCAGAGACATTTAGAAGCCATGCCATATATGTTTAGATTCCTCTTTGAGTCTAGTTTCTATAGAAACAAACGCCATCAGTATTGAATCCCTGTACAGGGAGATATCCAAATCGTAATGCATGAAGGTCAGTGTAGTCGCATCCTGTAACAGGGGAGACTTTAACTAATAAACTGTACTAATTGGCCCGACCAAAAATTCTAGAAAAAAATATGTAGATGTAAATATGAGTCTAGTTTTAGGGAAAAATTACGAAAATGATTTTCGAGTTTTAGAACTCAAGATATGATTTTTAAGGTGACAGTGATACAGTTAGCCAACTGCCTGAAAATTTTTAAAATGAACTGTGTAAGTAAGTGAATTTAGTCTGTGAACCCCTTGTGTCCGAATCCGGCAACGGTCTCGAGTACGGGGTGTTGCAGAGCGGATTATTGATGACCTAGATTGCTTTGTGGAGCAAAAGGTGAAGAGGGCTATGTCGTTGCCACGAGATGAGGCATACCGGTGGTGGATCACTATAAGGGAGAGCACCCCGATCGAACGAGTAACCTGGGAACTGTTCAAGACTGCTTTTAAGGGGAGGAATGTTGGAGCTAGTTATGTGGATGCCCGTCGAAAGGAATATTTGAATCTGGTTCAGGGTAATAAGACTGTTGCAGAGTATGAGGCGGAATTCTTGAGGTTGAGTCGATATGCTAGCAGGATAGTTGCAACCGAATATGAGCGCAGTGTTCGATTCGAGGATGGCTTCCGCGATGAACTTAGGGTGCTGATAGCTCCACAGAGGGAGCGTGACTTTGTTGCGTTGGTAGAGAAGGCTAAGATAGCCAAGGAAGTAAAATGAACTGAACGGCAGAATCATGAGAGGGATTGACCCAGATTTAGGAGGGATTCTGGACCCTCGGGTGCTGCAAATAGAAATGCTAAAAGAGTTAGAATGGAGGAACCGGTTCGAGCAATTCCGATTAATACCTTTAGACCGCAGGCCTGCAGGGACTGTGGCAGAGTGCATATGGAGGAGTGCTGGAAACGAACTGGAGCATGTTTTCGATGTGGGTTAAAGGAACATAAGTTCAGAGAGTGTCCTCGGAGAGCAGCTCAGGATCAAGTTGCAGAGCAAAGAGGTGTCCAACCGCTACGAGGAGGACCACCATCATAGAGAGGCCGTAGGCAAAGTAGAGGTGGTAATGGTAATGGATGTGGACATAGGGCACCTGGCAGGGGTGCTGGACATACGAAAGTTCGACAGCCGGCGTTGGTTTATGCTGCATGGCATCATGGGGAGGGCGATGCTCCTAATGTTATAACCAGTACGTTCTTCATTTATAGCATGCCTTACACTGCTTTGATTGATGTTGGTTCCACTCCTTCGTATGTTGCCTGTAATATATCTGGGGCATTGGGTAAGCTTCTTGAGGAGACTGTGAGTGGGGTATCAGTGTAAGTCCTTTAGGACACTCGGTTAAGTTAGATAGACTCTTTAGGAAGGTGCCTTTAAAGACACAAAATAAGATATTCGTAAGAGATTTGATAGAGCTGCCATTTGGGGAATTTGATCTTATTTGGGGAATGGACTGGCTAACTAAGCATAGGGCGATGTTGGATTGTGCTGTTAAGAGGATGGTGCTAAGAACTGCCGAGGATGAGGAGATAATGGTCATAGAGGAGCAAAATAACCAGTGTTGATTCAGCCAGAGTCTGGTAAGGATTTCACTGTGTACAGTGACGCGTCACATGTAGGTTTGGGTTGTGTGTTGATACAAGAGGGTAAAGTGGTCGCTTATGCTTCACAACAGCTTAAGCCTCATGAGGTAAACTATCCGACTCATGACATGGAGTTGGCAGCAGTGATCTTTGCGCTTAAGATATGGAGGCACTACTTGTATGGGGAGAGATGCATTATCTATATGGACCATAAGAGTCTTAAGTACTTGCTGACTCAAAGGGAGTTGAATCTTAGATAGCGAAGGTGGATAGAGTTGTTAAAGGACTATGACAGTTCGATTGAGTACCATCCTGGTAAGGCAACTGTCGTAGCTGATGCGCTGAGTCGAAGGACTGTGGCAGAATTGAGGGCAATGTTTGCTTGTTTAAGCTTGTTTGACGATGGAAGCTTGTTAGCAGAATTACAAGTGAAACCGACTTGGGTGGAGCAAATTAAGAAGCAGCAGTTGGTGGATGGGTCTTTAGTTTCTCAGTTTCAGCAAGCTAAGAAGGGGGAGAATCCAAACTTTGGATTAAATGGTGATAGGGTTCTTTGTTTCCGGGGAAGAATTTGTATGCCAAAGGACTCTGATTTGAGATTGATGATTTTGAGGGAGGCACATGGTAGACCTTGTACTATGCATCCAGGAGGGAGTAAGATGTATCGACACTTGCAAGAGCTATATCGGTGGCCTGGGCTTAAGCGAGAAGTGGCTGAATTTGTGGGAAAATGTTTGACGTGTCAACAAGTAAAGGCCGAGCATCAACTGCCTTCAGGATTGTTACAGCCGGTGAAGATACCACTTTGGAAATGGGAAAGGGTGACCATGGATTTTGTGAGTGGTCTGCCATTGACACCTTCCAAGAAGGACTCAGTTTGGGTGATTGTGGATAGGCTAACGAAATTTGCCCATTTCATACCTGTCCGAGTCGATTACTCACTTCATAGGTTGGCCAAGTTGTATGTGGCAGAGATAGTGCGGTTGCATGGGGTGCCAGTATCGATAATTTCTGACCGAGACCAAAGGTTTACATCTCGGTTTTGGCAGAAGTTGCATGAGGCGTTGGGAACGCGATTGGATTTTAGTACGGCTTATCACCCTTAATCGGATAGGCAGTCAGAGAGAGTCATTCAGATTCTAGAAGACATGTTGAGAGGTTGTGTTGTTGATCTTAGGGGCAGTTGGGAGGATTACTTACCATTGGCGGAGTTCGCGTATAACAACAGTTACCAAGCAATTATTCAGATGGCTCCTTACGAGGCACTGCATGGGCGAAGGTGTCGTTCGCCTACTTATTGGGTAGAGTTGAGGGAAAGGCAAGTACTTGGACCGGAGCTAGTAGCGGATATTGAAGACAAAGTTAAGGTGATCAAGAATCGGTTAAAAGAGGCAGCAGATCGACAAAAGTCTTATGCTGATCTGAAGTGTAAGGATATTGAGTATGTTGTAGGAGACAAGGTCTTTTTGAAGGTTTCGTCGTGGAAGAAGATTTTAAGGATTGGTAAGAAGGGCAAGTTAAGTCCACGGTTCATTGGGCCTTATCAGATCCTTAAGCGGATAGGGCCGGTGGCTTATCAGCTAGAGTTACCTCCAGAGTTGGATCGTATTCACGACACCTTTCATGCGTCCATGCCAAGACGATACCGTTCTGACCCTACTCATATCGTGCTAGTCACAGAAATTGAGGTACAGTCGGATTTGACCTTCGAAGAAGAACCTGTACAGATACTTGATCGTGACGTCAAGGTATTGAAAAGAAATTCAGTCCCATTGGTGAAGGTACTTTGGAGGAGCCATGGCAAAGAAGAAGCTACTTGGGAGACAGAGGAGGCGATGCGTCAACAATACCCTCAACTGTTTGGGTAAGGTAAAATTTCGAGGCCAAAATTTCTTTAAGGAGGGTAGAGTTGTAACACCCTTTTTCATTGAGAAACAGAGCTAAACAGTGGTTGAATTCGTTACCAGAAGGGTCAATCAGTACTTGGGAACATATGAACGAAAAATTTTAATTAAAATATTTTTCCCCGACTAAAACGGCTAAATACTGTAACACCCTTATTTTCGGGATTTTTGTAATTTTCGAGAATTTGGTAAAATTTTTTAAAATTTAGTATTTTGTTGTGAAATTTATAATTGGAGTATGTAAATGGGCCTATGGAGGGCCCATGTGTTGGCCAAAACCCGGTGCAGTTTTTTGAATTTTGGACTTAAGAAGTTAGGGGCATTGGTTAGGTGGCCTTATTAAAAGATGTAGGTAAAATGTAACATAAGAGAGCCCCTGGCAAAGTGGCTAAGTGACACCCCTAAGGAGTTAAAAGGTGGCCTGTAAGTGGTTGGGGGAACCAAGGTTCGATCCACTAAGATGGCAATTGTGTTGTTATTTTTATGTATTAGGCATGCAGGAGTTGGAAGTCGAATGGAACTCTGTTGGAGAGAGTTTGAATCAGTCAAATGCATGGATTAAGGAGTGATAAGGGGAGAGATTTTAGGGATTTTAAGGGAGGCTTAGAGTTAGCCGAATAGTGGGAGCTAGGGAGGAGAAATCGGCTTAGGGGTACTAGGGTGGGTATTTCGGCATTAGGGGCTTAGGTTGTGCTGTTTCCTTTGTTTAAACATCAGAGAGTGATTCTTTTTCTCCCCTTTTTCTTCTCTAACCGAAATTACCACTCTTTCCATCCATCTTTCTTTATTTTCTTTTCCAAAACCAATCTACTATTCCCTTTTCTTCTCTTCACCCTTGCTGAATAGCCACAAGAGCCGAAACCTGTGAAGATTGATTGTGCCGATTTCTTTTAGACCAACAACCTTCTTTCCTCTTCATTGTGGTGACCGATTCCTTCAAACTCTAAAAAGTCCCCGACGGCAACACCAATACAAGCCACCACACCATTTCTTTTCCTTGGTCCTAAAAGCCGAAATACCTTAGTTCTAGGGGCATAGTCGAACCCATGGACCTTTAGGATTCGAAGGCTGCTAGGTGGTTGAAGGCTGAGTTTACTTTGGATCTAAGCAGTGCAAAAGGGAAGTTTGTGGTAAGTACTCATTTTCAAATCGATTCAGTGGTATAAATATTGAGAAAAGTCGAAACCCCCTATGGTTTAGGGAGGTTGTCGTTTTGAGGCATAGGCCTTATGGGGCCTTTTTTTTTGACTTGTATGGTTTGTGTAGTGAAATAGATAACTTTGGAGGAGCAGCAAAGCTTGAATCGAATCGTCGGACCCTGTGAAGGTAAGGGATCTATGGCTATTAGGGGTTCTTTAGCCGAATATGGTAACATGGACTTTGGGTTTGATTGCTTGAACTGTAAACTAAGAATGGTGGTGATTAATTGTAGGTTGTCGTGGAAGACTTTGTTAGCAAACGTCACGAAACAGGTGTGTAACAACCCTCATAGTAGCTTAGGCTAATATTCGCTAAAAAGTCGAAATGCTAAAATTTCGGCATTTCAGGAACTTGAGATTTTGCATGTGGTTTTAGCTACGATAAATACGATATGGTCGATGGTTGGATCAATGGAACAGGTAAGAGCGCAATTTTGTACACGTTGGTAAGTTGGGCCTCAATGGGCTAGAATTGGGCTCAATGGGCTTCGAGCCCATTTGGGTAGAATTTATAGAAAATGGAATTTGGAGAAATTGCTTGTCAACACGGTTAGTACTATTGTAAAAGTTGGATCATGTGGGCTTAATGGGTTAAATCGGAATTCGTAGGGCCCATTAGGGGGTTTTGGGCCGAAAAGCTCGAATTTGATAAAGTGCGTTAAAATCATTGTTTAAACACCTGGAAATATTGATAATTGTTAATGAACGTGGAAAACCCATAATATTTGGTAAATTTACAAAAGTACCCTCAAAATATGAGAAATGACTGTTTTGGCTCTTGGGAAAAATGACCATTATACCCCTAGGGTTTAATTATGAATAGATGCATGAGATTTTGATATACATGATATGACATGATATGCACATGATATGTTATGAGATACACAAGATATATTCATTATATGCATGGGCTGGGTTTGATATAATGGAGGAAGTGCAAAAAGGGCTTTGCCCCAATTTACCGAAAAGAGCTTTGCCCCATTTAATCAAAAAGTGCTTTGCCCCAGTTATTAAAAGAGGCTAGGCCTCCAGTTATATGATAAAGCAGCTATGCTGCCAGTGGAGAGTTTGGTTGGGTGGGTTGAGTTATTCCCTACATTGTGAGTTTGGTTGGTACGGGTGGAGAGTAGCGGATGGTGGGTTGAGTAGTCTCCCCAAATGGGCTTGCATACATTCATTGATATTACATGTGATATTGAAATGGACCTATGGGGCATACCACTTACAGTAAAGGCTTCGGCCTAGTGATATGATTTATGATAAGGCTTCGGCCCAATATGCTGATATTGGATGGGCTCCGAAAGGGGCTTGTTGCACACTGAGTTCCCAAACTCACCTGCTTTTCCTTAACCTTGCAAGTGAGCTTTGATGAGGAGACTTAGAGCCGGAGGGGATTCAGAGTGGCCATGGTGATCGGTTTTGAACTTTGCAAATCAGTAACCGGTTTTTTTTATTTTAGTTTATCTTAACTGTTAATATTATTTGTTTTTGGGTTTTAATAAGGCCCTTTTAAGTATTTTCTGGAATTATTTTATTCTTCTTAATAACTCTAATTTTTCTGATAATAATTCAAAATAGGCTAGACTTAGGGCGAGTTTTCAAAATGATACATGTTTTCAAAATAACGCATCGATACAATCAATTGGTTTATCAAAAATATCTACTTAAATAAATTTCAACTCGTTTATCAAAGTGTGGCAATGGTTGTGGGCATGTCTAGGATTGGATCCATTCAAGAGCTTGGTACTTAACCAGCCTTCATGGCTTACCTCCTCTGTATCGGATACCTACCTGGTGCACAGCTTCTATTCACTTCGATCATATAGCAAAGACTATCTTTTAAAACACTAGGAAGGACGTTGAAAGAGGCTTTGGTTTTTCTTAAAAACTTCAATGTGACACGTCGGATTCGGCCATAATGTTTGGGCCGAGTTTGGGGTGTTACATTTAGTGGTATCAGAGCCAGGTTTCAACAACTCGGCTGTGGGTTCCTAAACGGGTTTAAAATCAAGAATTTCAAAACAAGGGTATTTTAAATCAATTTTTAAAGAATTTCTATTTTTTGTGACCAAATACATGTTTTTGTTTTAAATGGTTTGGAGAAAGAAGTGGCACACTGAATCCCCGGTACCAAGTCTGTAAGTATACTTTCTTTTCCGCCGTGTGATATTGATATGATGCTATGAATAGAACAAAGACCCTACCATGTTACTTTAGATAGGGTAAAGCTATAAAATAGTAAGATTGAGACGTAGCTAGGCTACGACGTTGCGAGAACAATCCTGAACTACTATATTTCCATAAAACATCTTGTAATAAACAATTGAAATATTAAACTAATATCATAAAATTTGAAACAGATAATTCAATATAAGTACAAGGGGAACTCGTCGACGGGGCCGCGGACGTGGTCGCGGAAGGGTGCAAGCTGAATCTTCATCCTCAGGACATAGGCCAGCTGAGGAGGCATTCGTGCCACAGGCAACTGAAACTGGGTCACATGATCGGGCTGTGGGGGATGATGCTTTGTCCCAAGCGATGTTAAGGGTTTTGGAAAGGGTTGCTGGAGCTAGTACCGGGACAGTGAATAGGGGATCCATCTCTGAGCGACTTTGGGCTAATGGATCAGAGGTTTTTAGGGGCGTATCTGGAGTAGCCCCAAATGTGGCTGAATTTTGGCTAGATGCAACAGAGCAGATTATGGACGACCTAGATTGCTCTGTGGAGCAAAAGCTGAAGGGGGCTGTGTTGTTGCTACGAGATGAGGCATACCGGTGGTAGATTACTCTAAGGGAGAGCACCCCGATCAAACGAGTAACTTGGGAACTGTTCGAGACTGCTTTTAAGGGGAGGTATGTTGGAGCTAGTTATGTGGATACCCGTCGAAAGGAATTTTTGAATCTCGTTAAGGGTAATAAGACTGTTGCGGAGTGTGAGGCGGAATTTTTGAGGCTGAGTCGATATGCTAGCGGGATAGTTGCAATCGAATATGAGCGCAGTGTTCGATTCGAGGATGGCCTCCGCGATGAACTTAGGCTGCTGCTAGCTCTACAGAGGGAGCGTGACTTCGCTGCGTTGGTAGAGAAGGCTAAGATAGCCGAGGAAGTAAAACAAACTGAACGGCAGAATCGTGAGAGGGATCGACCCAGATTTAGGAGGGATTTTGGACCCTCGGGAGGTGCAAATAGAGATGCTAAAAGAGCTAGAATGGAGGAACTGGTTCGAGCAATTCCGGTGAATACCTTTAGACCGCAGGCTTGCGGGACTGTGGTAGAGAGCATATAGGGGAGTGCTGGAAATGAACTAGAGCATGTTTTCGATGTGGGTCAAAGGAACATAAGTTCAGGGAGTGTCCTCAGAGAGCAGCTCAAGATCAAGTTGCAGAGCAAAGAGGTGTCCAACCGCTGCGAGGAGGACCACCACCACAGAGAGGCCGTGGGCAAAATAGAGGTGGTAATGGTAATGGACGTGGACGTGGGGCACCTGGCAGGGGTGCTGGACATGCAGAAGCTAGAAAGTCGGCGTTGGTTTATGATGCACGGCATCGTGAGGAGGGTGATGCTCCTAATGTTATAACCGGTATGTTCTTCATTTATAGCACGCCTTACACTACTTTGATTGATGTTGGTTCCACTCATTCGTATGTTGCCTGTAATGTATCTAGGGCATAGGTTAAGCTTCCTGAGGAGACTGTGAGTGGGGTATCAGTGATAAGTCCTTTAGGACACTCGGTTAAGTTAGAAAAACTCTTTAGGGAGGTGCCTTTAAAGACACAAAATAGGATATTCATAGGAGATTTGATGGAGCTGCCATTTGGGGAATTTGATCTTATTTTGGGAATAGACTGGCTAACTAAGCATAGGACTACGTTGGATTGTCCTGTTAAGAGGATGGTACTAAGAACTACCAAGGATGAGGAGATAATGGTCATAGGGGAGCAAAGGAACTATTTGTCCAATGTTGTCTCGACTTTAAGGGCTGAGAGGTTGATTCAGAAAGGTTGTGAGGCGTTTTTAGCATTTGTGAGTCAAGCTGAACCTGAGGGGATGACTGTGGAGTCGGTTAGGACCATCAAAGAATTTCAAGATGTATTTCCAGAGGAACTTCCTAAACTACCTCCGAACAGAGAAGTCGAGTTCGGAATCGACTTGTTACCTAGAACAGCTCCAGTATCCATTGCACCTTATCGGATGGCACCAAAGGAATTGGTGGAACTGAAAGCTCAGATTCAAGAACTGTTGGATAGAGGGTTTATAAAACCAAGTGTTTCTCTGTGGGGCGCACCAGGGCTGTTTGTAAAGAAGAAAGATGAGACCATGCGGATGTGTATTGATTATCGGCAGTTGAACAAACTAACGATCAAGAACAAGTATCCGCTGCCAAGAATCGACGATCTGTTCAACCAACTGAGAGGAGCTTCAGTATTTTCTAAGATTGACCTTCGGTCAGGATATCATCAGTTGATAGTCAAAGAAGAGGATATCCATAAGACGGATTTCAGAACTCGATATGGTCATTACGAGTTTCTGGTTATGCCCTTTGGTTTGACTAATGCACTGGTAGCATTCATGGATTTGATGAATCGAGTATTTTAGCCGTATTTGGATCAATTCGTAGTCATTTTTATCGATGATATCTTAGTGTACTCGAAAACGGAAGAGAAACATGATGAGCATCTTCGTATTGTGCTGCAAGTGCTGAGGGAAAAGTAACTCTATGCAAAGTTCAGTAAGTGCGAGTTTTGGTTGAATGAAGTAACCTTCTTGGGGCATGTTGTATCTGTTGAGGGGATCAAGGTAGACCCTCGGAAGATTGAGGCAATTTTGGAGGGGAAGCCACCGAGGTCAATAACGGAAATTCAGAGTTTTCTGGGGTTGGCAGGTTATTACCGAAGATTTGTGAAAGGATTTTCTATGTTGGCAGCACCGTTAACGAAACTTATAAGGAAGAGAGCACCGTTTGTTTGGGCAAATAAGCAGCAAGAGGCTTTTGAGAAGTTAAAGAAGGTTCTGACTGAGGCACCAGTTTTGATTCAGCCAGAGTCTGGTAAGGATTTCACTGTGTACAGTGATGCGTCACATGTAGGTTTGGGTTGTGTGTTGATGCAAGAGGGTAAAGTGGTCGCTTATGCTTCACGACAGCTTAAGCCTCATGAGGTAAACTATCCTACTCATGACTTGGAGTTGGCAGCAGTGATCTTTACGCTTAAGATATGGAGGCACTACTTGTATGGGGAGAGATGCATTATCTATACAGACCATAAGAGTTTTAAGTACTTGCTGACTCATAAGGAGCTGAATCTTAGACAGCGAAGGTGGATAGAGTTGTTAAAGGACTATGACTGTTCGATTGAGTACCATCCTGGTAAGGCAAATGTCGTGGCTGATGCGCTGAGTCGAAGGACTGTGGTAAAATTGAGGGCAATGTTTGCTCGTTTAAGCTTGTTTGACAATGGAAGCTTATTAGCAGAATTACAAGTGAAACCGACTTGGGTGGAGTAGATTAAGAAGCAGCAGCTGGTGGATGGGTCGTTCGTTTCTCAGTTTCAGCAAGCTGAGAAGGGGGAGAATCTAGACTTTGGATTAAATGGTGATGGGGTTCTTTGTTTCCGGGGAGGAATTTGTATGCCAAAGGACTCTGATTTGAGATTGATGATTTTGAGGGAGGCACATGGTGGACCTTGTGCTATGCATCCAGGAAGAAGTAAGATGTATCGACACTTGCGAGAGCTATATTGGTGGCCTGGGCTTAAGCGAGAAGTGGCTGAATTTGTGGGAAAATGTTTGACGTGTAAACAAGTAAAGGCCGAGCATCAACTGCCTTCAGGATTGTTACAGCCGATGAAGATACCACTTTGGAAATGGGAAAGGGTGACCATGGATTTTGTGAGTGGTCTGCCATTGACACCTTCCAAGAAGGACTCAGTTTGGGTGATTGTGGATAGGCTAACGAAATCTGCCCATTTCATACCTGTCCGAGTCGATTACTCACTTCATAGGTTGGCCAAGTTGTATGTGGCAGAGATAATGCGGTTGCATGGGGTGCCAGTATCGATAATTTCTGACCGAGACCCAAGGTTTACATCTCGATTTTGGCAGAAGTTGCATGAGGCGTTGGGAACGCGATTGGATTTTAGTACGGCTTTTCACCCTCAATCGGATGGGCAGTCAAACAGAGTCATTCAGATTCTAGAAGACATGTTGAGAGGTTGTGTTGTTGATCTTAGGGGCAGTTGGGAGGATTACTTACCATTGGCGGAGTTCGCGTATAACAACAGTTACCAAGCAAGTATTTAGATGGCTCCTTACGAGGCACTGTATGGGCGAAGGTGTCGTTCGCCTACTTGTTGGGCAGAGTTGGGGGAAAGGCAAGTACTTGAAGACAAAGTTATGGTGATCAAGAATCGGTTAAAAGAGGCAGTGGATCGACAAAAGTCTTATGCTGATCTGAAGTGTAAGGATATTGAGTATGCTGTTGGAGACAAGGTCTTTCTGAAGGTTTCGCCGTGGAAGAAGATTTTAAGGTTTGGTGAGAAGGGCAAGTTAAGTCCACGGTTCATTGGGCCTTACCAGATCCTTAAGCGGATAGGGCCGGTGGCTTATCAGCTAGAGTTACCTCCAAAGCTGGATCGTATTCACGACGTCTTTCATGTGTCCATGCTAAGACGATACCGTTCTGACCGTACTCATATCATGCCAGTCGCAGAAATTGAGGTACAGTCGGATTTGACCTTCGAAGAAGAACCTATGCAGATACTTGATCGTGACGTCAAGGTGTTGAAAAGAAATTCAGTCCCATTGGTGAAGGTACTTTGGAGGAACCATGGCAAAGAATAAGCTACTTGGGAGACAGAGGAGGCAATGCATCAACAATACCCTCAACTGTTTGGGTAAGGTAAAATTTCGAGGCAGAAATTTCTTTAAGGAGGGTAGAGTTGTAACACCCTTTTTCATTGAGAAACAAAGCTAAACAGTGGTTGAATTCGTTACCAGAAGGGTCAATTACTACTTGGGAACAAATGAACGAAAAGTTTTTATTAAAATATTTTTCACCGACTAAAAGGGCTAAATTACTGTAACACCCTTATTTTCGAGATTTTCATAATTTTCGAGAATTTGGTAAATTTTTTTTACATTTGGTATTTGGTTGTGAAATTTATAATTGGAGTATGTAAATGGGCATATGGAGGGCCCATGAGTTGGCCAAAACCCGGTGGAGTTTTTTGAATTTTGGACTTAAGGAGTTAGGGGCATTGGTTAGATGGCCTTATTAAAAGATGTAGGTAAAATGTAACACAAGAGAGCCCCTGGCAAAGTGGCTAAGTGATGCCACTAATGTGACAGCCCAAAATTGACCCTAGTCGGGAAGTGGTTTCGGGACCGCTAAACCGAGTCACCGAAATGTTTGAATGTGATATTTATTGTCTAGAATATGTAATTATGAATGTGTGAAAATTTCAAGCTTCGATTTAGTCGATTGCATGTGAATTTAGTCAATAGGACTTATGTGCGACATTTTTGAAATGTGATAGGTCGAAGCATAAGGACCTATTAGTGCATGAAATAAAAAGGGGGGACTTGCATGTCAAATTCCCCCCTAATTAGTAGTGGCCGGCCATGACAAGCATGGTAGACCAAGTGTGATGGGCAAGACATGTCATAGACATGTTGTGTTGGTGCATCATGGGTGGAAAAAATAAAATAAGGAGCATGGGCATAAAATAATAAAAGGGAATATGATGAAAACAAAAAAAAAAGAATGTGTGGTTGTTTCCCCCCCCATTGCCGTGAGTTAATGAAAAGAAAAGAAAAATTTTGTTCATCCTTTTTCATCTTCTTTTGGCCGAAAATTCTAAGGAAGGAGGAAGGAGTTCTTGCTTCATGTTTGGTTTGGAAGAGGATTAGGAGGAGGTTTGGCCATACTTGTATCTAGATCAAGGTATGTTTGAGGTTGTGCCATGAGATTCATGCATGTTTATTTTTAGTTGCTAGCTTGAGTTCTAATTAGCCCATGGTTCAAATCTTTGCTATGTCATGGGGATGATATTCGGCCTAGGTGGATTTTGTATTAATGCCATTGCATGCTAAATATGAAGCTTGTTAATGATGCATGTGATGGTGGATTGATGATTCTTGAATCTTCTTTTTAGCATTTTTGAGTGAGCACATATGTGCATTGGTTGCTAGATGGAGAAGAATCGGCTAGCAAGTTGTGTGCTAAGGCCGAATATAATTTTTGTATATTAATGAGTAATGCATGTGTTAAATTGATGGAAAGGGAGAGGATGCTTTACTAGTGTATATATGTGTGTATTAGCCAAGTTTTGAACTTGAAACAAAAGGGTGTTTAGTCAATACAAGTGACCATACTTGTAGAATGTATTAAGTGTTGAAATCGGCCCCAACATAGACATGCATATTCGGCCATAGGAAGGAGATTGGTGTTGCATGTATTCGGTTAGAGGCAAGCATATTGATGCTTTTGTCTTGGCTTAGAAAATTCGGCCAAGGGGGAAAAATTAGCTAAAATGTTGAGTTTGATTCATGATTCCGTACATATGTGACTTTAATGTCTAATGTATAAATATGGGCTAAGTGCCTTGTGTTCCTCTTTTCGATGCTCAAATGATTAAATCAATTTATTTGTTTAATTAAGCTCAAGAGCAAAGGGGAACTAAATCCGATAAAGGGAAGGAAAAAGTGGTCGAATAGCTATCGGAATCGTTCGACAACACCCGAGGTAAGTTCTTGAGTAAAAGAGCTTAAATTATGATTTGATTAGATCATGTTTTAAGCAAACCAAAATCATGCTCTTTGTGTGTGGCTATTGAGCCGAAATTGCAAGAATGATAAGTGTCTTGTGTTTGAATTTTGTTAACGAAAATGAAATACGAATGTGCCATGATTTACTGTTAAATGTGCATGGTTATTTGAATGATGTCCGGGCTAAGTCCCGAAGGCTTTGTGCTAAGTGACCATATCCGGACTAAGATCCGAAGGCATTTGTGCGAGTTACTAATTCCGGGCTAAGCCCGAAGGCATTTGTGCGAGTTACTAAATCCGGGTTAAGTCCCGAAGGCATTTGTGCGAGTTACTAAATCCGGGTTAAGTCCCGAAGGCATTTGTGCGAGTTACTATAACCGGGCTATGTCCCGAAGGCATTTGAACGAGTAGCTATATCCGGTTAAATTCCGAAGGTACGTGATTTGGGAATGAATGATCTTGCTGTAAAAATTTCAGTTAATACGCTTGAAACATCCCAACATTAAGGTATGTTTCGTATGTGCTTTGAATTAGTTGAGCCCTCACAAATAAGTATTCGCTCAGTTGATAAACGAGCTACCGGCCTTTGGCTAAGTTGATCTTTGTGTATGTACATAAGGGTTGGTAATGTGAAGTAAGTATGATATTGAAAAATTGTGCATATGAAATTATCCGTTTAGCTACATGAATGCTATACTTTTGTTGTGCTGGAATCCCTTGCTCAAAACTTACTAAGCATAAATTGCTTACTCCGTCTCCTTGATTCTCTGTTTTATAGATTTTGGTTCTCCAGCTATCGGACTCGGGATTTTGAAGTTGAAGTCGCCCACACTATCAAAGCCCCCCCCTTTTGGTACAATTTTGGTTGAACTTCGAAATGGCATGTATAGGACTACCCGTTCGTTGTGGGCATGGACCCTTTGGACTTGTATAATTTTGGATAGCCATGCGAAAATGGCTTATATATGTTTGAGTATAATGTTATAATCATTTGGTATGGATATGGTTATTGAGAGGTGTGGATATGCTTGACAAGGATTGGCCATGGGAATGGTTAATCACTATCATAAATTGTGCTATTTATGCAAAAAGGGCTAGTTGAATCATGGAAACTATGAAATAGGTAAAGTCTACCTTAAAGGCAGATGCTGACAGCAGCAGTGATGTAGATTTGGAAAATCACTAAAAATAGTAGGAATGGAATTAAATAGTGAATAAAGTATGTAAACGAACCTTGATGAATCTACTTTCATAGGAAAGTAACGAAACAACCATACGGACAGTATGTTAAGAGATATTCAGGTTCTCGTGAGACAGGGCCAGAACGGTTTCTGGATTTCCTGTTCCGACTTTGGAAATTAATTATAAATTAACCAGAGACAATTAGGAGTCAATCCATATATGTATAGATTCCTCACTGAGTCTAGTTTCTATAGAAACAAACGGAATCAGTATTGAAGCCCTGTACAGGGAGATATCCAAGTCGTAATGCGCAAAGGTCAGTGTAGTCGATCCCTGTAACATGGGAGACTTTGACTAATAAACTGTACTAATTGGCCCAACCAAAAATTTTAGAAAAAAATATGTAGATGGGCATATGAGTCTAGTTTCAGGGAAAATTTACGGAACTGGATTCCAAATTTCTGAACTCAAGATATGATTTTTAAAGCGAATAGTACGCAGATTGGCAGTGTCTGGGAAAATTTTTTTATAAGTGGTTTAAAGTCTGTTAACACCTCGTGTTCGACTCTGGTGACGGTCTCGGGTTCGGGGTGTTACATTTGATTGGTATCAGAGCTATGGTTTAGTCGATTCTAGGACTACCGTAATGCGTTGGGTCTAGCTATACATGCCATTTTATGTGATTATTAGATAGTGTGGTGATTTCTGACAATTGTAAATGTGTTTATTTATAGTAATGGATCCCGATCCCGACCGAGCGGTAGCTGATGATCTTGAGAGTGTAGCGCCTGCTCCCGCACAAGAGACAGCGCCGGCAGACTCTTAACCTAATGCTAGTAACCCGAATGATGAAGCTAGACAAGCTTTCTATAGCGTGATGAATGATTGGTTCAACCAATACATTCGAACTAATACGGCTGTTCCACAACCTCCATTCCCGACAAATACCACCCCCGCACCTACAATACCTCCGGTAACTGACCAAATAAGGTCAAATAAGCCCCCAGTTGACAGAATCCGAAAACATGGGGCTACTGAATTTAAAGCTACGGATAGCGACGATGCCGAGCAAGCTGAATTTTGGTTGGACAACACTATCCGGGTACTCGATGAGCTATCTTGTACACCCGATGAATGCCTAAAGTGTACTATCTCCTTGCTACGCGATTCTGCCTACTATTGGTGGAATACTCTGACTTCTGTTGTGCCCTGAGAGCAAGTAACTTGGGAGTTTTTCCAAACTGAGTTTCGGAAAAAGTATATCAGTCAGAGATTTGTTGATCAAAAACGGAAGGAATTTCTTGAGCTTAAGCAAGGTTCTATGTCGGTTACTGATTACGAGCGAAAATTTTTTAGACTTAGTAGATACGCTCGGGAATGTGTTTCGTCCGAGGCTATCATGTGTAAATGCTTCGAGGATGGGCTGAATGAAGATATAAAAATGTTCGTGGGCATTCTTGAAATACGAGAGTTCGTAGTACTTGTCGAGCGAGCTTGTAAAGCCGAAGAGCTTAGAAAAGAAAAACAAAAAGTTGATGTGGGAACTGGAGAGTTTCGTAAAAGATCCTCCGGAAAGTCTCTTCAACAGGCATCGAAGAAATTTCGAGATGATGTGGGCCGGTCTAGAGGCACTTCGGGCCTTTTTAGACGAGATCGTGATCGACCCCCTGTGGGTACACGAGGCACTTCGGTCGCCAGTGTTGGGAATGAACGTCGAGACAGAACGAAATGTCGATATTGCGGTAAATGGCATTCGGGGAGTTGTAGATTCCCTGACCACTCCTGTTACAAGTGCGGATCAGTTGACCACTTCATTAAAGATTGCCCGAGGTTGTCTGAACAGAATGTAAATCAGAGTGGGAAACCGGGTGCTACCACTGCTCGAGATAGACCATCTGGAAATACGGGCAATGCTAGTGGTGGTCAGAGAGGATCTAGAGATGCTACGACCAGATCCGAGGCTCGTGCGCCTGCTAGAGCTTATGCTATACGTGCCCGCGAGGATGCTTCTTTGCCTGATGTTATTACCGGTACTTTTACTCTCTTTGATACTAATGTAATTGCTTTGATTGACCCCGGTTCTACTCATTCTTACATATGTGAAACCTTAGCATCCAGTAAGACTTTACCTATTGAGTCTACTGAGTTCGTAATTCGGGTGTCAAATCCCTTGGGTCGTTACGTGCTTGTCGACAAAGTGTGTAAGGAATGTCCCCTAGTAATTCGAGGTTCCTGTTTTCTGGCAGACTTGATGCTTTTGCCGTTTAATGAATTTGATGTTATTCTCGGATTGGATTGGTTGACCGTGCATGATGCGGTTGTGAATTACAAAAGCAAGACTATTGAATTGAGGTGCGCAAATAACGAAGTAATCCGAGTTGAGTCTACGGACTTGGATGGGTTGCCAGCTGTAATATCCTCAATGTTGGCCCAGAAATATGTAAGAAAAGGGTGCGAAGCATACCTTGCGTATGTACTTGATGACAAAGAATTAGAAAAGAAACCCGAATCTGTGCCGGTGGTTTGTGAATACCCGGATGTTTTTCCTAAAGGATTACCGGGTTTACCACCTGTTCGGGAGATAGAGTTTGGTATTGAGCTTGTACCTGGGACTACGCCGATTTCTATGGCTCCGTATCGTATGGCACCAACCGAGTTAAAAGAGTTGAAAGCTCAGTTGCAAGAATTGACGGATAGAGGTTTCACTCAACCAAGCTTCTCACCTTGGGGTGCACCAGTATTGTTCGTGAAAAAGAAGGACGGAACCATGAGGTTGTGCATTGACTATCGTCAACTGAATAAAGTGACGATAAAGAACAAATATCCGTTACCGCGTATCGATGATTTGTTTGACCAACTGAAGGGAGCCTCAGTGTTCTCAAAAATAGATTTGAGATCGGGCTATTATCAGCTGCGAATTCGAGATTCGGACATACCCAAAACTGCCTTCAGAACGAGATATGGTCACTACGAATTTTTAGTGATGCCGTTTGGGCTCACTAATGCCCCTGCGGTATTTATGGATTTGATGAATCAGATCTTCAGACCATATTTGGATCGGTTCGTAGTTGTGTTCATTGATGACATCTTGGTCTATTCAAGAGATGAGATCGAACATGCTGAGCACCTGAGACTAGTGTTGCAAATTTTGCGGGATAAGCAGTTATATGCTAGGTTCAGTAAGTGTGAGTTCTGGTTAAGAGAGATTAGCTTCTTGGGTCACGTGGTATCCGCATCGGGTATTCGAGTTGACCCGAACAAAATTTCAGCCATACTTAACTGGAAACCTCCAAGAAATATTACCGAAGTTCGGAGCTTCCTGGGGCTCGCCGGTTATTACCGACGATTTGTAAAAGGTTTCTCGACGATAGCCACACCAATGACGAAGCTACTTCAAAAGGATGTTAAGATCGAATGGACGGAGAAATGTCAGAAAGGTTTCGATAAACTGAAAACTTATTTGACTGAAGCTCCAATTTTAGTGCAACCCGAATCAGGCAAAGAGTTTGTCATTTATAGTGACGCATCCCTACTTGGGTTGGGTTGCTTATTGATGCAAGAAGGTCGAGTGGTGGCCTATGCGTCGAGACAATTAAAGCCACATGAGAAAAATTATCCGACCCATGACCTTGAACTAGCTGCCATCGTATTTGCTTTAAAAATATGGCGACATTACTTATTTGGTGAAAAGTGCCATGTATTTTCGGATCACAAAAGTCTCAAATATTTGATGACTCAAAGAGACTTTAATCTGCGACAAAGACGTTGGCTTGAGTTGTTGAAAGATTACGAGCTTGTCATTGATTACCACCCGGGAAAGGCTAATGTGGTTGCGGACGCCTTAAGCCGGAAATCATTGTTTTCTTTACGAGCGATGAATGTGCACTTGTCTGTTCTACCCGACAATGTGTTAGTAGCTGAATTAAAAGCCAAACCATTATTGATTCATCAAATTCGTGAAGCCCAGAAAGTTGATGATGAATTGGTTGCAAAACGGGCTGAGTGTGTTCCGAACAAGGAATCGGAATTTCAAATTGATGATGATGATTGTTTGAGGTTCAGAAGTCGTTTGTGCATTCCAAGGAATTCGGAACTCATTTCGATGATTCTGAACGAAGCCCATTGTAGCCGAATGTCAATTCACCCGGGGAGTACGAAAATGTACAACGATTTGAAACGTTGGTTTTGGTGGCATGGTATGAAACGAGACATCTCCGACTTTGTTTCGAGATGTTTAATATGTCAACAAGTGAAAGCGGAACATCAAGTGCCTTCAGGATTACTTCAGCCGATCATGATACCCGAGTGGAAATGGGATCGAGTCACAATGGACTTTGTGTCCGGACTGCCATTGTCAGCAAGTAAGAAGGATGCGATTTGGGTTGTTGTTGATAGACTGACTAAGTCGGCTCACTTTATCCCCGTGCGTACGGATTTTTCATTGGATAAACTAGCCGAATTGTATGTTTCTCAGATTGTGAGATTACACGGGGTACCTATTTCTATCGTATCGGATAGAGATCCGAGATTCACCTCGCGATTTTGGAGGAAATTACAAGAAGCTTTGGGTACCAAGCTGCATTTTAGCACTGCTTTTCACCCCCAAACCGATGGTCAATCTGAGCGGATAATTCAGATACTTGAGGATATGTTGAGATGTTGCATCCTCGAGTTCAGTAGTTCATGGGAACGGTATTTACCTTTGATTGAATTCGCTTACAACAATAGTTTTCAATCAAGTATTAAGATGGCACCTTACGAGGCTTTGTACGGACGTAAATGCCGTACACCATTGTTTTGGACCGAGCTCGGTGAAAGTAAAGTTTTCGGAGTTGATTTGATTAAAGATGCCGAACAGAAAGTAAAGGTAATCCGTGAAAGTCTGAAAGCAGCCTCAGATCGTCAAAAATCGTATGCGGATTTGAAACGAAAAGACATTGTATATCAGGTGGGAGATAAAGTGTTTCTTAAAGTTTCACCTTGGAAAAAGGTACTCAGATTTGGCCGTAAGGGCAAGTTGAGCCCGAGATTCATTGGACCGTACGAAATCTTCGAACGAGTTGGTCCGGTTGCGTATAGATTGATTTTGCCCCCTGAACTTGAAAAGATTCACGATGTCTTTCATGTTTCGATGCTTCGACGTTATAGATCCGATCCGTCACATGTGATTAATCCCTCAGAAGTTGAAATTCAATCTGACTTGAGTTATGAAGAAGAACCGATTCGTATCCTAGCTCGTGAAGTAACAGAGTTGCGAAACAAAAGGGTTCCGTTAGTTAAGGTGTTATGGCTCAAACACGGGACCGAGGAAGATACTTGGGAAACCGAGAGCTTGATGAAAGAACGATACCCAAACCTATTTACCGGTAAGATTTTCGGGGACGAAAATTTCTTAAGTGGGGGAGAGTTGTGACAGCCCAAAATTGACCCTAGTCGGGAAGTGGTTTCGGGACCGCTAAACCGAGTCACCGAAATGTTTGAATGTGATATTTATTGTCTAGAATATGTAATTATGAATGTGTGAAAATTTCAAGCTTCGATTTAGTCGATTGCATGTGAATTTAGTCAATAGGACTTATGTGCGACAATTTTGAAATGTGATAGGTCGAAGCATAAGGACCTATGAGTGCATGAAATAAAAAGGGGGGACTTGCATGTCAAATTCCCCCCCTAATTAGTAGTGGCCGGCCATGACAAGCATGGTAGACCAAGTGTGATGGGCAAGACATGTCATAGACATGTTGTGTTGGTGCATCATGGGTGGAAAAAATAAAATAAGGAGCATGGGCATAAAATAATAAAAGGGAATATGATGAAAACAAAAAAAAAGAATGTGTGGTTATTTCCCCCCATTGCCGTGAGTTAATGAAAAGAAAAGAAAAATTTTGTTCATCCTTTTTCATCTTCTTTTGGCCGAAAATTCTAAGGAAGGAGGAAGGAGTTCTTGCTTCATGTTTGGTTTGGAAAAGGATTAGGAGGAGGTTTGGCCATACTTGTATCTAGATCAAGGTATGTTTGAGGTTGTGCCATGAGATTCATGCATGTTTTTTTTTAGTTGCTAGCTTGAGTTCTAATTAGCCCATGGTTCAAATCTTTGCTATGTCATGGGGATGATATTCGGCCTAGGTGGATTTTGTATTAATGCCATTGCATGCTAAATATGATACTTGTTAATGATGCATGTGATGGTGGATTGATGATTCTTGAATCTTCTTTTTAGCATTTTTGAGTGAGCACATATGTGCATTGGTTGCTAGATGGAGAAGAATCGGCTAGCAAGTTGTGTGCTAAGGCCGAAAATAATTTTTGTATATTAATGAGTAATGCATGTGTTAAATTGATGGAAAGGGAGAGGATGCTTTACTAGTGTATATATGTGTGTATTAGCCAAGTTTTGAACTTGAAACAAAAGGGTGTTTAGTCAATACAAGTGACCATACTTGTAGAATGTATTAAGTGTTGAAATCGGCCCCAACATAGACATGCATATTCGGCCATAGGAAGGAGATTGGTGTTGCATGTATTCGGTTAGAGGCAAGCATATTGATGCTTTTGTCTTGGCTTAGAAAATTCGGCCAAGGGGGAAAAATTAGCTAAAATGTTGAGTTTGATTCATGATTCCGTACATATGTGACTTTAATGTCTAATGTATAAATATGGGCTAAGTGCCTTGTGTTCCTCTTTTCGATGCTCAAATGATTAAATCAATTTATTTGTTTAATTAAGCTCAAGAGCAAAGGGGAACTAAATCCGATAAAGGGAAGGAAAAAGTGGTCGAATAGCTATCGGAATCGTTTGACAACACCCGAGGTAAGTTCTTGAGTAAAAGAGCTTAAATTATGATTTGATTAGATCATGTTTTAAGCAAACCAAAATCATGCTCTTTGTGTGTGGCTATTGAGCTGAAATTGCAAGAATGATAAGTGTCTTGTGTTTGAATTTTGTTAACGAAAATGAAATACGAATGTGCCATGATTCACTGTTAAATGTGCATGGTTATTTGAATGATGTCCGGGCTAAGTCTCGAAGGCTTTGTGCTAAGTGACCATATCCGGACTAAGATCCGAAGGCATTTGTGCGAGTTACTAATTCCGGGCTAAGCCCGAAGGCATTTGTGCGAGTTACTAAATCTGGGTTAAGTCCCGAAGGCATTTGTGCGAGTTACTATAACCGGGTTATGTCCCGAAGGCATTTGAACGAGTAGCTATATCCGGTTAAATTCCGAAGGTACGTGATTTGGGAATGAATGATCTTGCTGTAAAAATTTCAGTTAATACGCTTGAAACATCCCAACATTAAGGTATGTTTCGTATGTGCTTTGAATTAGTTGAGCCCTTACAAATAAGTATTCGCTCAGTTGATAAACGAGCTACCGGCCTTTGGCTAAGTTGATCTTTGTGTATGTACATAAGGGTTGGTAATGTGAAGTAAGTATGATATTGAAAAATTGTGCATATGAAATTATCCGTTTAGCTACATGAATGCTATACTTTTGTTGTGCTGGAATCCCTTGCTCAAAACTTACTAAGCATAAATTGCTTACTCCGTCTCCTTGATTCTCTGTTTTATAGATTTTGGTTCTCCAGCTATCGGACTCGGGATTTTGAAGTCGAAGTCGCCCACACTATCAAAGCCCCCCCTTTTGGTACAATTTTGGTTGAACTTCGAAATGGCATGTATAGGACTACCCGTTCGTTATGGGGCATGGACCCTTTGGACTTGTATAATTTTGGATAGCCATGCGAAAATGGCTTATATATGTTTGAGTATAATGTTATAATCATTTGGTATGGATATGGTTATTGAGAGGTGTGGATATGCTTGACAATGATTGGCCATGGGAATGGTTAATCACTATCATAAATTGTGCTATTTATGCAAAAAGGGCTAGTTGAATCATGGAAACTATGAAATAGGTAAAGTCTACCTTAAAGGCAGATGCTGACAGCAGCAGTGATGTAGATTTGGAAAATCACTAAAAATAGTAGGAAGGGAATTAAATAGTTAATAAAGTATGTAAACGAACCTTGATGAATCTATTTCCATAGGAAAGTAACGAAACAACCATACGGACAGTATGTTAAGAGATATTCAGGTTCTCGTGAGACAGGGCCAGAACGGTTTCTGGATTTCCTGTTCCGAATTTGGAAATTCATTATAAATTAACCAGAGACAATTAGGAGTTAATCCATATATGTATAGATTCCTCTCTGAGTCTAGTTTCTATAGAAACAAACGGAATCAGTATTGAAGCCCTGTACAGGGAGATATCCAAGTCGTAATGCGCAAAGGTCAGTGTAGTCGATCCCTGTAACATGGGAGACTTTGACTAATAAAATGTACTAATTGCCCCAACCAAAAATTCTAGAAAAAAATATGTAGATGGGCATATGAGTCTAGTTTCAGGGAAAATTTACGGAACTGGATTCCAACTTTCTGAACTCAAGATATGATTTTTAAAGCGAATAGTACGCAGATTGGCAGTGTCTGGGAAAATTTTTTTATAAGTGGTTTAAAGTCTGTTAACACCTCGTGTTCGACTCCGGTGACGGTCTCGGGTTCGGGGTGTTACAACTAAGGTGTTAAAAGGTGGCGTGTAAGTGGTTGGGGGAAACCAAGGTTCGATCCACTAAGTTGGCAATTGTGTTGTTATTTTTATGTTTTGGGCATGCAGGAGTTGGAAGTCGAATGGAACTCTGTTGGAGAGAGTTTGAATCAGTCAAATGCATGGATTAAGGAGTGATAAGGGGACAGATTTTAGGGATTTGAAGGGAGGCTTAGAGTTAGCCGAATAGTGGGAGTTAGGGAGGAGAAATCGGCTTAGGGGAACTAGGGTGGGTATTTCGGCATTAGGGGCTTAGGTTGTGCCGTTTCCTTTGTTTAAACATCAGAGAGTGATTCTTTTTCTTCCCTTTTTCTACTCTAGCCGAAATTACCACTCTTTCCCTCCATCTTTCTTTATTTTCTTTTCCAAAACCAATCTACTATTCCCTTTTCTTCTCTTCACCCTTGTTGAATAGCCACAAGAGCCGAAACCTGTGAAGATTGATTGTGCCGATTTCTTTTAGACCAACAACCTTCTTTCCTCTTCATTATGGTGACCGATTCCTTCAAACTCTAAAAAGTCCCCGACGGCAACACCAATACAAGCCACCACACCATTTCCTTTCCTTGGTCCTAAAAGCCAAAATACCTTAGTTCTAGGGGCATACTCGAACCCATGGACCTCTAGGATTCGAAGGCTGCTAGGTGGTTGAAGGCTGAGTTTACTTTAGATCTAAGTAGTGTAGAAGGGAAGATAGTGGTAAGTACTCGTTTTCAAATCGATTCAGTGGTATAAATATTGAGAAAAGTTGAAACCAGCTATGGTTTAGGGAGGTTGTTGTTTTGAGGCATAGGCCTTATGGGGCCTTTTCTTTTGACTTGTATGGTTTGTGCAGTGAAATAGATAACTTTGGAGGAGCAGCAAGGCTTGGAGTATCAGTTTTGGATAAGCTTGAATTGAATCGTCGGACCTTGTGAAGGTAAGGGATCTATGGCTATTAGGGGTTCTTTAGCAGAATATGGTAAGGTGGACTTTGGGTTTGATTGCTTGAACTGTAAACTAAGAATGGTGGTGATTACTTGTAGGTTGTCATGGAAGACTTTGTTAGCAAACGTCACGAAACATGTGTGTAACAACCCTCGTAGTAGCTTAGGCTAATATTCGCTAAAAAGCCGAAATGCTAAAATTCTGGCATTTCGGGAACTTGAGATTTTGCATGTGGTTTTAGATGCGATAGATACGATATGGTCGGTGGTTGGATCAATGGAACAGGTAAGAGCGCAATTTTGTGCACGTTGGTAACTTGGGCCTCAGTGGGCTAGAATTGGGGTCAATGGTCTTCGAGCCCATTTGGGTAAAATTAATAGAAAATAGAATTTGGAGAAATTGCAAGTCAACATGGTTAGTACTATTGTAAAATTTGGATCATGTGGGCTTAATGGGTTAAATAGGCATTCGTAGGGCCCATTAGGGGGTTTTGGGCCCAAAAGACCGAATTTCATAAAGTGCGTTAAAATCATTGTTTAAACACCTGGAAATATTGGTAATTGTTAATGAATGTGGAAAACCCATAATATTTGGTAAATTTACAAAAGTACCCTTAAAATATAAGAAATGATTGTTTTGGCTCTATGGAAAAATGACCATTATACCCCTAGGGTTTGATTATGAATATGATGCATGAGATTTTGATATAAATGATATGACATGATATGCACATGATATGTACATGATATGTTATGAGATGCATAAGATATATTCATTATATGCATGGGTTGGGTTTGATATAAATGGAGGAAGTGCAAAAAGGGCTTTGCCCTAGTTTACCGGAAAGGGCTTTGCCCCAGTTATTAAAAGAGGCTAGGCCTCCAGTTATATGATAAAGCAGCTATGCTGCCAGTGGAAAGTTTGGTTGGGTGGGTTGAGTTATTCCCCACATGGAGAGTTTGGTTGGTACGGGTGAAGACTAGCGGATGGTGGGTTGAGTAGTCTCCCCAAATGGGCTTGTATACACTCATTAATATTACATGTGATATTGAAATGGGCCTATAGGCCATACCACTTACAGTAAAGGCTTCGGCCTAGTGATATGATTTATGATAAGGCTTCAGCCCAATATGCTGATATTGGATGGGCTCCGAAAGGGGCTTGTTGCACATTGAGTTCCCAAACTCACCCCCTTTTCCTTAACCTTACAGGTGAGCCTTGGTGTGGAGACTTTGAGCCGGAGGGGATTCAGAGTGGCCATGGTGATCGCTTTTGAACTTTGCAAATCAGTAACCAGTTATTTTTATTTTAGTTTATCTTAACTGCTAATATTATTTGTTTTTGGGTTGTAATAAGACCATTTTAACTATTTTCTGCAATTATTTTATTCTTCTTAATAACTCTAAATTTTTTTGATAATCATTCAAAATGGGCTAGACTTAGGGCGTGTTTTCAAAATGATACTCATTTTCAAAATAACACAGTGATACAATCAATCGGTTTATCAAAAATATCTACTTAAATGAAATTTCAACTCGTTTATCAAAGTGTGGCAATGGTTGTGGGCATGTCTAAGATTGGATCCATTCAAGAGCTTGGTACTTAAGCAACCTTCATGGCTCACCTCTTCTGTATCGGATACCTACCTGGTGCACAGCTTCCATTCACTTTGATCATATAGCAAAGACTATCTTTTAAAACACTAGGAAGGACATTAAAAGAGGCTTGGGTTTTTCTTAAAAACTTCAATGTGACATGTTGGATTTGGCCATAACGTCTGGACTAGTTTGGGGTGTTACAATTACGTAATTATATCTCTTCTTTTACGCAAATGGATTTAGAAACACTCTACGATGCATAGGAGAGATACAAGAACCTCTTGAGAAGATGCCCACACCATGGGTTACCACTCTGGCTACAGGTTCAAACGTTTCGTAATGGTCTGGATCCTTCGACTCGACAGATGATCGACGCAGCCACTGGCAGAACTATCAATAATAAGACACCTGAAGATGCTTATAAATTTATAGAAGAGATGCCACTGAATAATTATTAGTGGCAAGTCGTGAGGACAAAGCCAACAAAAGCAGTCGGCGTTTATAACGTCGATTCGGTCACCATGCTCTCTAATCAGGTAAAACTCTTGAATAAGAAAATTGACGGTTTTCTTAGTTCTTCACAAGTTCACCCAGTAATGCAGTGCAAAGCAAATGGAGGTGGATCAAGCAATCCAGATTACCCACCCTATGGCCGCAACATGGAGATTGAGCAGTTAAATTACATGGGTAATAATCCTCGATCTCAAAATAATCCTTATAGTAATACTTACAATACAGGTTGGAGGAACCACCCAAATTTCTCATGGGGAGGCCAAGGAATTTAGCGACCACCACCACCTCCAGGCTTTCAACAACCACCCTACCAACAAAAGAAAAAACTGAACCTTGAGAAATGCTAACAAAATTCATCTCGGTGTCAGAAACTCGTTTTCAAAATACCGAGATAGCACTTAAAAATCAATAAACGTCGATCCAAGGGCTCGAAACTCAAATAGGTCAGTTCGCTAAATTGATATCTAAATGACCACAAGGTAGCCTACCGAATAACACTGAATCTAACCCAAAGGAGTAAATCAATGCAATTACCATTCAAGATGAAGAAGGGTTAGTTGCACCTGAACCAGAACAGAGGTAAGAAACTGTAGTAAGTAAAGGTAAGGGTGAGGTGGACCACAATGACTAGAAACCTGTAAGTAAAGAGTACAAACCTCATATGCCATACCTAAACGCGACAAGGAAAGACCGCACCGAAGAATAATTCTATAAATTCCTTAAATTATCAAAGAAGTTACATATTAACTTACCGTTTATTAAAGCTCTTTCGTAGACGCCAAACGCAATCAAATTCTTAAAGGAGCTTTTAACAAATAAGTGGAGGTTGGATGAGGCATCGCATGTGGAACTAAATGCGGTTTGCTTAGCCATACTACAGAATAAGCTAGCCAACAAATTAATAGATCCAGGGAGTTTTACGATTCCCTGTTTAATTGGTAGCCTAGATGTAAATAATGCTTTGGCTGATTTAGGGGCTAGTATCAATGTCACGCCTTACAAAATGTTTAAATAACTAGGTCTTGGGAAACCCAAACAAACTAGGATGAGTATTCAATTAGCCGATAAAACAATCAGATTTCCTAGGGGAATTATTAAAGATATACTCATTAAAATTGACAAATTTATATTTCTAGTTGATTTTGTTGTTCTAGACATAGAAGAGGATAGTAATATTCCTTTAATTTTAGGGAGGCCCTTTTTAGCGACCACTAGAACAATAATTTACGTTGGCACAGGTGAACTTACACTTCATGTGGGAGACGAAACAATCACCCTTCAAGCTCGTAATTCGAGTAACACATTGAAAATTAAAGGTGGTTGTATAAATCATTCTACTAAAACTAACCATGTGGTGCAACCTACTTTGCAGGAAATAAGTTCGAAGAACCTACACGAGCCATGTTCAAGCAACAACAAAGGACCTATCTATGAAGAACGAAGGCTACAAATTGAAGAACTAGATGAATGGTGGACACAGAAACTGAGAACACCCGATAAATCAAAACCAAGCCAGGACGAGCTCAATACATCACCAAATCAACTTAAGGTTAGAGACAAAGTGCTACTAGATGCAGCATATCCTCGCATTACCACTTCTGAACCTAATGAAGAAATTCCTCTCACGATACTCATTATTTTCCCATATGGTACAGTGAAGGTAATTCACCCCAAATTCGAAACTTTTAAGGCAAAAAATTACTTGTCTTAAACCTTATATTGATAAAGTTGATAATAGGGATGAGGAGTGTAAACTCCTCGAGCCACCATGATCACACACTAGAGAGGTAAGTCAAGCTTAGACTATAAATAAGCACTTCTCGAGAGGCAACCGAGCACTAATAGTCATGATTTATTTAAATTCTATTTTTTCACATTTAACCTACTAACTGAGTCTTGAAACATAGGGTGTTCCCATCCACACAGCCAGGCACACGGGCGTGCCTTAGGCTGTGCACACACCACAAGAGGAGACACAGTCGTGCGATACGACCGTGAGAAAACAGGGTAAAAAATTTTCCCAACACGGAATGCGATAAGTCGCCACGGCCATGTGATAAGGCTGTGGGCGAAACTGCCAAACCAACACGAGCATGCGACACACCCGTGTTTTAAAACCATGGGTGGATCTGTCAAATTAGCATAGGCTTGCGACACGCCCGTGCGCAGCCCCCGTGGTCGACACTGTCAAACTAACACAGGCGTGGGCTACCATACACAGGCGTGAGAGAAGCGAAAGAAGCAAGACACGGCCATGCGACATGACCGTGTGCACCCACACGCCCAAGGAACACGGGCGTGGGGCGAATGTCAGACGTGCCTAAATTTAAAAATTGAGAAAACACGAGCAAAAATTAGGGCACACGGGCGTGCCCCACGGCCATGTGCCCCAAAATCTATATAAACCCCTCACTATTCATCATCTCCCTCCCCAAAAATCCCTAACCCTAGCCGCTGCAACTCCACACGGCCTACCTGCCACGCCCGTACGCCACTTACAACACTGTTCTGACGACCCAAGCTTCTCCCTTTTGTGTTTATTTACTCTTTTCTCTCTATTTTCTTTAAATATTTTTCCTATTTCATGTTTTCTCTAATCCATTTAACTATTTTAAGTGAACATTCATAGTCGAATAATAGAAATACTCATGCTTATTATTAAAGAATTTTGCCATTTTTCATATTACATTCATCTATCTTTCTTGTTTCCATGGGTTTTATGCTTACCCACATGCATTCATACATTAGATATGCCCGTCTTATTATTCTCATAGTCCCATTTTAATAACTTGTTATATTTGCTTTAGTTGTTTTAGATTTGTTCTCTTCATCTAATATGCAAGTCTCATGAAATATTCCTATTTAGTTTTGTTTTTCCATGCTATTCTTGGGACATATTGGTTGAACTTCGACTTTTCAATGCAGATATACAATGTCATCCTTACGTGGTAAGAAGACCACTATCCCCACCTCGAAGAAGAGGAAAGGAACAGCGTCATCCTCGGGTCCTATCGCTGAGATTCGTCACCCTTTCCTCGAGTTCCACTTGGGACCCTAAGAGGAGCTATTTCAGACATTACTGGCCCGACCCCTAGGTGTGGGCCACTGCATTAACTGGGCCGCACTTGAACAGATTCAGTTGGCTGATGCGGTCCGAGCTCTCCTAACGACTAACCCGTGGGGGCTCTTCTTTGAGATCGTCAAGCCAACGTATCTCAAGTTCACATTGGAACTCTGCTCGACGTTCCATCTTCAGACCGTTATGACCAACTTTGACAATCTTGGAACGGTCCAGTTCTGCCTTGGTGGTCTAGTGCGCCAGTTGAGCGTACCGAGTTCAGAATTGCACTAGGGCTGTACACGGAGGAGTTTATCGACGACAATAAAATCGACACCCTCCACCGCCACATCCACTACTCTCCTTCAAAGTGCTGGAGGGACCTAGTCCCTGCCTCGGCCACCTACAATCCTAGCACTCCAAGGCATCGGCTCTCCCTCCATCCTTGAGGTACCTACACGCCCTCTTGGCTCACACTCTGACGAGAAGACGGAAGAGCATCGGCGTCGTCATCACCCACGACACCTACTTTTTGTGGAGCATGGTGAACGGGCGCATCCTCGACCTCGCCTATTTCATCGCCCTCACCATTTGCCATCAGACGGAGCAAAAAAGGAAGGGAGTCATCTCTATCGGGCCCTATGTGACTCGATTGGCACGACACTTCGGGCTCCTCAACACAGCGGCACAATCATCCTCCCTCGTTCTCATCGGCCAGATGTCCCCACAGGGCATCTCAAGCATGCTAAACATGAGGATGATCAAGAAACGACGTGGCACCTACCCTCCTCAGTATCGCCTCATCTAGTCCACCGAAGTGGAGGACCCAGAGGATATTACTGCTGATGTCCCTCCACGTCATGAGGACCCGCTGTCTCAACCACCACCCATCCATTGTCCAGTTCATGCGGCGACTTCATACTCTGACATCTCTGAGCACCTTACACAATTTAAGCAGTAATGTTTTCAGCACTTTGATCACATTGATGCTCATCGCCACCACCACCTCGCAAACCATCTAGTGATGACGATGTTTAAAAACTTTTTATTTATTATTTTTATTTTCACTTTTATCTTTATTTATCTTATTTAAGTACTTTTTATTTCATTTTCCTTTATTATTATTTTAATTTTGATTTTTTATAATTTTTATTGAATAATTTATAGTTTCGGCTATTTCATTACGAGTAATTATGCTTCCTTATATTTCCTAAAAAGTTCCTGATTCTATCATAGTTATAAAGAGCTCCAAAGTTCATCATTGCATAAGAACTAAAAACTCCACTAGAAAAGGTTCTCCACGACTGCCATGTCCTGCTCGACCATGACCATAGCTACCACCAGATATAATATTCTTTTGGCGTAGAACTTATGGACTACTGAACCTCTACCACCACCGGAGTATCCTCCTCTACTCTCATCATTGCCTTGGCCGATTATTCTCCATAACTCTAATTTAAGGATTTCATTCATCATTCAGGAAGTTTCACTTCTCTCCTTATCTTATGATTATTTATCTATATTTTTCAATATATTTATCTTTATACATTGAGGGCAATGTACATCTTAAATGTGGGGGGTCTTTCATATCATCATTAGAAATCCCTGAATTTTGTCTTATTCTCACGTGAATCACTCATATCACTATTAGAATGAATTTTATTTAATTTATGATTTTTATTGATATGTCTTAAAATAAAACATAGCCATTTATGCATTGATTGTTTAAAAAGCCATAATTTTTGGGAGATCTTGAGCCTTTAGAGCATATTTTATTTCTTTAATGCTCACTTTTATTATGAGTGCGTCAGTATTGATTTATTATTCTAGAACTTGCTTGATTATGCATGTCAAGACCACACCATTTGATTTGATATGCTAAGATGATAAAGGCACTTAGGTTTAACCCACTCACTCCAAAAAAGTCTACCTTCATAATTAACCCTTAGTGAACCCTTTTGAGCCTAACAAACCATTAATTGATTTACCCTTAATATTAACCCATAACCTATTATTGTTGAAATCCCCAAATTTAATTCCTATTTTTGTCGAGATTTGATTTGAACTAATTGCTTAGCTATGTTTTGTTCTTCTATGTATTTGACTTGTTCTTAAAAAAAATATATTTCAACAGATATTAATAGTAATTCGTCATTTTTGAGCTTGAGTGTTAATTCCATATTTTGATAAGAAGCTCACTTATATTCAACTGATGACTAGTTATTTTTCTAGCTAGGCAATTTTTCAATTCAATCTCGATTTTAACCTTTTCCTTCAGCTTGTGACCACACCCCCTAACCAAAGCCACGTTACAACCCTTTAAAGACCTTTTTGATTGATGTATCAGCTCAATATATAGTGGTGGAGATTTGATTTTCAAGCAAGCCTATGTAATAACTTTTCATATTGACTAATGAGTGCTTTAATTGATGTCATTAGACACCTTGAGTGACTTGAGTGAATCTTTAGTGAGGATGTTAAACTCTGTGATATTTTGATCAAAGGTAATCACTTAGATAAGGGGAGACACCTATGTTTTCGTGATAAAATACTCAACTTGGAATGTTTGAAACTTTGATGTACTTTTAGTTGAATTTTCAATGTATGAATACTTGTGGATTATTTTGAGATATTATTGATAGGGATTATAAATTGAGAAGAATTTATTTTGATTGTATGTTAAGGATTTTGCTTGAGGACAAGCAAACGCTTAAGCGTGGGGGTATTTGATAAACCATAATTTATACATGTTTTTATCCCATGCTTAGCACATTTATGGATGGTTTTTCCTTAGATTTGGTGAATTCGATGCTACTAATTCTTTAATTTCAGGTTTTATACTTAGATGGGCATAGGAGAGTAAAAAGAGCGAGGAACAGGCCGAAAATGGAGAAAATGGAGTCACATGGGAAATCAACACAGCCTAGACTTCCTCACACGGGCGTGTCCCACAACCGTGTCCCTTTGGCAGGATCGAAACATGACTTACACGGGTAGACTACACACCCGTGCTTATTCAACAACCTTGACCATGGGCTGGAGTAATCGCACACGGGCGTGTCCCTGTCGAGCCCAAGTATAACCCTATTTGGAAAAGGCCAATTTTGAGGGCTCTTAGGCATTCTAAAGCCTATTTAAACACAAAATGAGGCACTTAGGAAGGGGACGCAGAGTAGGAAGCAGGGAATTACTCAGGGAAAGCCGATTGATCCATCTCAGAATTGGGATTCATCATCAAGACTGAAGATCTCCCTTCAAGTCCATTCAGGAGTTTTGGGTTTTCTTATGTTTTGTTATCTTTATGCTTTTGAGATGTTTTCTTCTATAATTATGAACTAAACCCCCTAAATACCTAAGGGGAATGAAACCTAAGACGGATCTTGTTATTATTATCTAAATTGTATGATAAATATTTGACTTATTCTTAATTATGTGTTCTTAATTATTGTTTTAATATTCCAGGATATTGCTTCAAGTTAATACTCTTATTCAGAGGAGGAATAGACCCTGTCTAAGAGTAAATTTGTCATAATTAAGCGCAGTTGAGTGCAAGACTAGAGATAGGGTGATAAGATTTTACCATATTCCAGGATATTGATTCAAGTTAATACTCTTATTCAGAGGAGGAATAGACCTTGTCTAAGAGTAAATTTGTCATAATTAAGCGCAGTTGAGTGCAAGACTAGAGATAGGGTGATAAGATTTTACCAGATTAGGGTGAAACCTAATAAGGGGATCTATAGATCAGTTAATGCAACACTTGGTGTTAATTAGAAAGAGATTTCAATTAATCAACCTACGGTTAGACGTTATTAGTGTTGAGAGATATAATAATATAACTTAGGGATTTCTACGGATCAAGTCAAATGAATAAATCATCTGATTTAGAGTCAAATAACAAGTGAAGTCTAGGTGGATTTTTCCTTAGGTATTGTCGTAATCAATTGAAGTTTCTAAAAAGTATTTTCCCAAATTTTTTTTCTGTGCATTCTTAGTTTAGTAGTTAGTTTAGATAACCAAATCCTTTAATTCTTAGGCTAGATAATAAAAAGAAGGTAATTACTAGTACTCTTAGTTCCTTCAGGTTCGACAATCCAGTCTGGCTAAAGCTATACTACTGTTCGATAGGTACACTTGCCTTCATCGTGATAAAAGTTAGTTTCAAGAATGATTAATTATAAATATTTAAAACTTGTCATGAATATCACGTATCAGTCATAATTTGCTTAAATAATGTTTAGTTCTTACTTTCCCATCTTACTCATCGGTAACCTTACTAAAGGCTCAGAATACAAAAGGCACCTTACTTAATAGCTTGCTTACATACCTACAACATCTCACTTAACACATAAGTACTCTTTCATAATATAGGCATATTGTGAATCATGTCATAAAGTGTCACAAGCATAACTGAAAACTTATTACTTACTTAATACTTGATAATCTCAATTACTTACAATCTCAATATTAAATAAGCCTTAAATGCAAACCCGTACTCTTTCTTCATGTTCTCACCTTGTCGTTTCTTTGACTTACTCTTTGGATTACACAGGAACCTTTTCCTTTTTGAACTTACCATTGCCATGTCTTGACATGGTCTTACGTGGTATCCTTGCCTTATGAACTCACCAATGCCATGCCTTGGCATGGTCTTACATGGGACCTTTTCCTTATAGTAACTCATCAATGTCATGTCTTGACATGGTCTTACATGATTTCCTTGCCTTATAGAACTTATCCATGCCAGGCCTTGACATGGTCTTACATATATCCTTATCTTACCAATCGCCTTGTTACAAACATGGTCTTACATGGTATCCTTGTCTTAGTGCCAATGCCACATCTTGATGTTGCCTTACATGGAGTCCTTAATCAATGCCAATGCCATGCCTTGACATGGTCTTACATGGTATCCTTAACTATCAATTCCTCCTTCAATGCCATGTTATGAACATGGACTTTTCCATCAATTCTTCCTTAATTTTCATGGTACAACCATGGACTTTGAGATATCAATGCCTTGTCAAGTCATAGCTGAAACATACATGCTCAAATTCTCAAGGTTAGTCGCATAACTCAATCATAACAAAACTAATAACAATAACTGCATAATAATAAAATGCTACACAACTTACTTACTTACATTCTCAATCTCATCATATCATCAACTTAACTTATTCTCATCAAACTATGCTAGTCAATACTTTCTTGTTATCATACAAAGCCATAATACAAAATATGGTCTTACATATAAATTGAACAAGTTCTCTTTCCAACATCAAATTATTATCGAACATTAATCATTATATCTGAAACTCAATACTAAAGTATTTATGGCCAAAATATCAATTTATCATTCAAATATGCATAATTAAATGCTTATTAAACATATGAACTTACCTCGATACCAAAACGACCATTTTACCAACTTTTCCAATTTTTGGTTTTTCTCCCATTCTAGTTCCAAATCTCACTTTCCGGGATCTAAAACATCATATTTCACTTATTTAATTAATGTAAAATTCCAAACATTCCCTAACTCAAACTATGGCAAGATTACAATTTTGCCCCTAAACCTTTGCAGAATTACGATTTTGCCCCTAGGCTCGGAAAGGAAATTAAATTTTATCCATTTTCTTATATTTTATGACACGCTGAACATTTTTCCCTTATATGGCAACATCAAATTCCTACTCTAGCATGTACTTATGAACATTAGGTATTTTTACCGATTATGTCGTTTTACTCGTTTTCACTTAAAATGGCTTAGCAAAAGTTGTTTAACATAATTTCAAGCTTGATATTCTACCATAAAACATCAAAATAAACACATTTAACCTATGGGTATTTTTCCAAATATGAACCCTAGCATGAATTATTGCTAGAATAAGCTAAATCAAGTTACTGGGACTCCAAAAATGTAAAGAACATTAAAAACGAGGCTAGAACGGACTTACTATTGAGCTTGGAAAGCTTGGAAACCCTAACCATGCTTCCCCCATGCTATATTCCGCCTCCATGAAGAAGATGGACCAATTGTGGCTTTATTTTCTCTTTTTAATTTTTTTAATTACAAAATGACCAAAATGCCCTTAAAGGCTTTTCTTTCAAATTTATACTATTCTTGCCTATTTGGACACTTAGATATAATGGTCTAATTCTAAATAAGGACCTCCACTTTAAGAAACCCTTTTAATTAAATCCCCTTTATTATCTAGAACACACATTTTGCTAATTTTACAATTTAGTCATAATTATCAAATTAGGCACTTATACATAAAATTTCTTCACGAAATTTTCACACAATTATTCAATCAATGAATAAACCTTAAAAGTTAATTGGAATAAATTTTTTCACCTCGAATTCATGGTTTCGTAACCACTATTTTGTTTAGGCCCTATTTCGAGATGTTACATTTGTCCCCCCTTTAGGGATTTTCGTCCCCGAAAATCTTACCTACAAATGGATTCGAAATTGATTTCTAGCAACACTTTCAAATTCTCATTCAACCTTGGCATACCCAACATTTTACTTCTTAAACTAAGGCTCTGAACTGGAATACCTACTGATAAGTAACTGACCTTATTTTATCATTAACCTCATACTCTCTGATGAAAAGCAACTAACTCCTCTTTTCTTACCAATATGGAAATTCTCCGCCACTAGGGTACTTTCAAAAAAAAATACTTGTTTCTCTTTTGAGTGTCAATATTCTTACCTTTCGATTCTATTTGCAATTTTTGATAATCTGTCTATGATTTCTGTAATTAATTTTCACTTTCCTCTAATCCTTTCTGCTCAATTTAATTCTGCGAATTTCTCTTCCTCAATTCAACTATCAGTACAAAGGTGACATGCAATAACATTTAGCAATTTCATGGTCAAAACTTATAGTAGCTTTCTTTTGAAGTCACAGTGCAACCCTAGATTTCCAACCATAACAACTAAAATTTACACTCTGAATGAAATGAAAACCTCAAAATGAATAACTCAAATAATCCTTCAGAAGAAAAACTCATTCGTACGGAGAAGAATACACAAACTTCTTGGAGAAATCAACCATAGCCCATTTAACCTTTCGGTGATAATGCTAATTCTATTGCACAATTCTTCGAAATACCCTCACATTTTCACACAAACATCAATGCTAACTGTAATAGCTTCTGAGATACTTGAAAATCAACTTTAACTCTCTAAAAGTTCAGAGGTATCGAATTCAAAGTCTGGTACATAACATTTCACACTCTTACTATTATAACTAAATCAAGTTATCATCCATCTCTGTACTTCTCAAATAATCAAATAATTATCACTGTTCTAGGCATCATAACTGTTGCGAAATCTCTTGATTTCTCATTAACACATTTCTAGAAACCATAAACTCTTTATTCAAACCAAGCTGAATCATAATGGATACTTCAACTGTCAATATCTTCAACTATTTATACTTTATTAGCATGTATTCAAGCCAAACTAAACTTCATACAATGAGAACTTTAACAATCAAACAACTTGGATTTGCAAAAATATACCTCTGATGCAACCATTCTGATATTCGTATACAACTCTGTACCATAACCTCTAGAATATGTACTATTTACTCGGGTCATTTATCATTTATACATGAAAAATCAACATTTACCTCTTAAGCCATGAATAATTCAGACATACATATAACTCAATCAGCTGCTCAACTGAATCAATCTCAACTAAAAGACAATAATTTTTCAAAAACTGTTCTTCTCTATGATGTCATGATATCTCAAACTATAACAGCCCGATTTTGGGCCTAGTCGGAATAGTGGTTTTTGGACCACTATTTCGAGGCCAGAGAAAATTATTTTAGTATTATTTTATGTGTTATAATATAATTTTATAAGTGCATGTAAATTTTGGTAAGTTAATTTTAGCAATTTCTAGTCTAATTTCGAAAAAGGACTAAATCGCATAAAAGGTAAAAGTTGTGTTTTAATACCTAAAGGTGTTAAATTACCTTGTATCTTAAATTGGGGGTATTTAAAGTGAAATTAGGCCATTGAAAGTGTGATGGTCGGCCATGGGAGACAAAATTGTTGAAAAGTCAAAATTAGGTGAAATTTGGTCACCAATTTTGACTAGTTTTATTATTAACAAATCAAGAAGAAAAAGCTATCATTTTTCTCTTCTCCTTCACCGAAATATGCAGCAAAGAAAGGGCTTTGAAGCTGGAAAATTTCAGCAACATATTTCCCTTGCTTGTAAGTGATTTTAATGTCTTCGCTTGATGATTTTTACATTTTTGGAACCCCTAAAGCATGAGCTTTCATATGAGGGGTCTATTTTGCAAAATGATGAAGAGTCTAGGGTTTTTCCATGAGAGTAAATGTGTTGTTTTCTATGTTTTATGGAAGATTATGAGTCCTAGTTGTCTAATAAACAACTTTTGTGAAAGAAACTGCATGAAAACACCTTAAAAAGGGCTAGATTGCTAAGTTGTAAAATGAGTTGTAAATGTGTGAAATAGTTGAAATTATGAGTTGCTATAGTTATGAAAATGGTTCATCTAGACTCAAGGAGTAAAGAAATGTGATAAAAATTATTTTACGAGCCTAGGGGTAATTTGTTAATTTTGGCAAAATATAGGGGAAAAATTGTAAAAATTGCCCAAGTGTGTCAATTGACTAATTTGATCAGTACATTGTTTTAATAAGTTGAATGTGATATTTTAGATGATGAAAATCGAGATTTGGACCTAGAACGGAAAGAAATCGATTAAGGGATAATTACGTCTTTTTTTTCACCTTTGTGGTATCGAGGTAAGTTCATGTGTAAATAATGTAGCATAATTGTTATTTTTAAGTTTTTGATGTTAAATATATGATATGCTGATTTTTATCATGAAATATATGCTTTGTGGTTATTTTCGAATAAAATGCAAGTTATGTGTATTATCTGTTAAATATAAAGTGCTACCGAGTATTGGTTTGGGTATTTTACGGAAGATGGCAAGGAGATGTGTTCGAGGAAAATCCCTTTTGAACCTTAGGAATAGATTAGGATACAGGTGACATGTCACTAGGATGGTTGAGCATCCGAACTCGTTGAGTTGAGGCCGAGTTCACTTATGGATGCGAATGTTTGAACTCGTTGAGTTGAGTCCGAGTTCGTGAGATGTAACTAGGCATCCGAGCTCGTTGAGTTGAGTCCGAGTTCACTTATGGGTGGGTTACATGGTAGCTTGGCTACATATGTGGCACTTATGTGCAAACTTTCCATGTATCCGAATTATATTCCGATGTGTTCAACGGGTAAAATTCTACTCAAATGGAGGAATACTCGAGATGAAAGGGACGTATTGGTAAATGTTGTGAAATGGATACTTTGAACAGGTATGTACTTAACCCTCGGGTTGAAAACTCGACATAACAACAATATGGTAAGATGATAAATGAAAATGTGATATGAATGTCTCGGTGATTATTATACAAACGATGTTGTATTAATTTTGTGAACAATGATCATGAATGCGTAATTTAGCCTTGACAGATTTGAGTTACTGCAGTAGTGTAACTTTAAAAATACACTAAAAATAGTGGAAAATGAGTTAGAAGCAGAATAAAATATAGGATTAAAGCTTAATGAGTCTATTTTCACATGAAAGAAATAGGGGAAGAAAAATAATTCCATATTGTGTGATATTTGAATTCTTGTGAAACAGGGTCTGAATGAATTCGAGATCCCCTGTTCTGACTTTAGAAATTCACCAAAAATAGTAAAAAAATTATTAAGACTCATACCTTACATGTATGGATTCCTTATTGAGTCTATTTTTAGAGGAAATAAACGCCATGGTTGTTGAAATTTTTTACAGGGAGAAATTCGGTTTGTAGTGCACAGGGGTCAGAGTGGTCATACCCTGAAATAGGGGAGACTTTAACTAATAAACTGTACTAATTGGCCCAACCAAAAATTCTAGAAAAAAATTAGTAAGTAGAAATATGAGTCTAGTTTCAATAGAAATAGACAAGAACATTATTCGAGTCCTGTACTATGAGATAATTGAACTTTAGTAAAGAAGGGTCGGAACTGTTAGACAGTGAATCAGGGGTAACTTTGAGGAATAAACTGTACTATTTGGCTTAACCAAAAATTCTGAAATTTTTATGGAAGAAAGGAAAATAAGTCTAGTTTCAGGGAAAGTTAACGGAACTGAATTGGAGTTTCGTAGCTCCAGATATAAATAATTTAGTGACCGTTGCTCAGAAAGACATCTTGTAGTGAACTTGAGAATATGTTGTAAACATTGATAAAACAAGTTAATGAGTGCTTATTGTTTTCATATGAACTTACTAAGCGAAAGCTTACCCCCCTCTTCTTTCCCATGTTTTCTAGATTTTCCAGGTTAGCTCGGGTTGGAGGCCGTCAGAGATATTATCACACTGTCAGCTAACACTATTGGTGTAGTGATTTCAAGTACTTTGAGCCTATGGCATGTATAGGAGTTTAATATTAGAGTATGTGATATGGCTTTAGCCATATGTGTTGGCCTATTTTGATTATGGGGTTGTAAATCTATTTTAATTATGCATGCATGTGCTATGGTATTAAGTGATGAGTTTATAATGATTATTGTGACAGCCCTAAATTGACCCTAATCGGAAAGTGGTTTCAGGACCACAAAACCGAGTCATAAAAATAATTAACTATTAAATTCTATGTTTATTATATGTGTAAATCATGTGTGAAAGTTTCATGCTTTGATTTGGTTATTTGTATGTGAAATTTTTAAGATAGGACTCATGTGATAAAAATTGAAAGTGTGATAGGTAAATTTTAAAGTACTAAATAATGCATGAAGTGATGACATGACGGATTTGCATGTCAAATGCACCAAATTTTCCTTAGTGACCGGCCATAAATGATGTTTGATGTAAGATATATGTTTTGTTTTGGAATTATAATAAGGGATGGCTTTATTTTTATTTTAAAATAAAGTGATTAGTAAAACAATAAAAAAAGTATACATGCTCATCTTTCTTCTTGGTTACCGAAATGGGGAAAGGGAATTTTGAAGAGGAAAAACCAAGGTATTCGGCCATGGCTATCCTAGTTTAAGGTATGCATTGTGATTTTTCTTTTTAATTGACTATGAGATTAAATTGATAAGTACATAGCTTATTTAACCCATGGTTTAATTTCATGAGTCAATAGATAAATATCCATTCGGTAAGTGCTAAATTGGTGTCATTTTGATAAGTTTTTTTTTGGGATGTTAATTACTTGTTAAGTAGCTTAAATGATGTTTGAATGAGTAGAATTCATGGTTGAAAAGTACAAATTGAAAGTGGCCGTATGAGTGTATATACATTTTAGAAAGAAAAATGTTGTTGTTAGTTGAGTTGCATTTGATAAATATTCATTCGGTCAAATGGGAGAAGAATAAGATGAATTTAAATGTTGTGGTTTATTATTTTAGTTGGTTAAATGATGTGGTCATTGCCGAATACAATTGTGTTAAAAGAAATAGGATTAAATGTTGGTTTGATGAACTAAATGCTAATGGATATTAGGATAAAAGGAGAAAAAGGGTTAAGTTATAAGAGAATTGAGGGATATTCATATTTAGACATTTAGGGTTATATAAATTTTGGTCATTGAGTTATGCGTTATGTGAAATATTTAATTTATATACATAATCGGTCATGGTTTGACAAATATGTAACCTATGTGTAAATTGCTACAATTGATCATGAGATAGAATTTGTATATAAAAGTTAAGTTGTGTGGTTAGGGCCGAATGAGATATATAAGATATTAAAACATGTTATAATTATATATTGGTGTACATGGCTGTAATTAATCCTCTACTTGAATTTGATTAGGTATGGTCATGATAAGAGTTTAGTAGGGTTAATACCTTAAAATTGAATGGAGTTTCAGTTAATCTTTTGTGTCGTGTTCATTAAAATAGTTGAGGATTTGGGTATTATTATACGTATTTAGGCTAAAGATATTTCAGCTATGTTTTATATCTATGAAATAATTATAATGGATAACATGTAGGAGTAATTTCGGCTTGTTAAAAATGTGGTACGTGTATGGCAAATTGTATATACAATTTGCATTGAAGTTACCCTCTAAAGACGAAATGGGTAATTAAATTTTTGGTGTGTATGCAATTTTTTTTATTTGTAACTTGGCCTGCGAAATGGATGTATGATAGTTGATATGTGTGCTTAAGGTGATGTGATAAAATAATTATGTATATGGTTTGGTTTCATTATTGAGTATAAAGGTTAAATGCTTTAAAGAAGCTTTTAATATTCGAAATGATTAAACAAATTCATTTGTTTAAATTAAGCCTAAGAGCAAAGAGGAACTAGACCAGACAAGGGAAAGGAGAAAACGATCGAATAGCCTACCCGCAACTGTTCAAAAATATCCGAGGTAAGTTTTCGAGTAATGGAACTTAGATCATGATTTGTTTAGATCATGTTATATAGCGAATCAAAACCATGCTCTTTGTATGTGGCTATTGAGCTGAAAATGGTAATGGTAGATAAGTGCCTTGTGTCTGAGTTCTAGTAATGAAAACGAAATAAAAATGTGTTATGATTTGTGGACATATGTACATGATTATTCGGATGATATCCGGGCTAAGTCCCGAAGGCATTTGTGCAAGTTACTATATCCGGGCTAAGTCCCGAAGGCATTTGTGCGAGTAGTTGCTATACCCGGGCTAAGTCCCGAAGGCATTTGTGCTAGTGACTATTTCCGGGCTAAGACCCGAAGGCATGTGTGCGAGTTACTATATCCGGGTTAAGTCCCGAAGGCATTTGTGCGAGTTGCGATATCCGGCTAAATCCCAAAGGTACTTGGTTTGAGAATGAGCGATCTCGCTGTAATAATTTCAATTAATACGCTCGTAAAATCCAAACGATGAGGTATGTTTCGTATATGCATTGGAATAGATGATTCCCTTTAAATAGTATTCGCTCAATTGATTAACAAGCTTCCGGCCTTTAGTTAAGTTGATCCCATATATATGAATATAAGGGTTGTAAATGTGAAGTAAGTATGATTTTGAGAATATGTGTAAATGAAATTATTCGTTTAGTCATATGAATGCTATACTTCAGATGTGCATAATTTCATTACTCAAACTTACTAAGCATTAAATGCTTATTCCGTTGCTTTGATTTTTCTGTTTTATAGATTTTTGTTCGTCAGCCATTGGACTCGGGAGTATCAAAGTCGAAGTCGTCCACACTATCAAAGCCCATTTGGTACTCTTTTAGTTGAACTTTGAAAATGGCATGTATAGGACTGCCCTTTGTTGTTAGTCATGTACTTTTTGGTAATGTATATATTTGGATAGCCATGCGAAAATGGCTTATATATACTTGGAGCATAGCATTATAATCGTTTTGTATGTTGTTCATTGAGAGGTATGGAAATGTTTGGTAACGATTAGCCATTGGAATGGTTAATCATGATCATTTTGGTGCTATGTATGACAAATTCTAGTTGATTCATGGAAAACCATGAAATAGGTAAAGTTTACCTTAAAAATAGATGCTGACAGCAGCAGTGGTGTGGATTTGAAAAATCACTAAAAATAGTAGGAATGGAATTAAATAGTGAATAAATTATGTAATCGAACCTTGATGAATCTATTTTCATAGGAAAGTAACAAAAAGATCATATGAGCCTTATTTTATGAGATGTTTAAGTTTTCGTGAAACAGGGCCAGAGCAATTTCTGGATCCCCTGTTTCATCTTTGGAAATTCACTATAAAGCAACCAGAGATAATTATAAGTCATTCCCTATATGTAGATATTCCTTTTCGAGTCTAGTTTCTTTAGAAACAAATGACATAAGTATTGAAGCCCTGTACAGGGAGATATCTAAGTCGTAATGCATGAAGATCAGAGTAGTCGAACCCTGAATTAGGGGAGACTTTAACTAATAAACTATACTAATTGGCTTGACCAAAAATTCTAGAAAAAAATTTGTAGATGGACATATGAGTCTAGTTTCAGGAAAAATTTACAGAACCAGTTTTCGAGTTTTGGAACTCGAGATATGATTTTTAAGGTGACAGTGATGCAGTTAGCCAGCTTGTCTGGAAATTTTAAAATGGACTGTGCAAATAAATGAATTAAGTCTGTTAGCACCTCGTGTTCGACTCCGACAACGGTCTCGGGTACGGGGTGTTACAATTATAGTATGAATGTAGTAAAGATGTGAGCAAAATCTATGATATCTATTGCATGTGAAATTGCCATAATCATGACATGTTAGGAATGTTTAAGTACCTAATTTGCCATGTTGTATGTTATTGTATAAGTATGCGTGTATCTATTGTGAGTATGACAAAATGGCTTGGAAAATAGCCTTGTATTTGTCCAGGTTTTTGGACACGAGTTTGGGACACGGGCGTGTCCCTAGCACACGGGCGTGTCCCTATACCCACACGGGCGTATGAACCCTTGATGCAAGAGATTTTCTAAGTTTTTCATGAGTTCTCGGTTGGGTCCCGAACCACTCCAGATGTATGTTTTGGGCCTCGTAAGCTCGTATATGGGACAGATTGTATGTGAAAATAAAAGTTTTTAATTATTTGAGATTTCATGGCCCTGTTTAGTATGGAAGTGTTAGTAAAAGTCAGTTAGCACCTCGAACCCCGTCCCGGCATCGGATGCGGGCGAGGGGTGTTACACAAACATACATTATGTCGTGATTTCTTCAAAGAGCTAATCAAAAATCATTATTACTGCATAACTCGAAAGAAAAGAGCATTCGGTCTTTAACTCACTAATATATATATCAAGATTATGCAAAAAATGAAAATCAATACACGTCTGAACTGAACTACACTGAGGCCACAATACTCATACTACTCAAAAATAATAAGGCCATAATAAGGCTAACTTCTCAATTACTTTAGTAAATAATGTCCTGGGTGAAAATAAAACGTCCTGATCATCTGAGAGATTTAAACACAAATTTCAACAACAACCAATGCAAAAGCAGAATCTTTATTCCTCTGATAACTATACCTCTGTACTTTCATTATCAGGCCCGAACTCGTAATCATCATAAACATACTCATAATAAGAAGAAACCATTTTCATCAATAGAGCATTTTATGCTAATGTCTCATGGCTCATACTTTGAACAGTAATTTATTAATAAAACCGAGATAATAAAATCTCAAAACATGGAGTTACACAAGATTCCTGGTAACCACATCTCATGTAGAACAGTTAAGGTTTCAATAGCATCTTATAAAATTTCCAAAAGGAAAGGATAATACTCATAAGCACTGGGAACAACTATGATAGAAGGCATAAAATTTTCCTTTACTTTCATTAAGCAATAGTTAACAATACAGATCACTAACATCATACAGATCTTACTGTCAACCTTCCATCTGCACTCTGAAGTAGAAAACTGGAATAGATAGAGCAATATCAATCACAGCTCAAACAAACTATAATGCTTTCATCTGTCTGTAAATTTAACTAACATTCTCATACTGTAGGAATTTCATCTATGATCTTGCATATATTTATATACATCTCTGAAAGTAAATGTACACATATAATAGTCGGAAAAGATTTTTCTATAATTTCTCAACTATAAACTCTACATTCAGCTATTAATACGGCTCAATTATTATTCCTATGTCTAATTCTATCATTACTGAATTTACATTATCTCATTCACAGTTGGAATTTATTCGGAAGAAAATCTAGCAATCATATACCTTACACATCATACTTGAATGAGTGCATTAGCTGAGCCCGACCTTTCTTTTATTTTCATTTCAATTATACGGATGATTTTATTATTAACCTAGCATCCTTTCGGCAACTGTGTTCATTTGCTAAATCATTCTCGACTCTGATTACATCGTCAATAAATCTGTCACTAAACTCTTTAGTTTTCCACTTTAGCCTATTCAATCTGAATTTCATGAAATCTCATTCTGAATTACCTTACTGATAAGGGGGGTGAGGTTCTAACACCTCTGACTTACCTCTTACATACTCATGCATATAACTTAACACTCATCATATTAAAATATTATCACAATTATACAATTTGCTTCAAGCAACTTCATATGCATGTTCATAATACAATGACTTCATGATCATCTTATGCACATTAGTGCACTTATACATGCATTCATAAATCTTGAGTAAAATTACTCATAGCATTCACTTAACTTCTCTAGTTATACATATAGCATCATACAAATGCCAATTAAATATGAACACTTATCTCAATATAAACTTTCCTTTCATCTTATCTCATCTTTCATATTTCCCGAGCAATTCTTATTCACAATTTATTCATTATCACATAAACATCATGAACTATTATTCTTACATTTTATGAGCCTCAACTCATCATAAACATACTTCTGTACTATGAAACTTAGCTCGGTCGGAGTGCGTATCTGTTTGACAAAACATTTTATATCTAGGTCAAGAGTCGTCACGCTATCATAGTTCAATATGGCATGTATAGCTAGACTCTTACTCATATGAATATTCTGAGAACCGATTAAACCTTTGCTCTAATACTAATAAATGCAACACCCCTTACCTGAGACCATCACCAGAGTCAAGCACGAGGCATTACTTGACTTAACTTACTAATTCAGGGCATAAAATTTGCTTTTAAAATTAATTTGTAACACCCCTTACCCGTACCCGAGGCCGGGATAAGGTACGAGGCATTACCGGACAAACATACAAACATTAAACTAAAATACGGGCCATAAAATTTCATTCATTTCAAAACGTTCATTCACTTACACTAGTCCCTTATTTGAGTCTACGAAGTCCAAAACATACTTTAGAAAGGGTTCGGGACTAAACCGAGAACTTACAAAAATCTTGGAAATTTCATGCTTTAAGGCTCTACACGCCCGTGTCCCAAAGTCGTGTTCCATACACGGCTGAGACACATTGTCATGTCTCTGCCTGTGTGGAATATACCTAGGCTATTTTCCAAGCTTTGGTCAACCTTAATCTCTTACACACTTATACAAAATCAAAAGCATATAACATGGTATTCATTTAATGATTAAATATTCTCAATTAAACCACAAACTGTAACACCCCGTACCCGAGACCGTGGTTGGAAGCGACCACGAGGTGCTAACAGACATAATTCATGTATGTTCACAGTCCATTTTAAAAATTTCCAGACAGCTGGCTAACTGCGTCACTGTCAACTTAAAAATCATATCTTAAGTTCCAAAACTCGAAAATCAGTTTCGTAATTTTTCCCTGAAACTAAACTCATATATCCATCCAAAAATTTTTTTCTAGAATTTTTGGTCGAGCCAATTAGTACAGTTTATTAGTTAAAGTCTCCCCTGTTACAGGGTTCGACTACACTGACCTTCCTGCATTGCGACTTAGATAACTCCTTATACAGGGCTTCAATACATGAAACTAGACTCAAAAAGGAACCTATACATATATGGCATGACTTCTAATTATCTCTGGTTAATTTATAATGAATTTCCAAAGTCAGATCAGGGGATCCAGAAATCGCTCTGGCCCTGTCCCATGAAAACTTAAATATCTCTTAAAATACGACTCATATGACCGTTTTGTTTCTTCCATATGGAAGTAGATTCATCAAGGTTCTATTACATAATTTATTCACTATTTAATTCCATTCCTATTATTTTTAGTGATTTTTCAAATTCACACCACTGCTGCTGTCAGCATCTGCCTTTAAGGTAGACTTTACCTATTACATAGTTTCCATGATTCAACTAACCCTTTAGCATATATAGCACAAAGTATGATCGCGATTAACCATTCCAATGGCCAATCATTGCCAAGCATATCCACACCTCTCAATAACCATATACATACAAAATGATTATAACATTATGCTCAAAAATATATATAAGCCATTTTCGCATGGCTATCCAAATTTATACGAAACCAAAGGGTACATGACCCACAACAAAAAGGGTAGTCCTATACATGCCATTTCAAAGTTCAACCAAAAGTGTACCAAAAAGGGCTTTGATAGTGTGGACGACTTCGACTTCAACAATCCCGAGTCCGATAGCTGACGAACCAAAATCTATAAAATAGAGAATCAAAGAAACGGAGTAAGCATTTAATGCTTAGTAAGTTTTGAGCCATGAAATTAGACACAACTAAAGTATAACATTCGTATGGCTAAACGGATAATTTCATATGCACAAATTCTCAATATCATACTAACTTCACATTACCGACCCTTATATTCATACACAAAAGATCAATTTAGCCAAAGGCCGGTAGCTCATTTATCGACTAAGCGAATACTATTTGTAAGGAATCAACCAATTCAATGCATATACGAAACATACCTCATCGCTGGGATTTTACAAGCGTATTAATTGAAATTATTACAGCAAGATCGCTCATTCCCAAGCCAGGTACCTTCGAGATTTAACCGGATATAGCTACTCGCTCGAATGCCTTCGGGACATAGCCCGGATGTAGTAACTCGCACAAATGCCTTCGGGACTTAGCCCGGATATAGTAACTCACACAAATGCCTTCGGGGCTTAACCCGGATATAGTAACAAGCACAAATGCCTTCGGGACTTAGCCCGGAACTAGTCACTAGCGCAAATGCCTTCGGGACTTAGCTCGGTTATCATCCGAATATTCATGCACATATCAATAAATCATGACACATTTATATCTCATTTTCATAATTAGAGTTCAAACACAAGTCACGTATTAAGCACTCCCATTTTCGGCTCACTAGCCACATACAAACAGCATGGTTTAGTTTGCTTTATGACACGATCTCTATGCACATACGGCTACCCGTCATACGTATAGACTAATTAACTCAACATATAATTCAAGTAGAATCATCATATCACCGTGTATTTGTTATGCTCATACGTCATGACTTAATCAAATCGTAAACTAAGTCTCGTTACTCGAAAACTTACCTTGGATGTTGTCGAACGATTTCGATGGCTATTCGACCACTTTTTCCTTCCCTTTATCGGATTTAGTTCCCCTTTGCTCTTGAGCTAATTCAAACAAATTTAACTTATTAAAGTCTCATTATGCTAGCTTATGGCCGAATATGACAAGGCGTTTGATAGGTCATATGGTCACCTTTAGCTCAAATACAAAATGGTCATACGCATTTTTAATCACATTGAGCAATTTAACACAATTAATCTAACATTTCCTCATGTACACCTTTATGACCGAATACACATATCATTAACCTAATATCACTTAACTAAGCACTTTAACAAGTTTTCTTTAACTATACACACATTCGGCAATGACAAAGACAACTTAACAAACCTCAAATTCAACTTATAACAATATATACTCAATATTCAAAGCATTTAACATCACTTCATCATAATCTTACATCATGGCCGAATGCTCCTTTTAAACCATTTACCCTCACAAAGCATAAATTTCATCATCAAGCTTACAAGCTTATAATCCATGAATTATAACCTCCTAATATTCATCCAACTCTCACTCATTAGCTTCTAACATAAATCTCAAAATCTATAGTTCTTTTTTTTTCTACCCATGACCGAAATCTCCAACAACACCAAATGAAAATATACTTCATGGATCTAAGGTAGAACCAAGAAAGGAACTCATAAATATCAAGGTGTAAGCATCTACCATTGTTCATCTAGATTTAGCATGAAACATAACCATCACCCTTATTAATCTCCATAGCCGAAAACCTTACTCAATCCAAAATCAAAATTTTAGCATGGGTTACCAAGAATAACTTGATAACTCACTCAATATCAACTAAAATTTCAAGGACTAGCATAAACTTTCATACCTTAATATTCACCTAAGATGGCCGATTGCTTCATCCCATTCTTCCTCTTTTCAATTCAGCCAAGAAGAACCAAAGAATGAAGCCTTTTTTTTCTCTTCTAGTTTCGGCAAAATGGGGGAGCAAGGATGAAACAACTTTGGTTTCTCCTCCCACTCCCCACATATTTTATTGTTCTTAACACAACATGTTGTCATAAACTTTTCATAATATGTTTTACCCATCACAATTTGTCTATCCACCTTGTCATGGCCGGCCACTACTATTTAAGGGGGAAAATTGACATGCAAGTCCACCTTTATGATTATATGCACTAATAGATCCTTATAGATTAACCTATCACATTTCAAAAGTGTCACACATAAGTCCTATTAACTAAATTCACGTGCAATTAACTAAATCGAAGCTTAAAACTTTCACACATTCATATTCACATATTTTAGACAATAAATATCATATTCAAATAATTTAGTGACTCGGTTTAGCGGTCCCAAACCGCTTTCCGACTAGGGTCACTTTAGGGCTGTCACACAAACATAGCATTTGTATGTCATCATACATGTGTCTCTCATACTCATTTTACCTTGTTTATTATAGTAGCACTTATACATTTATACCAAGATTGTCATCTTACCAAATATCTTCAGCTTAATCATCAAGCATTCATATTTAAAACTAGATCATATCTTTATTAAATACCACAATTCAGATGCGCAAAATAACATGTTTGCCTGAAACATTTCAATTCAACTCCATACCCAACAAGCATTACATTGAGACTAGTCATATATATATACATGTCATGATACATATCATTCTCTTTCTATTTTCTTATAAACACATATCATTTGTTTCATTATATTAATATTTCATATACCATAGTTTCCATGTATTTCACATATATTTATTTTCCTCCTCCTCCTTTCCATTCCACATCCTTAACGTATATAGCATTCTTGTAAGTACGATTTCACAATTTACTAATAAATGCTCACATCAAACTGTCCACACGAGTCATAGTCACTTACTTATTTATAATTCGAGCTACAGAGCTCCAAATTAAGACCTAAAACTAGACTCACATATCTTTCCACCATAAAATTTTCATAATTTTTGGTTTAGCGAATTAGTACAGTTTATTCATTAAAATTTCCCCTGTTTCACATTTTGACAGTTCTGACCTCTCTTCACTTAAAATTAATTATCTCACAATACAGAAATCGGATAATGTTCTTGTTGATTTATCTTGAAAATAGACTCATTAGGGATTTTAAAAATATAAGTTTAAGCCTCTAATTATTTTTATCCAAATTATTGTGATTTTCCAAAATCACATCACTGCTACTGTCCAAAACAGTTTTATTGCTAATTCACTCTTTCACACTTTCTTTGTATTAACCTCATTTTAACATACATATCACAAATCATTTTCACCACATTTCATACATCACAAGTATAGGCCCATGATCACAAGGTCACCATAAAATCATCCTCATGTATAACTTACTTGTTTATAACCTCACCACATCCTGGTCACTTAATGAACACATCATTCACATAATCAAGTTCCTGCAATTATTCATCACAAAACTCACAAAGCAATACATAGAGAGTCTCCCATTGAACACTTCGGATCAATCCTCGATACTTGGTGGTTTCAGCACATAGCTCCACCCATCATATAGTTTGGCTCTCTTGTACACATGGTGAACACTCAGTACCACCCATGTGACCTAGCCAATTTATCTCGTAGCTCTCTTGTCTACATGGTGTCCTTCACCTGGAGCCACGCATGCGACCTAGCTACATATATCCTGTAGCTTTCTTGTCTACATGGTGTACACATAGTATCACCCATGCGACCTAGCTACATCATAATGTCTTGTAGCTCTCTTGTACACATGATGTGCACTCAGCACCATGCATGTGACCTAGCTACATATTATCTGTATCATCCAATCTTTCCGAAGGTCCAACCAAGATTTCTCTCTCTTTTCCAACAATTTCACCAATCAAGTAATTATCCACAAACATATTTCCAATATTATTATAAAATATCATAATACAAGTAATATTGATGTATTACTTACATATAAACTTACATCTCATTTAATATCAAGGCAATAACGTTAAATTACACATTGCCTTATTAACAATCATATGAACTTACAATTTCCCATAATATCCATAATCATAGAAATCACATTTATGTATGATAATTCAATGCACTTCATCTACCATAGACATATTTTTAAATCAATTCATAAACTTGGCACCATAATCATTTAATTTAATAAATTCAATTAATTCACTAAATTTAACTTTCAAATATAAATTACAGCATTATTGTTGTATTATTATCATACCAACTTACATACTTTCAACACCTCAGAAATCATAATGAATATATCAATTTTACATTGAAACATTCATAAATTAATGCTTATTATACATATGAACTTACTCGATACTAAAACGATCATTTTACCAACTTTCCCAATTTTTAATTTTTCTCTCATTCTAGGTTCAAATCTCATTTTTCGGGATCTAAAACATCATATTTTACTTATTTAATTAATGTACTATTGAAAATAGTCCTTAACTCAAACTTTGGAAAAATTACAATGTTGCCCCTAAACTTTTGCATATTTACACTTTTTCCCCTAGGCTCAGGAATTAAAATTCATCCCTTATTCTTATGTTTTATGACACGCTAATCACTTTTCCCTTCTATGGAAACATCAAATTCTCACTCTAACATATACTTATGACTATTAGGTATTTTTACCGATTAAGCCCTCTTACTCGTTTTCACTCAAAACCGAGTAGCACAAGTTGTCTAACATAATTTAAAACCTCATATTCTATCATAAAACAGAAAAATAAACACATTTCACCTATGGGTATTTTTCCAAATATGAACCCTAGCTTAAATTATTGCTAGAATAAGCTTAATCAAATTACTGGGATTCCAAAAACGTAAAGAACTTGAAAAACGGGGTTAGAACAGACTTACTATTGAGCTTGGAAAGCTTGAAAACCCTAGCCATGGCTTCCCCCATGCTAATTTCGGCCTCCATGAGAAAGATGAGTCAATTTTTGGCTTTGTTTTCCCTTTTTATTTCTTTTAATTACCAAATGACCAAAATGCCCTTCTTTACTAAACTTTCAAAAATTCCATCAATGTCCAATTTTTTTCCATCACTTAAAAATTGGTCAAATTTCTATTTAAGACCTCAAAATTAATATTTCAAAGCAATTTCATACTAGAAACTTCTAGAATGCAAGTTTTGCAACTTATTCAATTTAGTCCCTAACTTCAAATTGAGCACTTTATGCATAGAATTTCTTCATGAAATTTTCACACAATCATGCAATCATATCATAGACCTCAAAATAATCATAAAATAATTATTTTTATCTCAAATTTTGTGGTCCCAAAACCTCTGTTCCAACTAGACCCAATTTTGGGCTATTACAACTCTCCCCCCCTTTAGAGATTTTCGTCCTCGAAAATCTTACCGAAGTGAAGTTTAGTATCTTTTTCATAATTTCCAGCATTACTAACTAATTTTTTTCAAGAGATACTTTCAAAAACACTTTCATCAATTTGAATCCCAAGATAACTCAGTGAACTCTGATATTTCTCTAACTCTGTCCTTCACTTGTCAACTATTCTTAGTCTCTGGTCATATCTATAATTATTTTATCACTGAACACTTTGATTCCACACTTAGAACTTAGTCAACATGATTCTCATGAATTTCCATTATATACACCTCATCAGTAAGGGGGTGAAGTCATACAGTCTCTAACTCGATTCTGACGTATATCTATATGACACATTTTTTTCATTATCCACATATATCATTATAATCATACTATCCACTTCAAACAATTTATTATTCATATCTGTCTTACATAAAATTTCCAATTATCTCATTTCAAACAAGTGCACTCACTCATACATTCTATGAATTTTGAATAACTTTAGTCATCACATTTGCTAATTAATTTAGTCAAGCATGCAACAGCATATGTAGGCCAAACAAACATGAATAAATATATCACTATATAAACTTTCATCTGACATATTATCACATATACATATATCACGAATTCTTATTCATACCTTCCCGAGTTTAACACATCATAGCTACACTTTATTCAAATACTTCAATATTATTATTAAATGGTCAGATGTAGCTCGGTTGGAGAATACTTCATTTTAAACAAAATGGTCCTCATTAGTGTCGGGAGACATCACACTATCACATATTTGTGGCATGTATAACTAAACTCTCACACTTGCTATGTTAGTCCGAGAATTAACTAAACCTGCTCTGATACCACTAAATGTAACACCCCTTATCCGTACCCAAGGCCGGGATAAGGTACGAGGTGTTACCGAACAAACATACAAACATTAAACTAAAATACGGGCCATAAAATTTCATTCATATTTCAAAATGTTCATTCACTTACACATAGTCCCTTATTTGAGTCTACGAAGCCCAAAACATACTTTAGAAAAGGTTTGGGACTAAACCGAGAACTTACAAAAATTTTAGAAATTTCATGCTTTAAGGCTCTACACGCCCGTGTCCCAAAGTCGTGTTCTGTACACGGCTGAGACACAAGGTCCTGTCTCTGTCTATATGGAATATACCTAGGCTATTTTCCAAGCTTTGGTCAACCTTAATCTCTTACACACTTATACAAAATCAAAAGCATATAACATGGTATTCATTTAATGATTAAATATTCTCAATTAAACCACAAACATAGCATTTGTATGTCATCATACATGTGTCTCTCATACTCATTTTACCTTGTTTATTATAGTACCACTTATACATTTATACCAAGATTATCATCTTACCAAATATCTTCAGCTTAATCATCAAGCATTCATATTTAAAACTAGATCATATCTTTATAAAATACCACAATTCAGATGTGCAAAATAACATGTTTGCCTGAAACATTTCAATTCAACTCCATCCCCAACAAGCATTACATTGAGACTAGTCATATATATATATACATGTCATGATACATATCATTCTCTTTCTATTTTCTTATAAACACATATCATTTATTTCATTATATTAATATTTCATATACCATAGTTTCCATGTTTTCACATATATTTATTTTCCTCCCCCTCCTCTCCATTCCACATCCTTAATGTATATAGCATTCTTGTAAGTACGATTTCACAATTCACTAATAAATGCTCACATCAAACTGTCCACACGAGTCATAGCCACTTACTTATTTATAATTCGAGCTACAAAGCTCCAAATTAAGACCTAAAACTAGACTCACATATCTTTCCACCATAAAATTTTCATAATTTTTGGTTTCGCCAATTAGTACAGTTTATTCATTAAAATTTTCCCTGTTTCACATTCTGACAGTTCTAACCTCTCTTCACTAAAAATTAATTATCTCACAATACAGAAATCGGATAATGTTCTTGTTGATTTATCTTGAAAATAGACTCATTAGGGATTTTAAAAATATGAGTTTAAGCCTCTAATTATTTTTATCCAAATTTTTGTGATTTTCCAAAATCACATCACTGCTACTGTCCAAAACAGTTTTATTGCTAATTCACTCTTTCACACTTTCTTTGTATTAACCTCATTTTAACATACATATCACAAATCATTTTCACCACATTTCATACATCACAAGTATAGGCCCATGATCACAAGGTCACCATAAAATCATCCTCATGTATAACTTACTTGTTTATAACCTCACCACATCTTGGTCACTTAATGAACACATCATTCACATAATCAAGTTCCTACACTTATTCATCACAAAAATCACAAAGCAATACATAGAGAGTCTCTCGTTGAACACTTCGTATCAATCCTCGATACTTGGTGGTTTCAGCACATAGCTCCACCCATCATATAGTTCGGATCTCTTGTACACATGGTGAACACTCAGTACCACCCATGTGACCTAGCCAATTTATCTCGTAACTCTCTTGTCTACATGGTGTCCTTCACCTGGAGCCACGCATGCGACCTAGCTACATATATCCCGTAGCTCTCTTGTCTACATGGTGTACACATAGTATCACCCATGCGACCTACCTACATTATAATGTCCTGTAGCTCTCTTGTACACATGATGTGCACTAATCACCATACATGTGACCTAGCTACATACTATCTGTATCATCCAATCTTTTCGAAGGTTCAACCGGGATTTCTCTCCCTTTTCCAACAATTTCACCAATCAAGTAATTATCCACAAACATATTTCCAATATTATTATAAAATATCATAATACAAGTAATATTGATGTATTACTTACATATAAACTTACATCTTATTTAATATCAAGTCAATAACATTAAATTACACATTGCCTTATTAAAAATCATATGAACTTACAATTTCCCATAATATCCATAATCATAGAAATCACATTTATGTATGATAATTCAATGCACTTCATCTACCATAGACATATTTTTAAATCAATTCATAAACTTGGCACCATAATCATTTAATTTAATAAATTCAATTAATTCACTAAATTTAACTTTCAAATATAAATTACAGCATTACTGCTGTATTATTATCATACCAACTTAAATACTTTCAACACCTCGGAAATCATAATGAATATATCAATTTTACATTGAAACATACATAAATTATTGCTTATTATACATATGAACTTACTCGATACTAAAACAATCATTTTACCAACTTTCCCAATTTTTTATTTTTCTCTCATTCTAGGTTCAAATCTTATTTTCTGGGATCTAAAACATCATATTTTACTTATTTAATTAATGTACTATTAAAAAAAGTCTTTAACTCAAACTTTGGAAAAATTACAATTTTGCCCCTAAACTTTTGCATATTTACACTTTTGCCCCTAGGCTTAGGAATTAAACTTCATCCCTTATTCTAATGTTTTATGACATGTTGATCACTTTTCCCTTCTATGGCAACATCAAATTCTCACTCTAACATATACTTATGACTATTAGGTATTTTTACCGATTAAGCCCTTTTACTCTTTTTCAGTCAAAACCGAGTAGCACAAATTGTCTAACATAATTTAAAACCTCATATTCTATCACAAAACAGCAAAATAAACACATTTCACCTATGGGTATTTTTCCAAATATGAACCCTAGCTTAAATTATTGCTAGAATAAGCTTAATCAAATTACCGGGATTCCAAAAACGTAAAGAACTTGAAAAATGGGGTTAGAACAGACTTACTATTGAGCTTGGAAAGCTTGAAAACCCTAGCCATGGCTTCCACCATGCTAATTTAGGCCTCCATGAGAAAGATGAGTCAATTTTTGGCTTTGTTTTCCCTTTTTATTTCTTTTAATTACCAAATGACCAAAATGCCCTTCCTTACTAAACTTTCAAAAATTCCATCCATGTCCAATTTTTGTCCATCACTTAGAAATTGGTCAAATTTCTATTTAAGACCTCCTAATTAATATTTCAAAGGAATCTCATACTAGAAACTTCTAGAATGTAAGTTTTGCAACTTATTCAATTTAGTCCCTAACTTCAAATTGAGCACTTTATGCATAGAATTTCTTCATGAAATTTTACACAATCATGAAATCATATCTTAGACCTCAAAATAATCATAAAATAATTATTTTTATCTTAGATTTTGTGGTCCCGAAACCTCTGTTCCAACTAGACCCAATTTTGGGCTATTACATAATTTATTTACATACATTCAATATGTCCCTAAAAAAGGCCCTCGAGACTCTAAAACATGCAATAGAAATGGTTTGGGACCAAACCGAAAACATTAAAATTTTTCCGAATACTTAGACAAATCAAAACAATCTATTTCATTATTCCTTATAAAATTGTCCACCTACGTCATAGTCACTAAATAAATCATAAATCGAGTCACAAAAATCAAAATTTGAATTCGTGAATTTTACCTGAAACTAGACTCATATATCTTTTTTCTAATATTTTTCTAGAATTTTTGGGCTACCCAATCAGTACAGTTTATTAGTTAAAATTTCCCTTGTTGCACTATTTGACTACTCTGACCTCTCCTCACTGTAAATTAATTTTTCCCTGTACAGAATTCAAATAACCATTCTGTTTGTTTCTCTTGAAAGTAGATTCACTAAGGAACCTAGAAATATAAAATATAACTACTAATTTTTTTTTTACAAATTTTAGTGAAATTATAAAGTCAGTATAAAGGATTCAAAAATTGCTCTGACCCTATCTCACTAAAATTCAAATATCACTTAATATAGACTTCTTTTGTTTACTCTGTTTCTTTCATATGAAAATAGACTCAATAAGATTTAATTATATATCTCATTCATCACCTAATTCCATTATACTATTCTTTTTGATTCTTCAAGATCACATCACTGCTGTTGTTCAATACTGTTTTAATGCTAATTTCACTTTTTTCATGATTTCTTTGTATTAACTACCATTTAGGCTTACATAACATCGAAACATGTTCTTCATTAGCCATTTCAATAGTTAATCATTATCAAATATTTACATACCATCCTTTAGCTATATCATAAGGACATACACACAAAATGGCTAAGTCCCTATACACGCCATAAACTAGAACATTTGTAAACGAAGATACCCATTTGGTAACTTGATAGTCGATAGTGTGAAGTGATCTCCGACGACCTCCAACCAGAGCTTGCTTTTAAGTACTCTGAAAAATGGGAAAGTGAAGGAATTAAGCTTATAAAGCTTAGTAAGTTCACATGTAAAATAATAAGCATTAGCAATCAATTTAGCTTACTACTATTCTGTCATAATTTGCTTAAATAATATTTAGCTCTTACTTTCCCATCTTACTCATTGGTAACCTTACCAAAGACTCAGAATACAAAAGGCACCTTACTTAATAGCTCACTTACATACCTGCAACATCTCACTTAACACATTTCATAATATAGGCATATTCCGAATCATGTCATAAAGTGTCACAAGCATAACTGAAAACTCATCACTTACTTAATACTTGATAATCTCAATTACTTACAATCTCAATATTAAATAAGCCTTAAATGCATACCTGTACTCTTTCTTCAAGTTCTCACCTTGTCATTTTTTTGACTGACTATTTGGATTACTCGAGAACCTTTTTCTTTTTGAACTTACCATTGCCATGTCTTGACATGGTCTTACGTGGTATCCTTGCCTTATGAACTCACCAATTCTATGCGTTCACATGGTCTTACATGGGACCTTTCCCTTTCAGTAACTCATCAATGCCATGTCTTGACATGGTCTTACATGATTTCCTTGCCTTATAGAACTTATCAATGCCATGCCTTGGCATGGTCTTACATGATCTCCTTATCTTACCAAATGCCATGTTCCAAACATGGTCTTACATGGTGTCCTTGTCTTAGTGCCAATGCCACATCTTGATGTGGTCTTTTATAGAGTCCTTAATCAATGTCGATGGCATGTCTTAACATGGTCTTACACTGGATCCTTGCCTTACCAATGCCATGTCTTGATATGGTCTTACATGGTATCCTTAACTGTCAATTCCTCCTTAAATGCCATGTTATGAACATGGACTTTTCCATCAATTCTTCCTTAATTACCATGGTACAACCATGGACTTTGAGATATTAATGCCTTGTCAAGTTATAGCTAAAACATACTTGCTCAAATTCTCAAGGTTAGTCGCATAACTCAATAATAACAATACTAATAACAATAATTGCATGATAATAAAATGCTACTCAACTTACATACTTACATTCTCAATCTCATCATATCATCAACTTAACTTATTCTCATCAAACTATGCTAGTCAATACTTTCTTGTTATCATACAAAGCCATAATACAAAATATGGTCTTACATATAAATTATACAAGTTCTCTTTCCAATATCGAATTATTATCGAAAATTAATCATTATATCTGAAACTCAATACTAAAGTATTTATGTCCAAAATATCAATTTATCATTCAAATATGCATAATTAAATGCTTATTAAACATATGAACTTACCTCGATACCAAAACAACCATTTTACCAACTTTCTCGATTTTCGATTTTCTCCCGTTCTAGGTCCACATCTCACATTTTTGGATTTAAAACATCATATTTCACTTATTTAATTAATGTACTATTCCAAAAAATTCCTAACTCAAACTTTGGCAAGATTACAATTTTGTCGCTAAGCCTTTGCAGAATTACAATTTTGCCCCTAGGCTCGAAAAGGAAATTAAAATTTATCCATTTTTCTTATATTTTATGACGCTGAACATTTTTCCCTTATATGGCAACATCAAATTCCCACTCTAGCATGTACTTATGTCATTTTACTCGTTTTCACTTAAAATCGCTTAGCAAAAGTTGTTTAACATAATTTCAAGATTGATATTCTACCATAAAACATCAAAATAAACACATTTAACCTATGGGTATTTTTCCAAATATGAACCCTAGCATGAATTATTGCTAGAATAAGCTAAATCAAGTTACCAGGACTTCAAAAATGTAAAGAACATTAAAAACAAGGCTAGAACGGACATATTATTGAGCTTGGAAAGCTTGGAAACCCTAACCATGCTTCCCCCATGCTATATTCAGCCTCCATGAAGAAGATGGACCAATTTTGGCTTTATTTTCCCTTTTTAATTTTTTAATTACTAAATAACCAAAATGCCCTTAAAGGCTTTTCTTTCAAATTTGTCCTATTCTTGCCCGTTTGGACACTTAAATATAATGGTCTAATTACTAAATAAGGACCTCCACTTTAAGAACCCATTTCAATTAAATCCCCTTTATTATCTAGAACACACATTTTGCTAATTTTAAAATTTAGCCCTAATTATCAAATTAGGCACTTAAACATAAAATTTCTTCACGAAATTTTCACACAATTATTCAATCAATGAATAAACCTTAATAATTAATCAGAATAAAATTTTTTTGACCTTTAATTTGTGGTTTCGTAACCACTATTCCATTTAGGCCCTATTTCAGAATGTTACATTTCTCCCCCCTTTAGGGATTTTCGTCCCCGAAAATCTTACATACAAATGGATTCGAAATTGATTTCCAGCAACACTTTCAAATTCTCATTCAGCCTTGGCATACCCAACATTTTACTTCTTAAACTAAGGCTCTGAACTGGAATACCTACTGATAAGTAACTGACCTTATTTTATCATTAACCTCATACTCTCTGATGAAAAGCAACTAACTCTTCTTTTCTTACCAATATGGAAATTCTCTGCCACTAAGGTACTTTCAAAAAAAAATACTTGTTTCTCTTTTCAGTGTCAATATTCTTATCTTTAGATTCTGTTTTCAATTTTTGATAATCTGTCTCTAATTTCTGTAATTAATTTACACTTTCCTCTAATCCTTTCTGCTCAATTTAATTCTGCGAATTTCTCTTCCTCAATTCAACTATCAGTACAAAGGTGACAGGCAATAACATTTAGCAATCTCATGGTCAAAACTTACTGTAGCTTTCTTTTGAAGTCACAGTGCAACCCTTGATTTCCAACCATAACAACTAAAATTTACACTCTGAATGAAATGAAAACCTCAAAATGAATAACTCAGATAATCCTTCAGTAGAAAAACTCATTCGTACGGAGAAGAATACACAAACTTCTTCGAGCAATCAACCATAGCTCATTTAACCTTTCGTTGATAATGCTAATTATGTTGCACAATTCTTCGAAATACCCTCACATTTTCACACAAACATCAATGCTAAGTGTAATAGCTTCTGAGATACTTGAAAATCAACTTTAACTCTCTAAAAGTTCAGAGGTATCGAATTCAAAGTCTGGTACATAACGTTTCACACTCTTACTAGTATAACTAAATCAAGTTATCATCAATCTCTGTACTTCTCAAATAATCAAATAATTATCACTGTGCTAGGTGTCATAACTGTTGCAAAATCTCTTGATTTCTCATTAGCACATTTCTAGAAACCATAAACTCTTTATTCAAACCAAGTTGAATCGTAATGGATACTTCAATTGTCAATATCTTTAAATATTTTTACTTTATTAGCATGAATTCAAGCCAAACTAAACTTCATATAATGAGAACTTTAACAATCAAACATCTTGGATTTGCAAAAATATACCTCTGATGCAACCATTCTAATATGCGTATACAACTCTGTACCATAACCTCTAGAATATGTACTATTTAGTCGGGTCATTTATCTATTTATACATGAAATATCAGCATTTTCCTCTGAATCCATGAATAATTCAAACATACGTATAACTCAATCAACTGCTCAACTGAATCAGTTTCAACTAAAAGGCAATAACTATTCAAAAAGGATTCTTCTTTATGCAGTCATGATATCTCAAACATACATTCTGTCGTGATTTCTTCAAAGAGCTAATCACAAATCATTATTACTGCATAACTCGAAAGAACATAGCATTCGGTCTTTAACTCACTGATACATACATCAAGATTATGAAAAAAATGAAAATCAATACACATGTCTGAACTGAACTACACTGAGGCCACAATACTCATACTACTCAAAAATCATAATGCCATAATAAGACTGACTTCTCAATTACTTTAGTATATAATGTCCCGGGTGAAAATAAAACATCCTGATCATCTGAAAGATTTAAACACAAATTTCAATAACAACCATTGCAAAAGCAGAATCTTTATACCTCTGATAACTATACCTCTGTACATTCATTATCAGGCCCGAACTCGTAATCATCATAAACATACTCATAATAAGAAGAAACCATTTTCATCAATAGAGCATTTTATGCTGATGACTCATGGCTCATACTTTGAACAGTAATTTATTAATAAAATCGAGATAATAAATCTCATAACATGGAGCTACACAGGATTCCTGGTAACCACATCTCATGTAGAACAGTTAAGGTTTCAATAGCATCTTAGAAAATTTCCAAAAGGAAAGGATAATACTCATAAGCACTGGGAACAACTATGATAGAAGGCATAAAATTTTCCTTTACTTTCATTAAGCAATAGTTAACAATACAGATCACTAACATCATATAGATCTTACTGTCAACCTTCTATCTGCACGCTAAAGTAGAAAACTGGAATAGATAGAGCAATATAAATCACAGATCAAATAAACTATAATGCTTTCATCTGTCTGTAAATTTAACTAACATTCTCATTCTGCAGGAATTGCATCTATGATCTTGCATATATTTATATACACCTCTAAAAGTAAATGTACACATATAATAGTCGAAAAAGATTTTTCTATAATTTCTCAACTATAAACTCTACATTCAACTATTAATACGGCTCAATTATTATTCCTCTGTCTAATTCTGTCATTACTGAATTCACATTATCCCATTCACAGTTGGAATTTATTCGGAAGAAAATCTAGCAATCATATACCATACACATCATACTTGAATGAGTGCATTAGCTGAGCCTGACCTTTCTTTTATTGTGACATTTAAGTTATCCAGATGATTTCATTATTAACCTAGCATCCTTTCTGTAACTGTGTTCATTTTCTAAATCATTCTCGACTCTTATTACATCGTCAATAATTCTGTCACTGAACTCTTTAGTTTTCCACTTTAGCCTATTCAATCTAAATTTCATGAAATCTCATTCTGAATTACCTTGCTGATAAGGGGGATAAGGTTGTAATACCTCCGACTTACCTCTTACATACTCATGCATATAACTTAACACTTATCATATTAAAATATTATCATAATTATACAATTTGCTTCAAGCAACTTAACATGCAGATTCATAATACAATTACTTCATGATCATCTTATGAAAATTAGTGCACTTATACATGCATTCATAAATCTTGAGTAAAATTACTCATTGCATTCACTTAACTTCTCTAGTTATACATATAGCATCATACAAATGCCAATTTAACATGAACACTTATCTCAATATAAACTTTCTTTTCACCTTATCTCATCTTTCATTTTTCCCAAACAATTCTTATTCACAATTTATTCATTATCACATAAACATCATGAATCATTATTCTTACATTTTATGAGCCTCAACTCATCATAAACATACTGTCTGTACTATCAAACTTAGCTCAGTTGGAGTGCGCATCAGTCTGACAAAACATTTTATATCTGGGTCGGGAGTCGTCACACTATCATAGTTCAATATGGCATGTATAGCTAGACTCTTACTCATACTGTATATTCTGAGAACTGATTAAACATTTGCTCTGATACCAATAAATGTAACACCCCTTACCCGAGACCGTCGCCAGAGTTGAGCACGAGGCGTTACTTGACTTAACTTACTAATTCGGGGCATAAAATTTGCTTTTAAAATTAATTTGTTTACATTCATTCAATATGTCCCTAAAAATGGCCCTCGAGACCCCAAACATGTAATTGAAATGGTTCGGGACCAAACCAGGAACATTAAAAATTTTCTGAATACTTAGACAAATCAAAAAAATTTATTTCATTATTCCTTATAAAACTACCCACCTGCGTCATAGTCACTAAATAAATCATAAATCGAGTCACAAAACTCAAAATTTAAATTTGCAATTTTTTCCTGAAACTAGACTCATATATCTTTTTTCTAATATTTTTCTAGAATTTTTGGGCTACCCAATCAGTACAGTTTATTAGTTAAAATTTCCCTTGTTGCACTATTTGACTACTCTGACCTCTCCTCACTGTAAATTAATTTTTCCCTGTACAGAATTCAAATAACCATTCTGTTTGTTTCTCTTGAAAGTAGATTCACTAAGGAACCTAGAAATATAAAATATAACTACTAATTTTTTTTTTACAAATTTTAGTGAAATTATAAAGTCAGTATAAAGGATTCAAAAATTGCTCTGACCCTATCTCACTAAAATTCAAATATCACTTAATATAGACTTCTTTTGTTTACTCTGTTTCTTTCATATGAAAATAGACTCAATAAGATTTAATTATATATCTCATTCATCACCTAATTCCATTATACTATTCTTTTTGATTCTTCAAGATCACATCACTGCTGTTGTTCAATACTGTTTTAATGCTAATTTCACTTTTTTCATGATTTCTTTGTATTAACTACCATTTAGGCTTACATAACATCGAAACATGTTCTTCATTAGCCATTTCAATAGTTAATCATTATCAAATATTTACATACCATCCTTTAGCTATATCATAAGGACATACACACAAAATGGCTAAGTCCCTATACACGCCATAAACTAGAACATTTGTAAACGAAGATACCCATTTGGTAACTTGATAGTCGATAGTGTGAAGTGATCTCTGACAACTTCCAACCCGAGCTTGCTTTTAAGTACTTTGAAACGTGAGAAAGTGAAAGAATTAAGCTTATAAAGCTTAGTAAGTTCACATGTAAAATAATAAGCATTAGCAATCAATTTAGCTTACTACTATGCTATCATAATTTGCTTAACTAATGTTTAGTTCTTACTTTCCCATCTTACTCATCGGTAACCTTACCAAAGACTCAGAATACAAAAGGCACCTTACTTAATAGCTTGCTTACATACCTGCAACATCTCACTTAACATATGAGTACTCTTTCATAATATAGGCATATTGTGAATCATGTCATAAAGCGTCACAAGCATAACTGAAAACTCATAACTTACTTAATACTTGATAATCTCAATTACTTACAATCTCAATATTAAATAAGCCTTAAATGTATACCTATACTCTTTCTTCATATTCTCACCTTGTCGTTTCTTTGACTTACTATTTGGATTACTCGGGAACTTTTTCCTTTTTGAACTTACCATTGCCATGTCTTGACATGGTCTTACATGGTATCCTTGCCTTATGAACTCACCAATGCCATGCATTGGCATGGTCTTACATGGGACCTTTCCCTTTTAGTAACTCATCAATGCCATGTCTTGACATGGTCTTACATGATTTCCTTGCCTTATAGAACTTATCAATGCCATGCCTTGGCATGGTCTTACATGATATCCTTATCTTACCTAATGCCACTTTCCAAACATGGTCTTACATGGTATCCTTGTCATAGTGCCAATGCCACATCTTGATGTGGTCTTACATGGAGTCCTTAATCAATGCAGATGCCATGCCTTGACATGGTCTTACATGGTATCCTTAACTGTCAATTCCTCCTTAAATGCCATGTGACAGCCCAAAATTGACCCTAGTCGGGAAGTGGTTTCGGGACCGCTAAATTGAGTCATAAAAATAATTAGCTGTCATATTTGATGCTTATTATATGTATATATGCATGTATGAAAATTTCATATTTGAATTTTGTTTAATTGTAGGTGAATTTTAGTAAATAGGACTTATGTGAGAAAATTTTGAAATGTGATAGGTTAATTTATAAGGACCTATTAAAGCATGTAGTGAGAATAATGGCTTTGCATGTCAAATACTCCTTCTTTTATACATAGTGGCCGGCCATGATGGAGCATATATTAGAATATGTGGTAAATTTCCATGAAGTGGTCATTATTTTATGTAAAGGAAAGGAAATAATAAAAGAAATACTAAGGATAATAAAAGAAGTAAAAAAAAGGGGGTTATTACCTTGTTCTTCTTAGCCGTACAAGAAGAAGAAAAAGAGGGGGGGCAAAGGCATTCGGCCTTTTGAATGAAGAGGAGGTTAGTAAATTTTGTTAATCTTTCTTTTGAAATCTTAGTTGTTCAGGTTAATCATCACGTTTTTCTTACCTAGCCATACTAAAATTTCGAATTTAGAGTGTTGGATGGAACTTTCGGTTATGGTATGTGTGAGAAGAACTTGATTTTTTTTCTTACCTTTAAGTTTTGATGGATAAAGAAACAAAAGATTGTTGATGAAAGAAATTAATGTGTTAAGAGATTATATGAAACTTATTCATGTTTATATATGTTATATGCATTGAAAATGGTTGATGATTTTGGATGTGATTAGATTGAATCGGCCATGGTATATCCATAAGTATGATTTATGCTTGTTATGTTACTCATGGTTAAAACGATTCGGCTATGGTTCATGTAAAAATAAAATATACATGTGAATTTAAAAGATGGTATGAACAAATGTGGAGTTTTGCTAGTTTAGGATTATTCGGCCAAGTGTTTATGTGGTGGAAATTAAGTGTTAAATGGAATGAAAATGATATTATATGGGGGTATGTATATTCGGCCTTATGAGTAAATATATAGATGATGTTAAATTTGATTATGTATAATGGGCCATATAGAGTACACATGGTGATATTAACTTTAATTCTCTATAATTGATCAAGTGGATGATATTGGTTTATATGGTCGAATTTGAATTATGAATATGTACCTTGAAATAAAATGTTGCCGTATGCTTGTTTTGATATGAAACTATTAATGTTACGGGATATAAATAACTAGCAAGGTAATTAAACTAGTTGATTTATTTATTTAAGCTCAAGAACCTAAAGGAGAGGCGTCCAACAAGGGGAAATCGAAGGTCATCGAGTAGCCGACTCGGAATTATTTTACCCAACATAAAGTAAGTCATTAAGCATATAGTTTGTATTAATTTAAATGGTCATAACGTCTATGTAATGATGCTGAATGGAATGATAAATATATATATACATGTATGTATGTGGTGATGAAAGTGTTGAATGAAAAGAAAAGAGGTGAGATGTATTGAGTTGTTGATCTCGGCACTAAGAGTGCGGGTATAAACATTTATGATCATGAAATTGGCGCTAAGTGTGCGGGTTTAAATTGTACAGCACTAAGTGTGCGAGTTTGATTATGTAGCACTAAGTGTGCGAGTTTGATTATGTAGCACTAAGTGTGCGAGTTTGATTATATAGCACTAAGTGTGCAAGTTGATTATATAGCACTGAGTGTGCGGACTTAATATATACTTTTGAATCACTATGGACACTAAGTGTGCGACATTATTGAGTTGATCACGGACAGCGGATCGGGTAAGTACCTCGAGTTCGTGACTAATAAGCGCTATGTTTATATTTGAAGTTGAGCTTGGTAAGTTTGAACCTATGTGACAATTATAATTGAAGTCACGTACATAAGATTTATCATGGAATAGGTGAAAGGTCGTTTAGTTGTATGATTGTAACGAAAATAAAATGATGTATGAAAATGCCTCAAATATCCTATTGATTAGTATATGGAATGTGAATGCATGACTTGGTATGAGCTTGAACCGATAGGTTTGAGGAACTATGGTATGGTTCGGTATGGATGGAGTAACTAGCCTCGTTCCATTTTGCTTCCTCTTGTGATAATGTTATTAATGGATGGTAGTGCATTGCTTATGACTTACTGAGTTATATACTCACTCGGTGTTTCCTTGTCACCTATTTTAGGTTTCTTGGACTCGTCTCTTTTTGCGTGATCGGGCCGTCATCGGAGTCATCACACCGGCTAGCAACTTTTGGTATTTTCTTTTTAGTCGGTCTAGGAGAACATTTCGGCATGTATAGGCTAATATGTTTTGTTGAAATTTGGTATGTAAAATTTTAGCCATGCGAAAATGGCATAAATGTTCGGTTGGATTTGGTTTTATAACGTTAGGTCGTAAGTCTTGGTAATTCGATTTTCTTTTTATGCCATATGTCATGGCTGATTAATTTTGGTGTTAAGATTCATGATATGGCAATAGTGTAGTAGGGAGATGTTTGACAATGATTAGCCTTTGGTATGGCTAGTCATGATTATAATTTTGTGATATGTATGATGAATTACTAGATAGATCAATGAGAAATCACGAAATGGGCATAGCTGCTTCAGTAACAGATGCTGGCAGCAGCAGTGACGTGGGATTGAAAAATCACAAAAATTAGTAGGAATGGAATTAAATAGTGAATAAATTATTTAATTGAAGCTTGATGAGTCTATTTTCATATAGAAGTAACGAAACGATCATATGGACAGTATGTTAAGAGATATTCAGGTTCTCGTGAGACAGGGCCAGAACGGTTTCTGGGTTCCCTGTTCCGACTTTGGAAATTCATTATAAATTAACCAGAGATAATTAGGAGTCATGCCATATATTTATAGATTCCTCTCTGAGTCTAGTTTCTATAGAAACAAACAGCATCAGTATTGAAGCTTTGTGCAGGGAGTTATCCAAATCGTAATGCATGAAGGTCAGTGCAGTCGCACCCTGTAATAGGGGAGAATTTAACTAATAAACTGTACTAATTGGCCCAACCAAAAATTCTACAAAAATTCTACCATATAGGTATATGAGTCTAGTTCCAGGGAAAATTTACGGAACTGGATTTTGAGTTTCAGAACTCAAGATATGATTTTTAAAGCAACTAGTACGCAGATTGGCAGCTTGTCTGGGAAATGTCAAATAAGTGGTTTGAAGTCTATTAACACCTCGTGTTCGACTCCGGCGACGGTCTCGGGTTCGGGGTGTTACAATTTTATTAGTATCAGAGCTATGGTTTAGTCGGTTCTAGGACTACCATAGCACGTATGAGTCTAGCTATACATGCCTTAATGTTAATGTTTAAATGTGTGATGACTTCTGACGGTTAAAATTTTTGTTTTGATTAGTAAATGGATCCCGGTGTAGAGAGAACCTTGGCGGATGACGTTGAAAGTGTAGCGGCTGCTCCTACACAAGGGACACCGCCTATTGAACCTCAGTCATCTGCGAATGATCAAGGTGAGGGGGCTAAACAAGCCTTCTTTACCATGATGAATGAGTGGGTCGCACAATATGCCCGAACCAATCCGGCTGTCCAACAATTCCCGAATTTGAATAATCCACCCCAAGAGCCCGTAATGCCATCAGTCACTGATCCTGTGAGGCTGAGTAAGCCACCTGTAGACTTGATTAGGAAGCGCGGGGCTGAGGAGTTCAGGGCCATAGTTACTGATGATGCTGAAAGGGCCGAGTTCTGGCTTGATAACACCATTCGGGTGTTTGATGAACTGTCATGCGCACCCGATGAATGTCTAAAGTGTGCTATATCCTTGTTGCGGGACTCAGCCTACTATTGGTGGAGGACCCTGATTTCCATAGTCCCAAACGAACGAGTTACTTGGGACTTCTTTCAAACGGAATTCCGAAAGAAATATATTAGCCAACAGTTCATTGATCAAAAGCGCAAGGAATTCTTGGAACTCAAGCAAGGCCGTATGACAGTATCTGAATACGAACATGAATTCGTAAGACTCAGTAGGTATGCCCGGGAGTGTGTAGCTGATGAGGTTGCTATGTGCAAAAGATTTGAAGAAGGATTGAATGAAGATTTAAAGCTACTAGTGGGTATTTTGGAGATAAAAGAATTCGTAACACTAGTCGAACGAGCCTGCAAGGCGGAAGAACTTGGAAAGGAGAAGAAGAAGGCTGAATTTGAAGCTAGAGACTATCGTAAAAGATCGACGGGTAAAGCTCCGTTCTCAGCTGTAAAGAAGTTCAGGGAGGACACTAATAAGTCGAGGACGACTGCGGGAATTTCCATCAGGGCACGACCATCGACGGACTCCCGAGCTACTTTGGTAGCTAGTGTGGGCAATAATCGTCAAGAGAAACCTGAATGTCCCCAATGCGGAAGACGACACCTAGGTGAATGTTGGGGTAAGTCTACTAACAGGGCCTGTGTAACACCCCGAACCCGAGACCGACACCGGAGTTGGACACGAGATGTTAACAAACTTTGAAAAATTTTTCCAGACACTGCCCAGTCTGAGTACTAGTCGCTTCAAAAATCATATCTTGAGTTTCACAACTCGAAAATCAGTTTTGTGATTTTTCCCTGAAACTAGACTCATGTCCCCACCTATTTATTTTTTTCTAGAATTTTTGGTCGGGCCAATTAGTACAGTTTATTAGTCAAAGTCTCCCTTGTTACAGGGGTCGACTACACTGACCTTTTCCCATTACGACTTGGATATCTCTCTGCACAGAGCTTCAATACTGATGCCGTTTGTTTCTATGGAAACTAGACTCAGAGGGGAATCCATACATATATGGTATGACTCCTAATTATCTCTGGTCAATTTATAGTGAATTTCCAAAGTCGGAACAGAGAATCCAGAAACTGTTCTGGCCCTGTTCCACAAGAACCTGAATATCTCTTACTGTACTGTTCATATGATTGTTTCGTTACTTTCATATGAAAGTAGATTCATCAAGGTTCGATTACATAATTTATTCACTATTTAATTCCACTCCTACGAATTCTTGTGATTTTTCCAATCCACACCACTGCTGCTGTCAGCCTCTGTTTTCAAAGTAAACCTTACCTATTTTCGGGGTTTCATGGACCAACTAGGGCCTTGTCATACATATGCCCACATATGATCATACTTAGCCATTCCAATGGCTGATCATTTGCTCAACACTTCCATTCCAACTATAGTTACATCATGAAACCATCTATACATTCATAAACACGAATGGTCTAATGCCATACTCCACTTCTACAAGCCATTTTCGCATGGCTGTACACTTATACATTTCATAAAGTACTCGAAAAACAACAATGGGTAGTCCTATACATGCCATATCAAAATTCAACCAAAATAGTACCCAAAAGAGCCTTTGATAGTGTGGGCGACTTCGACTTCAAGATCCCGAGTCCGATAGCTGGAGAACCAAAACTCTATAAAACAGAGGAGCAGTGTAACGAGTAAGCAATTTATGCTTAGTAAGTTTTGAGCAAGGAATTCCAGCATAAACAAAGAATAACACACATTTAGCTAAACAGAATATTTCACAATACGCAATTTACCGATATCAAACTTGCTTCACAACATTAACAACCCTTATGTACATACACAATAGACTAACTTAGCCGAAGGCCGGTAGCTCGTTTATCAACTGAGCGAACATTTATTTGTAAGGGCTCGATTAAATTCAACACATACGTAACATATCCCCATATTGGGATGTTTTTCGAGTATTCGCTGGAATTTTACAGCAAGCTCATTCATTACCAAATCACGTACCTTCGGGATTTAACCGGATATAGCTCCTCGTTCAAATGCCTTCGGGACATAGCCCGGTTTTAGTAACTCACACAATGCCTTCGGGACATAACCCGGATTTAACAACTCGCACGAATGCCTTCGGGACTTAACCCGGATTTAATAACTCGCACGAATGCCTTCGGGACTTAACCCGGATTTAGTATCTCGCACAAAGGCCTTCGGGGCTTAACCCGGAATTTGTATCTCGCACAAATGCCTTCGGATCTTAGTCCGGATATATTCACTTAGCACAAAGCCTTCGGGACTTAGCCCGGACAGCATTCAATTAATCATGCACATCTAACAATAATTCATGGCACATTCATATTTCATTTTCATTTGCGAAACCCAAACACAAGGCACATATCGTCCTTGCACATTCGGCTCAATAGCCTCACATAGAGCATGATTTAATCACATCGTAATTTAAGCTCTCTTACTCAAGAACTTACCTCGGGTGTTGTCGAACGATTCCGCTAGCTATTCAACCACTTTTTCCTTCCCTTTATCGGATTTATTTCCCCTTTGCTCTTGAGCTTAATTAAACAAATAAATTGATTTCATCATTTAGGCATCAAAAAGATGAACACAAGGCACTTAGCCCATATTTATACATTAGACATTAAAGTCTCATACATGCAAAAATCATGCATCAACACAACATATTAGCTAATTTCTTTCCCCTTGGCCGAATATGCATGTCTATTTTTGGGGTCGATTTCAACACTTAATACACACATATACACACTAGTAAAGCATCCTCCCCCTTTTCATCAATTTAACACATGCATTGCTCATTAACATGCAAAGTTACATTCGGCCTTAGCACACATCTTGCTAGCCGATTCTTCTCCATTTAGCAACCAATGCACATATGTGCTCACACAAAAATGCTAAAAAGGAGGTTCAAGAATCATCAAGCCATCATCACATGTATCATTAACAAGCTTCATATTTTGCATGCAATGGCATTAACACAACCTCCACCTAGGCCGAATCTTAACTCATCCTCATGCCTCATCACCACAACATCAAACACCAACCAAGAATGATGCATCCATGGTCAAGTGCCATTTCCATCACATAGCAAGATTTAGACCATGGGCTAGGTAGAACTCAAGCTAACAACTAAAACATGCATGCATCTCATGGAACATCATCAAACATACCTTAGCCTAGCTACATGCATGGCCGAATCTCTTCACCTTTCTTCTTCTTTCCTCCATAAAATTTTTGGCCAAGGATGAACCAAAGGATGAGAAAATTTTTCTTTGTTTTTCTTTCTAATTTAGGCTAAATGAAGGTGAGAAAAGGATGAACAAAGATCTTCTCCTCTCTTTTCTTTAGCTCACGGCAATGGGGGGGAAAAGAATCAACTACACACTTTTTTTTTGTGTAATCATCATACTCCTTTTCATTATTTAATTTCCATGCCTATTATTTTATTTTTTTCCACCCATAATGCACCAACAAAACATGTCTATGACATGTCTTGGCCATCAAACTTGGTCTACCATGCTTGTCATGGCCGGCCACTACTAGTAGGGGGGGAATTTGACATGCAAGTCCCCCCTTTGTCCACATGCACTAATAGGTCCTCACACATTGATCTATCACATTTTAGAATTTTCTCACATAAGTCCTATTGACTAAATTCACATGAAATCAACCAAATTGAAGCTTGAAATTTTCACACATTCATAATTACATATTCTAGACAATAAGTATCACATTCAAACATTTCGGTGACTAGGTTTAGCGGTCCCGAAACTACTTCCCGACTAGGGTCAACTTTGGGCTGTCACAACTCTCCCCCACTTAAGAAATTTTCGTCCCCGAAAATCTTATCGGTAAATAGGTTTGGGTATCGTTCTTTCATCGAGCTCTCGGTCTCCCAAGTAGCTTCCTCGATCCCGTGTTTGAGCCATAACACCTTTACTAGCGGAACTCTTTTGTTTCGCAACTCCTTCACTTCACGAGCTAGGATACGCATCGGTTCTTCTTCATAGCTCATGTCGACTTGAATTTCAACCTCTGATGGGCTAATTATATGCGATGGATCAGATCGATAGCGTCGAAGCATCGAAACATGAAAGACGTCATGAATCTTTTCAAGCTCCGGGGGCAAAATCAATCTATACGCAACCGGACCAACTCGTTCGGAGATTTCGTACAGCCCAATGAATCTTGGGCTCAACTTGCCCTTACGGCCGAACCTGAGTATCTTTTTCCAAGGTGAAACCTTAAGGAACACTTTGTCTCCCACCTGATACTCGATGTCTTTTCGTTTCAAATCTGCGTACGACTTCTGACGATCCGTGGCTACCTTCAGACTTTCACGGATTACCTTTACTTTCTGTTCAGCATATTTAATCAAATCAACTCCGAAAATTTTACCTTCACCGAGCTCGGTCCAAAACAATGGTGTACGGCATTTACGACCGTACAAAGCCTCGTAAGGTGCCATCTTAATACTTGATTGAAAAATATTGTTGTAAGCGAATTCAATCAAAGGTAAATACCGTTCCCATGAACTACTGAACTCGAGGATGCAACATCTCAACATATCCTCAAGTATCTGAATTATCCGCTCGGATTGACCATCGGTTTGGGGGTGAAAAGCAGTGCTAAAATGCAGCTTGGTACCCAGAGCTTCTTGCAATTTCTTCCAAAATCGTGAGGTGAATCTCGGATCTCTATCCGACACGATAGAAACAGGTACCCCGTGTAATCTCACAATTTGATAAACGTACAATTCAGCTAGTTTATCCAATGAAAAATCCGTACGTACGGGGATGAAATGAGCCGACTTAGTCCGTCTATCAACAACAACCCATATCGCATCCTTCTTACTTGCTGACAAGGGCAGTCCGGACACAAAGTCCATTGTGACTCGATCCCATTTCCACTCGGGTATCATGATCGGCTGGAGTAATCCTGAAGGCACTTGATGTTCCGCTTTCACTTGTTGACATATTAAACATCTCGAAACAAAGTCGGAGATGTCCCGTTTCATACCATGCCACCAAAATTGACGTTTCAAATCGTTGTACATTTTCGTACTCCCCGGGTGAATTGACATTCGGCTACAATGGGCTTCGTTCAGAATCATCGAAATGAGTTCCGAATTCCTTGGAACACACAAACGATTTCTGAACCTCAAACAATCATCATCATCAATTTGAAACTCCGATTCCTCATTCGGAAAACACTTAGCCCGTTTTGCAACCAATTCATCATCGACTTTCTGAGCTTCACGAATTTGGTGAGTCAATAATGGTTTAGCTTTTAATTCAGCTACTAACACATTGTCTGGTAGAACAGACAAATGCACGTTCATCGCTCGTAAAGCAAACAATGACTTCCGGCTTAAGGCGTCCGCAACCACGTTAGCCTTTCCCGGGTGGTAATCAAAGACAAGCTCGTAATCTTTCAACAACTCAAGCCAACGTCTTTGTCGCAGATTCAAGTCTCGTTGAGTCATCAAATATTTGAGACTTTTGTGATCCGAAAATACATGGCACTTCTCACCAAACAGATAATGTCGCCATATTTTTAAAGCAAACACGATGGCAGCTAGTTCGAGATCATGGGTCGAATAATTCCTCTCGTGTGGCTTCAATTGTCTCGACGCATAGGCCACGACTCGACCTTCTTGCATCAATACGCAACCCAACCCAAGTAGGGATGCGTCACTATAAATGACAAACTCTTTACCTGATTCGGGTTGCACCAAAATTGGAGTTTTAGTCAAATGAGTTTTCAGTTGGTCGAAACTTTTCTGACATTTCTCCGTCCACTCGAACTTAACATCCTTTTGAAGTAGCTTCGTCATTGGCGTGGCTATCATCGAGAAACCTTTCACAAATCGTCGGTAATAACCGGCGAGCCCCAAAAAGCTCCGATCTCAAATCTATTTTTGAGAACACTGAGGCTCCCTTCAGTTGGTCGAACAAATCATCGATGCGCGGAAACGGATATTTGTTCTTTATCGTCACTTTATTCAGCTGACGATAGTCAATGCACAACCTCATGGTTCCGTCCTTCTTTTTCACGAACAATACTGGTGCACCCCAAGGTGAGAAACTTGGTCGAGCGAAACCTCTATCCGTCAGTTCTTGCAACTGATCTTTCAACTCCTTTAACTCGGTTGGTGCCATACGATACGGAGCTATCGAAATCGGCGTAGTCCCAGGTACAAGCTCAATACCAAACTCTACCTCCCGAACAGGTGGTAAGCCCGGTAATTCTTCCGGAAAAACATCCGGGTATTCACAAACCACCGGCACAGATTCGGGTTTCTTTTCTAATTCTTTGTCATCAAGTACATACGCAAGGTATGCTTCGCACCCTTTTCTTACATATTTCTGTGCCAACATTGCTGATATTACAGCTGGCATCCCCTCCAAGTCCGCAGACTCAATTCGGACTACTTCGTTATTTGCGCACCTCAAATCAATAGTCTTGCTCTTGCAATTCACAATCGCATCATGCGCGGTCAACCAATCCAAACCAAGGATAACATCAAATTCATCAAACGGCAAAAGCATCAAGTCCGCCGGAAAACAGGAACCTCGAATTTCCAGGGGACATTTCTTACACACTTTGTCGACAAGCACGTAATGACCCAAGGGATTTGACACCCGAATTACGAACTCAGTAGACTCAATAGGTAAAGTCTTACTAGATGCTAAGGTTTCACATATGTAAGAATGAGTAGAACCGGGGTCAATCAAAGCAATTACATTAGTATCAAAGAGAGTGAATGTACCGGTAATAACATTAGACGAAGAAGCATCCTCGCGGGCACGTATAGCATAAGCTCTAGCAGGCGCACGAGCTTCGGATCTGGTTATATCACCTCTAGATCCTCTCTGACCACCACTAGCATTGCCCGTATTTCCAGATGGTCTACCTCGAGCAGTGGTAGCACCCGGTTTCCCACTCTGATTTTCATTCTGTTCAAACAACCTCGGGCAATCTTTAATGAAGTGGTCAACTGATCCGCACTTGTAACAGGAGCGGTCAGGGAATCTACAACTCCCCGAATGCCATTTACCGCAATATCGACACTTCGTTCTATCTCGACGTTCATTCCCAACACTGGCGACCGAAGTGCCTCATGTACCCACAGGGGGTCGATCACGATCTCGTCTAAAAAGGCCCGAAGTGCCTCTAAACTGGCCCGCATCATCTCGAAATCTCTTCGATGTCTGTTGAAGAGACCTTCCCGAGGATCTTTTACGAAACTCTCCAGTTCCCTCATCAACTCTTTGCTTTTCTTTTCTAAGCTCTTCGGCTTTACAAGCTCGTTCAACAAGTACCACGAACTCTCGTATTTCAAGAACGCCAACGAACATTTTTATATCTTCATTCAGCCCATCCTCGAAGCGTTTACACATAATAGCTTCGGACGAAACACATTCCCGAGCGTATTTGCTAAGTCTAACAAATTTTCGCTCGTAATCAGTAACCGACATGGAGCCTTGCTTAAGCTCAAGAAATTCCTTCCGTTTTTGATCAACAAATCTCTGACTGATATACTTTTTCCGAAACTCAGTTTGGAAAAACTCCCAAGTTACTTGCTCTCGGGGCACAACAGAAGTCAGAGTACTCCACCAATAGTAGGCAGAATCACGTAGCAAGGAGATAGCACACTTTAGGCATTCATCGGGTGCACAAGATAGCTCATCGAGTACCCGGATAGTGTTGTCCAGCCAAAATTCAGCTTGCTCGGCATCATCGCTATCCATAGCCTTAAATTCAGTAGCCCCATGTTTTCGGATTCTGTCAACTGGGGGCTTATTTGACCTTATTTGGTCCGTTACCGGTGGTATTGTAGGTGCGGGGGTAGTATTTGTCGGGAATGGAGGTTGTGGAACAGCCATATTAGTTCGAATGTATTGGTTGAACCAATCATTCATCACGCTATAGAATGCTTGTCTAGCTTCATCATTCGGATTACTAGCATTAGGTTGAGAGTCTGCCGGCACTGTCCCTTGTGCGGGAGCAGGCACTACACTCTCAAGATCATCAGCTACCTCTCGGTCACGATCGGGATCCATTACTATAAACACATTTACAATTGTCAGAAGTCACCACACTATCAAGTAATCACATAAAATGGCATGTATAGCTAGACCCAACACATTACGGTAGTCCTAGAATCGACTAAACCGTAGCTCTGATACCAATTTAGTGTAACACCCCGAACCCGAGACCGACACCGGAGTCGGACACGAGATGTTAACAAACTTTGAAAAATTTTTCCAGACACTGCCCAGTCTGAGTACTAGTCGCTTCAAAAATCATATCTTGAGTTTCACAACTCGAAAATCAGTTTTGTGATTTTTCCCTGAAACTAGACTCATGTCCCCACCTATGTATTTTTTTCTAGAATTTTTGGTCGGGCCAATTAGTACAGTTTATTAGTCAAAGTTTCCCTTGTTACAGGGGTCGACTACACTGACCTTTTCCCATTACGACTTGGATATCTCTCTGCACAGAGCTTCAATACTGATGCCGTTTGTTTCTATGGAAACTAGACTCAGAGAGGAATCCATACATATATGATATGACTCCTAATTATCTCTGGTCAATTTATAGTGAATTTCCAAAGTCGGAACAGGGAATCCAGAAACTGTTCTGGCCCTGTTCCACAAGAACCTGAATATCTCTTACTGTACTGTTCATATGATTGTTTCGTTACTTTCATATGAAAGTAGATTCATCAAGGTTCGATTACATAATTTATTCACTATTTAATTCCACTCCTACGAATTCTTGTGATTTTTCCAATCCACACCACTGCTGCTGTCAGCCTCTGTTTTCAAAGTAAACCTTACCTATTTTCGGGGTTTCATGGACCAACTAGGGCCTTGTCATACATATGCCCACATATGATCATACTTAGCCATTCCAATGGCTGATCATTTGCTCAACACTTCCATTCCAACTATAGTTACATCATGAAACCATCTATACATTCATAAACACGAATGGTCTAATGCCATACTCCACTTCTACAAGCTATTTTCGCATGGCTGTACACTTATACATTTCATAAAGTACTCGAAAAACAACAATGGGTAGTCCTATACATGCCATATCAAAATTCAACCAAAATAGTACCCAAAAGAGCCTTTGATAGTGTGGGCGACTTCGACTTCAAGATCCCGAGTCCGATAGCTGGAGAACCAAAACTCTATAAAACAGAGGAGCAGTGTAACGAGTAAGCAATTTATGCTTAGTAAGTTTTGAGCAAGGAATTCCAGCATAAACAAAGAATAACACACATTTAGCTAAACGGAATATTTCACAATACGCAATTTACCGATATCAAACTTGCTTCACAACATTAACAACCCTTATGTACATACACAATAGACTAACTTAGCCGAAGGCCGGTAGCTCGTTTATCAACTGAGCGAACATTTATTTGTAAGGGCTCGATTAAATTCAACACATACGTAACATATCCCCATATTGGGATGTTTTTCGAGTATTCGCTGGAATTTTACAGCAAGCTCATTCATTACCAAATCACGTACCTTCGGGATTTAACCGGATATAGCTCCTCGTTCAAATGCCTTCGGGACATAGCCCGGTTTTAGTAACTCACACAATGCCTTCGGGACATAACCCGGATTTAACAACTCGCACGAATGCCTTCGGGACTTAACCCGGATTTAATAACTCGCACGAATGCCTTCGGGACTTAACCCGGATTTAGTATCTCGCACAAAGGCCTTCGGGGCTTAACCCGGAATTTGTATCTTGCACAAATGCCTTCGGATCTTAGTCCGGATATATTCACTTAGCACAAAGCCTTCGGGACTTAGCCCGGACAGCATTCAATTAATCATGCACATCTAACAATAATTCATGGCACATTCATATTTCATTTTCATTTGCGAAACTCAAACACAAGGCACATATCATCCTTGCACATTCGGCTCAATAGCCTCACATAGAGCATGATTTAATCACATCGTAATTTAAGCTCTCTTACTCAAGAACTTACCTCGGGTGTTGTCGAACGATTCCGCTAGCTATTCAACCACTTTTTCCTTCCCTTTATCGGATTTATTTCCCCTTTGCTCTTGAGCTTAATTAAACAAATAAATTGATTTCATCATTTAGGCATCAAAAAGATGAACACAAGGCACTTAGCCCATATTTATACATTAGACATTAAAGTCTCATACATGCAAAAATCATGCATCAACACAACATATTAGCTAATTTCTTTCCCCTTGGCCGAATATGCATGTCTATTTTTGGGGTCGATTTCAACACTTAATACACACATATACACACTAGTAAAGCATCCTCCCCCTTTTCATCAATTTAACACATGCATTGCTCATTAACATGCAAAGTTACATTCGGCCTTAGCACACATCTTGCTAGCCGATTCTTCTCCATTTAGCAACCAATGCACATATGTGCTCACACAAAAATGCTAAAAAGGAGGTTCAAGAATCATCAAGCCATCATCACATGTATCATTAACAAGCTTCATATTTTGCATGCAATGGCATTAACACAACCTCCACCTAGGCCGAATCTTAACTCATCCTCATGCCTCATCACCACAACATCAAACACCAACCAAGAATGATGCATCCATGGTCAAGTGCCATTTCCATCACATAGCAAGATTTAGACCATGGGCTAGGTAGAACTCAAGCTAACAACTAAAACATGCATGCATCTCATGGAACATCATCAAACATACCTTAGCCTAGCTACATGCATGGCCGAATCTCTTCACCTTTCTTCTTCTTTCCTCCATAAAATTTTTGGCCAAGGATGAACCAAAGGATGAGAAAATTTTTCTTTGTTTTTCTTTCTAATTTAGGCTAAATGAAGGTGAGAAAAGGATGAACAAAGATCTTCTCCTCTCTTTTCTTTAGCTCACGGCAATGGGGGGGAAAAGAATCAACTACACACTTTTTTTTTTGTGTAATCATCATACTCCTTTTCATTATTTAATTTCCATGCCTATTATTTTATTTTTTTCCACCCATGATGCACCAACAAAACATGTCTATGACATGTCTTGGCCATCAAACTTGGTCTACCATGCTTGTCATGGCCGGCCACTACTAGTAGGGGGGAATTTGACATGCAAGTCCCCCCTTTGTCCACATGCACTAATAGGTCCTCACACATTGACCTATCACATTTTAGAATTTTCTCACATAAGTCCTATTGAATAAATTCAAATGAAATCAACCAAATTGAAGCTTGAAATTTTCACACATTCATAATTACATATTCTAGACAATAAGTATCACATTCAAACATTTCGGTGACTCGGTTTAGCGGTCCCGAAACTACTTCCCGACTAGGGTCAACTTTGGGCTGTCACAGCCTGTTACGGATGCGGTTCGAAGGACCACTTCATTAGAGATTGCACGGAGCTTGATGAGAAGAATAAGATTCAAGGTGCAAGACCTAGTGGAGTGACAACTAGAGGTAGACCACCGAGAATTTTAGGAGGTAGGGGTGGTAGTCAGAGAGGGGCCTCTGATACGGCTGTTCGAGCCGAGAACCGTACTCCTGCTAGAGCATATGCCATTCGAGCACGAGAGGAGGCATCCTCCCCTGACGTCATCACTGGTACCTTCACTCTCTTTGATACTAATGTGATTGCATTGATTGACCCTGGCTCTACTCATTCATATGTATGCGAAACCTTAGCATCCAGTAAGACTCTACCTGTTGAGTCTACTGAGTTCGTAATTCGAGTGTCAAACCCTTTGGGTCAATGCGTACTTGTTGATAAAGTGTGTAAGAGATGCCCTCTAATAATCCGAGAATCCTGTTTTCCGGCCGATTTGATGCTTTTGCCGTTTGACGAATTTGATGTTATTCTTGGTTTGGATTGGTTGACCGCGCATGATGCGGTTGTGAATTGCAAAAGCAAGACTATTGATTTAAGGTGCGCAAATAACGAGATAATCCGAGTTGAGTCTACAGACTTAAGGGGGTTGCAAGCTGTAATATCAGCAATGTTGGCCCAGAAATATGTAAGAAAAGGGTGCGAAGCATACCTTGCGTATGTACTTGATGACAAAGAATTAGAAAAGAAACCCAAATCTGTGTCGGTGGTTTGTGAATACCCGGATGTTTTTCCTGAAGAGTTACCGGGTTTGCCAGCTGTTCGGGAGATAGAGTTTGGTATTGAGCTTGTACCTGGAACTACGCCAATTTCGATAGCTCCGTATCGTATGGCACTAACCGAGTTAAAGGAATTGAAAGCTCAATTGCAAGAGTTGACGGATAGAGGTTTCGCTCGACCAAGTTTCTCACCTTGGGGTGCACCAGTATTGTTCGTGAAAAGAAGGACGGAACCATGAGATTGTGCATTGACTATCGTCAACTGAATAAAGTGACGATAAAGAATAAATATCCATTACTGCGCATTGATGATTTGTTTGATCAACTAAAGGGAGCCTCAGTGTTTTCAAAGATAGATTTGAGATCGGGTTATTATCAGTTGCGGATTTGAGATTCGAACGTACCCAAAACTACTTTCAGAACGAGGTACGGTCACTACGAGTTCTTAGTGATGCCGTTCGGGCTCACTAATGCCCCTGCGGTATTTATGGATTTGATGAATCGGATCTTCAGACAGTATTTGGACCGGTTCGTAGTTGTGTTCATTGATGACATCTTAGTCTATTCAGGAGATGAGACCGAACATGCTGAGCACCTGAGATTAGTGTTGCAAATTTTGCGGGATAAGAAGTTATATGCTAAGTTCAGTAAGTGTGAGTTCTGGTTAAGAGAGGTTAGTTTCTTGGGTCATGTGGTATCCGCATCGGGTATTCGAGTTGACCCGAGCAAAATTTCAGCCATACTTAACTAGAAGCCTCCAAGAAATGTTATCGAAGTTTGGAGCTTCCTGGGGCTCGCCGGTTATTACCGACGATTTGTAAAAGGGTTCTCGATGATAGCCACACCAATGACGAAGCTACTTCAAAAGGATGCTAAGTTCGAATGGACGGAGAAATGTCAGAAAAGCTTCGATCAACTGAAAACTCATTTGACTGAAGCTCCAATTTTAGTGCAACCCGAATCAGGCAAAGAGTTTGTCATTTATAGTGACGCATCCCTACTCGGGTTGGGTTGCGTATTGATGCAAGAAGGTCGAGTTGTGGCCTATGCGTCGAGACAATTGAAGCCACACGAGAGAAATTATCCAACCCATGATCTCGAACTAGCCGCCATCGTATTTGCTTTGAAATATGGCGACATTATTTGTTTGGCGAAAAGTGCCATGTATTTTTGGATCACAAAAGTCTCAAATATTTGATGACTCAAAGAGACTTAAATCTGCGATAAAGACGTTGGCTTGAGTTGTTGAAAGATTACGAGCTTGTCATTGATTACCACCCGGGAAAGGCTAATGTGGTTGCGGACGCCTTAAGCCGAAAATCGCTGTTTGCTTTACGAGTGATGAATGTACACTTGTCTGTTCTACCCGACAATGTGTTAGTAGCTGAATTAAAGGCCAAACCATTATTGATTCATCAAATTCATGAAGCTCAGAAAGTCGACGACGAATTGGTTGCAAAACGGGCTGAATGTATTTCGAATATGGAATCCGAATTTCAAATTGATGATGACGATTGTTTGAGGTTCAGAAGTCGGTTGTGTGTTCCAAGAAATTCAGAACTCATTTCGATGATTCTGAACGAAGCTCATTGTAGCCGAATGTCAATTCACCCGGGGAGTGTGAAAATGTACAACGATTTGAAACGTCGGTTTTGGTGGCATGGTATGAAACGGGACATCTCCGACTTTGTTTCGAGATGTTTAATATGTCAACAAGTGAAAGCGGAACATCAAGTGCCTTCAGGATTACTTCAGCCGATCATGATACCCGAGTGGAAATGGGATCGAGTCACAATGGACTTTGTGTCCGGACTGCCCTTGTCAGCAAGCAAGAAGGATGCGATTTGGGTTGTTGTTGATAGACTGACTAAGTCGGCTCACTTTATCCCCGTGCGTACGGATTTTTTGTAACACCCCTAAATTGACCCTAATTGAAAAGTGGTTTCGGGAACACAAAACCGAGTCATAAAAATAATTAGCTGTCATATTTGATGCTTATTATATGTACATATGCATGTGTGAAAATTTCATGTTTGAATTTTGTTAATTGTAAGTGAATTTTATTAAATAGGACTTATGTGAGAAAATTTAGAAATGTGCTAGGCAAATGTAAGTGGCCTATTTATGCATGTTGCAAAATAATTGTATTTGCATGTCAAATTAACCAAAGAACAAGAAGGTGGCCGGCCATGCTATAAGTTAAAGCCTATTAAAAAACATTTGGTGTTAGTGTTTTATGGGAGAAAGAATAAAATAAAAGGTTAGTAATAAAGAAATGAAAAGGGAGGGGTGATGAAAACAAAGTTGTCTCATCCATGTTCCCCCCCTCCATTGCCGTGAGTTGAAGAAAGATAACAAAAGAAAAAAAAAATTTTACATGCTCGTCTTTCTTCTTGGTGGCCGAATTTGGGAAAGGGAAGATTGAAGAGGAAAAACTAAGGTATTCGGCCATGGCTATCCTAGTTTAAGGTATGCATTGTGATTTTCTTTTTAATTGACTATGAGATTAGATTGATAAGTGCATAGCTTATTTAACCCATGGTTTAATTTCATGCATCAATAGACAAATGTTCATTCGGTAAAATGGGGGAATGACTAGAATGGGGTAAAGATTTTTGGATGAGTGGCTTAGAGGCACCTTGTACATTCGGTCAAAGATTGAGTCTATTTAGAATGTTAATTTCTTCCTCTATGATTATTTTCCTTGCATGTTAAATGGTTCTTGATAAGGCCAAATGAGTTATGAAAGTTTTTATAAATGTATGAAAGTCTTCATGCTATGAAAAATTCGGTTGAAATATGGAGAATGAGAGCTGTCATTTAGGTTAAGACCAAAGGAATGATCAATAGGCATTAAAGGGTTAAATGTGTGAATTTAAGGTATAAGAACCTATAGGTATTTACATGGGTAATGTTAAAAAATTTATGTGGTATATTCGGCTAAATGGGTGATAATGGTTTATAATGTTGAATTGAATTATGATTATGTACATTAGAATTAGATATAACAAAAAAAACTATGTGAATTTGGATGCAATATTACATTCGGCCTAGAGGCATTAGATGAACATTTGTGGAAATCTCAAAGTCTTGAATAATGGTGATTGTAAGATGATGTAAAAATCATTGAATTATATGCATAAGTAGTTAGCAAAGTGATTAAGCTACCGAATTTAATTATTAAATGAGTTCTAAGCTTGCTGAATTTTGAGATGTGATTGGGAGTAAATTTGACATGAGCATATTTTGTTAATGATATATTGATAAATGTTGAGTTATGATACCATGATATGAACTTAATTATCAAATTGCCGAATGCGTTTATAATTAAGTAAGGTTAATAATAGGCAATGAGTGGCTAGTAGAATCCAGTAGTCTTCTTGTTATATTCGGCCATGAGTTTGTATAATTGGTTTGTAATAGATTAAATGATATGTGATTGCCAAATGTGATTGTTAAGTGAATAATATGAGTTAAGTACTTAAGCAATCTATTGTTTTACTTAAGCTTAAGAGCAAAGAGGATCAAAGTCGGATAGGGGAAAAGAGAAAGTAAACGAATAGCCGTGGACATCTAATCGTCGACCACATCCGAGGTAAGTTTTAAGTATTAAAGCCTATAATGTGATTGAGTATGATATGTTAAGCACATATTAAAAGAATCATAACTCTATTGTAAATCTTTATGCATATAGCCTAATGGTTATTATGAAGTATAGGTAAGTTATTGATATGATATGTTGCCAAATGGATATGATATTATGAAGTGCTGAAAGGATATGTCAGAAGAGTAAAATTGTGATAAACCTGCTCAGGACAGCAGCAGTAACATGAATTTAGAAATCACCATAAATTCATGGATTTGAATTAGAGGCTGAATGAGACATGAAATTAAAGCTTAATGAGTCTAGTTTCTTATAAAAGAAACCGTGTAAGCAAAGGAATTTCTGATAATGAGAAATTTGATTCGTAGTGAAGAGTGGTCAGATTAGTCAAGTAGTGAAACAGGGGAAACTTTAAGAAAAATCTGGTATTGATTGGCCAAACCTAAAATTCTGGAAATTTTATGGATGGAAGACATACGAGTGTATATTCAGGAAAAATTTACGGAAAGTGATTTGGAGTTTTGGAGCTCCAGTTATAAATAATTTAGTGACTATTGCTCAGGAAAAACAGCTTGTGCTGAATTTGAGATTGTGTTGTAAACCTTGATAAACTTGTTTTAGTTGCTTATAAGCTATTGATTAAACCCATATGTGAAAGTGTATATATATGTGATAAGGCTTAATGGCCGATGTGATGAATGTGAAAGTGTATATATGTGATAAGGCCTAATGGCCGATGTGATGAATGTGAAAGTGTATATATGTGATAAGGCCTAATGGCCGATGTGATGAATGTGAAAGTGTATATATGTGATAAGGCCTAATGGTCGATGTGATGAATGTGAAAGTGTATATGTGTGATAAGGCCTAATAGCCGATGTGATGAATGTGAAAGTGTATATATGTGATAAGGCCTAATGGCCGATGTGATGAATGTGAAAGTGTATATATGTGATAAGGCCTAATGGCCGATGTGATGAATGTGAAAGTGTATATGTGTGATAAGGCCTAATAGCCGATGTGATGAATGTGAAAGTGTATATATATGTGATAAGGCTTAATGGCCGATGTGATGAATGTGAAAGTGTATATGCGTGATAAGGCTTAATGGCCGATGTGATGAATGTGAAAGTGTATATGCGTGATAAGGCTTAATGGCCGATGTGATGAATGTGAAAGTGTATATATGTGACAGGGCCGAGTGGCCAATGTGATGGATGTGAAAGTGCATAAATGTGATAAGTCCCGAAGGGCATTTGTGTCAGAACTATATCCGGGTTAAAACCCCGCAGGCTTTATGCGAGAATATTATCACTGATTAATGTCCCTAAGCTTCGTGCTCGTACTATATCCGAGTTCTAAGGACCCGATGACTACGTGTGGGGATTTTGTCCGGGTAAGACCCGATAACTTCGTGTGGAGATTATGTCCGGGTAAGATTTCGTAATAAGAATTGCTTATAAATATATTCAATGCGAAAGGTTAAACAGGTATGTACTCCAAGTTTATATGTGAGCTTGATTTGCACTAAATCATAAGGTAGTTATGTGATGCATACGAGAGCAATCTATGAGACTATTCTTATGATTATGTGACATCGGATCAGTGTGAGGGGTGATGTGAAATCATACGATATATCTATGTCACATGAGCTCACTTTTATGTGAAAGTTTATCTGCCTATTGTATATGATGAGATGTGCGTATTCGGAAAAGGGATGGTATGCCCGAAGGAAGAGTGAAATAAAAATACGAACAACTATGTTATAATTTGATTGTTATCTATTGCCACTGCTTAAAACTTACTAAGCATTGTAATGCTTACTCCGTTTACTCTGTTTCCTCTGTTTTATAGATCTCATTGCGAAGCTACAGGCTCGGGGATCGTCAGCAACTAGTCACACTATCACTATCCACTGTTGGTACTACTATGTTTTGGATTATCTTATGGCATGTATAAATAGACTAGTGGCGGAGGAATATTTTGGTTAATGTATATAGCCATGCGAAAATGGCTTATATATGTTTGAGCATAATGTTATAATCATTTGGTATGGAATGGTTAATCACCATCATAATTTGTGCTATTTATGCTGAAAGGGCTAGTTGAATCATGGAAACTATGAAGTAGGTAAAGTCTACCTTAAAGGCAGATGCTGGCAGCAGCAGTGAAGTAGATTTGGAAAATCACTAAAAATAGTAGGATTGGAATTAAATAATTAATAAATTATGTAAACGAACCTTAATGAATCTATTTTCATAGGAAAGTAACGAAACGATCATATGGACAGTATGTTAAGAGTTATTGAGGTTCTCGTGAGACAGGGCCAGAACGGTTTCTGGATTCCCTGTTCCGACTTTGGAGATTTATTATAAATTAACCAGAGATAATTAGGAGTCATGCCATATATGTACAGATTCCTCTCTGAGTCTAGTTTCTATAGAAACAAACGACATCAGTATTGAAGCTCTGTGCAGGGAGATATCCAATTCGTAATGCGCAAGGGTCAGTGTAGTCGATCCCTGTAACATGGGAGACTTTGACTAATAAACTGTACTAATTGGCCCGACCAAAAATTCTAGAAAAAATTATGGAGATAGGCATATGAGTCTAGTTTCAGAAAAAAATCACGAAACTGATTTTTGAGTTGTGAAACTCAAGATATGATTTTTAAAGCGACTAGTACGCAGATTGGCAGCTTGTCTGGGAAATGTCGAATAAGTGGTTTGAAGTCTGTTAACACCTCGTGTTCGACTCCGGCGACGGTATCGGGTTCGGGGCGTTACATTTTTCATTGGATAAACTAGCCGAATTGTATGTTTCTCAGATTGTGAGATTACATGGAGTACCTATTTCTATCGTGTCGGATAGAGATCCGAGATTCACCTCACGATTTTGGAAGAAATTGTAAGAAGCTTTGGGTACCAAGCTGCATTTTAGCACCGCTTTTCATCCACAAACCGATGGTCAATCCGAGCGGATAATTCAGATACTTGAGGATATGTTGAGATGTTGCATCCTCGAGTTTAGTGGTTCATGGGAACGGTATTTACCTTTGATTGAATTCGCTTACAACAATAGTTTTCAATCAAGTATTAAGATGGCACCTTACGAGGCTTTGTACGGTCGTAAATGCCGTACACCATTGTTTTGGACCGAGCTCGGTGAAAGTAAAATTTTCGGAGTCGATTTGATTAAAGATGCCGAACAGAAAGTAAGGGTAATCCGTGAAAGTCTAAAGGCAGCCACGGATCGTCAGAAATCATATGCGGATTTCAAACGAAAAGACATTGAATATCAGGTGGGAGATAAAGTGTTTCTTAAAGTTTCGCCTTGGAAAAAGGTACTCAGATTTGGCCGAAAGGGCAAGTTGAGTCCGAGATTCATTGGGCCATACGAAATATCCGAACGAGTCGGTCCAGTTGCGTATCGATTGATTTTACCCCCTGAACTTGAAAAGATTCACGACGTCTTTCATGTTTCGATGCTTCGACGCTATAGATCTGATCCTTCGCACATAATTAGTCCGTCGGAGGTTGAAATTCAAGCCGATATGAGTTATGAAGAAGAGCCGATGCGTATCCTAGCTCGTGAAGTGAAGGGGTTGCGAAACAAAAGGGTTCCGTTAGTAAAACTGTTATGGCTCAAACACGGGATCGAGGAAGCTACTTGGGAAATCGAGAGCTCGATGAAAGAACGATAGCCAAACCTATTTACCGGTAAGATTTTCGGGGACGAAAATTTCTTGAGTGGGGGAGAGTTGTGACAGCCCAAAATTGACCCTAGTCGGGAAGTGGTTTCGGGACCGCTAAACCGAGTCATAAAAATAATTAGCTGTCATATTTGATGCTTATTATATGTATATATGCATGTGTGAAAATTTCATATTTGAATTTTGTTTAATTGTAGGTGAATTTTAGTAAATAGGACTTATGTGAGAAAATTTTGAAATGTGATAGGTTAATTTATAAGGACCTATTAAAGCATGTAGTGAGAATAATGGCTTTACATGTCAAATACTCCTTCTTTTATACATAGTGGCCGGCCATGATGGAGCATATATTAGAATATGTGGTAAATTTCCATGAAGTGGTCATTATTTTATGTAAAGGAAAGGAAATAATAAAAGAAATACTAAGGATAATAAAAGAAGTAAAAAAAAAGGGGGTTATTACCTTGTTCTTCTTAGCCGTACAAGAAGAAGAAAAAGAGGGGGGGCAAAGGCATTCGGCCTTTTGAATGAAGAGGAGGTTAGTAAATTTTGTTAATCTTTCTTTTGAAATCTTAGTTGTTCAGGTTAATCATCACGTTTTTCTTACCTAGCCATACTAAAATTTCGAATTTAGAGTGTTGGATGGAACTTTCGGTTATGGTATGTGTGAGAAGAACTTGATTTTTTTTCTTACCTTTAAGTTTTGATGGATAAAGAACCAAAAGATTGTTGATGAAAGAAATTAATGTGTTAAGAGATTATATGAAACTTATTCATGTTTATATATGTTATATGCATTGAAAATGGTTGATGATTTTGGATGTGATTAGATTGAATCGGCCATGGTATATCCATAAGTATGATTTATGCTTGTTATGTTACTCATGGTTAAAACGATTCGGCTATGGTTCATGTAAAAATAAAATATACATGTGAATTTAATAGATGGTATGAACAAATGGGGAGTTTTGCTAGTTTAGGATTATTCGGCCAAGTGTTTATGTGGTGGAAATTAAGTGTTAAATGGAATGAAAATGATATTATATGGGGGTATGTATATTCGGCCATATGAGTAAATATATAGATGATGTTAAATTTGATTATGTATAATGGGCCATATAGAGTACACATGGTGATATTAACTTTAATTCTCTATAATTGATCAAGTGGATGATATTGGTTTATATGGTCGAATTTGAATTATGAATATGTACCTTGAAATAAAATGTTGCCGTATGCTTCTTTTGATATGAAACTATTAATGTTACGGGATATAAATAACTAGCAAGGTAATTAAACTAGTTGATTTATTTATTTAAGCTCAAAAACCTAAAGGAGAGGCGTCCAACAAGGGGAAATCGAAGGTCATCGAGTAGCCGACTCGGAATTATTTTACCCAACATAAAGTAAGTCATTAAGCATATAGTTTGTATTAATTTAAATGGTCATAACGTCTATGTAATGATGCTGAATGGAATGATAAATATATATATACATGTATGTATGTGGTGATGAAAGTGTTGAATGAAAAGAAAAGAGGTGAGATGTATTGAGTTGTTGATCTCGGCACTAAGAGTGTGGGTATAAACATTTATGATCATGAGATTGGCGCTAAGTGTGCGGGTTTAAATTGTACAGCACTAAGTGTGCGAGTTTGATTATGTAGCACTAAGTGTGCGAGTTTGATTATGTAGCACTAAGTGTGCGAGTTGATTATATAGCACTAAGTGTGCAAGTTGATTATATAGCACTGAGTGTGCGGACTTAATATATACTTTTGAATCACTATGGACACTAAGTGTGCGACATTATTGAGTTGATCACGGACAGCGGATCGGGTAAGTACCTCGAGTTCGTGACTAATAAGCGCTATGTTTATATTTGAAGTTGAGCTTGGTAAGTTTGAACCAATGTGACAATTATAATTGAAGTCACGTACATAAGATTTATCATGGAATAGGTGAAAGGTCGTTTAGTTGTATGATTGTAACGAAAATAAAATGATGTATGAAAATGCCTCAAATATCCTATTGATTAGTATATGGAATGTGAATGCATGACTTGGTATGAGCTTGAACCGATAGGTTTGAGGAACTATGGTATGGTTCGGTATGGATGGAGTAACTAGCCTCGTTCCATTTTGCTTCCTCTTGTGATAATGTTATTAATGGATGGTAGTGCATTGCTTATGACTTACTGAGTTATATACTCACTCGGTGTTTCCTTGTCACCTATTTTAGGTTTCTTGGACTCGTCTCTTTTTGCGTGATCGGGCCGTCATCGGAGTCATCACACCGGCTAGCAACTTTTGGTATTTTCTTTTTAGTCGGTCTAGGAGAACATTTCGGCATGTATAGGCTAATATGTTTTGTTGAAATTTGGTATGTAAAATTTTAGCCATGCGAAAATGGCATAAATGTTCGGTTGGATTTGGTTTTATAACGTTAGGTCGTAAGTCTTGGTAATTCGATTTTCTTTTTATGCCATATGTCATGGCTGATTAATTTTGGTGTTAAGATTCATGATATGGCAATAGTGTAGTAGGGAGATGTTTGACAATGATTAGCCTTTGGTATGGCTAGTCATGATTATAATTTTGTGATATGTATGATGAATTACTAGATAGATCAATGAGAAATCACGAAATGGGCATAGTTGCTTCAGTAACAGATGCTGGCAGCAGCAGTGACGTGGGATTGAAAAATCACAAAAATTAGTAGGAATGGAATTAAATAGTGAATAAATTATGTAATCGAAGCTCGATGAGTCTATTTTCATATAGAAGTAACGAAACGATCATATGAACAGTATGTTAAGAGATATTCAGGTTCTCGTGAGACAGGGCCAGAACGGTTTCTGGGTTCCCTGTTCCGACTTTGGAAATTCATTATAAATTAACCAGAGATAATTAGGAGTCATGCCATATATTTATAGATTCCTCTCTGAGTCTAGTTTCTATAGAAATAAACGGCATCAGTATTGAAGCTTTGTGCAGGGAGTTATCCAAATCGTAATGCATGAAGGTCAGTGCAGTCGCACCCTGTAATAGGGGAGAATTTAACTAATAAACTGTACTAATTGGCCCGACCAAAAATTCTACAAAAATTCTACCATATAGGTATATGAGTCTAGTTCCAGGGAAAATTTACGGAACTGGATTTTGAGTTTCAGAACTCAAGATATGATTTTTAAAGCGACTAGTACGCAGATTGGCAGCTTGTCTGGGAAATGTCAAATAAGTGGTTTGAAGTCTGTTAACACCTCGTGTTCGACTCCGGCGACGGTCTCGGGTTCGGGGTGTTACATGCCATGTTATGAACATGGACTTTTCCGTCAATTCTTCCTTAATTGCCATGGTACAACCATGGACTTTGAGATATCAATGCCTTGTCAAGTCATAGCTGAAGCATACTTGCTCAAATTCTCAAGGTTAGTCGCATAACTCAATAATAACAATACCAATAACAATAATTGCATAACAACAAAATGCTACTCAACTTACATACTTACATTCTCAATCTCATCATATCATCAACTTAACTTATTCTCATCAAAATATGCTAGTCAATACCTTCTTGTTATCATACAAAGCCATAATACAAAATATAGTCTTACATATAAATTATACAAGTTCTCTTTCCAATATCGAATTATTATCGAACATTAATCATTATATCTGAAACTCAATACTAAAGTATTTATGGCCAAAATATCAATTTATCATTCAAATATGCATAATTAAATGCTTATTAAACATATGAACTTACCTCGATACCAAAACGACCATTTTACCAACTTTCTTGATTTTCAATTTTTCTCCCATTCTAGGTCCAAATCTCACTTTCCGGGATCTAAAACATTATATTTCACTTACTTAATTAATGTACAATTCCAAACATTCCCTAACTCAAACTATGGCAAGATTACAATTTTGCCCCTAAACCTTTGCAGAATTACGATTTTGCCCCTATGCTCGGAAAGGAAATTAAAATTTATCCATTTTCTTATATTTTATGACACGCTGAACATTTTTCCATTATATGGAAACATCAAATTCCTACTCTAGTATGTACTTATGAACATTAGGTGTTTTTACCGATTATGTCGTTTTACTCGTTTTCACTTAAAATCGCTTAGCAAAAGTTGTTTAACATAATTTCAAGCGTGATATTCTACCATAAAACATCAAAATAAACACATTTAACCTATGGGTATTTTTCCAAATATGAACCCTAGCATGAATTATTGCTAGAATAAGCTAAATCAAGTTACCGAGACTCCAAAAACGTAAAGAACATTAAAAAATAGGCTAGAATGGACTTACTATTGAGCTTGGAAAGCTTGAAAACCCTAACCATGGCTTCCCCCATGCTATATTAGGCCTCGATGAAGAAGATGGACGAATTTTGGCTTTATTTTCCTTTTTTAATTCTTTTAATTACTAAATTATCAAAATGCCCTTAAAGGCTTTTCTTTCAAATTTGTCCTATTCTTACCCATTTTTGTCCGAACTTAAGTAGATGGTCTAATTACTAAATAAGGACCTACACTTTAAGAACCCATTTCAATTAAATCCCCTTTATTATCTAGAACACACATTTTGCTAATTTTACAATTTAGTCCTAATTATCAAATTAGGCAATTATACATAAAATTTCTTCACGAAATTTTCACTCAATTATTCAATCAATGAATAAACCTTAAAGCTTAATCGGAATAAATTTTTTTGACCTCAGATTCATGGTTTCACAACCACTATTTCGTTTAGGCCCTATTTTAGGATGTTACACACACGCCCGTGTGCTTAGGCCGTGTGGTCGATTTAATTTTCCTAATTTTTCATAAAATAGGTGTAGACTTCATATAGCTATGGCACACACCTATGTTCGAGGCCATGTCGTCCACACGGTTGAGAGACACACCTGTGTCTCTACCTGTATGCTCGATACTGAGCATTCTATTTTGCTCCAATTAAGGTATAGGGGACACACGACTGGATCACACGCCCATGGGGCAAGCCGAATGTCACACACGAGCTAGACACACACCTGTGTGTCTATCCGTATGGACAAAATAAGGCTACTTACCAAGCCTTTTTGCCACACTTCCATGCAAAACCTACACAAGAACATATAATACCAATCCAAGCATATACATTCAACCCAATTAGCAACAAACAAGGCATCCACACATCATTCACATACTGTCATCTATCACATACAACCATCACATGCTATTCAACTTAAACCATACAAATTTCCACATCCATGAAAGGCATCATCATATGCTTATACTTAAACCAATATTAGCCAATTTCAATGGCCATTTACAAAAGGAATTATCAACCAACATAAGCCAACACATTTGGCCAAATCAATTATGACACATAACAAAAAGACAAAGCCTCTATACATGCCATAACTCAAAACATTGAAATCATTGGTACCCAAAATGTTAAGTTGGTAGTGTGAATGGATCTCGGACAGTCTTCGATCCTCGAGTTGGCTTTGTGACACTATAAAACAAGGGAAAAGAAAATGAGTAAGCTTTAAATCTTAGTAAGTTCCTATACAAATAATAAGCACCATAAACGCACATTTATCATGCAATTAACATGAAGTGAGTTAACATATATGTCATTACAAATCTCATAATGCAACTTGGCATGGAGATTATTAAAACCTTAATATCATAACTTGCACAATCATAACCTTACCGAGGTATTCATCACATATCGAGGTCATTATGGAAAAGTTTTACGTACATACCTGTACCATCGTGTAACATATCATGGTCTTTCGCAACATTAACATTTCCGTTACGATTCTCGTTGAACCACTTGGAATACTAAATGATAATCAGGAAATCTCACACTCATAGTACCATGCCAATGCCATATCCCAGATATGGTCTTACATGGGATCTCATATCGATGCCAATAGTCTAGCTATGGTCTTACACGAAGTCTCATATCGATGCCATATCCCAGATATGGTCTTACACGTAATCTCAAATAACCCTAATGTCATGACATTTGTATCCTATCTATTCCTAAGGTTCAACCGAGATTTCTCTCTTGTCGAACTTTGCCAATTACATCCAGAGAGTCAATCATAATTCATAAAATATTAAAGCAATTAAAGCATAAATAATAATTACATACGAACTTACCTCGATACAAAAAAAGTGGAAATGGACCTAATCGTCAGACTTTGTTTTTCTCCCGATCTAGGTCCAAACCTCATTAATCCTGATCTATAATAGCAAATTTAACTCATTTATTAACCACATTACTCAATTCAGTCGAAAAATCACACTATGGAAAAATTACATTTTTGTCCCTAAAATTTAACATATTTACACTTTGGTCCCTAAGCTCTTAAAATGAAATCTATTCAATTTCATCAAGACCCAAGCCTAGCCGAACCCTATACATGCTTATAACAGCCCAAATTTTTCATTAAATCACACTTTTACACACATTTTGAAATCTTTTTACAAATAGGTCCTTTTGACATTTTCATAAAAATTAACCTAGTAAAAGTTGTTTATCTAACATTAAACTTGCATAATCTACCATTAGACATCAAAATGCACAAATATCTAACATGGACCAAACCCTAGACCTCAATCATAGCTCAAATTAATGGTAGAAATAGCTAGATCGGATGATAACGACTTCAAAAATGTAAAGAGCATTAAAAATGAGGCTAGGATGTACTTACAATCAAGCTTGGAAGTTAAGCAAACCCTAGTTATGGTGACCTTCTAATTTTCGACACATGGAGAAGATGGACAAAAATTTTGGCTTTTTTCCCTTTTTTATTCATTTATTTACCAAATGACTAAAATGCCTTTAATGCATAACTTTGAAATTTCATCTATTCATGTCCATTTTTGTCCATTAAATTATCCAATGGTCTAATTACCAACTAAGAACCTCTAATATAAAATCTCATAGCAATTGGACACCTTTAACAAGTAGAACTCAACTTTTTCACTTTTTACAATTTAGTCCTTTTTACTAAATTGAGTGCCTAAACGTCAAAATTTTCAAATGGAATTTTCATGAAATCATTCTATAAAACCGTAGACACGAAAATATAATAAAAATAAGTTTTTCTACATCGAATTCATGGTCCCAAAACTACTGTTCCGACTAGCCCCAAAATTGGGCTGTTACACAACGAATATCACTTGCTTATTCTTCGCACTTGACCAAGATAGATACAAGTGCTTCACTTTGGCAGAACCTACATTGTATCGATTGAGGCTTTAACAAGGGTAAATATCGAAAGGCAATATTAACTTAATATTTCATTGAGGGTTTTAAGTAAAATTCATATCATCTTTAATGTTCAACTTTAATCCATTTTATTTATTTATTAAAGTTGATTGTACCAATATACTATAACATACATGCTAACATATCATACATTGAATCACTAACATGAATAATATAAAGCAGTAAATAAATGCAATAGTTATAGTCCATAAAACTAAAGAGGTCCCTCCTAGGCCAATGGAAGAACCAAAAAGAATCCTAAGGGTGTATGTCACTTCACAAGCTTCTTTCTTACTATAAGTTGCAAAACCTTCATCTCCTCTAGTTCATACCAACCCGTACAATTTAAATTTATAGAAACTCATTTTACATACGATGGAGTAGGATGATAAGAGAAATACAAGAGAAAAATAGAAAGGTAGGACAGACAGGCCGTATTTATAAAATTACAACATTTGTAAATTATAAATTAAATGGGCTATTGGGCTATAACCATGCATTTCAAACGCTATCAAACATAAAAAAAATATATGATATATAATTATTCAGTTGATAGTCAATGCGAATTGTAAAATTGCCCCTACAATTAAAGTCGCCTACTCAAAAGGTGTAATTGCCCGTTTTTCAGTGGTGTCGAAAATAGTGGTTTCAAGGCCACAAATCCGACGAGTAAGTTCGTAAATGTTATTATTTAATATTTATGATTCAAATATAGTATTAAAATAAATTTTGAATTGGCAATTTATGCTATTTGAACGAATTATTAGATTCAAGTGGTATTGCCCTAAAGTTAAGTGGTTTTAGAAAATAAGGTATTGGGACCTCATTTCTATAAACCAAGCCGTAAATATTCTATTAAATATTAATGGAGTGTTATTAAGGTCGTATTAAAATTGGGTTAAGAAAATTTGATGTTTGTATAGTTAATTAAAGAAAAAGGACTAAATCGTAGAAGTTACAAAACTTAATTTCTATTGATTTCTATTAACTAAAAAGTATAATTAAAGATTGTTAATGGTTTTAAATGGTAAATATACCATTTTTGAAACTGTTGGACTGTTTGTGGGGTTTATTTAGTTAAAAAGTAATGTTTATTAAAATATAAAGCATTATATTATATGTTATAATAGTTAAATAAATAAGAAAAGAAAGGAAAAAAAAAGAAATAGATAATCCATTCATTTTCTTCATCTTATAATTGAATCAAAAAGGTGGAGAAGGAAACCTAGCTCATGTCTAGCTTCAAGCTCCAACTGGTAAGTTGTTTTGATCAGTTTCTTATAATTTGTTATGTTTTTGAGATCGTTGCAACTAGGTCCAGCTAACCCATACCTCCGTTTTCAAAACTATTAAAAATATCTAAAGTTACCATGGATGAAATTGAAGTGTTCTTGAAATTTTATGATAGTTATTCAGCTTTGTTGTTCATTATAAGTATTTTGTTAAGTAATTCTGGTGATTTTCAAGTTTAGGGACTTATTTATGAAAATGGTAAAATTCAAGGAAAATAATGTAAATTGTGATAAATATGAGCTATTAAAAGATTGGGTAAAATTTGGCTAGCATGATTTATGGTTAAAAATGGTGAACTTTCAAGTTTCGGGTTTATGGATTAAATTGCATAAAAGGAAAATGTTATGGGCAATTTGTAAAAATTTAAAAAAGGACTTAATTCCATAAAATGAATTGATTTTTCGTTTAGAATTATTGAATTGAATGAAATTATTATTGTAGATCAAGAATAAGTGGAAAATCGAGGAGAAGAGAAAATTTTCAAATAGCCCCTATACTTAATCATTGCTGCAATTTAATCTGGTAAGTTCATATGAACTATAATAGTTATAATGTTATTTAAATTAAATGTTTACTATGTTATTTTTAATGTAAATGAACCAATATATATGTGAATGTATCCACATTGTGATGAATTGACAGATATCGAGTTCTGGTTGAACCTTAAGTATTCTTAGGATACAAATGACATGTCATTAGGGATTTCATGTTTCAGGTCCTGGTCTTGAATGTTCTACCGATAGCTATCCTGCATTTGTTACAGATTCTCCACAGTGAGCAGCATCGTGTAGCTTACATTTTGACCCACAGCTTGTGTGAGCAGACCCATTTCACAGCTCATATGAGCATTGATGTAAAGGAAAGGTTATGGTTATATGTAAAGGCACACTTTGTGTGAGATTCCCCGAGTATCCGATGTAATTCTAGATGGTTCAATGGGTAAGAAAAGGAATGAAATAGTAAGTGACTTACTGGAAAGGTTCATGACTATATGAAAGGGTTGATGCTTATGTAATGTATCTTACGAAATTTTACTTATGATGTAAATGAGTTTACATGTGTTGTTGATAAACCTATTAACATGTGAGTTCGATGATGCTTGAATAGGTTTATACTAAACTCATGGCATTGGTAATGGTTTATGCTTAATTTTTGAATTGGAAGATTGGAGATAGTAAGTATGCAAACAGAATAAATTTATGATCGTATTGTAACGATGATGAATTAAATGTTATGTTTATACATGATTGATTTCATATGTATTAGGAATAGATATATTAACATGTGAGTTTGACGGTGTTATATAGGCTTTACTAAGCTTACGACATTGGTAATGGTTTGTACTTATTCTATAAATTTCATTATTAGAATGGTAGGTTATGTTTTAAGTTTGTACAAGCTTACTAAGCATTCATTGCTTACGTAGTTATTTTCCTTTGTTTTATAGATTATTGGGAGCTCAATCGATTTGGAAGCTCGTCGGAGATCTATCACACTATCCAGAAGTCTTTTTCTTAGTGTTTGAGTAATTTGGCTAAGGTTTATAATGGAATGTATAGGGTGCTTGTAATGGTATTATGGTGTAAGTGTTAATAGTGCCTTGGCATGTACGAGCGTTGGAAAGTTATGTGATTTTGGTTACTTTAAAGTGCTTGTTTATAAGGTTATATTGGCATGTTGATAATGGTTTGAAAAATGGTTACTTATGACATGTTTTAGTTCATATTTGAACTAGGTTATTATGTGTGGAAATGGCAACATTACATGTATAGGTTGTTGTGTAATAGTATTTAATGAATGTGTTAATGTTAGTTTTGGTAAGTTTAAGCCTTGAAGTTATACTTGATTCGGTGAACTATAGTCCCTTACCAAACCATGTCATTTTGGTCACTTTTAAGTACATGTATATAAGGTTTTGCAATGGCTTGATAATGGTCAAATTGTGGTATGTTTTGGTAAGTAATTGAACCAAGTATAATGCTTGTAATAAGGTAATGTTGACTTATTGATCGCGATTTTCATGACAGGTAAGTTTTAAATATCTATAATTAATTGTTCTTGAAACTAACTATTATCGTGATGCAGGCAAGTATACCTATCGAACAGTAGTATAGTTTTAGCAAGATCAGATTGTCAAACCCAAAGGGACTAAAAGTACTAGTAATGACTGTCTTTTTATTATCTAGCCTAAGAATAAGAGGGTTTTGTTTTAACTAACTAATTAACTAATCTAAGAATTCACAGAGAATGGAATTGGGGGATTACTTTTGGAAAACGATTGAATTAAGACAATATTTAAGGAAAAATCCACCTAGACTGTACTTTTTATTCTGGCTCCGAATCGAACGATTTATTTATTTAACTTGTTCCGTAGAGATCCCTAAGTTATGTTATTATCCCTATTCAAGACTAATAATGTCTAATCCCTAGATTGAATAATTGAGACTTTTCTCTAATTAACACCTTAGGGTTGTATTAACTCGATTTATGGATCCCCTTATTAGGTTTCACCCTAATTCGGCAAAATCTTGTCACCCTATATCTAGGCACGCAATCAACTCCGCTTAGTTATGAAAAATGTACTCTTAGACAGGGTCTATTCCTCCTTTGAATAAGAGCTTATCTTGAATCAGTATCCTAGGATATCAAAACAAGAATTAAGAACACATAATTAAGAATAAGTTAAATATTTATCATATAATGCATAAAATAATAACAAGATTCGTCTTAGGTTTCACTCCCCTTAGGTATTTAGGGGATTTAGTTCATAACTAAAAAGGAAAAATCTCAGAAGAATAACGAATACAAAACATAAAGAAAACCCAAAACTCCTTAAGGGAAATTGAGGGGAGATCTTCAGTCTTGATGGTGACTCCAGCTTCTGAGATGGATCAATCAGCTTCCTTCGAGTAATTCCTTCCTTCGTCTCCGTGCCCTCCTTTTTCTCTTCCTTTAGGGTGTATTTATAGGTTTTAGAATGCCTAAAAACCCTCAAAATTAGCCTTTTTCGAATTGGACTCAACTTGGGCTCGGTAGGGACTTGCCCGTGTGAATCGTGCTTTGAATCTGCCAAATTGACACGGCCATGTGGTCTGCCTGTGTGAGGAAGTCCAGGCCGTGTTGATATTGTACTTTAGCCCATTTTCTCTATTTTTGGCCCGTTTCTCATTCCTTTCGCTCTCCTATGCTCTCCTAAGTATAAAACATGAAATTAAAGCATTAGGAGCATCGAATTCACCAATTCTAAGGGAAAATCATCCATAAAATGCGTTCAGCATGGGTTAAAAATATGTATATATTACGATTTATCAAATACCCTACACTTAAGCATTTGCTTGTCCTCAAGCAAAATCCTCAACTCATAATCAAGATAAATCTTTCTCAACTTATAATCTCTATCGAAAATATCTCAAAATAATCCATAGGTAATCATACATTGAGAATTCAACTAAAAGAACATAAAAGTTTCAAACATGCCAAGTCGAGTATTTAATCATGCAAACATAGGTGTCTCCCCTCATCTAAGTAATTACCTTTGATTCAGAATATCCCAGAGTTTCACATCCTCACTAAAGATTCACTCAAATCACTCGAGGTGTTTAAGGACAATAATTGAAGCACTCAATAGTCAAGAATGAAAAATTATTACCATAGGCTTGCATGAAAATCAAATCTCCACCACTATAAATTGAGATGATACATCAATCAAAAGGTCTTTAGAGGGTTGTAATGAGGCTTGGTTAGGGGGTGTGGTCACAGGCTGAAAGCAAAAGTTAGAATCGAGATTGAATTGAAAAAACACTTAACTAGAAAAAGATTTAATATCACTTGCGTACAACAGAGCTTCTTCTTAGAATATGGAATTAAATACTTAAGCTCAAAAACAAAAGATTACTACTACTAACATGTATACATTTTTTTTTAAGAACAAGTTAAATTACAAAATAGAATAAACCATAGTTAAGCAACTATTTCAATTCAAATCTTGACAAAAATGGGGATCAAATTAATTTAGGGGATTTCAACAATAATGGGTTAAGGGTTAATATTAAGGGTAATACAAGAAATGGTTTGTTAAGCTCAAGGGGGTTTACTAGGGGTTAATCGTAGAGGTAAGCTTTTCATGGCATGAGTGGGTTAATCCTAAGTGCCTTAATCATTTTAACATATCAAATCAAATGGTGTGGTCTTGACATGCATAATCAAGCAAGTTCTAGAATAACAACTCAATACTGACGCACTCAAAGCAATAATAAAAGTGAGCATGAAAGAATTAATAGATGCTCAAAAGGCTCAAAAATCTCACAAAAATTATGGCTTTTTGATGTTTAAAACTTGTGAATTCCAACTCAAAGTAATACCTAAACTTTGGGGAAACAACCTAAGATTTTAAATTCTTAAAAATTAACTTATCATGCTTGATTCTCTAATGTCTTAAAGTTTAAACAATCAATGCATAAATGCCTATGTTTTAATTCAAGATATATCAATCAAAATCATAAATCAATCAAAATTTATCCTAAATATGATATGAGAGCTTTTCAAGAGAACAAGGCAGTCATTCAGGGATTTTTCTGATAATGAAATGAATGTCCCCCCACACTTAAGATGTACATTGCCCTCAATGTACAAAGATAGATATAAGAATATAAAAATAAGATAGGGAGAGAAGTGAAACTTCCTAAGTTAAAAATGGATGAAATTCCTAGATTAGCGAGAGCGATTTGTTGGAAATAAAGTTGGAGGACATACATGATTCTGAAGAACAACAAGAGAATTGGGGGAATAAGTTGGTAGTATCATAAAGATAAGTCGTGTTTAAAAACAAAATAATCTTCAAAAATTGATGAAAGAAAAATAAAAGAAGATAGATAATTTAATTTTTCAAGTGGCACGGCTAGTTCACACACCCGTGTGGATCGTGTCCCGCTCGTGTTTATTGTGAAGTGAGATGTCATCATACGGCCTTTGGGCACGCCCGTGACAGTGTTGTCCACGGGTGCTAGACACGGGCATGTCGCACACCGGTGCTATTTTAACAGGTTCACCCACGATTCTTCCACACGGGCGTGTCGCACGCCCGTGTTGTTTTGGAAGGTTCAACCACGACCATGTCGCATGGCCGTGGCATTTTATCATAGCCCGTGTTTGGGAAAATCGTTGCCCTATTTTCACACGACCCTAAGCATGCCTGTGTGCTCGGTCGTGTCTCTGTGGAAAACCTGTATTCAAGAGCTGTTAGTAAGTTAGGTGTTGAAGACTAAATTTTAAAGAATTTGATACAATTAATGCTCGGGTTGCCTCTCGAGAAGCACTTATTTATAGTCTAAGCTCGACTTACCTCTCCATTGAATGGTCATGGTGGTTCGAGGAGTTTATACTCCTTATTCCTGCTATCATTCTCATCAAAATATGGTTTCAAACGGGTGTTGTTTAACTTAAAAGTGCCGAACTTGGGATGACTACCTCGACTGTACTGAATGGGAAAATGCCAAGTACCGCAAGAGGGATTTCTTCATTCCGTGTGGTAGTGACAATATGAGGATCTGCGGCATCTAATAAGACTTTATATCCAGCCTTAAGTTGATGTGGGAAGGTGTTGAGCTTGTTCTAGCGTAGTTCTGGTTTATCATGCGTTCTTGGTTTATGCGTCCGCCATTCATCTAGCTCCTCGATTTGTAGCCTTCGTTCTTCATGAATAGGTCCTCTACCATTGCTTGAGAATGGCTCATGTACTTACTTCAGACTCATTTCCTGCAAAGTAGGTTGCACCATATTGTTAGTTTTAGTAGAATGGGTTAAACGATCACCTTCAATTTCTGATGTGTTGCTAGAATTGCGAACTTGAAAGGTGATTGTTTCGTCTCCCACACAGAGTGTGAGCTCACCTATGCAAACATCAATGATCATTTTAGCAGTTGCTAAAAAAAGGCCTTCCTAGAATTAAAGGAGTGTTGCTATCCTCTTCTATGTCTAGAACAATGAAGTCCACGGGAAATATAAATTTATCGATTTTAACTAGCACATCTTCAATAATACTCCTAGGAATCTTATAGTTTTATCTGCTAATTGAATGCTCATCCTAGTCTATTTGGGTTTGCCAAGACCTAATTGTTTGAACATTTTGTAGGGCATGATGTTAATACTAGCCCTTAAATCAGCTAATGCATTATTAACATCTAAACTACCAATTAAGCAAGGAATTGTAAAACTCCCTGGATCTTTTAATTTGTTTGGTAGCTTATTTTACAGAATAGCTAAGCAAACTGCGTTTAGCTCCACATGCGACGCCTTGTCCAACTTCCGGTTATTTGCTAAAAGCTCTTTTAAAAATTTCATTGTGTTTGGCATCTGTGATAGAGCTTCAATAAACGGTAAGTTAATGTGTAATTTTTTAAGAGTTTAAGGAATTTACCAAATTGTTCATCTGAGCGGTCTTTCCTTGTCGCGTTGGGGTATGGCACACGAGGTTTATATTCGACATTCACTGATTTGTTTTTATTATGACCTACCTTACCTTGGCATCTGTTTACCATAGTTTCTTGCCTCGGTTCTGGCTCAGGCTCAATGAATCCTTCTTTATCTTGAACATTAATCGCGTTGAGTTGTTCCCTTGGGTTAGGTTCAGTATTACTTGGCAAGCTACCCTGTGGTCGTTCGGAGATTAGTTTGGAAAGCTGGCCTATCTGAGTTTCAAGCCCTTGGATCGATGCTTGTTTTTTTTAAGTGCTGTCTCGGTGTTCTGGAAACGAGTTTCTGACGCCGATATAAACTTTGAGAGCATCTCTTCAAGGTTCAGCTTCTTTTCCTGTTGGTAGGGTGGTTGTTGGTAGCCTGGAAGTGGTCTCTGATTTCCTTGGCCTCCCCATGAGAAATTTGGACGGTTCCTCCAACCTGCATTGTAAGTGTTACTATATGGATTGTTTTGAGATCGAGAATTATTACCCATGTAATTTAACTACTCATTATCCATGTTGTAGCCATAAGGTTGGTATTCCGAATTGCTTGATCCACCTCCACTTGTTTCGCACTGCATTACTGGGTGAACCTGTGAAGAACTAAGAAAACTGTCAATTTTCTTATTCAAGAGTTCTACCTGATTAGAGAGCATGGTGATCGAATCGACATTATAAACGCCGGCTATTTTCATTGGCTTTATCTTTATGACTTGCCACTGATAGTTATTCAGTGACATCTCCTCTATAAACTCATAAGCATCTTCATGTGTTTTATTATTGATGGTTCCGTCAGCAGCTGTGTCAACCATTTGCTGAGTTGAAGGATTTAGGCCATTATGGAATGTTTGAACCTGAAGCCAAAGCAGTAACCCATGGTGAGGGCACCTTCTCAGTAAGTCCTTGTATCTCTCCCATGCATCGTAAAGAGTTTCTAAGTCCATCTGCACAAACGAAGAGATATCATTACGTAATTTGGCCGTTTTAGCCGGCAGGAAATATTTTAATAGAAATTTTTCGATCATTTGTTCCCAAGTAATGATTGACCCTTGTGGTAATGAGTTCAACCACTGTTTAGCTTTGTTTCTCAATGAAAAAGGGAATAACCAAAGACGAATGGAATCATCAGAAACACCATTAATTTTAAATGTATCGCATAGTTCCAAAAAGTTTGCTAAGTGAGTGTTGGGATCCTCATCCTACAAACCATCAAACTGAACAAATTGCTGTATCATTTGAATAGTGTTATGTTTTAGTTCAAAAGTATTTGTAGCTACAACAGGTCTAACTATGCTTGATTCAGTTCCTGTTAAAGAAGGTTTAGCATAATCATACATAGTGCTGGAGCAGGATTTTAATTAACCGCCATTACAGGAGGTAGCTGATTGTCTTGGTTTTCAGCCATCTCTTCGGTTGGGGGTTGAGTATCGTCCTCTTGCTCATTCTCTGTGTATCTTAAGCTTCGTCTTATTTCTCTTTGGTTTCTGCGAACTGTACAATCGATTTCTTCGTCAAAAAGTAGTGGTCCTGACGGGTTTCTTCTAGTCATAAACTATAAAAACCTGCCAAGAGAAAGAAAAAGTAAATTAATAAATAATAATAATAAATTAAATTAAATTTCAAGAAAAATAAATGCCTAAAGTAATAAAATTGAGCGTTCCTAAAATTTTAGTTCCCCCCCAATGGTGCCAAAAACTTGATCGTGATTTTCGTGATAGGTAAGTTTTAAATATTTATAATTAATCGTTTTTAAAACTAACAATTATCGCGATGCAGGCAAGTGTACCTATCGAACAGTAGTATAGTTTTAGCAAGACCGGATTGTCGAACCCAAATGAACTAAAAGTATTAGTAATGACTGTCTTTTTATTATCTAGCTAAGAATAAGGGGGTTTTGTTTTAACTAACTAATTAACTAAACTAAGAATTCACAGAGAATGGAATTGGGAGATTACTTTTGGAAAACGATTGAATGAAGACAATATCTAAGGAAAAATCCACCTAGACTGTACTTGCTATTCTGGCTCCGAATCGGACGATTTATTCATTTAACTTGTTCCGTAGAGATCCCTAAGTTATGTTATTATCCCTATTCAAGACTAATAACGTCTAATACCTAGATTCAATAATTGAGACTTTTCTCTAATTAACACCCTAGGGTTGCATTAACTCGATCCATGGATCCTCTTATTAGGTTTCACCCTAATCCGGAAAAATCTTGTCACCCTATGTCTAGGCACGCAATCAGCTCCGCTTAATTATGACAAATGTATTCTTAGACAGGGTCTAGTCCTCCTCTGAAAAAGAGCTTATCTTGAATAAGTATCCTGGTATATCAAAACAAGAATTAAGAACACATAATTAGGAACAAGTTAAATGTTTATCATACAATTCATAAAATAATAACAAGATTCGTCTTAGGTTTCATTGCCTTTAGGTATTTAGGGGATTTAGTTCATAACTAAAAAGGAAAACATCTCAGAAGAATAACGAATACAAAACATAAAGAAAGCCCAAAACTCCTGAAGGGAAATTGAGGGGAGATCTTCAGTCTTGATGGTGACTCCAGCTTCTGAGATGGATCAATCGGCTTCCTTCGAGTAATTCCTTCCTTCCTCTCCGTGCCCTTCTTTTTCTCTTCCTTTAAGGCGTATTTATAGGCTTTAGAATGCCTAAAAACCTTCAAAATTAGCCTTTTCCGAATTGAACTCAACATGGGCTCGGCAGGGACACGCTCGTGTGACACGCTCGTTTGAATGGTGCTTCGAATCTGCCAAATTGACACGGCCGTGTGGTCTGCCCGTGTGAGGAAGTCCAAGCCGTTTTGATTTTGTACTTTGGCCCATTTTCTTCGTTTTTGGCCCCTTTCTCGTTCCTTTCACTCTCCTATGCTCTCTTAAGTATAAAACATGAAATTAAAGCATTAGGAGCATCAAATTCACCAATTCTAAGAGAAAATCATCCATAAAATGCGTTAAGCATGGGGTAAAAATATGTATATATTACGGTTTATCACTTATGTTAGCATGTTATGTTTTGGCATATTTGTGGTACCTTTTGAATGGCATATTGGTTAGGTAAATTAGGATGTTTGAAATTGTATGTTTATGCAAGTTTGAATGGTGTTTGAACCCCTAGAAGTGTGCACAAATGGTTTAAATAGTTATGCATGAAGTGATTTTGGAATGGCTTGATTTTTAGGTAAATTTTGGGTTCACATGGCCATGTGTAATCTAAGGATTTCTTAGGGTTCAACTCAGTGAGTTACATGTCCTAGCACACGGCCTGCCACAAGGGCGAGTGGGGCAACTCAGAGAGTTACACGGTCTGGCACACGGGTGTTTGACCCTAGTTAGAGAGTTACACGAGTAAGGACACGGGCTAGGACATGGTCATGTGTCCCTTTTTCGAAAGTTACATGGCCTGGCCACATGGCCGTGTGACCCTTGTTTTGTAAATTTTGCATCCTTTTCTTAAACTTTCCAAATTGATTCGAATTGGTCCTGAATTGCTTCTAAGTTATTTTTAGGGCATTGATGGCTCGATTTAGGGACGGATTGCATGCGAATGAATGAATTATGATATGTTTAATTTATAAAAATTATTGGATGTTAAATGTTTTTCATTTTTTCAATAATGCTCTGTAACCTTAATCTGACAACGGAGACAGGTTAGGGGTGTTACAAAATGGTTAAGGGGTAGAGTCTGAAATTTTTAAGAAAAACGTCACCAATTGTACATTTCTATCGAGAACAGAATATTTTAAACTTTCGATCTATGAGTCTTATTACTTGGAAAAGCTTTTCTTCCTAATTTTCGAATTTTATCAGAAAGTTAACTATTAGCTTCGAATAATATAAACCCCGTGGCCCAAGACAGATATGTTAACACTTAACAAATAATTTATAAAATTCAGTAGACATCAAAATCAATGATTAACAATTAATCAGTCATTGGGACAAACATATAATCATATAGGTTTAACAGATTAATCATTTTCAATTATTAAACGGATCACATGTATCATGTATACATAAAAAAATCAAGTAAATCAAATGAAACAACATGTATCTCACACAATCGCATCAACCAATAAATTTAATCTCAAATCCATATCGTATAAGTGGCTTTAATACCATTGTTGGATCGTCGGTACGCCCTGTCTGTAACACCCCTAACTTGTATCCATCACCGGACTAGGGTTAAAGGCGTTTGTAACACCCCACACCCTAACCCTACGTCAGGGGGATACAACGCGCTACCACACTTAATCACATGCATATAATCATTTCGATGTCTTTAAGACTCGGTCAAATTCAAAACTTTTTCGAACTTTGTCCAAACTCCTTAATATGGGCCTACGAGGCCCCAAACATCTATTGAAAACCATTCGAGACCAACCCGGGTCCTTTAACTAACTTAGAAAGATAACCCTTGAAAAAGGGCACACGCCCATGTGGTCATTATAACATGGCCGCGCTGATGGCCCGTGTCACACACGGCCTAAGCATCTAGGGACATGCTCGTGTCCCATGTCCGTGTGAATTAAACTCTAAATTCGACCCTATAGGGGTTTTTACACAGCCTGACACACACCCGTGTCTATAGCCCGTGTCCCTCATACGGCCATGACACGCTCGTGTCCTAGCCCGTGTCTAAAAACCTTGACATTCTGTTTCTGATGTCAGCATCCAATAAGGGTACACGGGCAAGGCACACGCCCGTGGCCAGAGGCCGTGTCCTCCACACAGTTGAGACACACAGCCGTGTCTCTGCCCATGTGTTTACTACCATGCATACTGACTTGCAAATTTTACGTGCAGGGGACATACGGCCAAGCAACAGGCCCATGGGGCTGACTGTGTGTCACACACAACCTAGACACACCCGTGTGTCTACCCGTGTGAACAATAAAAGGCTATCTACCAAGCCTTTTTCCACCCTGAAACACCATCTAATGCCAACCAACATATCAAAGTCTAACTTAATATCTCAACCAAACAACCATAGCTAAGGCCTATATACATTTCTTATTCTCAACTATGCCAACAATTTCACATTCATGAAAGAATATCTTGCAATCATATATATAAACTTTCAATATTAACCATTTTCCATGGCCTTATACAAAATGAAACAAATGCTATAGTAAGCCAACACATTTGGCCAATTAACAATGACACAAAACTCAAAAGTGAGGGTCCTATACATGCCATAATCAAAATAAAAGATCTAACTATACCAAGTGCTTTGGATGATAGTGTAATTGGGTTCTTCGACGTAGGCAATGATCCTTGAGCTACTTTAGCGACACTATAAGAAAATGGAAAGGAAATAGGGTAAGCATAAAGCTTAGTAAGTTGCATGAAAATAATCATCAACTAATCATAGAATGATATGCACATAACCTTTCATAGCTTATTCATGAATACAATAAATACACATATGTACAACTTACTCATCACCATCCAATACAACTCATATTGCATACATTGAGCCGATATCTCATACATTTCAAATAAGTACCTGTACCACTCACAATATGGTTATAATTTTCTCATTTAACTTAAACTGTAACTCTCACCGTTGAACCATTTGGAATGTTATCAAATATTCACCAAGCCTCAAACATAGGGAATAATGCCGATGCCATGTCCCAGACATGGTCTTACACTAACACATCTCGTAGCCGATGCATGTCCCAGACATGTCTTACACTAGCTCTCGTTTCAATGTCGATGCCATGTCCCAGACATGGTCTTGCAGTGGCTCTCATAATGTGGCTGATGCATGTCCCAGACATGTCTTACACTAGCACACAAATAACCCGAATGTCATGGCATGAATATCCATTAATTTCTTAAAGTTCAAACGGGAGTTCTACTATTTCAATATTCATTATACATAATCATTTCCACAAACAAGCAATTTATGCTATATCAATTCAAACACATATAATAACAATGTAGTTGTATTATTTACATACAACTTACCTCGGATTATAAAATGTAGACAACTAGTTCGACTTAGTCCACTTATTTTGCTTTTCCCCAGTCTAGGCCCCAATTTTATAATTCTTGATCTATAACGATAAAAATTCACAAATTTAATCATTTTATTGATCTAGGTACTCAACAATTCATAATTGGAAAAAATGACCATTTACCCCTAGACTTGAAAATCAATTTTTATCACATTTTCTCATAAATCAAGCCTAGTTGAATACTTTTTATACCAGGAGCAGCCCACAATTCTCATTATTTCACACATTTATCAACTATTTTATAACTTATGCAAAATGGTCCTTAGTTAGGGTTTCTATGAAAACTACTTCACAAAAGTTGTTTATTTCACAACCATGATTCATTTTCTTCCATAAAATTTCAGAAAGTAACATGAACACTCCCATGGTAAAACCCTAGACTTTCAACCATTTTGCAAAATAGTCCCCTTATTAGAAAGCTCATGCTACAAGGGTTCTAAAAGTACAAAAATCATCCAGAAAAACCATCAAGTTCACTTACTTGTGAGGGTTACAAGTTGCTGAAATTTCAAGGTCCCAAAAACCCCATTTTTGCTGAAACTTTTGGTAGAAGAGAAGGAAGAAATGAAAAAGATGGTGGCTAGACACTGGGGTAATATTTTATTATACATTAAGTCACCTACCCATTTGGCCATTTGAATTTCTTGTCCCCTATGGCCGGCCATCAGTTTCTAAGGGGTCTATTTTCCCTTTAAAGACCTCCAATTTTGGTTCTCTAGCTATTTGACACCCTTAACTATCAAAATAGGACTTTTGCACTTTATGCAATTTAGTCTTTTTTCACAATTAAGCATGAAATCACTAAAATTAATTCACCAACATTTTCATACTCTCATATAATCATGCCACAACACATAAAATAATATTAAAAATAATTTCTCCGACCTCAAATTAGTGGTCCCGAAACCACTGTTTCGACTAGGCCCAAAATTGGGCCGTTACAATTCTCCCCCCTTAGGGATTTTCGTCCCCGAAAATTTTATCGATGAATAGATTCAGGTATTAGTCTCTCATGGTATCCTCGGGTTCCCATGTGGCTTCTTCGACTCCATCTCTATGCCATAATACTTTAACGAGTGCAATACTCTTATTCCTCAATTGTTTTACTTCCCAAGCCAAAATCTTAACCAGCTCTTCGCCATAAGTCATGTCTGAGCTAATCACAACTTCTGCCTGCGAGATCACATGCGAGGGGTCCGAACAGTAGCGACATAACATAGACACATGGAATACATTGTGTATCTTTTCTAACTCTGATGGCAATGCTAATTGGTATGCTACCGGTCCAATTCTCCCAGTCACCTCCTAAGGTCCAATAAACTTTAGACTTAATTTGCCTTTCCTTCCAAATTAGAGAACCTTCTTCCACAGGGATACTTTCAAAAACTCTGTATCCCGATACTTTCAAAAACTCTGTATCCCTGACTAGAAACTCAATCTCTTTTCGTTTCAAATCCGCGTAGGATTTTTGTCTATCCGAAGCAGCCTTCAAACAGTCGTGAATCACCTTAACTTTCTCTTCGGTCTCTTTAAGTAGGTCAACCCCGTGTATCTAATTCTTACTCAGCTCGGTCCAATACAAGGGAGTTCGACACTTACGCCCATACAAAGTGTCATAAGGTGCCATTTTCAGACTTGACTGATAACTGTTGTTGTAGGCAAATTCGACCAGAAGTAAATACTTGCCACAACTACCTTGAAACTCGAGAACACAACACCGTAACATGTCTTCTAAGATCTGAATCGCCCTTTCTGACTGACCGTCGGTTTGAGGGTGAAAAGTTGTGCTAAAGTTCAGTTTCATCCCCAATGCCTCTTGTAACTTCCTCTAAAACCGCGAGGTAAACCTCGGATCTCTATCTGAAATAATCGACAAAGGTACTCCATAAAGTCTCACAATCTCAGAAACATACAATTCAGCCAATTTCTCAAGGGAATAATCGGTATGCACTGGTATAATATGTGCTATTTTTGTAAGCCTATCAACAACGACCCAAACGGAATCCTTTTTCCTTGGCGTCAACGGCAACCCTGATACAAAATCCATGGTTATACGGTCCCATTTCCACTCGGGAACCGTCACAAGTTGAAGTAAGCCTCAAGGTACTTAGTGTTTGGCTTTCACTTGTTGACAAATTAGACACTTAAATACGAACTCTGACATGTCTCTTTTCATTCCCGACCAACAGTATATCTCTCGCCATACAAATAATGTCTCCAAATTTTTAATGAGAACACGATGGCTGCTAGCTCCAAATCGTGGGTCGGGTAATTCTTCTCATGTGGCTTTAGCTGCCTCGAGGCATAGGCTATTACCTTGCCTTCTTGCATAAGTACACACCCTAACCAATTCAAGGATGCATCATTATACACCACAAACTCTTTTCTCGGTTCCGATTGCACTAAAACTAGGGCTTCAGTCAACAAAGCCTTTAGTTTCTCGAAACTCTGTTGGCACTACTCTGTCCATTCAAACCTGACATCCTTTTGTAAAAACCTTGTCATCGGAGTAGCTATCATCGAGAATCCTTTAACAAATCATATGTAGTACCTAGCTAAGCCTAGAAAGCTTCTGATCTCTGACACATTCTTCGGAGGTTTCCACTCAACAATAGCCGAGATCTTGCTTGGGTCAACTCTAATTCCATCTCCTGACACGATGTGTCCTAGGAATCCTACTTCTTTAAGCCAAAATTCACTATTACTGAACTTGGCATATAACTACTTATCTTTCAAGGTTTGTAAAACCAATCTCAGATGCTTCGCGTGTTCACTCTCATCACGTGAGTAAATCAATATATCGTCGATAAAGAACACTACGAACTTATCCAAATACGGCTAAAAAATACGGTTCATCAAATTTATAAACACTGCAGGGGCATTTGTTAAACTGAAGGGCATAACAACAAACTCGTAGTGCCAATACCTCATCCTAAACGCAATTTTTGGAACATCTTGTTCCTTAATCCTTATCTGATAGTAGCCAGACCTTAAGTCAATCTTAGAAAACAAGGTGGCTCCCTTCAACTGATTGAACAAATCATTGATTCGTGGCTAGGGATACTTGTTCTTCACAGTCACCTTGTTGAGCTGTCTGTAGTCTATACATAACCTCATCGACCCGTCTTTCTTCTTCAGAAAAAGTACCAGAGCACCCTACAAGGAAAAACTCGATCCCGCAAAACCCTTGTCAGTTAACTCTTGTAGTTGAAATTTTAACTCCTTTAACTCTGTAGAAGCCATCCTATACGGAGAAATTGAGATGGGTTCCATACCGGGGACTAACTCGATTCCAAATTCAACCTCCCTAACTGGAGGTATTCTAGGTAATTCCTCCAGAAACACATCAATAAACTCACATACCACTGGTACCGATTCACTCTTCGACTCAGACATTTGAGTATTCAGCACAAAAACAAGGTAAGCTACATATCCTTTTCTCAAATATCTCACTACCGACACAGATGATATAACTACAGGAAAGTTATTCGTTCTACCCGATTCAATCCGAAGAACATCCTCGCTTTCACACTTCAACTCAATAACTTTTCTCCCACAGTCCAATACAACACTATGAGAAGTCAACCAATCCATCCCAAGGATTACATCAAATTCATTAAATGGCAATAACATCAAGTTAGCCAGAAAACAATGACCTTTAATTGTCAAAGGGCAGTTTCTACACACGGTCAACTAGCACATGTCTGCCTAAAAGGTTGGACACCTTTACCACAAATTCAGTGGACTCCATTAGCATATTCATACGAGGTATCAATTCCATACAAATATAAGAGTGGGTAGACCCCGGGTCAATTAAAGCAACAACAGATATATTATGGATAGAAAAGGTACCCGTGATCACATTGGGAGACTCTGCCTCTTCACGGGCACGTATAGCATAAGTCCTTGCAGGTGCTCTGCCCTTGGACCTCACTATATCATCTCTTGGAGCACTTCTACTACTAGCCCCACTTCCAGGGCTCTTATGTGGTCTACCCCTTAAAGGAGCACTACTCGCCCTCACGTATTGCTTTTTCTCTTTCTCATCCAACTCGAGACAGTTATGAATAAAATGGTCCAACGACCCATATTTAAAATAGCCTCTTTCATTTCTTCGGCAATCACCGAAATAACATCTGCCATACTATGGACATTCTGGTCTATTCAGGTGAGCACTACCAACACTCGCGGTAAAAGTAGTTTGAGCATTCAACACCATGGGTTACTTGCTCTTCTTTCTACCCGAAAACTCCACTGAAGCATTCGATCAAACAGTGAACTCTCTCGATCTTTTAGATGAGGACTAATGTTATTTCTCCATTTGTCTTTTCCTCGAGTCTTGGGACTCGATGTCAACTTTTCTCTTCTCTTTGGCCAATTTCTCAGCCTTATATGCTCTCTCCACGAGCACCACTAATTCCCTCAATTCTAAGATGCCAACTAATAATCGGATGTCTTCATTCAATCCATCCTCAAATCTTTTGCACATGATGGCTTCGGTAGATACGCACTCCCTAGCATATTTGTTGAGTCTCACAAACTCATGCTTATACTCTGTTACCGTCATTCGGCCTTGCTTTAGTTCGAGAAATTCTTTCCTCTTTTGGTCGATGAACTTCTAATTAATATACTTCTTTTGGAATTCTTCCTGAAAGAATCCTCAAGTTACTCACTCTTTCAGTATGACAGACATAAGAGTGTTCCGCCATTGATAAGCCGAATCTCTCAGGAGTGACACTACGCACTTCATGCACTCTTCGAGTGTGCATGATAGCTCATCAAATACTTAATGGTATTTTCTAGCCAAAACTCTGCTCTCTTTGGGTCATCATCAATATTCGCCCGAAATTCTTTGGCCCCTTGTTTATGGATTCTGTCCACTAGAGGTTTCTCTCTCCCAGCCATCTCTACTCCTTGAGGAGCTATATGAACGGGCTAAGGAATTGGGGGAGGTGGGGAGGTGGAGTATTCAGATTCGTACGAATGAACTCTGAATACCACGCGTCCATCATATGGAGGTAAGCTTCTCTGGCTCTTAGGCCCTGACTCATTGTCAAGGGTCCACTATCTATTGACGCGGTCCCTCCAACGGGAGCCGGTGCATTACTCTCCACATCGTCCGCCGTAGCTACGTCAGGATCCATTTACTATATAAATAAAAACACAATTTATCTCATCAGGAGTCGTCACACTATTAATATACAATTATGGCATGCATAGCTAGACTCATACTCACACTAGGTTAGTCCTAGAACAGATTACACCAAAGCTCTGATACAACTAAATGTAACACTCCACACCCGAGCCCTACGTCGAAGCGAGATACAAGGCGCTACCACACTTAATATCATGCATACAATCATTTTGAAGTCATTAAGACTTGGTAAAAATAAAAACTTTTTCAAACTTTATCGAACTTTGTCTAAACTCCTTAATATGGGCCTACGAGGCCCCAAACATCTATTAGAAACCATTCGGGACCAACCCGGGTCCTTTAACTAACTTTAGAAAAATTACTCTTGAAACAGGGCACATGTCCGTATGGTCATTATAACATGGTCGTGCTGATGGCCTGTGTGACACCCACGGCCTAAGCATCTAGGGACACGTCCGCGTCCTATACCCGTGTGAATTAAATTCTAAATTTGAATCTATAGGGGTTTAACACGGCCTGACAAAGGCCCGTGTCTATGGCCCATGTCACTCACACGTCCATGACACGCCCGTGTCTAAAAACCTTGACATTTTGTTTTTGACGTCAACATCCAATAAGGGGTACACCGCCAAGGCACACACCCGTGGCCAAAGGCCGTGTCCTCCACACAGTTAAGACACACGGCCGTGTCTCTGCCCGTGTGTTTACTACCATGCATATTGACTTGCAAAGTTTACGTTCAGGGGACACACGGCCAAGCAACAGGCCTGTGGGGCTGACTGTGTGTCACACACGACCTAGACACACACCCGTATGTCTACCCGTGTGGACAATAAAAGGCTTTCTACCAAGCCTTTTGCCACCCTGAAACACCATCTAATGCCAACCAACATATCAAAGTCTAACTTAATATGATTTCTCAACCAAACAACCATAGCTAAGGCCTATATACATTTCTTATTCTCAACCATGCCAACAATTTCACATTTATGAAAGACTATTTTGCAATCATATATATAAACTTTCAATATTAACCATTTTCCATGGCCTTATACAAAATGAACCAAATGCTATAGTAAGCCAACACATTTGGCCAATTAACAATAACACAAAACTCAAAAGTAAGGGTCCTATACATGACATAATCAAAATAAAAGATCTAACTATACCAAGTACTTCGGATGATAGCGTAACTGGCTTCTCCGATGTAGGTAATGATCCTTAAGCTACTTTGGCGACACTCTAAGAAAATGGAAAGGAAATAGGGTAAGCATAAAGCTTAGTAAGTTGCATGAAAATAATCATCAACTAATCATAGAACGATATGCACATAACCTTTCATAGCTTATTCATGAATACCATAAATACACATATGTACAACTTACTCATCACCATCCAATACAACTCATATTGCATACATTGAGCCCATATCTCATACATTTCAAATAAGTACCTGTACCAATCACAATATGGTTATACTTTTCTCATTTAACTTAAACTGTAACTCTCACCATTGAACCGTTTGGAATACTATGGAATATTCACCAAGCCTCAAACATAGGGTATAATGCCGATGCCATGTCCCAGACATGGTCTTACACTGGCTCATCCATCAAGTCGATGCCATGTCCCAAACATAGTCTTACACTGACTATCGAAATTGAGGCCGACCCCATGTCCCAGACATGGTCTTACACTAGCTCTCATATATTTGTGCCAATGCCATTTCCCAGACATGGTCTTACATTGACACATCTCGTAGCCGATGCATGTCCCAGACATGTCTTACAATAGCACACAAATAACACGAATGTCATGGCATGAACATCTGATTTATTTCTTAAGGTTCAAACGAGAGTTCTACTGTCTTAATATTCATCATACATAATCATTTCCACAAACAAGAAATTTATGCTATATCAATTCAAACACATATAATAACAAAGTAGTTGTATTATTTACATACAACTTACCTCGGATTACAAAATGTAGACGACTAGTTCGGCTTAGTCCACTTGTATTGCTTTTCCCCGGTCTAGGCTCGAATTTTGTAATTATTGATCTATAACGATAAAAATTCATGTATTTTATCATTTTATTGATCTACGTACTCAACAATTCTTAATTGGGCAAAATGATCATTTTGCCCTTAAACTTTCACAAAATGACCATTTTACCCCTACACTCGAAAATTGATTTTTATCACATTTTCTCATTAATCAAACCTAGTCGAATACTTTTTATACTAGGAGCGGCCCACAATTCACATTATGTCACACATTTATCAATTATTTTACAACTTATGCAAAATGGTCCTTAGTTAGGGTTTCCATGAAAACTACTTCAAAAAAGTTATTTATTTCACAACCATGATTCATTTTCTTCCATAAAATTTTAGAAAGCAACATGAACACTCCCATGATAAAACCCTAGACTTTCAACCATTTTGCAAAATGGTCCCCTTATTAGAAAGCTCATGCTACAAAGGTTCTAAAAGTACAAAAATCATCAAGAAAAACCATCAAGGTCACTTACTTGTGAGGGTTACAAGTTGCTGAAATTTCAAGGTCCCAAAAACCCCATTTTTTCTGAAAATTTTGGTGGAAAAGAAGGAAGAAATGAAAAAGATGATGGTTAGACACTAGGGTAATATTTTATTATACATTAAGTCACCTACCCATTTGACCATTTGAATTTCTTGTCCCCTATGGCCAGCCATCAGCTTCTAAGGGCTCTATTTGCCCTTTAAAGATCCTAAATTTTGGTTCTCTAGCTATTTGACACCCTTAGCTATCAAAATAGGACTTTTGCACTTTATGCGATTTAGTCCATTTCACAATTAAGCATGAAATTGTTAAAATTAATTCACAAAAATTTTCATACTCTCATATAACAATGCCATAACACATAAAATAATATTAAAAATAATTTCTCCAACCTCGGATTAGTGGTCCCAAAACCACTATTCTGACTGGGCCCGAAATTGGATCATTACAGCATTACCGGTCAAATCAGAACATTTAACATTCAATTCATATACATTATCCAAAATCATAGTCAAACATTATCATAATGTCCCTTATATAAGTCATCGAGACCTTAAACATACATTAGAAAGGGGTCGGGACTAAACCGAGCTCATACAAAATTTTTCAAAACTTATACATTTTTTCAAAGTTTTACAGGCCACATGCCCATGTGAACAAGCCTTGTGCCTCACGCGGCATTAGACATGCCCATGTGTCTAAACCATGTCAAATCAAAGCATACATACTAGCTTAATCACACGACCACAAGACATGCCCGTGTATCTTGGCCGTGGTCGAAACTAACTTTCACACGACTAGGCACACACCTGTGTGCCTTGGCCGTGCTCAAGACTGACTTAAAATTTTAGGGTACCTAGGGGGCACACGGCCGTGGAACAGGACCGTGTGTCGCACACGGCTGAGACACACACCCGTGTCTCTGCCCGTGTAAACAAAAATAGGCCATTTGAAAAGCCAATTTGCCACCCAATTTGGGTCAAACCTACAAGCATCAAACTAAGCATATTTGAACTATTATTTTAGCCAATTTCAAAACATACATAATTCATGCCATTTATGAACACAAGCATATACCAAATTCACTCATGACCTCATCCATAACCATGCCATACCAAATGGCTAGATATACACATCACAAAACATAACCAAATCCCCTGGCCTATACATGCCATACTTCAATATATACAATTTCAAAAGCTACCAAAATATAATTCGATAGTGTGGTGACGATCCTCGATGATCTCCAAGCTCCCGATAGCTACGATATCTATAAAATATTGCAAACACACACAAAGTAAGCTTTCAAAAGCTTAGTAAGCCATATACAAATAAACTTATCAATTAAAGCATATAAGCATCATATAATTACATATAATCCATAGTCAAATACTATCACAAACTAGATAATTCATATACATTTCTCATATACTCAATTCATTTGCACATATGGTATACTTTCTCATACTTATATCACATATCATTATTAATACATATACTTACCTTTTAATTCTCAAACATAGTATACATTTCAAACGTACCTAAATCGAATACACATCTCATATATTCATTCTTTTTCTCAGAATGCCCGTTGAGCCATTCAGAATTATAAGGATACGATAATAGCTCAGAAAGCTCATCAATGCCAACGTCCCAGACGTGGTCTTACATGTAATCAAATATGGATACCACTGTCCCAGACAGGGTCTTACACGAAATCAAATATGATGCCAATGTCCCAGACATGGTCTTACACGATAACACATATCAGATCCTATGTCATGACATATGTATCCTAACTATTCCTAAGGTTCGTACGGGGCTTTTCGAACGTCAGAACTTTGTCGATATTTTCTCGGATATCTCATTTTTCTCAACTCATATATTCATTCATCATAGATAAATAGCATATAATTTATAGTAATTCAATTCAAAACACATTTATTTTTATATAGACTTACCTCGTACAGATTCAGACGAATAGAGTCGACTATTCAATGACTTTCGACTTTCCCCGATTTAATTCCGTTTTCTTTAGTTCTTGATCTAAACATATTCAAATTTTACCATTTTATTAACTAAATCATTCAAATCAATCAAAGAACACATATTTATGGCATTTTGCAAATTAACACTTATATTTTCATATTGTGACAATTTAGTCCCTATTTCACAAAACCACAAAATACACATGCTTTGCATATACTTATGCATAGCTGAATGTTCGTATCACTCATATAAGACACATATTTCATTTATTTCACATTTTAGTCTCTCAAATTTTCATTTTTACAATTTAGGCCAAATTACTCAAGTTTATCAAAAATTCAAAGACAAAACATGATAACCCAAAACATATCTTCCATTTATCAACAACTAACTTCAAAAAACTCATAGTTTCATCAATGGCATAACTTAAAATCATAATCAAATTCAGAAATTGAGGCATGGGCCTAGTAAAACACAACGCAATGATCACAAAAATGTAGAAATTGTCAAAAACCAATCGAAAATCATACCTCAATTGAGCTTTAGCATAGTCGAACCCTATATGGTTCTTTTTCTTTTATTAAGCACACAATCAATCAAATTTTTATATGAAACTTTCACACATACTAATTCACATATAATAAGCACAAAAAATATTATTAAAATATTTTTCTAACTCGGACTTGTGGTCTCGAAACCACTATTCTGATTAGGGTCGAAACCAAACTGTTACACTGTCGTGCAATGAAAAAATTATTTCGACAATCTTCAACCAAGGATCCATGCATGAGGAACAAGTTAGGTTAATATAGGGTTGAAGATATACCTTTTTTTTTTAAAAATGAAAAACAGTGAATAAGGTTGTTGATTGAATCCCCTTATGCAATGTCAATCCAAGCCACAAAAAAAATGTCTTGGCCTCTACATAATCCACCCAGTCAAGTATGAACAACAAAACTCTTTGGACTTTTCCAAGAGAATTCAAAATTGGCTGGTAGACCTAGTGAATTTTTCTTACTACCCCACGTATCATCAAATGATCTGTTTCTTTTATTAATCACATATAATAAAATGGAATAATTCCCTTATACTTTTAGAAAAAAAAATCATAGAAGGTATTAAAATTTTATATTCTTTCTAAAAGAATATAATTTCCATAAATATTAACTCTGGAAAGTACCTGTGAACCGTATTCACTAGGCGATATTGTCCACTAAGAGATACTATTCGCCAAACAATACAGTCCGCCAAAAATTTATGTAGGACATTATACACCCAACATATTTGCGTGAAGTTTGTATGTGTATGTTGCTTTTGGTTATGAGTATTCTTTTGCTTAAAGATGAGTAAGAGTGTAAGTGTAGAGGTATCATAAATGTTTGTCATGATCATATTTTAAGCTTCCTTTATTTTGTGATAGCTTGTTTCGGAAGTGATTTTACATATTTTCATATTATTCTAGTTAATTTTGCATTTCATGGCATAACTTGCATTTTTAATGTTTCTATTGCTAATGGCTTAGCTTTTATTTAATTTTAAATTTCAATAAATGTTTACATGGTTTTATAATTATGTTTAGAAATTTTTTATTTTTTTATTGAAATTTATATTTTTACAATTATTTTACATAAACGTTTTGGCTACGTGACGAAACATGGGTTAATGAACTAACGTTATTAATGATTTACAACTTTAATTAACTGAACAAAAAACTCTTTTAAAGTATTAAAATAATAATAAAAGTTTTGAGAAGTAAATGAACATTTAACTCAATAAAAACTCTATTATTTGTAGTTGAAGGTAAATAATGTTATGCACAATAACTATATCATACTAGGTTATATGGTACATGGTTAAAAATGTATAAATTTTATAAAGAATTTATAGAAAACCATAATTTATTTATAAAATTTAAAAAATAATATAAAACAAAATATGATTTTAGATGGAATGATAAATTTGAGATTGTAAAAATTATAATATTTTTTGAATTCAAATTTCATGATTTTCATAATGTATATCAAAATATAAAGAAAATATAAATACCCTTAAAATAATATTTGTTATTTTGTAAAATAAATAGACTTTTGATAATTTCACAATTGAATTAAAACTCAATTGAAGAGTGACACTAATTCAATCAAACATTTTATACTATTATAAATATAGATAATATTATTTACATGAGAGAAAATAATAAATAATAAAATAAAATTGGGATCATCTGAATAAAAAAGAGAGAAATCGTGGAGAAGAACCGTTTCCTAGAACTGTGAAAATAGGAAAAGAGTAACAAAATGGATGACTTTATTTTTCTTAAAACCTAATTACTAATATAACCTTACATACTTTTTGAGTTGTTGTTTATCAGTAAATGACAGATTCCATTTCCTAGGGACTCAAATGTTGTGTACACATATATATATTCTTTCTTCTTGTTCGCCCAAATAAGATATTTATGGTGTTGCTGATCACACCAGCTTTACCTCCTGGACCAGGCATTGAGTTTGCACAATCAAACAAACTCTAACTCACGCCCTGTGGAATTTAATTCCATGGAATAGAAGACGTATTTGCTTATTTATTTTAGCGTTTCTTTCCTTCTTTTTGCAATTAACAATCTTTACATAACCTTGATCTGTCAAAAGGAAGATGGAAATAACTCTACAACTGCAAGCAAGAACGAACCTTCCTTGGTTTCAAATGAAACACAAGTAAAAGTACAATTCTCATGAAGGGGCAGTTAAAGTCAACCCTGCAATGCCATCCCAACTGGTCTCATCAATTTATGGATACAAAGGGAAAAATGAGATTGAAAACACTCTATGAATAGACAAGAAGATAATGAAGCCATCAACTATCAACCTGGTGTGGCATCAAAATCACAAAATTAGTTGGTCCCTGGCCAAACAGAGGTGCATCCATATCTTGAGCCTAAGTTTCACTTCTTTCTCTAGGTTATCAGCAACCAGCAGCCTTCAGGAAATTGTCATATGGGATTGAGGCAGGAAGCTGAAAGCAGGGCTGATGTTGGTGCTCGTTTGCACAAAGCATCAGATTAGCGCCAGCAGGTTGATTTAAAGAGACAGCACCAATGTTATCGTCAAGAAATGGATTTTCAGCCTGCAATTCCAAAATGTTTTTCTTTTTAATCAATATGGGTAGCAGTAGGATTCTGGTTTACACTTATCCTTCCTTATCCTTCTACTACCAAATATGTGATGTTAGGTACGCAACATATTCTTCATCATATGGAGAGATCAATACACAAGTTCATATTCTAGGAGGGGCTGAAATAACAAAAATAAAATGCCCGTCCTAATTATTAGAATATACTGAACAAAGTGATGAAGCACTAAACCGCTAGTGATTATGGTGAACTTCTGGTGCATGACGCTTAAAGCTCGGATTATGGATGAGGCATCATTATGAAGCCTTAATTATACCTATGTTGCTTCAACTTGCGATCTTTCCCAACATACAAACGTTGAACTTACAGCTTACATCCCAAGCTGGCCACAGGCAATGGGGTATGACCCTGTACATACAGTGAAAAACTATGAACTGGCTATGTGAGAGGTAACCATGGAAAACTGGTGGTCATACATCGTGCATATCCAAATCATTTCAGGGACTGGTTATTGAATTAAGAGGTTTATAGGAAATTATCACTAGAAGGGAGGTCCCATTATTTAGTTCTAGAACTTTTTTAACTCCCTCTGACAGGGTGAGGTGAAGGCTGCTATGGAACATGATTGATACTAAAATTTTCCAATCATTAAAGTTGTTGCCTATTTCAGCAATACTTAGGAAAAGAACATTAAAGGAAAAAGGGAAAAACGTTGTGTTTGAATAAGAGACATTTGAAGCAACCACTAGACAGGTTAGTACCTTCAAAAAACCAGAACCAGCATGTGAACGAGGTTGCCCCTCCTTTGTGGAAATGCTCACTAAACCTTCTCGATTCTGTTGAGCACTCATTACAGCAGACATCTTCTGCTGCTTTCCCACCAGAAGTGCCTCGCAGTTCCCTGCCATTTCACTATAAGGCATGTCAGGGGGAGCTGACACAGACTGTCTTCCAACTTGATGAGCTGTCTCTGAAAGCTGCAAATAGATAACAAATAGAGTTCAGTGTGACTGCCCTTTTCTATGAATATACTAGTAGAATAACATATAGCATCAGACAAGAAAATGACTCACAGCATCAAGAAGTTCATGAACACTCAGGAGATTTTGAGTTTCAGGTGCCAAATATGTTTCGGCACCTGTTTGACCTTTGATTGTATCATCATCTACTGTGAATAATGGAGGCTCAACCTGCGCATTACAACATTATAAACTTGATAGGATATCCGAGGAGATCTGGGAAAAGAGAACAATTGAAGCTGAAAAATAATTGCCTTTTCAGGAGATTGGTTATCTGCTGATCCAGATTCATATGTTTGTGCAGGCGTCTCCATGAACAGATTAGTTCCACATGGACATCCATCATCAGGGATGAAATTGCTAAGTAACTGGTTTCTTATTTTGGATGATTCTTGCTGCCAGAATGATCTAAAATGTTAGTAGTTCATACTAACTCCTTAGTGTGAAGCAACTAATTTGCATTAAGGCATATAAAGACCATACATCCGACAATTTTCCAAGAAACTTCACTATCATGGTTGCAAGTGAATCTTTAGATTGGTTCTCTGCTAAATGTATTTCTGAAAGTGACTTCAGAGCATCTTCGTCATCTTCTTTTGATCCATATATTTTGCCTGGACTTAATTCATCTTTAGTAGTCTGTAACTTGCAATCATCGACCAACCGCAGAAATGGATCATTCTAAAACAGGGTCAGATAAAAGAATAAAGTCAGCTAAGCTTTGAATTTCAAAATTTTCTACAAGACAAGGAGACATGCCCATATAATGGGATTAAAAAAATAAACCAAGCAAATCCGAATCAATAGTGCTGCACATACTGTTTTTTCTGTAAGCAAAGCTTTAGCACAAGGGAAAAGTGGGGGAATGTTGTAGGCTTTCGATGAGAAGATGATCATAGAAGTAGCAAGGATAAAGAGGGACCTCCGACGTGATGGCTGCAGTGGTCCTACCAAAAAACAAAAGAAATGTCAATTGAAGAGATGGATCCAGAAGATGATTCTCAAATGATAATTAGCCATGAGGTTCATAAAAAATTTAAGCATATAAGTCTGCACAATTATCCTAAATGGTTCTTTTTTCTTTTCTTTTCTTTTCTTTTCTTTTTTTACCTTTTTCTGTATTTCCAAAAACACAAAATAGAGAATTGAATTTTCTCCCTCTATTTGAATTATTTGCTCTCTATTTTTTTTTTTCTGAAGTTCTTACTCAAGCAATCTAATATAGCACTACATCAACTTGCTTAGTGAATTATGTCAAGAAAAAAAATAGAAAGAATTACTTGTAAACATTGTAAGAAGATCATAAGAAGAAAAACCAATGTATTAGTGGAGCTAAATTAGAATAAAATTTGCATCTATCTCTATTATTTACTTTTAATCTGTCTACTTATGCTAGGAGAAATAAAGTTTACAGTCATATCACTAGTTTAGAATAACAAATAGAGGCTTCTTGAAACTGGGGTAAGGGATTAAAATATGTTCCACTTCAGAACGAAGGCATACCTCCTTCTAGAGATATGCTTCTTAAGGAAAAGGCTAGCTGAAAGCTTCGAATCATAGCATCATTACAGGAGTTCTGCAAAACATAATGCATTTTAAGAAAAACAGTTGAATCAAAACAGTGATAAGGTGTCTAAAAAACAGAAACTGTTAAAGAGGAAGAGACTTCAAGTAATTAATTAGGAAAAGAGAAAAGAAAAAGTATAGATGGAGCTCTTTGATTGATCAATATCAGAATTTTGTATCCAAAAAATTCAAGCACTCATTTTTGGATAAAATATTATAGATTTATTTATTTGTTAATCCTCTATAGCAACAATTTATATATCATTGCTAATAATATGGCTACAATGATGCCAGTATATTTGATTTAGCAAGAATCTAAAAGGATATTATAGCGTTCACCGCTTTCCTTAAATTCCACTTCACACACATCAAGAAATTGTTGACTGAAAACTATTTAAAACTTGCTCCAGCCAAACTATTTACCAATAGCCATAAATATTTTGCTTAACAGTGCATCATATTGCAAAACTACAATAAACTGAAACACACATGTGCACATGCATGCTTGTTTGTCAGTATGTATGTATGGATGCATGGCAAACAGACAGCATAAACGAACTTCTTAAGAATGTATATTAAAAAAAGGATAATCAATCATAAATTCTAATTCATGGTCTCACCAAGGATGTAATACCTTTGTTCGTGCAAATAGCAACACCAGGCTGTAGGTATGAGCAATTGCTTCAAAGTTTTCAGGAATATTTAAAGGAGAGATGGATTGCGCCCAAAGAGATGAAAGCATGAGAGTTATCTGATGGCTGTTTAATCGAAGAGGTAAAGCCTGACATGGGTAGATAAACGAAAAGAAAGTTCATGTCAGATAAAGGAAAAGGGAAAAAACTTGGGCATCACTGATTGAAAGGCAGGAATGTGAAGACATAACTGGATCTTCAACTGAACTAATTGTTGATTTTTCATCTTCAACTGTATTTGATTGTTGATTTATCCTTATACTATAAGCTCGGCTGTAACTTGATTTCAACCTGTTCACAATGCTGGGGCTTTGGAGCTTTGTACTGTCCATGCCAACAGTCCCATTTTCATTTATGGTTGAATGGTGCTTTTTAGAACTCAACCTGTCTTGCATGGAAATACCATTGATGTTTCCAACCTTATTGTCTACAGATTTTTCTTTACCTTCCGTGCCTAACTTCTGAAAGAGTGCAGCCGAAGAAGAAAATACAGATACAGTTCTTGAGAGTGTCTTCTGCAAATTAGAGGCCCTTTTTGAAGAAGGCGTAGCAGAAGGAAGACAAGGGCAAACAGATGAAGGAACCAGAACAACAGAAAATATGCGGTGAGCACCAACCCTTGTTTCATGGTCTCTATTGACCATTGCTAGAAGTAATTGGTGAAACAATGCCTCGGGAAAAGCCTAAACGGTTTCATATTTAGAAAGAATGAGAAAAACGTAAGGAACTAAAACTGAAAGAGGAGAAATCTCCTGCAACATAACTAAAATACTTGGAAGTAATGTCTCCTTGCCTTATTTTGGTATGACAAATTTGGAACAGATGCCATAATTTGAGCAGTACGGTAAACTGCAGAAATCAGGGTTCTGGCCATAAGAGTAATGTTTGGCACGTTCTCCAGCATCACAGCCATCATATCAAGTACAGGACCTGCATCCCCAACCTGCCTTTGCAAGGTATCTTGGTTATGCATTTAATTTAAAAGAATTTCAAGTTTTAACTACAATATAATGAAGATATTGTATTCTTAAGTTGGGGTTGTAATTATCTTGCCTATAATTTAAATCTTATTTGCATCAACTGCAGATCTGTAAACAATATTTCGAAGATAACACTTTATAAACCAGTTACTGAAAGGTGGAGAACAAGGTCACCTTATTTGATAACTGAACAAGGCACTCATCTACAGCTGCTCGAAAATTTTGGTTATATTCAATCACCTCAGCACCCAGATTGGAATCATCAAGTGAGCAATGTATGCTTTTCCGTAGGTGTCTCGTCATATCAGTTAATGCACCAATTATAGCCACAGAAGGCTGAACCTTTGTTTGCTGAGCAAGGGAAGTGGCAACATGCACAATATGTAGCTGCATACTGGGCTTCTTCAGAACATTCTTATGATCAAGATGCTTTATTAAGATGGACAGTAGAAAATGTGTGTTTTCCCCTGTAGAATAATACAAAAATCAACAAAATTCACTCAAAAGATGACAATTAATTTTAATGGAGACAAAAGCTGCTTAAGTAGTTTTGAAAGGCAGCGATTCCTATCAATACTGAAGAAGTACCGCAGTTTTCAATTATCAACTGCATGTCCTGCAAGACAGAAAGAGCTACCCCATCCTGGATAGACCACAGTTCCTCATTATCAAAAAATCGAAACAAAGATTCCAAGACACGTCGGACAGTTGTAGCTTCCTTGGCTAACTTGGCCATATTATGCAGGCAAACTCTTGACCAAAATTTGGGATTTTCTGCTTCTTCCCTATAATATTAACAGGGGAAAGGGGACTGAAAATTAGCCATTAAGCATTCCCTAAGTACAGAAACTACAACAATTGAAAATTGACGACAAGAGCAATTACACAGGCACATTAAATTCTCCATTCTCAGTCACAATACTCCTCCAAGAAAGTGTTGTAATGGCATCTGTGGAAGAGAAATTGTCTTTAACAGAGGAGTTCTGTGTGTCTTGCTTTTCATGGATATTATCATCTGATGTTTCTAAACCTCTGTAATTTTCCAAGACTGCTGAAACAACCTGGTGTTTTAGGGGAAATTTTAAGCAGCCTTAAACAAAGTATATTGGAACATGAAAATTGAAGCACGGGGCAAATAAACAGATACAAGCTAGTGAAGGTACTTATAAATACTTATAAATAGCATTACGGCTAATATTATTGTGAGTAACACACAGAAAGCAAAGCAAGTTAGTAAATTTTTATTTCAACCAGATTATGATAGGATAGCATTACCTGCAAGGTCTTAAATTTGCTTGTGGTTTGAAGGTTGTTTTTATTAATTTTATATAGTTCCCTGAACTTTTAAGTTCCAAGTGTAGTATAACAATTTTAGGTAAAAATCTTTGCATATATAGAGATTTTGTATACACATTGATTACCAAAAGTGGTCCATCGGCATAAATGTCTCACTTGGAGTAAGCTTCTGTTACTATGCCTTTATGCTCATCGTAGTAAGCCAAAGGTTCTACTTAATGCTACTTTCTAGTTTGGATTCAAAGACATAGTAGTGATTGCTTTCACTAAGAATAATTACTTAGAACTCTACATTAAATCACTGAGATTTTTTTATCCACTTCTTTGTTCTTCTCGAACATAATTTCTCACCTGAAGAGTGAAAACATTCATTTTTAAACAACCTTCAACCTTCAAAGTGAGCAGTTCCTGTTTGTTAAGAAGCATAATCTTCGAACCTAGCTCTCGATTCTTATCTCAATTTAGTGATGACATTTTATGACACTGCACCAGCATGGCATTCCATACCACATAATGGTGCCAAGAGATGGAAATGCATAGAAAAATAATTTAGAAAGAAAGATAAAGGGTCCAAAGAAAACTCACATTATCAAATTCAGCTGAGACATGAGAGAACTCTCCCATGAACCAAACCTGTCAGAAGAACAATTACAAGATTGTGCAAGAAGTAAACTCTTTTATTACTATTATTAGTGTAATTCCGATTATTGAGTTTTCATTCTTCTTTATCCTAGTGGTGGTAAAGTGAATTGTCTAAATATAATAATAAGGACAAGTCATTATATATAAAAATTATTAATAATATAAACAACAAAACAATAAGAGGGTCAATCATTTTGAACAATGTAATAATGAACACGGAAACTTGACTAGAGAAGCAGGGAGGATGATATCTGAGTTTTTGCAACCATTGATTCGATTATTTCCATGTTCACATATGATCGAACTTATTGTATCACCAATTCCATAGATAATACTATATTTTGCACCTATTTTAACTTCTAAAGTCTCACCAGTCACACCCACACTAATTGAAACTGTGTTTTTAAGGTAAAATTTTTCAAATGATAAAGAAAATGGCTTGAGAAACCAGAGTGTAATCATATAACAAAGAAGTGTCTAAGGCAATGCCAATTCTTTAAAATTCCTAAGATCAGAGACACTGATGGACCTTAAATTGAGCTATAGAAACAAACTTTGCTAAAACAGAGAAGAAATAGAATAGAAAATTCATATAATGTTAGAAGTGTATAAGGCAACACCAAGTCTTTAAAATTATTAAGATCAAAGACGCTCATGGACATTAAATTGAGCTATAGAAATAAAGTTTGTTTAATAAGAGGATAAAATAGTAAATGAAATAAAGACAATTTAAATATATATGGCAGAGGGAATGAAAAAATTGGAGAGATGAGAAAAAATAATGGGAAAATAGAGGGATAAATTACTGATTTCTTAATTGGATTGAGATGTTTTCCTATCTGTGGAATCTATATTATCCCTGTATGCTCTTTCCACTCAGCCACTAGTTGTGACATGAACTACAAAAGAACAAAATCTACATCCTCAATGACCTGCAGCCATTACTTTGAAATTCAGTACATAATATGTTCCTTTTCCTTTCTGGTATAGTTCTTGTTAAACAAGCAATGATCATGATGGTGCAAAATTCTTTATGCTTATGGTAAGAAGGGCCATTAAGTTCCACAACACTAGTGGATTTCAAATTCATATGTAAAAGTAATTAGAGGATTCAATGTTGAAAGAAATGATACCTGGAAATGGTCACAGGAAAACTAGCACTAATATTACTATCAGTCCAAAGGAGATCAATGAGAAAACAATAGGTCTTAGGCAAGAATCTTCAGTAGTCATAGAAAATTACCACTGACGAGAGGGTTTGAAGACCAGCAGAACGCAAATGGTGAACCCTGCCGTCCTCACCCATTTCTTGAGCTAAAAGACAAAGTTTTGGAATCAACCCATCTAAGTTGAACATATAAGTACCGTCCCTCTGGCTAGTCAAAAATAGTGAAAGATTAGCAGGAGAGGTTTCAGTGGAATTACAAAATCTCAACCTTTCCATAGAAAAGTACTTGAGATAAAAAGTTATGCTATAAAGTGGCAAGAATCTATCAACAGCTTCTACCTGATTATTCACGAAAACTGAAAGAGCTTGGCATCCCAGCACACGAGTATCATCCATTCTTGTTTGGTCTAGCAGGACTTGTATAATGGTAAGAAAGCTACTTGCAAATAATGGCCTGTAACATGGTATATAACAACAAACATATATCACTTTTAAGTGCTCTAGACATGTCTTTAAAAACAGCTAAAAATATTTAATTGTTAAAGCTCGATTTGCTTCAATAGTTTCCAAAAATCTCAAGAAAGAAGCACTGCAAATTTCAATAATCTGAAAAAAAAAAAAAAAAACATTTCGTATTTCACATTAATTTTTCAACATATTTGTATGCATGACGCTATCCTTAATTGTCTAAGTAAGACACTGACCACTTAATGATATTCACAAAAATTATTAGCAACTCCTTTTTTTAACCTTAATGGTGCTCAGCTCATATAGTCTTACGCTGTGAAAGCAGTATCTAAGCGTGCATGTGTGTCTAAAATGTATATACTACAAATATCATGATTCAAATTTTGGAAATGCACTTCAATGCATTTCTTAGTGCATATAGACATAAATTTAGTGATAATTTTAAGGTTCCCATTGACCAATAAATGTTTACTTGAAATCAGAAAACATTATTAAAAAGCGCTTTCCTAAGATATATTGAGAAAAATCTGAAAATTGTGAAGCATTTTATACATTAGAGAAGAAAACTCTGTTTTTCAAGTTCAGAAACCAGAATGTGAAGTGGGAACCAATAACTGTTTGATAATGAGGTCTGTCAGACTCTTAAGTGGAGGTGAAGAAAGGAAGGCGTATCTTAATTATCAGAAAAATATCCTGGTATGAAGTCAATCATAAACATGAACGAATTAAATTTTCTGGCAAATTTAGATGCAGCATGAGTCATTGCAATTGAATTATTGAGTACTTTATGACCTTATTGCATTTCCACATTCAGAAAGCTGAATAGTAACTCACATTTGCTCCTTACAAGAAATAATCAACTTCTTGTAGACAAGCATAATGACTTTTACAGAATGAAATTGTTCAGTTCGCAAATCCTTGTAAAATTTCTGCTCCAATGCACTTGTTATCTGATTAAAGGAAAAAATCAGAAGGCTGAAAATTAGATTTTGAACACCAATGGTTTTGATAAGTAAATCAAACCAAAAAATAAAAAGAAAATCATGATAAAATAGAACCAAAAACAAAGAGAACACGCCGAAAGCCTAAAGTATGAGATAGTGGCTCATTGAAAAATGAAAACCAACAAGGGTGTCGGTAAATCAAGATCATTTGGATGTGTACATTGAAAATTACATTCTAGCGTACAACCTTTCATATAATTGAGGATATCGAAACGTGGAAAAAAAGAAGCATCGGTGAAAGAAGCGTACTTTTGGAATACGAAGAGGATTCTTGGAAGCATATTCACATAGTTTACCAATCATTCGTTCATTAGGTTGTTCGTCCTACCAAATAAAATGGAAAAAGCTGTTTTTGTAAGGAAAAAGACCACGCAAATTCTTATAAAATTAGATAAGTTAGAAAAAGAAGATAAGATAAAGGCAGAAACCGGAGATCGAGGAAAGATATCGGCGAGAAATTTCTTGTAACGTTTAACGGGATGCCTAGATCTGGTGCTCAAGGCTGGGCAAAAAAAGCACAAACTTCCGCAGACAGGCATCACTCCCCTCGAAATCATCCCCATTTCCGCTCAAAAAACCATACACCTCTCTCTCCCCCTCTTTCTTTCTCTTTTTGTAAATATTATTAGTATATTATATATATAATTTACGAGCCAGTTGAAATGATAACGAGAAAGATCGATGTATAGATTAGAAAGAACGAATTCTCGGGGATCGGAGGGATGGAGAAGAGGATGGCCGAGGAAAAGTCTTACCGTAGGGAAATGCTATTCTTCTCTCTCTCTCTCTCTCCCTCTCCCTCTCCCTCTTTATATTCCGTCGTCTGTATATTTATAGTCTTCGCTTTTTGAGTTCAGAGTTGCAATCACGCAATTTACAGTACCCAAACAAATAATCAGGCAATTTACCATTTTACACCGAGGCCATGCCCGGTAAATGTGGGCTTTAAAATCAAATTTCAAGCCTCATTAAGATTAGGAGGTGGGATCAAAATACATGGGCTCATAAGTGGTAAATGTGGGATGGGAACCTTCGAGCATATAAATTTAGGTTAACGTTTATGGTATTTTTCCTATTTTCTATGAAGCATAACCAAAAAGGAAAAAATGCTAATGTTAGTTGGAAAGTTCTGATGTAGACACGAGTTCCTATAAAACCACAAATAATATATAAATTCTAGTCAAATAAAATGTGTCAAACATTTGGGCACATCACGCGAGACCCATGTCTATGTAGACAAAATATTAGGACCGACGCTCTACTCTGTTTTACTTTATTAGGTAAGGTATTGTTGGATTAAACAGTTTTCTGTTGGTTTTTTATTTTTATGTGGATGTCCCTGTTTCCTCAACTAAATCCTTTATTTGTTCCTTATAAAACGACATTAATGGACATCCACTTGTTCATCATTCATCAGGACAAAGAAATAGTCTCAATTTACATAGGGGATCTTGCTGTCCTTGAAGCAAGATCATGAGCCATTTTTTAGACGCTTTATCACATCCCATCGCCACTCAACCTTGTATAACTCATGTTCTCCTCTCCCCTCTTACTCGTTTTCTATCCTTTCAGATTTACATTTCCATATATATATAACTCAAATACATAAATGTAGCTTGAACCCGATTTGTTTGTTTAAATTGAATTGCTTAACAATAATATTATATCTAACCTGGTATAGTAGGAATGATAAAATTTGGATTGTTTTACTGATTTCATTTCAACTCATTATGGGTGAAAAGTTTTTCTTTAAAAAAAATGTGGATGTACACAGTAGAATAAGATAATAGTGATCAATTTATTATAAACATGTTTTTGGTATTTACATTGAACTTTTAAAATCGTTTCTAGCAAACAAAACAAAGTGCTTGAAAGAGTGATAGGGAAGTGGGCATTTCTCTAACACCAAATTTGGAAACTGAAAACACAAAGAACACATAGGAATTGTTTACACAGTTTGATTTCCCAACGTTTGTGGAGCGTAGCTCAGTGAAAAATATTTACTTTCTTCAACAGTTTCAACAAGTTATCCTAACCTATAACACACCTTGTAATGATTCTTTTCACTTTCAAACCTTGAAAAACAATACTTTCACCACTAAGTTCACCCCTGTGAACTCATCAAGTAAAAACCACAACACAATTAGTCTTATTAATAGTTTCCACTCTAAGAAGAGTTCCTTAATGTGAACAACATAAGTGTTCAGTATAAAAACATTTACAAGTTTCTCCCTTAAATAGATTTAAGTTCAAGACTTGATAACATAGAAGGTCTATAACAATCTCATTAAAACAATAATACTATAACCTAAATGTACATATTGCAAGGGATTGTCTCAGATGATTTAATTCGATCCAATCTTTCATGTGAGTTTCCCAAGTAATATGATCTCTATTGATGGGCTATGTAACACCTCTAACCCATATTCGTCGCCAGAATAGGGTTTTAGAGTATTGTCGAGTAACCATAATCTAAATCATTCATTTTCAAACATTTCAAAAAAATCATAACATAATTCATCATTAACATGCATAGAGTCCCTTATTAAAGCCTTTGAGTGCTTAAAATCACTTTAGAAACAATTTAGGACTAAATCAGGAACATTTGAAAATTTTAGTAAAAGCTAGAAAAATTTTAACCGTAGGGTTCACACGACCATGTCCCAACCCATGTTTGTGCCCATGTAACTCATTGACTTGGGTCACACGGCCAAGCCACACACCCGTGTACCAAGCCGTGTACCCTTCGAAATGGCCTCGCACGCCAGTGTGCCTGGCCGTGTGGACCTAAAATGTGCCTTAAACAACAAGTTTATCATTTCCTACTTGCTTTGGCATTAAGCAACTCAAAAACCATTTGTTTAACCTATTCAAAACACGATCAAACACATTTAAAACATGCAAAAACAATCATATTAGGTGCGTAACTAGTGTACCCTCACTGGTACCTCATTTATATCATCAAAACATATCATCAATGCATCATTCAAATCAAAATTATAAACATGCCAAAATCCATCAATTTGGCCTAACTCATATTTACCTAAAACATTAACTTAAATTCACATGCACATATCAAGCTTTGGTTCAATTTACAGTACCATACTATGGCTTCAAACACAAACACATGTTTATATATATACCAAACCAACATTACACTTATAACCTCATTTACAATCCATCCACAAAATAACTATCATTTAGACATCCTAGGTACATGCTAGCACAAAAGGTAAGCATTACCACATTTGAATTCGGGATTGTTGTTGGATGCTGAATCGGTGATCAAAAGAGAAGTACCTAACTTGCGCACAGAAAACAAAAACGTACGCTGAGTAAAACTCAGTGCTATTTCTATATTCCGAACATTTACAGACAAAAGAATACAAAATGCACAATTTAATTATAAACACATATTAATGACTAAGATCACAACTATCATATGCCAATCTTTTGAATTCATACATATTAACACATCATTTCATACTACATTCAATTTACATATGATATCCAATTTCATTTGATTAACAATATCCCAATTTACACAATTGCTATAAAAATAGCTATTCACATATCAAACCACATTTCATTTAAACAATAGCATTATCGATTCCATATTCAATTCATGAGTATATAACTCATATATTATATGTGTTTACAACATATTTCACATTCCATTTTCAATTCACTATATCACTTCCATTTCTCATACCATGCCATTTCAATATCAATTATAGCACTTTATTATTTATTTACCCTTATTAACACTACTCGAACTCGGACAAATACATGGATCCAACCAACACACCAGTTTGGCACCCAATGCCTCATCAGATAAATCCTGAAGTAGTAACTGCGTCTGGCGCTATATAAATTGACACCCAATGTCTCATTGGTTAAACCGAAGTAAATTGGCACCCAGTGCCTCATCGACTTGAAGTCAAAAAAATCCCTAATCTCTTCCTATCCTATGGCATGCCATCTATATCCGACTCAGCTCGATACAGTTAATAAGGTTCCAATTCACTTTCCAAATACAACCAATATCCAATTATCATATTTGTCCATTATCACATTTACACATATATATTTATTTCAATTCAAATAATCAATACATTCATAATATATATACCAATTAAATCCATTTCAATCAACTTTAATTCAATTCAATGCCAAAGTGCCAAATACTCACCTCAACCATTTACCATATGCATTAAAGCAAAATACAATAATTAGTAACTAGATTCGGATTATAGAAATACAAATCGTGGATTTCGAGCTATTCGACATCGATTTTATCCTTCCCTTTTTTAGTCGAGGATTCTGGTATGACGTTAGCTACGGAATTAAAACAATTAAAATTCATCAACACAACACAATTCAATTTCATATTGAATATTTCAATTTTTACTCAATATTTGCCTAAATTCCAATTTAGTCCCTGAACCGAGGCTAATTTTTATTCTTTACATTTAATTCTATATTTTCATAAAAATTTCACTTTAAAATACATTTAACTCCCTATTTTCACTTAAACCCCTAAATTTTAAATTTTTCAAAATTTAGTCCCTATTACTCAAAATTTACAATTTATTCTATAATTTAATCCTTTTTCATTTCTAGCTTAAAAATCTATCAATTTAATCCCTAATACTAAAACTATTCAAAATTAACAACATTTAAAATCTTAATAATTGCTAAAATTTCGACATGGGTTAGGTAGTACTTAACATCAAGATTCCAAAAATATAAAAATTACAAGAAAAGGAACTAAATTGACTAACCAATTGAACTTTGAACCTTAGAAACCCTAAGGCTGTGCATTCTTCTTCTTTTCTTCTTTCTTTTTCTTTTTTCTTTTTACTATACTAATTATTATTTTATAATACATATATACATTTAACTTAATATTATAATATATTTTTATAACATATGCCATCCACTATACATATCTATATAGGTATAATTACTACATTGGCCCTTTAATTAATTTTTAATCTATAAGTCAACTTTTAACTCAAATGCAATTTAGTCCTTATACCTAATTACATTTAATTCAAGTAAATTCACTTAAGCAAAACCTAATTAACTACACAACTAACTTTGTAAATGTTTATTAAAAATATTTAATAGTCCAATTTACGTAAACGGAGTCCCGAGAATATACTTTCTGACACCCTTAACTATCGGTTGTTATAGGCTAAATATCTTCCAAATAATCAACACAACCCATTTAAACCATTCAATAAATTGTCAATACTCAAATATGGAAATGGACACTTAACATCTCTAGTGTTATGAAAGTAAGAACTTCCCTAGCACTTAAAGGTCAATTTCATATTTTTCAACATTCTCCCTTTTGTCAATTTATTAAATAAAACTTATACAATCCAGGAAGCTATACCAACATGAATCATCTGTTCCCCCTTAGCATATTCTCATTATTACTTAGCAAATAACTTAATGGATTAACTACTGATGATACGAGTATCAACAATATCAATAATATATAGTTATCTTGCAACTGTAAAAAAATAACCAAAATAAGAGTTCAAAAAATATCTTTCTTCCCCTCAATTGCAATCTTCCCTTTTACTATTGGAAAATTTTCAATTCAAAGATGGTTTTCTTGCATAGTGAAAAATTAAAAATTTAAAAATTGAGTCGGTTTGTGGTATTTATAGCAATAAAATTTACCTGAAATTGCACCTATGTTTTCGACTAGACAAATCCTTATCATTCTCGGCTTACAACAGAACAACTTTCTCTGCTATTTTCGTACCACGAACTGCTTCAAGTGTGAGCTCAAACGAATTCAAATCAAACACAGAACTAAAAATTATGTACTTTACTTTCAGTGGGAAAGTAAACTCTCTCTCTAATAGAAACTAGTAGAACTATTATTCCAAGAAAATAAAATTTATACTTAGAAATAAATTCTCACTATTTTCGAGCAGAATGACAATATCTCAAAATTGTGTGTAACTTATTGTATTTTTAACCCTACCAATGTCATCTATTTATAAGGAGAGAAAGTGAAACCCTATTTGAATTAGTAGAATGCATTTATGACCACCTCCGGACGTACAAACATCTAGAGTGTGAGTACTACTACTAAAGATATAAATTTGAGGTGATGTTCGCAAGTATACGAGTCAGGTTGTAATATAGTTTGTTTATAATAAACCACTTGGTAAGTATTCCGAGGATCGTACCCAAGGAATTACAATTTGGGGAAACTACTATTAAGCCAATTACCAAAAATAATTACTAATCTACTAGAGTCACGAATTAGTAGTGTTAATTAAGAAGCAAGATGATAATAATAATAAACTAAATACACTGAATTAAATCTAAATCTACTCCTAAGTTCATGTATCGGCTTCTCCTATCGGTTGTTTCGACTACACGAGTTCCTTTAGCCTAGATCCAATTGTTTTGCCTAATTAATTATTGATGTAGGGTTCTAATCAATCAACTAGTCGATACCCTAGTAGGATCTTCCAATCTTCCACTAAAATAATAAGTCGGTAAGGACTACTTATCTTCTAACATCACAGTCCAGACCGGTTCGGGGTTAAGGTGTTTACGGATAGTTCATACCAATTTTGGGTTAATTCCCACCTAAATGACTTCCTATGGTTGTCAAGCATAGGGTTTGAGTTCTTACTCTCCCAAATAGCTAATCCACTAAGAAACTCTATCCTTCAATCAATTAATAAGATTAGAACAGTTGAAACCATGCGAGGCATGTATGAAGCATAAATTGATTCTACTCTTTACACAAATAATCAATTAAACAATGTTAAAGAAATAGATATAAAGAATAGAATAAAAGAAAAGAGATGCTCATGGATTTATCGATGAAAGCATGTATCTAGAACAATCTCCACTTGCGTGAGTCTCACTTCGAAATAGGATCTTCCGGTTACAATAACATAAAAATACCCTAAGTAAAAACTAAGAATGAAATAGAAACCCTAAGTATATTTTCTACCTCTCTAAAACTTATGTGTTTAAACTAATTATAATGACCTTTATATAGGCTAAACTCAGAATATTAAAATGCCTAAAATATTCTTTAAGTACTTAGAGTTTGACTAGGATAGATACCCTTAATTTCCCCAATAAAACGTAATTAAAATGTGCAGGAATTTTTGGGCTGTGTAGGGGCTTGGTTACAACACAGGCCTATGATGTTGCAACGAACCATAGGGGGCATGTGGTGATACGGAGGGCCATGTTGCGACATTGAAGGCAGTTTCACTCCAGTACTTGTTTTTAGCTTCTGTTTTTGACGTTGAGACATCAGTATCTTGGTGTCGTGACATAGGCATTAATTTTGGCCTAAATAAGCATGTTTAGATCCCGACTTTACCTACGAGACCATGTAACCTTGTTTAGATATATAAAATGTAATAAAAACTACTAGAAAATATATATTAGTACTTTAAGTATGAAAACTTAAATATATACTAAGATGTTTTGATTTAACTATCAAACAAGCTAAAGTTATGTGTAAGAAGGATGTAAATAATAGTGTATTTCATGGTAGATCACTCCTTCACATTTAACTTGTTGCTTGTTCTCAAGCAACCAAAACAAATATATTAGAAAAAGAGAATAAAAAATAACACGAAAATGACTTAATTTCTTGCTTTAAACAAGTGAAAGTTAGTGAAGATGGATGTAAATAAGAACCTCACACCTAAACTCCCCCACACTGAACTTCTTTGCTTGTCCTCAAGTAAACCAAGTCTAGACACATAGCATGTAATAGGAAGACGTCCTTGGATTTTATTACTACTATGAACATGGTTGTCAAATGTTAAAGGGATAACAATTCTTATCACACATGTAACTTAATCTTGATAGTTTGATGCCTTGAAACTTTTTAAAGTAAATTAGGATTAGTTTACAAAGTTACATTTCTAAAAATTTAGAAGTAATTCCCATGACAAAATATTTAACAATACCACCATTCACATAAATCAAACAGATATGTAGCAGTCACAATCATGTGAATAAAAAAATATTCATTAACTATAGTTGTTAGCAATTTCAGAAGATTATGCACAAAGAACGCTTAAGTCACATTAGTCTTCTAGGCTTGTAATGATTTGAAGCTTAGGATGGTATGAGTTCAAAGAAAGATATGGCTCAAAAGGGTTCAGGTACTAGTCATAATTAGGCACATGACATTGTTCCCTCTCTTCCCCCTTAATGTCCCATCCAAGCTCACCGTCTTTTGTTTCCCTCTCTCACCTACCTTATTTCTTCATGTAGGAAGATACAATCTAATACTAGCAACTATGGTTGGTTAAATGAGTTTTGGTGCACTGATGATAGAATTTTCTCTCACTTTGGTGACTTTTGTTTTGTCACTTGACTTTTTACTTTTTTTTCTCAGTCACAATGCTTTTGTCTTTGTTCTGTACTTTTTCTTGTCGTTCTTACTTTTGATTTTTTTTCTTTTTTTCTACACATTTTTACCCAACCTATAATCATTATATCACATTATTTCTTCCTTTTTTTTTCCTTTTTTTAAAACCACCGTAATGTATCTACCCAAACCCTCAATATCTATGGTCTGACATCTATTTCATAATGTATTAAAAGACCAACGATAGGGAAGAGTTCAAGTTTTCAATTTATGTTTGGTCTTTGGGTTTCAATTTTTGTAGGTTCATCAAAAAGGAGTTATCAGGCTCTAATAAGGAGACTAGGGATTCATAGCATTAAGGTATAGTCATTTGAGAACTGGCTATTCAAACAATACCTTAGGTCATCCCTAAGCGTCCCACCATACACAATTTCTTTCATGCTTCTAATTAAACCGAATGAATAATAATCAATTCAAGCATTCACGTTTCTACGACTATCTATAAGACATATATCTCATATAGTATCATCAAACATTCTTACTTAGGTACTTCTAATCTATTATGCAATTTAACTAGGTAACCTAATCAATTTCCTTTAAAAATAATTAATTTATCTTATATCAATAAAAAATTTCATGCTTGACAAGAACCATTACATGTTTTATTATCTTCAACGGCAATTCACTGTATTAATATAATCCAAGCACCATGCAACAAAAACAATAATAACTTCAATTTTTTTTGGTAAATAAATGATCAATTAAATCAAAGTGAACACACAAACGAAAACACACAAAAAATTAATCCTATGTACTTCCCTCCACACTTTAGAACATGTGTTTCCCTTAGTGTAAAATAATTAAAGTGCAAACAAGAAAACTTCTCTGAGTAGGTCGAATCCTTGTTGTTATGATAATCTCAGGGTTTGTATGCTTCATGCGGAAGAAGATTACCTAAAAAAACAATTCTGTGAAAAGAAATATGAAATAGAAAATAAAAATAAAAATAAGAAGCAAAAAATGAAGTGTCGATAATGGATGATAGAACATCTACAAATATTTGGATGAACTTAGGCCTTCAATGTTGTAATCGCAACATTAGGGTGCGATGTCGCAACATCGAGCCCAATTTCTGATTTCTTCAAATTTTTTCGATTCTGTCACTCCATGATATCTACACCTGCTATGGAAAAAAAAACTAAACTTGACTAAAATTAATAATAATAAAATAAACGAATAAAAAAATAATAAAATTTAAAGTAAGAAATAAAAGTTATTTAATAATCGAGATGATCCGTGTTGCCACCATAGAAGAACTTTCAGTTGGTTCTCGACACTTTGATCCAACGGTTGTTCCTCTGTCGATGTATATGAACTAGCCATTTCAGTCAATTCCAACGATGTTGCCTTATCATCTGCCGTCGCAACATCCATATTACAAGCCATTTGGTGCAAAATTTGAGCCAATCACAAATGGTTTTTTAGGGTATTGTTGCCTCGAGCTTCCTCCCCTCAAAGTTGCGTGAAGTTTTGGTCACTCTAATTTTGTTACTCTTGTCATATGAGAATAAGTAGAACTCATCGATCTCTTTGGTTAGCACCTTCTCTACTTTGGCTGGAAAATGTATTGGCTCCTCTTCACTTTCATTCAGAATTGTTTTACGCTCCATGTTGGTGGTTACATCTACTTTTACATCTAATCACCTCCAGACGTACTAATGTCCAGAGTGTGAATACTATAGCAGAAGATATAGATATATAAGATGGTATCCACAAGTGTATGGGTCCAATTGTAATATAGTTACAATGGAGTAGGTGAGTACTCCGAGAATCATACCTAAGGGAGGTGAGTGCTAAATCAAATTTAACCTAAACACTGAAAAATCTAATTAGTACTTTAATTTAGTTATAATACGATGATAAAAGAAAAGAGAGTTTTTAAGATTTTTTATAATGACAAAATAAAATAACATAAAGAAATATAATTCAAGAGATAAAAGAATAGGATAAATCAAATCTGATTATGGGTGATTAGCTCACTACGGAATTTCCCATCAACTGTTGCTTCGGGTTCCTCTTCAATCAACTAGTCGATATTTTAGCAGAATCTTCTGATCTTCCACTCGAATAACGAGTCAGCAAGAACTATTTATCTTTCGATGTCACAGTCCAGACTAGTTTGGGGTGAAGGTGTTCACGGATAGATCATACCAATTTTAGGTTAATTCCTACCTTGATTACTTCCTAAAGTTGTCAGGTCTAGGGTTTTAAGTTCTTCCTTTCCCAAACAGCTGATCCGTTGAGTAACCATACAAAACAATTAACAGATCATACCTCCACTCACTAATCCCCCATAAAAAGATTAGTTCCTCATGGTTTTCATAAATAATATAGAAATGATATAAAGATAGAACATGAAGAATAAATTGAAGTATAGAGTTTAAGAAAACGCCTAATTTGTATTAAGAATGAAGTGAATCCACAAGTTTGATTATTTCCAAAATCAGCTCTCTTGAAATAGAATAAAGAATAACTAAAAATAACTCTAAGACCTAATAAGAAAGAAAAACTAAACTAAATTTAAAAATAGAATTCTAAACTAAGTAATTAATGTCTTTTACATGTGACAAAAGAGCTTATTTATAGATCTCAGGCAGCTATCATCCTTAAACCATGGTTTAGCCGATGTTCCCGAGTTTTAAGTTTGATTGTGCGGACCACAATGTCCCCTGACTCATGTTAATTGTTGTCCAGAGTCGATGTCGCTACACACCAGGACCTGTGTTGCAACATAGGAGTCAGTATACTCCTCTTGGGATATCTTCAAGGGTATATCGTAATACCCTTAGGCTGTGTCGTGAAATCGAAGGCAGTTTCGTGATTTCTCCATTCTGCTTCTTATGTTATGACATCGAGCATTCTGTGTTGCGACATAGTGACTAGTATCTGTTTATTACACCTTCTAATGGTCTCTTGCACACTTATAAAGTTCATTTGCTCACCCCCTTATTTGGTCCATAAGTTTAATAAATGACTTATTTTTCACATTTTATTGATTTTAACAAAACATACTAAAACAAAATTAAATCTTAATGATAATGCTTAATTTCAAGATCCTGAAGTGCGAAAACTAGTTTAATCTGCTACACCAAATTACGGAAGATCAAGCTTCCCCACACTTAAGTCATTGCTAGTCATCAAGCATTATTAACAAAGACAAGAAATAAAAGACATCCCTTAAGCACATATCAACAAGTATTGACTTTGGAGCACATAACTAGGTATTTCATATTCACGAACAATTTTAACATGATGAATAACTAACTTACCATTTTTGACTAGAAACATCTAAGTTCAATATATTACAAAGTATTCAAACACTTAGGATCTCACCTGTAGGGATCCATCAATAAATCATACAAGTAATTTGATTATTCGAGTATAATACAAATAGTCGTTTATGCGATTGTTTAATATAATGTCCATTCATGCATAATGATATTTAGGTCACACAGGACATTTCGGCTTGTAACCTTTTGAGGTTTTTATATATATGGAATTCAAAAAAAGTAAGTATCAAAAGGGTTACAAACACGAAAATAGTTTGACACATCGTATCAATCCCTATTCTTCCCCTTTAGTGACCCTTACCCGCTCACTGCCTTATTTCTCCTTCTCTCACCTTCCTTGTTTCTCCACACAGGAAATCATAGCATGTTATAGTAACTATGGCTAGCCTACAAGTTTCTGTGCATTGATGGAAAATTTTTGTTTCTTTTGTGACTTTCTTTTTTAGCTTATGTCACTCACAGATGCTTGTTTTACTATTTTCAAGACTTTTTCCACTTGTATTGATTTTCTTTTTTAATTTTTCTTTTCTTTTGCATTTTTGGACTAACCTATAGTTCCCATATCACACCAATCTTTCATATTTCACTAAGTTTTTTTAAAAACTCTGCCTTGATGTATCTACTTAACCCTCAATACGTATGGCAAGACGTCTATAGTCATGCAGTGCAGGACCAAAGAAAAAGGGCAAATACAAATTAATGTTTCAGGCTTGAGGTTTGTAATGAGGTTCATCAAGAAGTGTCAATAGGTTCAAAAAATTGGTACTAAAGGTGTAACACCCCAAACCTAGCCTAGTCGTTATGGTCGAATTCAAAAAGCTACATTGGCCACCAGAATGGCCGAGAGAAACTTTTCTTTATTTCAAACGTACTTTTTTTAGACCATTTGTGATGCTCATTCAAAACTAGTAAAATTAAATGTTCAACTTTAGTTTCAGTCTTATTGCAAAAACCATTTGTCTTCAAAAATGACGGAAATAAACTTTTGAAATTTTTAAAAGGTATTTTAAAACTATTGGCTTATGAATTTAAAACAAATGAAATAAATCATTTATTTTAATTTCATAAAAACCTTGCAAATTTCAGGAATCAAAATAAATAATATCTTAATTGTAAACATTCAATCATATATTCAAAATTATTTTGAATTTTCAATCATACTTCTAAATCATTTTTCTTTTTATTTAAAATTGGAGAACTTGGTTATTCGTCATTATTTCGAAAAAAAAAACATATTAACTTCATAAATCAAATGTCTTTAGAAAACTCATTTGTAAACATTAATAATTTTGAAAATTAAGTCTAATTTTATTAAAAACTCATTTTTCATAAATGCAATGGAAAAATAGGTTATTGACAGATTCTATTTTAAAAATCGAGTTTCAACCGAAACCTTATCAAATACTAATTTGCAAGCATATGCAAATCAGAATGAAAAATCTCCAAAATAAAGTCTCATGCCACAGTCCATACTCAAACTTATTACAAACCCAAAATATCAAAATAAAGTTTAATTACTTTAATTTAAAAAGACTTCTGAGAGACTCCTCCAAATGTCATCATCGAATCCTAACCTCAGGGTTCTCTGTAAAATCAGAAAACTAAAAGGGGTGAGCTATAAAGCTCAGTGTGAGATTAACATAAACACTCACATATATATAAACATATACATTATACAATCATGATAATCATATAAATTTCATATAACTTAATATTTCACACTTATACTATGCAATATCATGTCAATGCACATTTCCTAAAACGATGCAAATTTTATGAAAACGGTCCTACATATCTCCGTTACACACCAAAATCGAGTTCCCCAAAACTTGTCCATCCAACATACCAAATTGTGAACAGTGTCACCAAAATTGCATATAAATTACCAATAATCAAAATCATAGACAAGCCACCAAAATCGTAGATATATTGCCACGTAATCAAAATTGTGAACAGTGTCACATTAATGTAGATACATTGCCACATACTTCTGCCTTTCACATATCCCACCCCATGCATGTGATATGGCCAAAATCATTTAAATCATATAGGCATGTTTAACATTCAAATCTCATATGTACACATGGTACCAAAATTTCACAATTTATTTTCATGCGAACATTACATATGTCATATAATCATATAACATGAGAATGAGATGTACATATTTTTTAAATCAATAATAAGCATCAATATCACACAACATGCTTTTCACAACATATATAGTTTGAGGAAATACTTACTTGACAAAATCTATATCGATGATTTATCAATATAAAACAAAGAATTAATTTAGTTTAGTGGTAAAACCCACACCTGATCGGAGATCCAATGTGCAACAAATCTCTAAGAACACCCACACATGGATCTAACAATTACATTACCTATTCAATCAACAATAGTGATTTTATGTTAATAAGGATTGTCAATAAGGTTGATACAATAGTGGTGTCGATTTTTCCATTATCACTTACCCTTGAAATAATCTCTCAAATAAATGATTTAAATCCCAACGTTTACTAATCTCTCGGGTTAATGTCGACCGAACCTTCAACAATACATGACATAAAATATATTAATACATGAGGGAAATAATTTACTAAGGCTCTCTAAAGTATTCGACCAAGGGAAGAAAAATAAGGAGAAGAAAAATATTTCTTCACAACCCTTACTCTTATACATACTATGTTGAAATGGAAGGTTCGACGGATCATAACGATCAAGAACCGGAAGGGAAAGAATGATATAAAAGGATAATTATTCAAAAATAAGCCCAAGAAAAATAGATTTTAGATTTAGTTATTAAACAAAATATTTAGTGCATAATTTTTTATTATATAAAAATAATGAACATTTGAAATGAAGAAGAAAAAAAGAAAAGATCTCCATCATTGATGGTGGTGTTACAGTGGTGACAGCGATGGTTTCGCGAAGAATATGGGTTCGGTCACTCTCTTAAAAGAGGATAAATAAGAAGAGAAAGGAAAATAAGAAAAAGGGAGAAGTTGTGCGGCGGTGCATGGTGGTTGCTATGGTGGTTGAGGGAGGCGCTAGAGGCGGAGTTTGGAGAAAAATGAGAAGAGAGAGGTGGTAAGGTGGTGGTTCAATGGTGAGTTGATGGTGGTGCAAAGCTAGGAACAGTGGAAGAAAAAGAAAAAGAAAGCAAAAAGGGAGGTTGAGAGCTAATCAAAACAGAAAAAAATGGGGAAAAAAATAGGTGGTGCTACAATGGGGGGGAGAGTGAGAGGATGGATGGAAAAAGTGTGGTCAACCTTGTCTATGTTCAATGAACTATTCATAAGGCAAAAATGGAGAAACTGACAAGTTAGGGGGATAAAGGAGTGAAAAGGGATCATGGTCTCCACAATTATGGTATGTTGACCAAAAGAAAAGGAAATAATCTTCCTCTCTTATGGCAAGCTAGGTTGGACGGAAAGGGCTTCAAGTACATGAGAAAAATATCAAAAAAGTAAATTAAAAGATTTAGATAAGGAGACTTGAACCTAAGACCATTAGGAAACTTTTTAAACTCTTAACCACTAGGCCATTTCACTTCCTTATGATCATTTTAACAAGAAAATAATTAAAAATATGGGATGATCTTTGCTAAGGGTTTAAAACAAATTTGCACCAAAAAGAAATTAATGAGAGGGAAGGGATTCAAACTCAGATCATCAAGGACAGCTCCACCACTACTCAATCACTATAATTGATATTTACTTATTATCAAATGAGCAAAAAACTATCTAAATAAAAATTTGGTCGTGACCACTCTCGGTTCATTAACCTAATTTTTATTAACCCGATTTTTGGGATGTAAAAAAAAGTGAAATACAAATAGGTTAACTCTTTTGGCTCTGGATGTGTTCTAAGCAATGCCTTAGGTTACCGCTTAATATCTTAATATGCACAAATTTAATCAACCAAACAAACTTAAATTCAACCATTTATCATTCATACAAGCTTAAAAAATTTTCTATGTTACCTTCCACACTTTAGTTGACACATTGTCCTCAATGTGTAGCCCATAAAAAGATAAGGAAAGAAATTACGCGATTGATTATGGTCGCTCCAATTGCAAATGGTGGGTGTTTCTTACTTTGATCGTGTAAAGCTCAAATTGTTAGTGTTGGGTTCCTACATAGAAAACTTAACCAAATGCAATATGACTAAAACTCTACTATTAATCCAACTCCTATAAAGTCTAAATCAAAATCATTCAAAAATTAATACAAGTCTTTTATGAGCAAAATTAAAAATGTTCAATCATCCTCCTCAAATCCCATCTCCTCGCTTCCATCATTCTCCTCATCCTCTTCTTCCTCTTTGCTTTCATGTGCCTCTTCTTCATGTTCCAAATTTGTTGGCCCAAACATGTCAGGTGTATAATTAGGGACCCGGATGTTTTTTGCCTAGTAAATTCTTGAAAAATTGGCCCCAACTGTTGCATCACTGTATCAACCAATCTAGCTTTGGATGACTACTCTCACCAACATCTTGTATCAACCCTTGTGATGAAGCTGGTGTAGCTGTCGCTTCTTATTATCATTTGTTCTAATCTTTTATTTGTTTGGCTCACAACTTTATGTACTATTGGAACAAGATGTCACCGATAATACTTTAAGAAGCTTTTCAGCAATTGCTCAGTGGATGTGATAGGTACACCTGCCTTTTTGCGTAAGGCTGTCACTAACTGGGGAAAGAAAACTCCCACTTTCTGGTCACTTATACATCTTTTCATGTTTTGGTGGATCCATTTTCTAATACACACCTTTTTCTTTTTGCAAAATTGCATACAATAAAACTGCTCGAGAGATATTAACATTAGAAACATTTAAAGCAGAGACTATTCTCGTGCACACAAATTGAATCCACATTTTAGCCTCTGGAAACATAATAGCTTGATGAAAGGATGTGGAAATATTGGTACACGGGCGATATTTTCATTCACCCCTTTCTTTAATTAAAAAGTTTTTAATGTTGCCCATTTCTATGTCTCAAAAATATTCTAAATCTGTTTTATCAATAAATTATTTTTCATAGTATGGAGCATTATAAAAGTTGTAAACAATTCGAGAGGTTACTCGCACTTCTTTCCCCTGGACAAGTACTATATCCCTCCTATGGCCTTCAGTGTTTCTAGACTTTAGTCTTGCAAAGATGTATAAAATTCTTAAACAATAGGGACCACAGAATTATCTTTTGGGATTTTCCAAAAATGCTTCCACCTGTGATACCTAACCTATAACACCCTGAATTTGGGCCTAGAAGTTTTGGGCCTTGAGCATGGGAGCGGTTGAAGATAGCTTATAATATTTTGTTGTGCATGTAAATTTTGTTAATGAAGGCTTGTTTTAGTGGTTAAGTGTGCTGAGAAGTGTTGGAGAAGTCTTGGGTTCAAACCTGGACTCTAGCAAAAATTTTGGTTTAAGATGAATCAAACCCTGGGTGTAGTAGGTAGGCCTTAAGAATATTGTTGGAGAAATTGTGCCACAAAAAGCCTTGTGGTCTAGTGGAAAAGTAGCGCCACATAAGAGGCAGGAAGGTGGCGTCATAGAGTTGGCAAGGAGGTCCAGGGTTTGAAACTCATGGCAATCAAAGAGCATTTATTTTGCTAACAGGGGGCGGCAAGAGTTGGTGTTGAATTTAAACTCTGATGATGGAGGGATCCCACATCGAGAAGCTAAGATAAGAGTGGATGTGAAGCTGGCTTTAAATAGAGAGAACCATGAGGAGAGTAAAGGCACCTTTCTTGGCTGATCCCTTTCACTTTATGGCGAGCTCGTTTGGGTTGGGCGTCGGCTAAGAGTGCTCAGAGCGCGGATTAACTCTAGTCTCTTATCAGATGTGTATTTCTCACTACTCTAGCTGTAGGATGGCTACTTCGGGCCGCGATGGGCCGAAAGGGGCCATGTGGGCCCAATGGGCCTACGGGCCCAATTGGATAAGTTGTTTGATTGTGTAGTAAATATTGGACTAGGCTAGGTGAATCTCATATTTGTGGCTAGATTTGGGCTAAAAGGGCCACACGAGTGTGTGGGCCCATTTGAGTCGAGAATGGACTTTAGGCCCATTCGTATTGTTATCCCTGTTTAGAATATTTTAGTTTACCAAATTACTGGAATACCCTCGACTTGTAAAATTACCAAAATACCCCCGATTTACAAAATTACCGTTTTACCCTTGATTTACAAAATTATTGAAATACCCCTGTAGGGTAGAATTACTGAAATACTCCTGTAGGGTAGAATTACCAAAATACCCTTGTAGGGTAGAAATACAGAAATACCCTTGTAGCGTAGAATTACCGAGATACCTGTGACATCCCTAATTTGACCCTAGTTAGAAAGTGGTTTCGGGACCACAAAACCGAGACATAAAAATAATTTAATATTCATTTTGATGCCTATAATATGTGTTAATTCATGTGTGACATTTTTGATGTTTTAACTTAGAGTTATAAATGTGAATTTCACTAAAAAGGGCTTAGTAGTAAACTTTGAAAGTATGATGGGGAAATGTGTGATGACTAGTTGATTCATGCATGCAAAATAGTGGAGTTGCATGTCAAATTTCCCCTTTTAATGTTAGTGGAAGGTAATGGTGACTTTGTTTTGGCATTTTGTGCTTTGTATGTTAGTAAATAATGTTAATAATATATTTGTTTATATTAAAGAAAATGGTTTCATAAAATAGAAATAATAAAAGTTAATAAAATAAATGAATAAAATATGTTTGAGGTGAAAATAACAAGGCCATTTTCTTCTTCTTCTTGTCGTGAGTTGAGAAAGAAAATAGAAACCTTTGAGCTTAGGGCATTCGGCAAAAGAAGGCTTCAAATAAGGTAAGATTCATGTTATTTTCTTTGAAAATTTGTGAATTTTGGTTGGTTTTGAAGCTTGCAACAAGACCCATGTGAAAATTTTTGTGTTCATGAAGCATGTAGCAATCGATCATGAGCTTAATGGGGTATATTTTGTATGTTTGATGATTTTGGGAGGATAATTGATTCTAGTTGAGTATGAACAAACTAAATGTGCTTGATGGCTCAAATGAGCTTGGAAAGTTGGCCAATGTTGTTTAAGTTCATGAATTAGGGCATAATTTCTTTCGGCAAACTAGGGTAAATTGTAAAAAAAAAATTCTTAGCATTAATAGCATTTGCTTAATTGGTGAATTGAACTTTGAGTGGATAGGGTGAGCCCTTGTGACTATGTTGATTGTGAAAATCGGCAATGTGGGGGCTTATACAAAAATTAATGTGTATTGATAATAGTTGTATGAGAATTATTCAAATTAGCACCTAAGTGATAAATTGATTATGTAATTGGGATGATTGTTGCATTCGACCATGAATTCAACTTGTCATTTGAATTGGTAGATAAATGCCGCATATTAAGTTGAGTAATTAAATTTAGTTTTAGCTTGATTTTGAATGAATATAAATTGAGATGTTCTTTATGTGTTATCCGAATTAGTTGTTGAATAAGATATTGAGCTACACTTAGTGAAAGTGTTGAATGAATATGAATTATGTATATATATGCCTTATGTATGTACCATGTACACATAAGGACATTTGGCAATATGATTAAATTCTTGTATAAGAAAGAATGATAAATTAAGTGACTCTTTGCTTGTGAATGTGAATTAGATATAGATTAAATAAGCATGAAATCGAGTCATGGCATGTTTTATTAATTAATACATATTGAAAATGATATGTGATTGCCAAATGTGATTGTCAAGTGGATAATATTAGTTAAGTACCTAAGCCAATCTATTGTTTCACTTAAGCTTAAGAGCAAAGAGGATCAAAGTCGGATAAGGGAAAAGAGAAAGTAAACGAATAGCCGTGGATATCTAGTCGTCGACCACTTCCGAGGTAAGTTTTAAGTGATTAAACGTTGAGTAAATTCAATCATAATAGAACATATTGAGTTGATTTATTAAGATATGATGGGCCATGATATGTTCTAAGCTCAAATGGTAAGTTCTTAAGTGTTTGAGCTTGGAAATTTAAGTGTAATTTGAAATAATCTGCTTAGGACAGCAGCAGTAACGTGACTTTAAAAAATCACCATAAATTTATGGACTAGAATTAGAGGCTGAATAAAACATGAAATTAAAACTTAATGAGTCTAGTTTCTTATAAAAGAAACCGTGTAAGCAAAGGAATTTCCGATAATGAGATATTTAAAGTTGTGTGAGACAGCGCAGAATGACACTGAAATCCTCTGTTCTATTTTTAGAAAATCATTATAAATTGTACAAACATTTTTAAAGGACACAATTTATATTCTATATGCCTTAGTGAGTCTAGTTTCAAATGAAATAAACTAGAACATATTTTGAATTTTTTACAATGAGAAATTTGATTCGTAGTGAAGAGTGGTCAGAATAGTCAAACAGTGAAATAGGGGAAACTTTAAGAAAAATCTGGTATTGATTGGCCGAACCAAAAATTCTGAAAATTTGTTGGATAAAATATATATGAGTCTATTTTCAGGGAAAATTAACAGCACTTCATTTGGAGTTTCGTAGCTCCATTTACGAATAATTTAATGACTGTTGCTCAGGAAAAACAGCTTGTTCTGAATTTGTGATTATGTTGTAAACCTTAATAAAACTATTTGAGTTGCTTATAAGCTATCGATCAAAAATTGGTAATCAAAGTACCAAATCCGTATTAAAGTGAAGCTATAAGCCGTAAATGACTAGTATACCTAGTCAATTTTTTTATGACGAAATTGATGTACAAGATATGTATATGTGATAAGGCCGAATGGCCAATGTGATGAATGTGAAAGTGTATATATGAGATAAGACCTAATGGCCGATGTGATGAATGTGAAAGTGTATATATGTGATAAAGCCTAATGGCCAATGTGATGAATTTGAAAGTGTATATATGTGATAAGTCCGAATGGCCAATGTGATGAATGTGAAAGTGTATATATGAGATAAGACCTAATGGCCGATGTGATGAATGTGAAAGTGTATATATGTGATAAAGCCTAATGGCCAACGTGATGAATGTGAAAGTGTATATATGTGACAAGGCCTAATGGCCGATGTGATGAATGTGAAAGTGTATATATGTGATAAGGCCGAATGGCCAATGTGATGAATGTGAAAGTGTATATATGAGATAAGACCTAATGGCCGATGTGATGGATGTGAAGGTGTATATATGTGATAAGGCCGAATGGCCAATGTGATGGATGTGAAAGTGTATAAATGTGATAAGTCCCGAAGGGCATTTGTGCCAGTACTATATCCGGGTTAAGATCCCGCAGGCTTTATGCGGGAATATTATTCTGAATTAATGTCTGTAGGCTTCGTGCTCGTACTATATCCGGGTTTTGAAGACCTAAAGATTCAAGTAAGACTTTGATATTGAGTATCCGTAGTAAGTTACCATCAAATAAGTATTACGTATTTAAAGATGTCCAGGTACGTATTACTTACTCGTCGGTGGATTGATTTCAAAGTGAATTATTAGTATCAAAAAGGTATGTAAATGTGATCAATATTATAACTTCAAATATGAGAATGATCTAATTGGTAATGGTATGCTTGTATAATGAAGTATGGGATGAAATATTCTTATATATTAGTGCATATTCTGCCCAAAGGCCTTATGATTTGAGTACGGGTTGGGTTCAGCTAGATGTGCCAGTACAAGGTAAGGATTATATTCTATAAACTTACGTATATGTAATAAGGAATATGTTTGGTTCTTTAGGTGCCTATAGTAATTTAGTACTTGTCATGTTGAAATACTTGAAAATAAGGATGTGATTATGAACAAGTGGAAAGGATTATTGAAAGTTGTAAATTGATGAAGAATGTGCTTACCATATGAATCCATCTTCAGTTGATGAAGAATGTGCTTTGGAAATATTCGACCATCTAGGTCACTATTGTACGAAAGTATATATATGTGAGAGTTAAGTGATGCGTTTATTGATATTATAGTTCGAGATGAAGCTCTAGATTAACTTCATCGAACAGTTGAAATGAATGACCAAAGATATTGAATGAAAACACTTTGTGACTTAAAGCTTAAGGCTAAAGAAAGGCGAACTAAATTATGTGAAATTTTGGTTAGGTATATTGGGTCAAATGAGATTTTATCTAGATTAAGTATATGTGAAAAATGTCATTGATTCAACAAAATTATTGTTTTGCTTAAAACTTACTAAGCTTACGAAAGCTTACTCTGTTCGTTCATGTTTTTGGTCTGTAGGTTGTGGATTCTGACTACTAGCTCGGGGATCGTCAGCACTTCATCACACTATTTACCATTACGGTAGCCATGAGATTGGATTATCTTATGGCATGTATAGAATAGACTACTAGCGAAAGAATAATTTGGTTATTGTATATAAGCCATGCGAAAATGACATCTTTTGAATGTTTACTTATAGAAGTTTACATTTTATCCCTGGCTGTGTTTAGTGTTTATCCAAATGAATGATCTAAAAAAAAAATTTACCGTTCTGTCATGAGTTACAAGTCTGGTAATGCCCCTTACTTATTCCGGAGATGGTTACGGGATAGGGGTGTTACAATACCCTTGTGGGGTAAAATTACCATTTTGCCCCTAGGGTGTTAAATGACTGTTTTGCCCTTGTGGGCAAGTGACTGACTTAGAATGTGTGGTTGACGGATTTGATTGTGAATATATGTTGGTAATATGAATGACTTGACTGTGATTGTTTGATTCAAATATGGGCATGACATTCTACATACGTGACATGTTGCATAGGTTGGGATTTTGTACGGAGGAAGATCTGATCTGTTAGGATTGCATGGTTGCTTGACGACTGTGGATCCACCGAAGGCTTAAGAGCCGCATATTTGTACTGATTTGATAAGGTCGCACGGGTCACCCGAGACGACTGTGGACCGATCGATGGCTGAGTACCGATCATGTTACCGAAGGCTGTGTGCCAAACGTATTTACCTAAGGCTATGTGCCAATATATGATTGTTGACGACTCTGTGTCGATCATATTTACTCAAGGCTGTGTGCCGACTATATTACTGTCGCTGATGGCTATGTGCCTAACATGATACAGCTACCGATAGCTTAAAGCCAATTATTCTGATTATGGCTTTGCGCCAACCTATATATGGCTTTGTGCCAACCTGATTATGGCTGTGTGTGTCATTATTGTAGGCTCCGTACCGATTATAGACCCATTATCGATGGCTTTATGCCACGTATTCTGTTAAGTGGCTTTACCACATTATTTGACTCTGGTGGCTCTGCCACAATATTTGTATATGGTGACTCTGTCACAATATCTGTTCTGGCAACCATGCTGCAAATTCTGTGGTGTGTAGCAGATGGGTGGATTGAGTTGTCTCCCCACATGGTGTAAGGTTGGTACGGGGGTGTATACGGATGGATTGGGTTGGGATTGCATTTAGATTCTGATTCTGATTCTGTTATCTATACTAATTCTGATTCTGTCACCTAATTCTAATTCTGATTCTGTCACCTGATTCTGATTCTGATCCTCATTTTGATTCTAGTTCTGATAATGTTTCTTATTTTGTAATGGACTAAGGCCCATCTGGTACTGTCTGTTGTAATGGGCTAAATGTAACATCCAGAAATAGGGCCTAAACGGAACAGTGGTTGCGAAACCACAAATCCGAGGTAGAAAAATTTATTTTATTATTATTTTGAGGTTCATGATATGATTGCATGATTGTGTGAAAATTTCGTGATGAAATTCTATGCATAAAGTGCTTAAGTTGAGATTAGGGACTAAATCGAATAATTTGCAAAACTTGCATTATAGAAGTTTTTAGTATGAAATTGCTTTGGAATATTAATTAGGAGGGTTTAAATAAAAAATTGACCAATTTCTAAGTTCATGGACAAAATAGGACATGGATGGAATTTTTGAAAGTTTAATAAGGAAGGGCATTTTGGTCATTTGGATATTAAATGAAATAAAAAGGGAAAAATAACACAAAATTCATCATCTTCTTCATTAGCACGAAATTTCAAGGGTTCTCCATATCTAGGGTTTGTTTCAAGCTTTCAAGCTCCATAGTAAGTGATTCCAAGCCCCGTTTTTAATGTTCTTTACGTTTTCAGAGTCCCGGTAGCTCGATAAAGCTTATGCTAGCAATAATTTAAGTTAGGGTTCATATTTGGAAAAATACCCATAGGTGAAAAGTGTTTATTTTGATGTTTTTATGATAGAATATGAGGTTTTAAATTATGTTAGACAACTTGTGCTACTCGGTTTTAAGTGAAAACGAGTAAAAGGGCTTAATCGGTAAAAATACCTAATAGTCATAAGTACATCTTAGAGTGTGAATTTGATGTTGTAATAGAAGGGAGAAATGATTAGCATGTCATAAAACATAAGAAAATAGGATGAAGTTTAAATTACGAGCCTTGGGGCAAAAGTACAAATATGTGAAAGTTTAGGGGAAAAAATATAATTTTTCCAAAGTTTGGGTCAAGGAATGTTTTGATAAATGTGAATATTAAATAAGTTAAATTTGCTATTATAGATCAAGAAGAGTGAAATTCAGGAGTAGATCGGGGAAAAGAAAAAGTAAAGGACTAAATTGTAAAGTTTAGTCACATTTTGTATCGAGGTAAGTTTACAGTAAATAAATGCAATATTCTTTTATTTTACATTATTATTGTCAATTTCCAGCATTTATATACTTATTTTTTGAGAATATTTAAAGTCGAATTAAAGGCAAAGTGACAGAGAAAAAGCATTAGGAAGCCCCGTTTGAACCTTAGGAATGTTAGGATATTGGGGTTGACAGGACAGGACAGGACAGAAATGAGCCATGTAAGTCCATATCAGATATATGGCTTTGGAGACAGGAATGAGCCATGTAAGCCCATATTAGATATATATATGGCATTGGAGATAGGAATAATTCATGTAAGTCCATGTCGAAGACATGGCATTGGTAGGATATTGATAGACAGGAACGACCCTAGTATCCTTAGTATTCCGAGTGGTTCAACGGGTCATTGTACACGTTAAATTATAGTGAATTATCAGCAAAAGGGAAGGTAGATTATATTTATGAATAGTGAAAGGTCAGGTAAGAAAGAAGGTAAGTGAGTAAAGAAGAAGGTAGAAAATGAAAAGTAAAGAAAGTTTATGAGGCTAGGTGACATTATGTATAATTATTCATTATGTTGAATGTTGTAATTTATTTGCTTGTAAGCTTAATAAGCCTAGTGCTTTCTCTCTTTATTTTCTTTTTCTTATAGTTTTTATCAAGTCACTCGGGGATCGAAGGAAATGTCGGAGACCCGATCACACTATCGAAGAAATCACATTGGTATAGTTAGACGTTTTGTTTTGTGTATGGCATGTATAGGAACTTGGTTTCTTTTGATATGATATGATCAATGAATGATGTGTAAATACTTGCTAGTGATTAGCTAATAGAATGGCTGATGATATACATGTTTAATAGTATGTATGATTAAGTAGTAACTATCACATGAAAACTATGAAAAATGTGAAAGTAACTTAAAAATGGATTCAAGTATCAGAAATAACGTGACTTTGAAAAATCACAAAAAAAAATTTAGAGACATGGTTTGATGGTGAATAATATATGAAATTAAATCTCATTGTTTCTATTTTCATATGGAATAAACAAAACATGTAAAGGTTTTGTATTTTATAAGATATCTGAGTTTTAGTGAAATAGGGCCAGAGCGATTTCTGGATCCCCTGTTCCAACTTTGGAAATTCACCATAAATTTTACAAAAAATAATTAGGTGGTTTACTTTATATGGTTAGAATCCTTATTGAATCTAGTTTTAATAGAAACAAACGGTATAGTCATATGAATTTTGTACAGGGAGAAAAGTGGTTCGTAGTAAGTAGAGGCCAGTGGAGTTGAATTCTGAAATAGGGGTAACGTTAACTAATAAACTGTACTAATTGGCTAAGTCAAAAATTCTAGAAAAAAAATTTAGTAGATAGATATATGAGTCTAGTTTCAGGGAAAAATTACGGATCTTAATTTTGAATTTTGAAACTCGAGAAATGAATTTTTAAGCAACCATGATGCAGAAAAACAGTTTATTCCGAATATTAAAATAAGTGGTTTAGAGTTGTTTAAAAGGTAAGATAAGTTTAGTAACACCTCAAGCTTGACTCCGGTGACGGTTTCGGGCGTGGGGGTGTTACAGCTAAGGCCTAATTGATACTGAAACTATAAGTAGGGCTGGGACCAGACTTTTAATTCTTTTATATGACTGACTGTTCCTTTTATATAGTAAGGGATTTTACACTGAGTTTTCGTAAACTCACCACGTTTATTAACCTTTCAGGTAATTTCCAGCCTTAGACGGATCGGAGCTGCGAGGGGCTCGGAGGAAGCCACACACACTATTTATGTTATAGTTTTGATTATTACTTTTAAATGTTTTTATGTGGGTTGTAGTAAAGCCGTTGTAATTTTCTGGATTTCAAATTTGGAATTTTATTTATTGTTCTTATAATTGCTAGTACTAGAACACGGTTTTCCAAAGCAACCACTGTTGTTCAAAACATCACGTATCCGCAATTATTTTTAAATTAAGCTTCCGCAACTGCCAAGATTTTTACAAAGTTGTTAAGAATGTTATTCAGCTGAGGTTTTCTAACAGGGTTTAAAAAGGGTATAAGTTTTTAATTATTAAGAAGGGTTTTTAATGGAAACATGGTTTTCGAAAAACACTTCAATGTGACACGCTAGATTCGAGCCAAACTTCCAGGCCGGGTTTGGGATGTTACATAACCAAAGGCCATATTTCCTTACAAAGAACCATAGATAGATCAAATCCTCTCTCTTGAATGAATGTCTTTCCTTTTGACATTCAGATTCAAAAAACTAAAGGGATTTTGACTCATCAATGGTTTTGTTTCAATAGTTTGCCTAACTTTTTTAGGAGGCATATTTAGTTCTGCTAGTTAATAACACTTTTTAAGCAAATAGTTTTAATGGAATAGTAAAATTTGAGTTAAGAACCCTTAATCTTGTGTTTAAACATTGGATTCCTTGTCACCAGTGTTTCTCTTTCATTCCTCGCCATGTTTCCTTCTTTTTCCTGCACCAAATAATCCTAAAAGAGGAAATTTGTAACAACCCATTTTTAGTGGTGTCGAAAATGGTGATCTCAGGACCACAATTTCGATGAGAGAGTAAATATTTTAATATTTATTTAAGATCTATAGGGTTACAATAGTGTCACATTAAAGTTTCATTAAGAAACTTTGAAGTTTAGATAGTTAATTAGGTAAAAAGGACTAAATTGTAATAGGAGCAAAAGTTGAATTCTATTAGTTAAATGAGTTATTTGACTATGGATGTAACCTCCCAAACCTGGCCTAGCCATTATGGCTAGACTGAAAAGGCTACATTAGCCACTAAAATGGCTAAACTAACTTACGTTACGTTTGAAAACCTTAAATAAACTCATTTTAGAGAAAATCATAGTTGTACTTTAAGTTAGCTTAAAAGCATTCATTCATTTGGTCGTGTATACCTAGGATTCATTTTATTGTTGATAGTGTTGTTTTAGAAAAATTGTTTGTTTGTCGCTCTTCTTTTTAAAAAAAAAACTCAATGTTAAACTAATGTAGCGGAAAAACCATTTTTCAAGTCATTTTGGAAACTTAGTTGCCTTATCGATTTGTTTTTCAAAAACGGTTCCTTTGCAATGCAACAAAAACTAGGGAATATCATACATTATCTAGTTATCATGCTTGAGTAATCCATGTTTGCAAAAATTTCAAAAGAAAAGTTACCAAGCCACAGACTAGAAGTCATTAAAAATTACAAACCAAAACCAATAGAGATTGATTAATACTTATTAAAAATAGTCTGAGGTCCAACGTGATTCTCTGAATGCCAAGTTTGGTCCTAATTTTGAGGTTTACCTAAAAAGTTAAACATTATTAGGGGGCGAGCTTCTGAAAAGCTCAGTATGATTCGAACAATTATTTAAAGAAACATGAATATGAAATGTAGTGAAACAGATTAGCTTTAATACAAGAAAACAAAACCATCATAGGAATTTCATATCATTATATAGCCATTATCAAATTGATGTCAAATGGTGTATAAGCACGGGACATCATTCATTCGAGTAACAATCATTAATTTCTATACCATTCAATACAACACATATCATAAATAAATTACATTCGAATATGTTGTGAGATAATGCAATGCAAAAAGGTTCCTACCCATACCGCCTACTACACACCATGAATTCCCCAAAACTTGTCATCCGAACTCTAAAACATTATGGGCTTAAGGCCATTGTGGTTAAAACCATCGATACCAATATGCAGAAAATTTTGCCAGTAAAAATGTGATAAATCACCATACCCATCAGTACTCAAGGTACAGTGCACTGACTACAAATAATGTAGACTTAATATGCCACCGGTACTCCACGGAACTCCTCCGTCAACTACAAAATCCCAACCCAATGCATATGCAGTATGTCACACAATCTCATACATAACCATACCTCAATACTTTTCACATTCATTTGACATGCTCAGCATGTCCTCAACAATCACATACTTTTATTAAATGGAAATAGTGTTCCAATCTTTCAAATTACTAATGTGTTGGTATCAATCAATATCGTTCAATTTCACATACTTTACGGATTTTCATTGTGCATAAATAACACCCTTTTTAGTATACAATTTAACAAATATCTCATGCATTTAAATTATACATAAGCTTAATATCTTAACACATTATATCATTTAGTCAAACATTCTCATATCTCATAACTCAAATATGCAATTACAAACTCAATCAAACATTCATATTATCAAACTAGCAATTTTGCCAATATTTCAATCTTTTAAGGCTAGAAACATACTTGGTTCGGCCACTCACAAAATCAATAATTTGACTATTAATCCAATCTAATCAGCAAGATAATTTATCAAATATAACATGATATTTAACATTTTCAAACAATTTTATGAGTTTAGGACCCATACCTTATTTTTCGCTTCATCGCAGCACACTAGCGAATCTTCCAATTTTCCTTAATAATTTCTTAAATGAACCTAAACCAAAATTCAGTTTAAATTCAAACAATTTACCATTAAACCAGCCCCAAAACAACCAATTATGAGCTCAAACCAATCGTTGAAATTATAACTATTTTATGAATCCAAACTAGTTAGATTCCTTACACTGTATAGATGCGAACCATACGTACAATTGTTCTTTGCCTTTATAGATGATTTAGGGTGTTTGAGTCAGCAGCTAATTCAATAATATACTGGAAAACAAGTAGCTAGTTAATGATTAAATTCCTTCATTTAATCAATTCATAATATTTACCCCAAAACTATGTCGAAATAACAAACTAGTTATCCTTAATTGCGCTTACCTTTCATGTAACACCCCAAACCCGGCCTAGATGTTATGGCTGAATCTGGCGTGTTGCATCAAAACGTCATTCAAGAATCGAGTTGCCGTTAAAATTTTATTTCTAAAATTAAAACCTTTTGTACGGGGTTAGCAAATCATCTTGTCACAAACATTTGCTAAAATATTTGTCTTTGGAATATTAATTCAATTTAAATCTTAATATAAGAAATCAAAAGCCCACTTAAAACTTAAACCCACTATGGCCTTATTACATAATCCAAAACCCAATATGAAATTTAAAATAAATAAAGCCAAGTTGCAGATCCACTGTAATCGTCTAGCCACCTCCGAGTCCCTCGCGGCTCCAAATCGTCTAAGTCTGGGTATTACCTACACAGTTAGGCAGAAAGGGTGAGTTTGCGAAAACTCAGTGTGTAATCTCTTAAAAATAGAAGCGGTCAGGTATACGATATGCAGAAACAGACTGGGTCTGAGCCCATCATAGAAATAGTATCAGGTGGGCCTTAACCCAATAACAGAATCAGGTGGGCCTAAGCCCAACACAGAATCAGTATCAGATGCAGATATGCAGATAGATTCCCAACCCAGTCCAACCAACACACCACCTGTACCAACCAATACACTATGTGGGTATAAAATTGACCCACCCAGCCAACACACCAAGCTTAGCACCGGTTACGGTACTAAGTCAACAGAACGACTCAAAACCGTAGACAGAACGGCTAAAGACCGTAAATATCGTAGTAACGCTGCCAGTCAACAGAACGGCTATAAGCCATAAGTATCACAAAAAGGCTGAAAGCCTTGTACAGAACGACTACGGGCCATACATTTCTTCCGCCTATAATAGCCTAACCCCATACAGTATGTCATGTCATAAATATTACATGCATGCAAAGTTATACTCAATACAATCATGAATGTAAATCATAAGCACATCAGTCATACGGAACATAAGGGCATAAGCGTCATTCTACCATACAGGGGTATTACGGTCATTTTACACTACAAGGGTATTTCGGTGATTTTACAAACCAGGGTCTTAATGACCCAACAAAAGGTCCACCATTGCCTCGAGTGACTTAAGTAACCTAAACAGACATAACGGTGCAAATGGGCCTAAGGCCTATTATTTGGCCCAAGTGGGCCCACACCCTCGTGTGGCCTATTTAGCCCAAATTTAGATACGACTATCTGACCTACATAGCCCAGTCCAATAATTATCACAAGTTACAGATTTAATCCATGTAGGGCCCACGAACCCATTGGGCCCACATGGCTCAAAACTACCTAAGTCGTGTGCGCGACATGACAAGTCTATCTACGTCCCACTTAACAGTGAAGTTTGCCGACGCAGGCCCATAGGCCTAGGCCCATGAGATCGCTCATGGTGGCCTTCCTCGACGTACACCCAGATTTCGTTGGCTCGGTTTACCCCACGAGTGATCGCACGCTCAAATAGAGTTCCAGTCCAACTCCACCTCCTACACAACTCAAACAGCAAAATAAATACTCCATTGTGCATCCCAAGACTTGAACCTTAGACCTCAAAGTTACACAACACGCCACCTTGCCACTACACCACAAGGCTCTTTGTGTCACCATTTTAGCCTCAATTAATTTTAAGGTCTATAGGCCAAAGTCTAGGTTCCTTTAAAAGAAAAACCAAAATAAATTGCAAGAGCCAATACTTGAACCCAGGCTCCCTTGCAACCTTAATGACGCCACCACCACTAGACCACATGCTTCCTTGTGACATTTATTTAACAATAATTTAAAAGGCCCCCATCTAAGCATCCAAGGTTTTATTCATTTAAAACCAAAATTTTTACTAAAGCCCAAGTTTGAACCCAAGATTTCTCCAACACTTCTCAAGGCCATTAACCACTAAAGCAGACATTTAATTGTGTCATTTCCTTGCAAAATTAAATACTTATATACAACCTCCTTACGGACCATACTTAAGGCCCAATACTTCTAAGCCCAAATTCGGGGCGTTATATTTCATGATTTGTAGGATCCAATTGGCTAATTGATCAAGAATGTCTCTCCCTAATTAACATGTGATTAAAGGCTTATTAGGAGGGTTCAAGAACACAGTTTAAGGCTGGAAAAATATGTGACAGACCCAAGAAACAAAACAACCCCTTTCTTGCACATAGGCACACGTACCACCATCCATGATGGCCAAAAATTGGGGTTGAATTTTAAAATGGCTTGAGATCTCATTACAATTTGAAAAAAATACCTTTGAAATCATTTAAAATCCCCAAAATTAGAGATCTAGAAATATTGGTTTTTAATTGACAAGATTAATCAAGCAATTGAAGAGAAAAGAGATATTACCCAAGCTAGTTGAGAGAAATGACAATGACACTTTCTTAGCAATGTTCGGGACCGATCTTGGGGTTTAAGATTTTAGATTTGGCACTAATTTAGATGAGGATAAATGGAATCAATAGAGCAAATGAGATGGTGTACAATCTTGATGCAAAAAGAAGAAGAAAGAGATGGTGTGTAGGCGACGACACCAATGTAAGAAAGAAAGAAAATTGAAGAGAAGATTAGAGGAAGAAGGTGAATGGCTAGGGTAGGTAAAAATTAAATTAAAGGCTGAAAAGTACAATAAAAATTTGTATTTATACTTAGGGTTCAAGAGTATGGATGACATACACATTAAAAAAAAGGGATTTTGCAAAATGTAATTATTTTGCAAAACAAAGAATTTGAACTTGGGACCTTATTTACTTTACATGCTTTCTTATATTTCTATTAACTAGTAGGCTTCTTCCTTATTCTTGAAATAATTTTGCAATACTTATTTTCAAAACAAGGCAAATTTTGCAAAATAATAAAAATGGTGAGAAAGAAGGGATTTGAACTTGGGTTTTAAGGAATGTTTCTCTAACACTTAACCAACAACCAATACCTTGTTTATTTCTTAAAAATGAATAGATAATCTGACAAATTAAGACATCAGCACTCTATCTAAATTCACAAACTCGGTTCTACTAACCCCCGATTTTTGGGATGTTACAATGGAAAGGAAAACTAATGAACTTAGATGGTAATTATACCATATATGTTAATAGTGGACAACTATGAACATGTTTATGCTAGTATTTAAGTTATAACATAATGGAAAAAGAGTAAATAATTAAAAACATATAAAATAAATAAAACAAAGGCTATCATCTTCTTTCTTTTTTTTTGTTTGTTCAACTGAAAATACCATTGAAGAACGAGTTAGAGGTTTCGGCTAGACTTATTTCATTGCATGGTATGTGCTTGAGTCTCTTTTTTTTTTAATAATTTTTATGTTTTTGAACTCATTTTAGCTTAAACTAATTAGCCCGAGTGTTAAATTGCAAAATAGGTTGAGGGATATGCCATGAATTAAATTGATGTGGTTGTGATGTTACTTGATAGTTTATTAATTTTGATTGTTAAATGACCATGATTTGTTTAGTGGATTTTTATGAATGTAAGGTTTAGGGATTAAATTGTTTAATTGAATATTTTCATGTATATTGTATGAAATAATGGAAAAATGTAGAATCAGTTATCAACGGTTCAAATTAAAATGGTTAAATTTCAAGTTACAAGCTTAAGGACTAAGTTGTGAAAAAGTTAAAATAGGAGGGGTAATTTTGTAATTTCATGACAATATGAATTATAGATTGAATTGAATGCTAGAGGTTATTTGAAATACTTAATTGAATGAATTTATTTATTTAGATCAAGATAAGCAACAACATGACTTAAATCGGGGGAAATCAAAAGCTTTGGATTAGTCTCCAACTCTACTTTTGCGACTATAGTTATTGAGGTAAGTTCTTATGAATTATAATCTTGTTAATGATAGTTTAATTAATTATCTGTTATATTATGTTAGTTATAAAATGACTTGAATATATATATCGATGTTTTGAATAATTGAAAGTTAAATAATCCCATTTGAACCTTAAGAATTCTTAGGATACGAATGACATGTCATTAGAGATTTCATGTTTCGGGTGCTGGTCTTGAATGTCCTACCGATGGATGAGGTCCTGCATTTGTTGCAGATTCTCCATAGCTCGTATGAGTAGCATCGTGTAGCTAATATTCTAACCCACAGCTCATATGAGCAGGCCTATTTCACAGTTCGTGTGAGCACTATTGAAAAGAAAATGTTACAGTTATAAGGAAAAACGCACTATGTGTGAGCATTCTCGAGTATCCAATGTAATTCTAGATGGTTCAACGAGTAAGTTAAGGTTAATGGCAAGGCATGTATAAAATTGGATAATTTTTCATAGCTTAAGAAAAGGTAAATTTAATGGATGCAAATGATTTGAATGGAACAAAATAAGTATGTGATGAATGATATGTACATGGAGATTCACTTATGATATGGTTAATTTGCGATATGTATTATGCATGAGCTTACTAACTTGTGAGCTTGATGGTGTATATAGGATTTTATTAAGCTTATGAATATGGTAATGATGTTAAGCATATTTCATAAAATGAGTTTAAAAAGGGTAAGTTCATGTTTGAGTTTATACGAGCTTACTAAGTACTAGTTGCTTGCATAGTTATTTTCCTTTGTTTCGTAGATTGTTAGAAGCTCGATCGGTTGGAAAATTTTCAGAGTTCTATCACACTATCTAGCAATCACTTTGGTAGTTTTCGAGTTATTTTGGCTAAGGTTATAAATGGCATGTATAGGACTTTTTATAGTGGAAGTTTTTTAATATGCCAATTAAATTGGTAAATATGTCTTTTATGTATACATTTTTTTGTTTGAACTTATGGTGTTTTAGCAAGTTTATGCCCTTTGGTTACATTTAAGTCCTTTGTATATGGTGTGGTTGGTTTGTTTACATATTAAAAGCCACATGATTATGGTCATCTTGGCATGTTATTATGAAAGGTGAATGGTTTGACAATTGATGTCATTAGGTAGCTAAATTGACTATGTTTTGTGCTTGAGATGTGGCATTATAGCCTTGTTTTGATTGAAGTTGTTTTAGTACAAATGAGGTGCCTTTGAATGGCATATTTGTTAGGAGAATTAGATTGAATGGATTGGTATGTTTTTATGTGTTTGAAATGTATTTAGTTCTATTGAATGTATGCACAAATGGAGTAGATTGTTGGGCAAGTTTTAAATTTAAAATGCCTTATTTTAGGGTTAAATTATGGAGCACGGCCTGGGACATGGGCTGTCACACGGTCGTGTGACATACACAGCCTGATTTCATGGTTGTGTGTCACTTTTTATTTCAGGTATAATTATCACATGGTTTAAGACATGACTGTGTGTATCATCTCAGTGAGTCATATGGTCTGGCACACGGTTTGCAACACGGCTATGTGTATCAAGTCAGTGAGTCACACAGTCTGGCACATTGTCAGACACGGTTGAGTCACATACTCGTGTCTCAGGCTGTGTGGACATAAATTTTCCTAAAATCAAGTCATTTCCAACGCCAAATCATGCATATACCTATAGGCCTTTTGTGCACATAACCAAGACATAAAAAACTTACCAAAACTTACATATAATGACCAATTCAAGAGTCCTAAATCAACCAACAAATATGTCGTTCAAGGTACCTCAAATACATTCATCCAAAACTTACCTAAACATGTATATGTTACCATATTTTAATCATCCACATCTAACTCAATACCTTTCCAAAACATACCATATCTTAACCATATTCAAACTAATTCAACACATACCATTTGAACCATTCAAACATGCAACATAACATAGCCACATTGACACAAACTAGCAAGGCATCAAATGTACCAAACCAAAATAATTTATACATACCAAATCATCAACTAAACATCTAACTAAACATCACAATAAGTCCACCTGTAACACCCCTTACCTGTACCCGAGACCGGGATAAGGTACGAGGTATTACTGGACGGACATACAAACATCCAACAAAAATGCGGGTTATAAAATTTCAATTCCATCATTTTGTCCCTTATATGGGCTTATGAGGCCTGAAGCATACATTTGAAGTGGTCCGAGACTGAACCGAGAACGTATGAAAAACTTAAGAAAATTTTTATGCTCTAGCCTCACACGCCCGTGTAGAGGCACACCACATGCCCGTGTGCTTGGGACACACCCATGCCCCTAGCCCATGTGGGATCCTAAAATTTATTTAATTCAGTTCAAGGTGCAGTGGTGTTCACACGGCCTAGACACACGCCCGTGTCCCTCACACGGCCTAGACACGCCCGTGTTCAAAAACCTGGACATTCTATTTATGATGTCATCATTCATTTAGGGACACACAGCCAAAGCACATGACCGTGTGGTCTACCCATGTGTCAAACACAGATGAGACACACGGCCGTGTCTCCAACCCGTGTAGTTACTACAAAGCATGCAACATGGAAATTTTGGGGTGCAGGGGACACACGACTGAACGACACACCCGTGTGGGCTGCCTGTGTGTCACACACGGTTTAGACACCTATTCATGTGTCCACTCATGTGGACCATTTGGAGGCTATCTTCCAAGCCATTGGTCATCCAAGAACCCTCATGTACTCCACCATGCTTAACATCCTACTATCTAGCATAGACCACAATCACATACATAATTTGGCATGCAATCAAAAGATAATTATAAGAAAACACTCCAATTAACTATATGGACCAATTCACTTGGCCATATACAAAATAATCATACCAATTAGGGAAACATTACTTTGGGCTAGCCACATGACATGACACATATACAAAACAACAATCACCTATACATGTCATGACTCAAAATAATCAAATGTATTATACCCAAAGTTTAGTTGATAGTGTGACCTGAGCTCCGATGTTCTTGATCCTTTGAGCTAGCTTGATAAATCTAAAAGAAATAGAAAAGGGAGGAGTAAGCTATGAAGCTTAGTAAGTATACATACAAATAAAGTAAATCTTAATTAAACCATAGAATATTATTTACACCTTTGTCACTTTTTCATACTTTTCATCAAACATGTGATCTAAATTTTCTTTATAAACATAATACATAAACACATATATTGCCATGGATGATCATAGTCCTATAAGTACACAGATTAAACACATACCTTTGCTCCCCTGTACACATATGCATTTTACTTAGTTTACATTCGAACCTCGTATACATTACCCGCTGAACATTTGGAATAACAGATAGGATACTCGGATATAAACGCATCGAAGTGCCATAATCATGACATAGCACGCCTCTCAATAGGGCTACATATGAGCACCCAGACCTAGCATGCATCACATTACCACGCCTCTCAACAAGGCTACATAAGCTCCCAGACCTAGCGTGTACCACATAATTACATGCCTCTCAACGGGGCTACACAAGCTCTCGGACCTAGCATGTATCATGTCATCAAACGAGCTCATACATACATAGCTAACATTCTCAGAATGTTGGCCTTATAACACATGACCTTATCATATACAAATGCTAACATGGCAACACTTGTAACATAAGAATAGAACATCAAAACATATTATAGCAACAAGGTAACCAAATAATATATTAATTATCCATATGTTATTTAAACATTTAAAACATTAATTAAGGTATTTATTTGTACATGTACTTACCTCGGTACAAAATATTCGAAATCGTGCCTATGCCTCGTACACCTTGTTCTTGCCTTTATCAAGACTCGGTTCTCGTCTTTCTTGATCTATCATAGCAAATTTAGCTCATTAACTTCATACATTACTCAAATCGACCCTTAATTCATGCTTTGATAAAATTATCGTTTTTACCCCTAAACTTTCACTTATTCACAAATTAGTCCTTACGCTCGTATGAAGAAATGCAAGTGATTTTTCGGTTACCCAAGCCTAACTGAATACCTCTTGTACTTAAAGCAGCCAATACTTTCCTTCATTTCACACTTTTCTACCCATTCTCATAACTTTTACAAATAAGTCCGTTTTAGGGTTTCCATGCAAATTATCTTAACAAAAGTTGTTCTCCATACCTTAAACTATCATATTCTTCCATAATCCACCAAAATACATCTAACTCATGCATGGGTAATTTTCTAAAAATAAACCCTAGCATGAAATAAGGATAGAAATGAGGAGAGCAAGTTCCAAGGATGTCAAAAATACAAAGAACATTAAAAACGAGGCCAGGATTGACTTACTATCAAGCTTGAAAGTTGAAGAAACCCTAGTTATGGTACCTTTGAATTTTCGGCAGCAACATGAGAAAGATGAGCTGATTTTTAGCTTTTTTTCCCTTTTTAATTCATTTAATATCCAAATGACCAAAATGCCCTTACTCACTAAATTTACAAAAATTTCCATAGATGTCCATATTTGTCCAAAAATTTAGAAATTGGGAAAATTGCTCTTTAGGACCTTCTAATTCTTATTTCAAAACAATTTCTCACAAATTGCACCTAAAACCCAAGTTTTGTATCTTATTCAATTTAGTCCTTATTTTGTAATTGGACACTTTATTCTTAAAATTTCCTCATGAAACTTTACCACATGCATAATCTTATATTCTAAATCTCATAATGATCAAAATCTAAATATTTTAACGTCGGATTTATGGTCTCGAAACCATTATTCCGACTAGACCATATTTCGGGATGTTATAATTCTCCCCCTTGACTTTTGTCCTCGAAAGTCTTACCTGGAAACAAATTCGGATACTGACTTCTCATAGTCTCCTCGGGTTCCCAAGTGGCCTCTTCGACTCCATGTCGACGCTAAAGTGCTTTCACAAGAGCCACACTTTTTTTCCTCAATTGCTTAACTTCTCTTGCCAAAATCTTAACCGTTTCTTCACCATAAGTAATCACATGCGAGGGGTCTGATCGATATCGACGTAACATAGACACATGGAACACATCGTGAATTCTTTCCAACTCTGATTGTAAACCTAAGCGATAGGCAACCGGCCCAATTCTCTCAGTGATCTTGTAAGGTCCAATTAAACGAGGTCTTAATTTGCCTTCCTTACCAAATCTTAGAACCTTTTTCCATGGCGACACTTTCAAAAATACCTTGTCACCCACTTGATATTCGATTTCTTTCTTTTTTAAATCCGCACATGATTTTTGTCTATTCGATGCCGCTTTTGAACAATCTTGAATCACTTTAACCTTATCCTCGGTTTCTTTAATCAAATCAACTTCGTAAATCTTGCTTTCCTTAAGCTCCGTCCAATACAAGGGAGTTCAACATCTTCGTCCATACAAGGCTTCATAAGGAGCCATCTTCAAACTAGACTGATAGCTGTTGTTGTAAGTGAACACGACCAAAGGCAAATAAGCTTCCCAACTACCTCTAAACTCAAGAACACAACATCGAAGCATATCCTCAAGTGTCTAAATTATTCTCTCAGATTGTCCATTGCTCTGCGGGTGGAAAGCAATACTAAAATTCAGTTTTGTACCCAAAGTTGCTTGCAACTTTTTCCAACATCGAGATGTGAACCTCGGGTCTCTATCCGAAATGATCAACAAAGGTACACCGTGAAGTCTAATAATCTCTGAGATGTACGAATTAGCTAACTTGCCAAGAGAAAAGTCAGTGCATATCGGCATAAAATGAGCTGACTTAGTCAATCTGTTGACTATTACCCAAATAGAGTCCTTTTTCTTCAGAGTCACTGGTAATCCGGTTACAAAATCCATAGTAACTCGATCCCATTTCCACTCTGGGATCTTAATGGGCTAAAGTAAGCTAGAAGGCACTTGATGTTCAGCTTTGACTTGTTGACAAATCAGACATCTTGATACAAATTCAGATATGTCTCTTTTCATGCCGTTCCACTAATAAGTTTCCTGCAAGTCATTATACATCTTTGTACTCCCCCGGTGAATAGACATACTACTATCATGTGCTTCTGGCAAAATATTCCAAATTAGCCTGGCATCTCTAGGAACACGATTCTACCCCTTAATCTCAGACATCCATCGGAGTCAACCTGAAAATCAGATTCACTAGAGGACTCGCACTGAATTTTCTTAGCTTGTAATTCTTTATCAACTTTCTGAGTCTCGCAAATCTGATGAAGAAAAGTTGGCCTAGCTCTCAATTCGGAAAAAATAGAACCATCATCACATAAAATCATCGGAGTGTTTATAGCCTTGAAAGCGAACAAAGACTTTCTGCTCAAAGCATTGGCGACCACGTTCGCCTTTCTCGGATGGTAATCAATCACGAGTTCATAGTCTTTCAACAATTCTAGCCATCTCCATTGTCTTAAATTTAAGTTCTTCTGAGTCATCAAATACTTAAAACTTTTATGGTCGGTGTAGACATTGTATTTCTCACCGAACAAGTAATGACGCAATCGCGGCTAATTCTAGATCGTGTGTTGGATAATTCTTCTTATGAGGCTTTAACTGTCTAGAAGCATAGGCCACAACTTTACCTTCTTGTATAAGCACACAGCCCAGTCCATTCAAAGACGCATCACTGAAAATTGTAAATTCCTTCCCTGATTCAGGTTGTACTAGCACTGGTGCCTCCGTCAGTAACATTTTCAACTTCTCAAAACTTTGTTGACACCTTTCCGTCCACTCGAACTTGACATCTTTTTGTAGTAGTCTCATCATAGGGGTGGCTATCATAGAAAATCCCTTTGCGAACCTTCGGTAGTAACCCGTTAATCCTAAAAAGCTCCTAACTTCGATTACATTCTTTGGAGGCTTCCATTCAACAATGGCAGAAATCTTACTGGGATCAACTCGAATACTATCGCCTGAAACGATGTGGCCTAGGAATCCAACTTCCCGAAGCCAAAACTCACTCTTAATGAACTTAGCATACAATTGCTTGTCCCTCAAAATCTGTAGAACGATCTTCAAGTGTTCGGCGTGCTCTGCCTCATCTCTCAAGTAGATTAAAATATCATCAACAAACACTGCGACAAATTTATCCAAATAGGGCCGAAAAATTCTATTCATTAAATCCATAAATACGGCTGGAGCATTTGTTATTCCAAACGGCATAACTAGAAATTCATAGTGATCGTACCTAGTCCTAAAAGCAGTCTTAGGCACGTCCGCTTCCTTAACTCGAAGTTGATAATAGCCAGACCTCAGATCAATCTTGGAAAACCATGTTGCCCCTTTTAACTGATCAAACAAACCATCAATTCTTAGGAGTGGATACCTGTTCTTGATCGTTACCTTATTTAATTGTCAGTAATCGATACATAATCTCATGGAACCATCCTTCTTCTTCACAAACAACACGGGAGCACCCCATGGTGAAAAGCTTGGTCTTACAAATCCCTTGTCAGCTAGTTCTTGTAGTTGTGACTATAACTCTTTTAGTTCCGTTGGAGCCATTCTATATGGAGCAATCGAAATAGGTGCAGTCCCTGGCATCAACTCAATTCCGAATTCAACCTCTCTAACTGTGGGAAAACCTGGCAATTCCTCTGGAAACACATCCGCAAAGTCACGTACTATAGGTACTGATTCAACCTCCAACTCAGGTTCCTTTGAATTCATCACATAAGCCAAATAAGCTTTATACCCCTTTCTTAAACATTTCTGGGCATCTATTGAAGAAATTACAATCGGTGACCCACTAGACTCATCGGACCCTACCCGAAGGATCTCACTGCTTCCATGTCTTAATTCAACAACATTTCGTCTACAGTCCACTATAGCACCGTGAAGTGTCAACCAGTCCATACCCAAAATAATATCAAATTCGTCAAACAGAAACAACATCAAATCAGCCGAAAAACAAAGACCTCTAACCATCAAAGGACATTTCTTGCATATCTTATTTACTAAGACATGCTCGCCTAGCAGATTTGATACTCTAATCACAAATTCTGTAGACTCTACAAGTAAATTCATGCTACATGTCAATGTCATGCATATATACGAATGGGTAGAGCCTGGATCTATTAAAGCAAGTTATAGAAAGAAAATGTACCGGTGATCACCTCTGGCGAAGATGCTTCCTTTCGAGCACGTATGGCATAGGCTCTAGCTGGGGTCCTAGCCTCAGATCGCATAATAGTCTCTCGAGTCGTATTCTTGCTGCCAGCTCCACTATCGGTATTCTTCAGAGGCCTCCCTCTAGGAGCCAAGCCACTCTGTCTCCCGGTCTGAAGTTTCTCGCCTAGCTCAAAGCAATCCCTAACTAAATGATCTAGAGAACCACATCCAACACACGTCCCCTCATTTCTCTTATATGGACCCAGGTGACGTTTCTTGCAGTGTTGGCACTCAAATTGACAAGGCCTAGCATCATCTACACTAGCCATAGATGTAGCTTGAGTCCTAAAACTCGAGCCTTGCTTCTTACGGTTTCCATGGGAGCATCCTGTCGATGCATAAGAATGAGGAGGTACATCTCTTAATTTCTTGGATTGTGTCGGAGCTGATTTACTCATTATTCTCTTTTTAACATCTCTAGCTTCTGACTTGGCTTTCTTCTTTTCTTGCGTTAGTTCTTCAACCCTACATGCCCGTTTGGCAACTACAACGAATTCTTTAAGTTCAAGGATGCCTACTAATACCTTAATGTCCTTATTGAGTCCATCTTCGAACCTGCGGCACATCTTGGTCTCAGTGGGCACACACTCTCGAGCATACTTACTTAATCAAATAAATTCCCGCTCGTATTCTGTCACTAACATATGTCCTTGCTTAAGCTCAAGGAATTCTTTTCGTTTCTAATCAATAAACCTTTCACTAATATACTTCTTTCGGAATTCCTCCTGAAAGAAATCCCAAGTGACAACCTCCTTAGGCACTACCGAGATCAAAGTCTTCCACCAATGATAAGCATCGTCCCTCAGTAGAGAAATGGCACACTTAAGGCACTCCTCGGGTGTGCAAGATAGCTCCTCAAATACTCGGATCGAATTCTCGAGCCAAAACTCAGCTCTCTTTGCATCGCCATAGGTATTTGCTCTAAATTCCTCGGCCCCTTATTTTCTAATCTTATCTATGGGGTCCTAGCAAATCTCATGAAGTCCATGCTTCGAGACATCATAGGCACGGGTTGAGGGTTCAAAAAGGGTTGAGGAGCTGGGGCTTGAGCATTAGGGTTCGCTCTCATAAACTCGGTGTACCAGTTATTCATCATTTGGAGGAAAGCCTCTTAGCCTCCCCCATTGGCTAACTGTATTGAGTCGATCCCCCTCTGGCACCGTCCCTTGAGCGGGGGCTGGTGCATTACTCTCAACATCGTCGGCGACAGCTCGATCAGGATCCATACTATATGAAAAATACAATTTATATCATCAGGAGTTGTCACACTATCACAAATGTATTCATGGCATGTATAGCTAGACTCAAACATATGCTATGTAGTCTGAGAACCGACTAAACCGTAGTTCTGATACCAATAAATGTAACACCCCTTACCCGTACCAGAGATCAGGATAAGGTACGAGGCATTACCGGACGAACATACAAACATCCAACAAAAATACGGGTTATAAAATTTCAATTCCATCATTTTGTCCCTTATATGGGCTTACAAGGCCCTAAGCATACATTTGAAGTGGTCTGGGACCGAACCGAGAACGTATGAAAAATTTAAGAAAATTTTTTTTCTCTAGCGTCACACGCCCGTGTAGAGGCACACCACACGCCCGTGTGCTTGGGACACACCCGTGAGCCTAGCCCGTGTGGGATTCCGAAATTTATTTAATTCAGTTCAAGGTGCAGTGGTTTCCACACGACCTAGACACACGCCCGTGTCCTCGGCCTGTGTCCCTCACACGGCCTAAACATGCCTGTGTTGTTGCCTGTGTTCAAGAACCTGGACATTCTGTTTATGATGTCATCATTCATTTAGAGACACACGGCCAAAGCACATACCCGTGTGGTCTACCCATGTGTCACACACAGATGAGACACACGGCCGTGTCTCCAATCCGTGTAGTTACTACAAAGCATGCAACATGGAAATTTTGGGGTGCAGGGGAAACATGGTTGAACAACATGCCTGTGTGGGCTATCCGTGTGTCACACACGGTTTAGACACCTATTCATGTGTCTATTCATGTGGACCATTTAGATTCTATCTTCCAAGCCATTGGTCATCCAAGAACCCTCACGTACTCCAACATGCTTAACATTCTACTATCTAGCATAGACCACAATCACATACATAATTTGGCATACAATCAAGAGATAATTATAAGAAAACACTCCAATTAATTATATGGACCAATTCACTTGACCATATACAAAATAATCATACCAATTAGGGAACTATTACTTTGGGCTAGCCACATGACACGACACATATACACAATAATAATCACCTGTACATGCCATGACTCAAAATAATCAAATGTATTATACCCAAAGTTTAGTTGATAGTGTGACCCGAGCGTCGACGTTCTCGATCCTTTGAGCTAGCTTGACGAATCTAAAAGAAATAGAAAAGGGAAGAGTAAGCTATGAAGCTTAGTAAGTACACATACAAATAAAGTAAATCTTAATTAAACCATAGAATATTATTTACACCTTTGTCACTTTTTCATACTTTTCATCAAACATGTGATCTAAATTTTCATTATAAGCATAATACATAAAAACATATATTGCCATGGATGATCATAGTCGTAGAAGTACACAGATGAAACACATACCTTTGCTCCCCTGTACGCATATGCATTTTACTTAGTTTACGTTCGAACCTCGTATACATTACCCGCTGAACATTTGGAATAACGGATAGGATACTCGGATATAAATGCACTGAAGTGCCATAATCATGAGTACCCGGACCTAGCATGCATCACATTACCACACCTCTCAACAAGGCTACATAAGCTCCCGGACCTAGCGTGTACCACATAATTACATGCCTTTCAATAGGGCTACACAAGCTCCCGAACCTAGCATGTATCATGTCATCAAACGAACTCATACATACATAGCTATCCTAGTGACATGTCACTTTTATCATTACCTATTCCTAAGTTCAAACGGGATTTTCAGACTTATGTCTCTTTGTCGAACATTCTCGGAATGTTGGCCTTATAACATATGACCTTATCATATACAAATGCTAACATGGCAACACTTGTAACATAAGAATAGAACATCAAAACATATTATAGCAACAAGGTAACCAAATAATATATTAATTATCCATATGTTATTTAAACATTTAAAACATTAATTAAGGTATTTATTTGTACATGTACTTACTTCGGTACAAAATATTCGAAATAGTGCCTATGCCTCGTACACTTTGTTCTTGCCTTTATCAAGACTCGGTTCTCGTCTTTCTTGATCTATCATAGAAAATTTAGCTTATTAACTTCATACATTACTCAAATCGATCCTAAATTCATGCTTTGATAAAATTACCCTTTTTACCCCTAAACTTTCACTTATTTACAAATTAGTCCTTAGGCTCGTATGAAGAAATACAAGTGATTTTTCGGTTACCCAAGCCTAGCCGAATACCTCTTGTACTTAAAACAACCCATACTTTCCTTCATTTCACACTTTTCTACCCATTTTCATAACTTTTACAAATAAGTCCTTTTTAAGGTTTCCATGCAAATTCTCTTAACAAAAGTTGTTCTCCATACCTTAAACTATCATATTCTTCCATAATCCACCAAAATACATCTAACTCATGCATGGGTAATTTTCTAAAAATAAACCCTAGCATGAAATAAGGGGAGAAATGACGAGAGCAAGTTGCAAGGATGTAAAAAATACAAAGAACATTAAAAACGGGTCTAGGATTGGCTTACTATCAAGCTTGAAAGTTGAAGAAACCCTAGTTATGGTACCTTTGAATTTTTGGCAGCAACATGAGAAAGATGAGCTGATTTTTAGCTCTTTTTTTCCTTTTTAATTCATTTAATATTCAAATGACCAAATGCCCTTACTCACTAAACTTACAAAAATTTCCATAGATGTCCATATTTCTCCAAAAATTTAGAAATTGGGAAAATTGCTCTTTAGGACCTTCTAATTCTTATTTCAAAACAATTTCTCACAAATTGCACCTAAAACCCAAGTTTTGTATCTTATTCAATTTAGTCCTTATTTTGTAATTGGACACTTTATTCTTAAAATTTCCTCATGAAACTTTACAACATGCATAATCTTATATTCTAAATCTCATAATGATCAAAATCTAAATATTTTAACGTCGGATTTATGGTCTCGAAACCATTATTCCGACTAGACCATATATCGTTCCTAATTCAAGCCTTCGAGGCCTTAGAAACACTTTAGAAACGATTTGGGACAAATCGAAAACATTTAGAACTTTATGGAAAAAGATAGAAAATTTGACACTGTAGGGGTCACACGGCCATGTAGCTAGACCGTGTGACTCGCATGGCTGAGACACTCGCTCGTGCCTCAAGCTGTGTGGACATTCGAAATAGGAACACATGACCGTGTCCCAGCCCATGTTCGTGCCCATGTAACTTTTTGACTTGGGTCACACGGCCAAGCCACACGCCTGTGTGCCAGGCTGTGTAGCTCTCAAAATGGTCTCACTCTCGTGCGGCAAGCCGTGTGCTAGGTCGTGTAACTACCTGACTTGCAACACTTTTAAACCTACAATGGACACGCGACCGTGTTGCATGGCCGTGTGTCATACACGGTTGAGAAACACGCATGTGTCTTAAGCCGCGTGGACAAGAAATAAGCCAAATTCAAGCACACACCTACTAGCCATTTACACATACAATCAAGCCTTAAAACATACCTAAAACATGCATAATAAAACCAACTCAATAGATCATTTATCCATTCAACTAATATGCCAAAAGGCACCTCAATCACAAATTATCAAATCATCCTAAATATAAACATATTTATCCATGAATCAACCATACACAACTACCTATTTCCATACCAAGCCATATCACTATTGACTAGATACCAAGTCACAATCAAACATACCAAATTGGTCATTCAAAACATACCTTCATTTGATCATTTCAACACCAACCATTTAAACATCAAAATGCCAAAAGTTCACCAACCATAATTCCACATATATATACCAAACATAACAACTAGATCATTAATACAAATCCAGCTATACATGCTATTATAACCATGACCAAAACATCAAAAGCTACTGATATATTCGTGGGATAGTGTGATAGGTCTCTGATGAGCTTCCAAACCGAACAAGCTTCCGATTATCTATAAAACATAGGAAAGAAAACTACATAAGCATATAATGCTTCATAAGTTCATATAACATAAAACATAACTTACCATTTCATTACATAACATTAAAATTTAACATGATATAATCCAACCAATACCTTGGCACAAGCCTAAACACCAACAACAACTCATGTTAGAATACTTGAACATAATTCAATTGGATTTATCATCTTTCATAACATAACATGCTTTCCATGTATATCACCATTTCAATCTTTTTCATAAATAAATGTATTGGTTCATATTGAACACTTACCATTTCCTTTCCAATTCATGCCCTTGAATCATTTAGAATATCATCGGATACGTGGGATAGCTCACACGAAGCGTGCTAAACATATAATCACAACCTTTCTTTTCTTTTACATCGTTGCTCACACGAGCTATTAAAGGGGCCTACTCACATGAGTTGTGGGTCAAAATGTAAGCTACACAGTGCTGCTCACATGAACTGTAGAGTATCCGCAACAAAAACCTCAACCATCAGTAGGATATTCAAGACCAGCACCCAAAAATAAAAACCCTAATGACATGTCGTTTGTATCCTACAAATTCATAAAGTTCAAATGAGGCTCGATAGTCATCGTAACATCATTGGATTTACATTAATGATTTACATAAAAATCAACAATTTACATATAGCTCAAAAGATAGCATTAAAAAATTACACAATTACACGAACTTACCTCGACGATAAAGGCGTAGAAACAGAGTCGACTTATTCGAAGCTTTATCTTTACCTCGATCTAAAGTCGTACAAGGTCTATCTTGATCTAAATAAATAAATTCAATCTATTTAATACTCATTCTATTCAGTTCAGTCCAAAATTCATATTTTTGCAAAAGTATGCTTTTGCCTCTATTATTTTGATTTCTTTACAATTTAGTCCTTAAGCCCGTAAATTGAAATTCATGCAATTTCATCCCTAACCCAAGCTAGCCGAATTCATCATGAACACATACCAATTCATACAATTCATTATTTAATAATTTCACTATGCATTTTTACTATTTTTACAACTAAGTCCTTAATTAACATTTTTAACAAAAATCACTTTACAAAACTTGTCTATTTATCAAGAAGGACTCATAATCTATCATCAAACTCCATAAATCATACTAACATGATCATAGAAAAACCCTAAACCTTTGATAGTTTTGCAAATTAGTCCCTGGGCTAGGTAGATTAGGCTACAATGATCTCGAAAACATAAAAAATAATTAAAAAAGGACAAAATTACACATACATGCACACCAAAGCTTGTCGAAAGCTCAAGAACCCTAAAATGGTGTTATTTTCCTTCATAATTTTAGTAAAGAAGATGAATGAATAGAAAAGTGGAATTTTTTACTTAATTTTGACTTTATTTATTAAATTACAAATATTACCTTATTATTAAACATTAAAATCAATTAATTCATGTGCAAGAATGTCCACTAACTTTATAAATGGAAAAATTACCATTTAAATCCCTTAACCATTTAATTTCATAGCCATTAGGTGCCTTTAACTTATGGAACTCAAATTTTGCGTCTTTTATGATTTTGTCCTTTTTTTCCAAATTAAGCATGCAAACGATAAAATTTCTTAATGAAATTTTTATACGACACTACTAACATACTGTATACATTAAAATAATAATAAAATAAATATTTCCACATCAGATTTGTGGTCCCCAAAACCACTATTTCGATCTCACTCAAAATGGGTTGTTACAATACTAGCACTCAAAACATGAAATCCCTAATGACATGTCATTTTCATCCTACGCATTCCTAAGGTTCAACCAAGACTCGATAATCGTCATAGCATTGCGCTTGCACCTAGTAAAAGCATGAAGAAAAAGACAAATATGATAGCTTCTACCTAGTAAATATTATTAACCTTATTAATAATTAAAAATTACATTAACATTTTGCGCTTGCACATCCACTAGAATTCATTATGGTGTAATTACCATATAAATCCATTAGCTTCCCTTTTCATGACCATTTAGCCCTTTTAACTAATGGAACTCTACTTTTACACTTTTTAGGATTTAATCCTTTTCACGTAATTAATCATGCAAACATCAAAATTTCTTAACGAAGTTTTAATACAATTTTACTAACACCCCATAGACATTAAAATAATCATAAAATAATAGTTTATTCATCAAATTTATGGTCCCAAAACCACTATTCTGATTTTAATGAAAATGGGTTGTTAGACACACAGTTTGCAACATAGCCGTGTGTGTCAAGTCAAAGAGTTACACGGCATGACACACGACCTACAACATGGTCGTGTAATCTAAGTCAGTGAGTTACGCGGTTTAAGACACAGACTGAGACACGATCGTGTGTTTCATTGTTCAAACACTACACGGTATGGGCATGTCACATGGACGTGTGACCCCTGTTTTTTAAATTTTCAACTTTTTCTTAGATTTTCTAAATTATTTCAAATTAGTCCTGTTTTGATCTTGAACTATTATTAGGGCCCCGAAAGTTCAATTTAAGGCCCCAATGTGTATGTTTGCTGGATTTGTATGAGATTTAAATAATTAATATTAAATAGCATTATTAAAATTTTTAGATGTTAATTGTTCTGAATTTTTTATGGTAATGCTCTAAACCCTACACTGACGACCAAAAAGGGTTAGGCGTGTTACATTTAATGGTATCAGAGATACGATTTAGTCGATTCTCAGACTAAACGTAGCTAGTAAAGAGTATAGAATACATGCCATTATATAACTTGTGATAGCGTGATATCTCTTGACTTCAATTGAATTATTTTTTTTATGTAGGTAAAAGATGTCATCCAGCCGAGCTGATTTCGATGAGGTTGAAAGTAATGTGCAAGCCTCCGTTCTAGGAGCAACTAGTAGTGGGCCCGTATTTGAGGGTCAGGAAAGTGAGGTGAAAGAAGCCTTCTTCTATATAATGTCCAAATGGTTTTCTGAATCTTTTAGAATGAACCTAATGGCTCAATGACCTCCACTCCTTCTCGTACCCCAATCAGTTCGTGGTACTTCGGTTGACAAAATTCATAAGTATGGGGAGTAAGAGTTTATTGGTACTGCAGATGATGATCCAGACAATCTGAGTTCTAGTTAAAGAATATTATTAGAGTTTTTGATGAACTATCCTACTCTCTGTGATATCATTACTGAAAGACTCAACATACCAGTAGTGGAATACTTTAATAGCGGTGGTACCAAAAGATCGTGTAAATTGGGATTTCTTTCAAACTAAATTTAAAAAGAAATACATCAGTTAGATATATCTTGACAAGAAAAGGAAAGAGTTCTTAGAGTTGAAGCAAGGTCGTAGATTTGTAGCAGAATATGAAAGACAATTCGTGCAACTTAACAAGTATGCTCAAGAATGTCTTCCAATGAAAGCGATTATGTGTATTCAGTTTGAAGATGGTTTAAATGAACACATTAAATTATTGGTAGGGATTCTAGAATTGAAAGAATTTGTGGTATTGGTGGATCGAGTGCATAAGGCTAAAGAACTTAATAAAGCTAACAAAAAAGCAAATTTGGAGGCTCGTGACACATGTAAATGACTGATGGGAAAATAATTTTCATCTCCATATAAGAAATTGAAAGAATTTCATAGTCGTACATTAGCTTCAATCAAATTTTCAAGAAGAGATAAAGGAAAGCAACAATCAAGCTCGAGACCCCAGGCTACTTTTGTAGCGAGTGTTGGGAGTGTTTGAAATAGTAAGCCTGAATGTCATCAATGCAATCAACTACATTTCAGAGACTGTAGACTGAGGGATGGATCACACTGTAAATGTGGTTCCTATGATCATTTTATTCATGACTGTCCTGAAAGGTCTGATAGAGAAAAAGCTTAGAATATACGGGCGAGTAACACGATTGCGAGAGGGAGGTCATCCAGAAATAGTAGTAATACAAAAATTAGTCAAACTGGAATGAAAGATTCTACAGTTAGATCTGAAGCTCGAGCACCAGCTAGGGCCTATGCAATTGGAGCTCGTGAAGAAGATTCTACATCTAATGTGATTACTGATACATATTCTATCTTTGATACTAATGTTAATGCTTTGATTGACCCGAGGTCAATGCATTCATATATATGCATAACCTTAGTGTTGGATAAGAAAATACCTTTTGAGTTAACTGAATTTGTGGTCAAAGTAACTAATCTGTTAGGCCAGTCTGTCTTAGTTCATAAAGTTTGTAGCCCTAAAGATTCGAGATTGCAACTTTTCGGTTGATTTGATGTTATTACCATTTGATGAGTTTGACGTGATTCGTGGCATAGATTGATTAACTTTTCATGATGCTGTTGTGAATTGTAGACGAAAACAGATTTTATTGAAATGTCAGAATGGTGAAATAGTCTAGGTTGAATAAGATAGATGTAACAGTTCAGCTAATATCATTTCAGCTATGTCAGCTCAAAAATATGTCAAAAAGGGTTGTAAGGCATATCTCACTTATATACTCGATCCCAGGGCTTCAGTATAAAAATTAAAACCAGTTTTGACTGTTTGCAAGTTCTCAGATGTGTTTCTAGAAGAGTTATCTGGGCTATCGCCAGACAGAAAGGTTGAATTTGCTATTGAGTTAGTATCGGGAACTTTTTTGATATCAATAACTCCCTATAGAATGGAACCTATAGAATTGAAAAAGTTAAAAGCACAATTGTAGGAATTGATAGACAAAGGATTTTTTCGGCCTAGTTTTTCTCCCGAGGGTGCACCTGTACTATTTATTTAGAAAAAGGATGGGTCAATGCGATTGTGTATCGACTATAAATAGCTTCATAAAGTCATGATAAAAAACAAATATACATTGACGTGGATCGATGACTTGTTTGATCAACTGAAAGGTGCCAAAGACCGTTTTTAAGACCAAGTACATATATTATGAATTTTTAGTAATGCCATTTGGTTTAACAAATGCACCTGTCGTATTTATAGATTTGATGAACATAATATTCTACTTGAATTTAACAGATTTGTGGTTGTATTCATTGATGATATTTTGATTTATTCCCGAGATGAAATTGAGCATGCACAACATTTGAGGGTAATATTGCAAACTTTGCGCAAGAAACAGTTATTTGCTAAATTTAGCAACTGTGTGTTCTGGATGTGAGAAGTTAGATTTTTGGGACATGATGTATCGGCGGATGGTATTAGAGTGGATCTAAGTAAAATATCAACAACTATAGACTGGAAGCATTCAAGAAATCTTTTAGAGATTAGAAGTTTCTTAGGTTTAGCTGGGTATTATCGGAGATTCGTTAAAAGGTTTTCGATGATTACTACTCTGTTGACGAAGCTACTCCAAACAGATGTTAAGTTTGAATGGTCTAAAAATGCCAGTAAATTTTTAATCAGTTGAAAGTATTGTTGACCGAAGCCCCTGTATTGACTTAGCTAAAGTCCGGCAAGGAATTTGTGATCTATAGCAATGCTTCACTTAATGTTTTAGGTTGTGTATTAATGCAAGAATGCAAAGTGGTAGCTTATGCTTACCGTCAATTAAAACTGCACGAGAAAAATTACCTGACTTGTGATTTAAAACTTACGGCTATTGTGTTTTCTTTAAAGATTTGGCGACACTATTTGTATGGAGAGAAATTCCACATCTTCATGGATCACAAAGCCTGAAGTATTTGATGTCACAAAAAGAACTTAATTTGAGACAATGTAGATGGTTGGAGCTGCTAAAAGATTATGATTTGATCATCAATTATCATCCAGGAAAAGCTAATGTTGTTGTTGATGCTTTAAGTAGAAAATATTTATTTACTTTGCGAGCTTTGAATACTCGATTGATGTTGATTGATGATGGTTCCATTTTAGCTGAATTAAAAGTTAAACTGACATTTTTGCAATAGATTTTTGAAGCTCAGAAAAGTGATTCTGAGTTGATTGCTAAACGAGAACAAATTGAAAAGACATCTGATTTAGAATTTCATGTTAACTCTAATGGTAGTTTATATTTCTGAAGCAAGGTTTGTGTCCCAAGAAATTTTGATATTATACAGAATATTTTACATGAAGCTCACAACAGTATATATTCAACTCACCCTAGTGGTAACAAAACGTATGGTGATTTGAAACAAATGTATTGGTAGCCAGGTATGAAACGTGAAATTTCAAAGCTTGTATCTAAATGTTTAATTTGTCAGATGTAACAACCCGATTTAGGCCCTAATCAGAACTGTGGTTTTGGGACCATGAATCCGAGTTAGAAAAATATTTTAAAAATATTTTTATGTTTATTATGTGTGAATTTATATGTGTGAAATTTCCGTGACTTAATTTTGTCGTTGGAGTGTCCGATTTAATAAAAAGGACTTAATCACATAAAATGAAAATTTGATGGTTTTATGTGTAAAGGCCAAATTGTTGTTGTATTTTTAATTTGAGGTATTTAAGTTGCAATATTACCATTGGAGTTAGTGATGGACGGTGGTGACCTGTATATATAAGTTTTAGTTATTAAATAACAAAGGTTAAATATGTAAAATAGTAATTATGATAATATAATAAAACTTATAATAAAACAACCATGCATTTCATCTTTTATACATGACCAAATAACAAAAGAAAGAAAAGAATAAAGCTTAGGGCATTCGACATTATTGAAGCTTGATTCAAGGTGAGTTTTAGTTCGTTTTTGATAATTTTTATGTTTTTGAGATTGTTGCTATGTTATCTACAATGCCCACGCTTGAATTATTTATTTTGATGAATATTTTGAGTTATTCCATTGATGAATATTTGAAATATGTGATGTTAGTTGATGAAATATGAAAGATATGTTTTGGATTAACATGTTTTGTATTGGAATTTTTGGTAATTTTGACTAATTAGGACTAAATTGCAAAATAGTAAATTGAGGGACTAAAATGTAAAATAAATGAAATGTATGGACTTGTATCAATATAAGGAAGATTCGGCCTAAGCATGATATATTGAAATTTTGCATTTTTTGTGTTTTGTGAAATTTGGACTAAATAGTAAAAAGTGTAAAATGTTAGGCGTGAAAAGGTAATTTGTCCATTTATGTGTTTTTGGACTAAATTGAGTGAAAATATGCTTGAATGAGTTTAATTTGAATAAGTTTAGATCAAGAACCAAAGAAATCGGATTTGGATCAGGGGAAAACTAAAGTTGTCGATTAGCCGTCCCGTTCCTATTTTCATCGTCTGAGGTAAGTTTATAAGCAAATAGATATCGTTAATTTTAATTATGTATGAGTTTATATGCTGAAATTGAATTATGAAAATTATATATGTGAAAGATGAATGTACATGTGTATGGGAACTAAGCTCACGAGTTCATTTCGATCGAATTACAACGTCCGAAAGCCCTGAACGAACCTTAGGAATAGCTAGGATACAAATGTCATGAAATAGGATTTCTGCTATGTGTTCTAGAGTAAGACCATGTCTCGGATGTTGGCTTCGATATGTGGTTACGAGTAAGACGATGTTTGGGACATCGACATCGTATTTGATTCGTGTAAGACCCTATCTGGGACAGTGGCATCGATATGAGATAGAATGTAAGACCACGTCTGGGACGTTGGCATTGTATGATATATGTGATTATCTGAGTACCCTATTCAATTCTGAATGGTTCAACGCGCAATGATAAGTTGTGAGTGAATGTGTAAAATGAGCTAAAACGATCAGGTATGAGTTAGTTAATTACCTAATTCAAAATAAGGTAAGTTGGCCATTTAATATGTGATGCAAATTATACAAGTTACTAATGTAAACATATGTGCATTTATATGGTATATTCGGCCATAAGATATAAATATATGTATGATTGTTATACTTTGATTTATGAATGTATGTCTATAAATGTATATGTACTTGGTATGATAATGATATTTTGGCTTGGAAATTGAATGATACTTTGTTAATGTATATATATATGTTCAATTGGTCATGAATAAATAATATGTGAAAGTATATTTATAATACATGAAGTTGTAAGCTTGAGATTTAATGTGATTATGATAGTATAATTTGATTTAGTTTTAATGATTTGATTATGTCTTTGAGTTAATTATTTGCTTATGACTTACTAAGCTTAAATAGCTTACTGTATGTTATGTTTGTCTCTATTTTATAGATTTTGATATCTAGTTACGAGCTCGGGGATCAACCGCAAAGTCTATCACACTATTGAATATCTTTGGTATTTTATAAGCTGAATTTTCGAACTTATGGCATGTATAGGCTGGATTATATTTTGAAATGTTGAATTTTGGTTTATGTAAATATGAGCCATGCTAAAATGGCTTATTACTTTGATAAGTTTGGGTTTAATGTTTCGTTTAGGTGATGGTTATGCTTGATTTTGGTGATCGGCTATTGCTTATATCTGTTATATGCTTTGGAAATGGTTGATGATTTTGGATATATATGTGGTTGATGAATCGACTATGATTCATGCTAAGATAAAATATACATGTGAACTTGGTTGATATGTTTGGTTAAGGTGTTATATGTGATTTAGCCTCACTGGATATTTGGTTATGACTGAACATGGTAAGAATTTATTTTGATATATTTGTTACATGGTATGTAAGTTATGTGTTTGAATAAATATATTTGTATTTGATTAGGTGATAACATATAAATGATGGTTATGAACTAGTTGTGATTCAGCATTTGTATATATACAATTATATAATGTTTTGATATGATATTTATGTATATGATAAAATATATTTGTAATGTATTTGATTTGATGTGTAAATTATGGTTGGTATATATGTATATTAATTCATTTCCATGGAAGGTTATACGCATATCGAATGATAGGGTAAAATGAAGAAAATGTAACTTTGAACAAAGCTTGATTATTAGGCATGTTTATATACGGTAATGCATTGAAATAAACGACCAAATGAATAGTGAATTTTGTATTGGTAAAACAAAAAGGTAATATGAATTTTATATGATGTATATATGTTCGGTTTGGTCAAAATGATATGATCATGTGTAATTTGTTTTGTGAGTAACTTATTGGTTGGTTATATGAAATGTTTCATGCATGTAAGGTAATAGGTAAAATGAAAGTAGACATTGAATAAAGCATTTGGATTTAGCATGTTTTATCTTTCGGTTATTACATTAGAAATTGACTATATTAAAAGTAGTTCCTGCTATAAGATAACTGAATGGTTATATAATAAATTGTTTTGTGCTTTGTGTATTAATGATACAAGATTTGTTAAATTAAAGTTATAAATGTATGTTTTCGAATTTAATCTGAATGATTGTATGAATACATGAAAGTTGTATCTTTTTTAGTAATGCCCCATAACCCTATTCCGGTACGAATACGGGTTAGGGGTGTTACACAGCAAGTCAAAACCGAGCATCAAGTACCTTTTGGACTACTACAGCCTATTATGATTTCATAATGGAAATAGGAACGAGTTACAATGGATTTTGTATCAAGATTACACTTGTCTCCTTGAAAGAAAGATGTTATTTGGGTTATTTTTGATGGTTTGACTAAATCCACACATTTCATTCCAGTACGTATGGATTATTCACTTTAAAAGTTGACAAAATTATATGTTTCTGAAATTGTTAGACTGCATGGTGTGCCAATGTTTATTATTTCTGATAGAGATCCACGGTTTACTTCTAGATTTTGGAGTAAATTACATGAAGCTTTGGGTACTCAACTACATTTTTGTACAACATTCCATCCATAAACAGATGGTTAGTCTGAGCGAGTGATGCAGATACCCGAGGACATGCTTCGTTGTTGCATTTTAGTGTTTAAGTAGCTGGGAAAATTTTCTTCCATTGGTTGAGTTTGCATATAATAATAGTTATCAAATGAGTATTAAATGGTGCCGTATAAAGCCTTGTGTTGTCAGAAGCGTAGAACTCCACTATATTGGACTGAATTGAGTGAGAAAAAGCTTTTTGATGTTGATTTGATCCGAAAAACTGAAGAAAAGGTCAAAGTAATTAATGATTGTTTTAAAGCTGCTTCTTATTGTCAGGAATCATATGCAGATTTGAAAAGAAAAGATATTGAATTTCAAATTGGCGATAAAGTGTTCTTAGAAGTATCACCTTCGAGAAAAGTTCTTTGTTTTGCCCAAAAAGGGAAGCTTAATCCATGATTCATTAAGCTATATGAGATCATCGAAAGAATTAGGCCAATAGCTTACCGTTTAGCTTTACCATCTGAATTAGAGAAAATTCACAACGTGTTTCATGTATCAATGTTACGAAGTTATCAATCTGAACCTTCAACATGATTTCGCCCGCTAATGTAGAAATTCAGTCAGATATGTCATACAGGGAGAAACTGATTAGAATTTTATCTTTGGAAGTAAAAGAATTAAGGAATAAACGTATAGCTTTGGTTAAAGTTCTCTAGCATCGTCATGGGGTCAAGGAAGCTACCTGGGAACTAGAAGAAGATATGAAAGTGCAATACCCAAACCTATTTTCTGGTAAGATTTTTTAGGACAAAAATTTCTTTAGGGGGAGAGTTGCAACAGCCCATTTTTAGTGGTGTCAAAAATAGTGGTCTCGAGACCACAATTCCAATAAGGGAGTAAATATTTTAATATTTATTTTAGGTCTATGGGGTTATAATAGAGTCGTACTGTAGTTTCATTAAGAAATTTTGAAGTTTGAGTAGTTAATTAGGTAAAAAGGACTAAATCATAATAGAAGAAAAAGTTGAATTGCAACACCCCTAACCCATATCCATTGTCAGGATAGGGTTACGGGGCATTACTGTAAAACTATAACATCAACAAATTCATTTGAAAAAATTTCATGAATCATATCATATTTCATTCAAACACATGCATATCATCCATTCTTCGAGCCCTCAAGGCCTTAGAAACACTTTAAAAACGATTCAGGACCAAATCAGAAACATTTAAAACTTTGTGGAAGAAGATAGAAAAATTCACACTGTAAGGGTCACACGGTCGTGTGGCCAGGTCGTGTGACTCACACGGCTGAGACACACGCCCGTGTCTTAGGTCGTGTGGGCATTCAAAGTAGGGACACATGGCCTTGTCCCAGTTCGTGTCTGTGCCCGTGTAACTCTCTGACTTGGTTCACATAGCCAAGCCACACACCCGTGTGCTAGGCCATGTAAATCTTCAAATGCAACCTTTTAAAACCTACAAGGGACACACAATTGTGTCGCATGGCCATGTGACTCACACGACTGAGACACACGGTCGTGTCTCAGGTCGTGTGGACAAGAAATAGGCCATTTACAAGCCATTTCTCTCACCCAAAACATGTTCATATGTACAAGCCATTTGCACCTATTTCAAATATTCAAAAGTGTACCTAAAACATGCATAATAAAACTAGATTAATATGGAATTTTTGCATACAACCAATATGCCTAAAATCACCTCAAACATAAATTTTAAAATCAACCTAAACACATAAATGTTTTGGCATGAATCAATATGTAACAACCCAGTTTAGACCCTAGTCAAAATAGTGGTTTCGAGACCAAAAATCTGAGTCAGAAAAATATTTTAATATTATTTTTCATGCTTATAATATGTGAATTGATATCTGTAAAAATTTCGTGATTTAATTTTACCGTTTGTGTGCTTAATTTGCAAAAAAAAAACTAATCGCAGAAAATGCAAAAGTTGTGTGCAATTTGATTAAGTGTCGAATTAATGTGTCTCTTTGGATGTGAGGTCCTTATGGTGAAATTAGACCATTGATAAGGTTAATGGACATTGATGACCATCAATTAGGTGATTTTTATATGGTTTAATTAAGGGAAAAATTGGCATTTGATTATTAAAGTTAATATTAATAAAACAAACTTGAAAATAAGGCCATTATCACCTTGTTTTGCCAAAAATCAAAAGAAAATAAATGATAAAAGCTTATTTAGGGTTCGGCTAAGAGAATTTGTGATTAAGTATGTGTTTTGCTCCGTTTTTGATGATTTTTACGTTTTTGTGATCGTTGCTTTGTGTTCTATTAAGCCCATGCCTCAATTTTAGAATTTGATGATGATTTTTAGTTATGCCATTGTTAATTTTGTGAGTTTTGTAATGTTAGTTGATGAAATATGGAAGCTAGATGATAGATACATATGTTTTGTATTGGGATTTTTTATGAATTTGAGTAAATTGGGCTAAATTGTGAAAATGAGATTTTGAGGGACTATAATGTGAAATAAATAAAATATATGGGCTTATATGAACTACATGAATATTTTGCCTAACATGTGTATGAGGAAATTTTGTGTATTTTGTAATTTTGTTAATTAAGGACTAAAATGTTAAAATATTAAAATGTGAAAATATGAGGGCTAATTTGTAAAATTCCCTAAATATGTGTATATCGATTGAATTGAATGATTTGTTGAATAAAAGAGTTAAATTTGAATTTATATAGATCAAGAACAAAGAAAATAGAATTAGATCGAGGAAAGTCGAAAGTCATCGAGTAGTCTATTCTGCCTGTTCGAATCCGTACGAGGTAAGTCGATATACAAATAAATGTGGTTGAATTGAATTTTTCATGTTTATATGATATTGAATTGTGATGAATGATTATAGAAGCTGAATATATGAAATTGATAAAGTTTTGATAATGCGACGACATCTGAAAGCCCTGTACGAACCATAGGAATAGTTAGGATACATATGTCATGACATAGGATTCTGATATGTGATTTCGTGTAAGACCATGTCTGGGATGTTGGCATCGATTTGAGATTTACATGTAAAACCATGTCTGGGACATCGACATCATATTTGTTTTCTTGTAAGACCATGTCTGGGACAGTGGCATCGATATTTGATTACATGTAAGACTACGTCTAGGACGTTGGTATTGTACGAGTTTTTCGAGCTATTTGAGTATCCTTAATGATTCCGAACGGTTCAACGAGCACTTCAAAAAATGAATGACTATGTGAATGTGTATCCGATTCAGGTACGTTTGAAATGTATAATATGATTGAGAATGGAAGGTAAGTTTTTGTTCAATTGTGGGCATATGATATATGTAAGTGAATTATGGTCAAATGAACTATATGAGACTTATGAGATATAGGAATATATTTTCCTATGAGTTACATGAATGAATTGGTTTAGAATTGTGTTATGTGATAAGTTTATTTGTATATGGCTTACTAAGCTTTTGAAAGCTTACTTTGTGTGTGTTTGCATTGTGTTTTAGATATCGAAGCTACTGGAGGCTCGGGGATTGTCGAGGATCATCACCACACTATCAAATTTTTCTTTGGTACCTTTTGAAAGTGTAAATATTTAAGTATGGCATGTATAGTCTAGATAAATTAAGTTATGCTTTTGAGTTATGAATATTTAGCCATGTGATTTGGCTTGGTTTTGGTTGTTTTTATGAATGCCTTTTGAGTACAAACTTTGTGATGCAATAATGCCAAAATGATGTATTCATGGATGGCCAAAGAGAATTGGTCAATTTGGTAAGATTATGGCATGTGACTGAATGAAGTAAATTGAAGTTATGAAACATATGTTTTTGTAACACCCCTAACCCGTATCTGTCGCCGGACGAGGGTTAAAGGCGTTACCGATAAATCGAAACATTTTACAAATAATTCATAAACATCACCCACAATAAAAATAAAACATTATCATAGAATCCCTTATATAAGTCATCGAGACCTTAAGCATGCATTAAAAAGGGATCGGGACTAAATCGGATGCATACAAAATTTTTCTAAACTTAAACATTTTTGAAAGTTGTACAGGTTACACGCCCGTGTGAATAGGTGTAACACCCCGAACCCGAAACCGTCATCGGGGTCGAACACGAGGTGTTAACTGGCTTTACCCTCTTACAAAATTTATTTTCCAGACACTGCCCAATCTGTGTACTAGTCGTTTTAAAATTCATATCTTGGGTTTCGTAACTCGAAAATCAGTTTCGTAATTTTTCCCAGAAACTAGACTCATGTGCCCATCTATGTATTTTTTTCTAGAATTTTTGGTTGGGCCAATTAGTACAGTTTATTAGTCAAAGTTCCCCAAGTTGCAGGGGTCGACTACACTGACCTTTGCCCATTACGACTGGGATATCTCCCTGCACGGGGCTTCAATACTGTTGCCGTTTGTTTCTATGGAAACTAGACTCAGAGAGGAATCTGCACATATATGGTACGACCCCTAATTATCTCTGGTTAATTTATAATGAATTTCCAAAGTTGGAGCAGGGAATCCAGAAACCGTTCTGGCCCTGTCCCACTAAAATCTGATTATCTCTTAATATACTGCCCATATGATCTTTTCGTTACTTCCTCATGAAAACAGACTCATCGAGCTTCGATTACATAATTTATTCATCAATTAATTCCACTCCTACTATTTTTAGTGATTTTTCAATCTCATGACACTGCTGCTGCCAGCATCTGTTACGAAAGTAACTAGGTCCATTTCATGCCTACCCTCGATCCAACTCAATCGAACATTCGTGCCATTTTCGCATGGCTTAAAGTTTACATGCCATAATTCAAACACAACGTACTAGCTTATACATGCCAAAATGATCTTCTAAGCACACTAAGAAGAAAGTACCAAAACTAGCTATCTGATGTGATGACTTCGTTGACGGCCCGACCCCGCAAAAATTGATGAGTCCAAGCAACCTATAATGGGTGACAAGGAAACACCGGGTGAGTTTATAACTCAGTAAGTCATAAGCAATGCTCTACTATACATCAATAACATTATCACAAGAGGAATAAAATGGAATGAGACAATTTACTCCATCCATACCGAACCATACCATAGTTCCACCAACCTACCGATTCAATTTCATATCAATTCATGCCTTCACAATTCATATACTCATCAATAGGATATTGAAGCATTTTCATAAATCAATTTATTTTCGTTACAATCAAACCACAAAACGGCCTTTCACCCATCCTACGATAAATTTTTATGTACGTGACTTCAAGTATAGTTGTCACATAGGTTCAACTTACCGAGCTCAACACCAAGTATACGCATAGCACATATTAGCCATGTCCTCAAGACACTTACCCGATCCGCTGTCCGCGATCAGCTCAATAGTGTCGCACACATAGTGTCCATAATGATTCACGAATGTATATTGAGCCCGCACACTCAGTGCTATATAATCAACTCGCACATTTAGTGCCACGTAATCAAATAGCACACTTAGTGCTACATAGTCAAACCCGCACACTTAGTGCCGCATGGTCAATTCGCACACTTAGTGCATCATATTCATTTCGCACACTTAGTGCAACAAAGTAGAATCGCACACTTAGTGCTGTACAATTTAATCCCGCGCACTTAGCACCAATCTCATGGTCATAAATGGTTATCCCGCACATTTAGTGCCGAGATCAACAACTCATTACATCTCACCTCATTTATTTCATTCAACAATTTCATCATCACATACGTACATGCATATATATATATGTACATTTATTCATTCCATTCAGCATCAATACACAACATTATGACCATTGAAATAATACCAACTACATGCTTAATGACTTACCTCGTGTTGGGTAAGACGGTTCCAACTCGGCTACTCGATAACCTTTTCTTTGCCTTTGCTCGATTCACCTCCTTTAGCTCCTTGAGCTATATCAATAATTTAACTAGTTTAACCACCTTGCTAAATATTTACAATCCAATCTCACATGTATATGTATGTTAGTATATTCGGCTAATAATCTCATGCAACTACCAAAGCCGAATCAACTAAATATACTTATGTATACACACATATATCATCATCGAAATCACCTAAGCTTAGACATCGATTTTTAATTTCAAGTAAGTTGCCGAATGCAACCTTACTAAATTCTCATGGATTCAATATACCATTACCATGAAATCAACAACCAAATTCATAGACAATTTAGGAAAATCACATTACAATTCTCATATTCAAGCAAAGACCATGGCCGAATGCACATATGACCTCATAACAAAAATATTGAACCTTTGGTTGCCCAATTAGCTTAACATCCATCAAATTTTTAAATCAAGAAGCTCACCTCATCTATAATCAACTCTCAATGCCCTAAGGCATCAAAAACAACATCAAAGAAATACAACCATCCATGGCCGAATGTCCTAGCCGAATTGTTTTAACCATGAGTAACATAACAAGCATAGATCGTGTTTATGGATATACCGTGGCCGATTCAAGCTAATCACCTCCAAAATCATCAACCATTTTCGTTGCATATAACATATATAAACATGAATAAGTTTCATATAATCCCTTAACACATTAATTTCTTTCATCAACAACCTTTTCCTTGAGCACTTTCTCATGACCGATTGCTCATGTTATCAACAAGATTCAAAGTTTAAACATGGGCTATTTAAAACATGCATGCATCTCAAAGACAACATCAAACATACCTTAGTCTAACCACCACCATAGCCGATTTTTCTCAAGCCTTTTTCCCCTTCCTTTCTTTCCTCTATTCGGCCAAGGATGTTCAAGAATGAACTCTTTTTTTTTTTTTTTTTTTGTTTTCTTTCTTCAATTCACGGCAACAAGGGGGGGGTGAGACCATGTACTTTTTTTTTCTCCATCACCCTTCTTTCATTATTTAATCACCATGCTTATTATTTTATTATTCTTAACATGCATCACTAGCATAACATGTTGGAGACATGTTTCCACCTATAGCATGGCCGGCCACTACATATTAGGGAGGGGGAATTTGACATGCAAGTCCCCTTTTTCTTCCACATGCACTAATAGGTCCTCATGCATTGACCTATCACATTTTAAAATTTCTCATATAAGTCCTATTGACTAAATTCACATGCAATCGACTAAATCGAAGCTTGAAATTTTTACACATTCATGATTACATATTCTAGACAATAAACATCACATTCAAACCTTTCGGTGACTCGGTTTAGCGGTCCCGAAACCACTTCCCGGCTAGGGTCAATTTTGGGCTGTCACAACTCTCCCTCACTTAAGAAATTTTCGTCCTCGAAAATCTTACCAGTAAATAGGTTTGGATATCGTTCCTTCATCGAGCTCTCGGGTTCCCAGGTTGCTTCCTCGATCCCGTGTTTGAGCCACAACACCTTAACCAACGGAACCCTTTTGTTTCGCAACTCTTTCACCTCACGAGCTAGGATACGTATCGGTTCTTCTTCATAACTCATATCGGCTTGAATTTCAACCTCTGATGGGCTAATTATATGCGACGGATCAGATCGATAGCGTCGAAGCATCGAAACATGAAAGACATCGTGAATCTTTTCAAGCTCAGGGGGCAAAATCAATCTATACGCAACTGGCCCCACTCGTTCGGAGATTTCGTACGGCCCAATGAATCTCGGGCTCAACTTGCCCTTACGGCCAAACCTAAGTACCTTTTTCCAAGGCGAAACTTTAAGGAACACTTTATCTCCCACCTGATATTCAATGTCCTTCCGTTTCAGATCCGCATACGATTTCTGACGATCTGTGGCTGCCTTCAAACTTTCACGGATTACTTTTACTTTCTGTTCAGCATCTTTAATCAAATCAACTCCGAAAATTTTACTTTCACCAAGCTCGGTCCAAAACAATGGTGTACGGCATTTACGACCGTACAAAGCCTCGTAAGGTGCCATCTTAATACTTGATTGAAAACTATTGTTGTAAGCGAATTCAATCAAAGGTACATACCGTTCCCATGAACCACTAAACTCAAGGATGCAGCATCTCAGCATATCCTCGAGTATCTGAATTATCCGCTCGGATTGACCATCGGTTTGGGGATGAAAAGCGGTGCTAAAATGCAGCTGGGTACCCAAAGCTTCTTGCAATTTCTTCCAAAATCGCGAGGTGAATCTCGGATCTCTATCCGACACGATAGAAATAGGTACTCCATGTAATCTCACAATCTGAGAAACATACAACTCGGCTAGTTTATCCAATGAGAAATCCGTACGCACGGGGATAAAGTGAGCCGACTTAGTCAGCCTATCAACAACAACCCAAATCGCATCCTTCTTACTTGCGGACAATGGCAGTCCGGACACAAAGTCCATTGTGACTCGGTCCCATTTCCACTCGGGTATCATGATCGGCTGAAGTAACCCTGAAGGCACTTGATGTTCCGCTTTCACTTGCTGACATATTAAACATCTCGAAACAAAGTCGGAGATGTCTCGCTTCATACCATGCCACCAAAATCGACGTTTCAAGTCGTTGTACATTTTCGTGCTCCCCGGGTGAATTGACATTCGGCTACAATGGGCTTCGTTCAGGATCATCGGAATGAGTTCCGAATTCCTTGGAACGCACAAACGACTTCTAAACCTCAAACAACCATCATCATCAATCTGAAACTCCGATTCCTTGTTTGGAACACACTCAGCTCGTTTTGCAACTAATTCATCATCGACTTTCTGAGCTTCATGAATTTGATGAGTCAATAATGGTTTGGCTTTTAATTCAGCTACTAACACATTGTCAGGTAGAACAGACAAGTGTACATTCATCGCTCGCAAAGCAAACAGTGATTTCCGGCTTAAGGCGTCCGCAACCACATTAGCCTTTCCCGGGTGGTAATCAATGACAAGCTCATAATCCTTCAACAATTCAAGCCAACGTCTTTGTCGCAGATTCAAGTCCCGTTGAGTCATCAAATATTTGAGACTTTTGTGATCCGAAAACACATGGCACTTCTCACCAAACAAATAATGTCGCCATATTTTCAATGCAAACACAATGGCGGCTAGTTCGAGATCATGGGTCGGATAATTTCTCTCGTGTGGCTTCAATTGTCTCGACGCATAGGCCACAACTCGACCTTCTTGCATCAATACACAACCCAACCCGAGTAGGGATGCGTCACTATAAACGACAAACTCTTTACCCGATTCGGGTTGCACCAAAATTGGAGCTTTAGTCAGATGAGTTTTCAGTTGATCGAAGCTTTTCTGACATTTCTCCGTCCATTCGAACTTAACATCCTTCTGAAGTAGCTTCGTCATTGGTGTGGCTATCATCGAGAAACCTTTGACAAATCGTCGGTAATAACCGGCGAGCCCTAGAAAGCTCCGGACTTCGGTAACGTTTCTCGGAGGCTTCCAGTTAAGTATGGCTGAAATTTTGCTCGGGTCAACCCGAATACCCGATGCGGATACCACATGACCCAAGAAGCTAACCTCTCTTAGCCAGAACTCACACTTACTGAACTTAGCATATAACTGCTATCCCGCAAAATTTGCATCACTAGCCTCAGATGCTCAGCATGTTCGGCCTCATCTCTTGAATAGACCAAGATGTCATCAATAAACACAACTACGAACCGATCCAAGTACGGCCTAAAGATCCGATTCATCAAATCCATAAACACCGCAGGGGCATTAGTGAGCCCAAACGGCATCACTAAGAACTCATAGTGACCGTACCTCGTTCTGAAAGCAGTTTTGGGTACGTCCGAATCTCGAATCCGTAACTGATAATAACCCGATCTCAAATCTATCTTTGAAAACACCGATGCTCCCTTTAATTGATCGAACAGATCATCTATACGCGGTAACGGATACTTATTCTTTATCGTCACTTTATTCAGTTGACGATAGTCAATGCACAACCTCATGGTTCCGTCCTTCTTTTTCACGAACAATACTGGTGCACCCCAAGGCGAGAAACTCGGTCGAGCGAAACCTCTATCCGTCAATTCTTGCAACTGAGCTTTCAACTCTTTTAACTCAGTTAGTGCCATACGATACGGAGCGATCGAAATTGGCGTAGTTCCAGGTACAAGCTCAATTCCAAACTCTACTTCCCGAACAGGTGGCAAACCCGGTAACTCTTCAGGAAAAACATCCGGGTATTCACAAACCACCGGCACCGATTCGGGTTTCTTTTCTAACTCCTTGTCATCAAGTACATACGCGAGGTATGCTTCGCACCCTTTCCTTACATATTTCTGGGCCAACATTGCTGATATTACAGCTGGCAACCCCCTTAAGTCCGCAGACTCAACTCGGATTATTTCGTTATTTGCGCACCTCAAATCGATAGTCTTGCTTTTGCAATTCACAACCGCATCATGCGCGGTTAACCAATCCAAACCAAGAATAACATCAAACTCGTCGAACGGCAAAAGCATCAAATCAGCCGGAAAACAGGATTCTCGGATTAATAGAGGGCATCTCTTACACACTTTATCAACAAGTACGCATTGACCCAAAGGGTTTGATACTCGAATTACGAGCTCAGTAGACTCAACAGGTAGAGTCTTACTGGTTGCTAAGGTTTCGCATACATATGAATGAGTAGAACCAGGGTCAATCAATGCAATCACATTAGTATCAAGAGAGTGAAGGTACCAGTGATGACGTCGGGGGAGGATGCCTCCTCTCGTGCGCGAATGGCATATGCTCTAGCAGGAGCACGGTTCTCGGCGCGATCGGCCGTATCAGAAGCCCCCCTCTGACTACCACCCCTGCCTCCAAAATTCTCGGTGGTCTACCTCTAGATGTCACTCCACTAGGTCTTGCACCTTGAATCTTATTCTTCTCATCCAGCTCCGTGCAATCTCTAATGAAGTGGTCCTTCGAACCGCATCCGTAACAGGCCCTGTTAGTAGACTTGCCCCAACATTCACCTAGGTGTCGTCTTCCACATTGGGGACATTCAGGTTTCTCGTGCCGATTATTGCCCACACTAGCTACCGAAGTAGCTCGGGAGCCCATCGATGGTCTTGCCCTGATGGAAATTCCCGTAGTCGCCCTCGACTTACTAATGTCCTCCCTGAACTTCTTCACAGCTGAGAACGGAGCTTTACCCGTCGATCTTTTACGATAATCTCTAGCTTCAAATTCAGCCTTCCTCTTCTCCTTTCCAAGTTCCTCCGCCTTGCAGGCTCGTTCGACTAGTGTTACGAATTCCTTTATTTCCAGAATACCCATTAGTAGCTTTAAATCTTCGTTCAATCCTTCCTCAAATCTTTTGCACATAGCAACCTCATCAGCTACGCACTCCCGGGCATACCTACTAAGTCTTACGAATTCATGTTCGTATTCAGATACAGTCATACGGCCTTGCTTGAGTTCCAAGAACTCCTTACGCTTCTGGTCAATGAACCGTTGGCTAATAAATTTCTTCCGAAATTCCGTTTGAAAGAAGTCCCAAGTTACTCGCTCGTTCGGGACTATGGAAATCAATGTCCTCCACCAATAGTAGGCTGAGTCTCGCAACAAAGATACAGCACATTTTAGACATTCATCGGGTGTGCATGACAATTCATCGAACACCCGAATGGTGTTATCAAGCCAGAACTCGGCCCTTTCGGCATCATCAGTTACTATGGCCTTGAACTCCTCGGCCCCACGCTTCCTAATCAAGTCTACAGGTAGCTTACTCAGCCTCACAGGATCAGCGACTGACGGCCTTACAGGCTCTTGGGGTGGGTTATTCAAATTTGGGAATTGTTGGACAGCCGGGTTGGCTCGGGCATATTGCGCGACCCACTCATTCATCATGGTAAAGAAGGCTTGTTTAGCCCCCTCACCTTGATTATTCGCAGATGACTGGGGTTCAACAGGCGGCGTCCCTTGTGCAGGAGCAGCCGCTACGCTCTCAACGTCATCCGCTAGGGTTCTTTCTTCACCGGGATCCATTTACTAATCAAGACAAAAACATTTCAACCGTCAGAAGTCATCACCCTTTTAAACATTAACATTATGGCATGTATAGCTAGACTCATACGTGCTATGGAAGTCCTAGAACCGACTAAACCATAGCTCTGATACCAATAAAATGTAACACCCCGAACCCGAAACCGTCATCGGGTCGAACACGAGGTGTTGACTGGCTTTACCCTCTTACAAAATTTATTTTCCAGACACTGCCCAATCTGTGTACTAGTCGTTTTAAAATTCATATCTTGAGTTTCGTAACTCGAAAATCAGTTTCGTAATTTTTCCCAGAAACTAGACTCATGTGCCATCTATGTATTTTTTCTAGAATTTTTGGTTGGCCAATTAGTACAGTTTATTAGTCAAAGTTCCCCAAGTTGCAGGGTCGACTACACTGACCTTTGCCCATTACGACTGGGATATCTCCCTGCACGGGGCTTCAATACTGTTGCCGTTTGTTTCTATGGAAACTAGACTCAGAGAGGAATCTGCACATATATGGTACGACCCCTAATTATCTCTGGTTAATTTATAATGAATTTCCAAAGTTGGAGCAGGGAATCCAGAAACCGTTCTGGCCCTGTCCCACTAAAATCTGATTATCTCTTAATATACTGCCCATATGATCTTTTCGTTACTTCCTCATGAAAACAGACTCATCGAGCTTCGATTACATAATTTATTCATCAATTAATTCCACTCCTACTATTTTTAGTGATTTTTCAATCTCATGACACTGCTGCTGCCAGCATCTGTTACGAAAGTAACTAGGTCCATTTCATGCCTACCCTCGATCCAACTCAATCGAACATTCGTGCCATTTTCGCATGGCTTAAAGTTTACATGCCATAATTCAAACACAACATACTAGCTTATACATGCCAAAATGATCTTCTAAGCACACTAAGAAGAAAGTACCAAAACTAGCTATCTGGTGTGATGACTTCGTTGACGGCCCGACCCGCAAAAATTGATGAGTCCAAGCAACCTATAATGGGTGACAAGGAAACACCGGGTGAGTTTATAACTCAGTAAGTCATAAGCAATGCTCTACTATACATCAATAACATTATCACAAGAGGAATAAAATGGAATGAGACAATTTACTCCATCCATACCGAACCATACCATAGTTCCACCAACCTACCGATTCAATTTCATATCAATTCATGCCTTCACAATTCATATACTCATCAATAGGACATTGAAGCATTTTCATAAATCAATTTATTTTCGTTACAATCAAACCACAAAACGGCCTTTCACCCATCCTACGATAAATTTTTATGTACGTGACTTCAAGTATAGTTGTCACATAGGTTCAACTTACCGAGCTCAACACCAAGTATACGCATAGCACATATTAGCCATGTCCTCAAGACACTTACCCGATCCGCTGTCCGCGATCAGCTCAATAGTGTCGCACACATAGTGTCCATAATGATTCACGAATGTATATTGAGCCCGCACACTCAGTGCTATATAATCAACTCGCACATTTAGTGCCACGTAATCAAATCGCACACTTAGTGCTACATAGTCAAACCCGCACACTTAGTGCCGCATGGTCAATTCGCACACTTAGTGCATCATATTCATTTCGCACACTTAGTGCATCATATTCATTTCGCACACTTAGTGCAACAAAGTAGAATCGCACACTTAGTGCTGTACAATTTAATCCCGCGCACTTAGCACCAATCTCATGGTCATAAATGGTTATCCCGCACATTTAGTGCCGAGATCAACAACTCATTACATCTCACCTCATTTATTTCATTCAACAATTTCATCATCACATACGTACATGCATATATATATGTACATTTATTCATTCCATTCAGCATCAATACACAACATTATGACCATTGAAATAATACCAACTACATGCTTAATGACTTACCTCGTGTTGGGTAAGACGGTTCCAACTCGGCTACTCGATAACCTTTTCTTTGCCTTTGCTCGATTCACCTCCTTTAGCTCCTTGAGCTATATCAATAATTTAACTAGTTTAACCACCTTGCTAAATATTTACAATCCAATCTCACATGTATATGTATGTTAGTATATTCGGCTAATAATCTCATGCAACTACCAAAGCCGAATCAACTAAATATACTTATGTATACACACATATATCATCATCGAAATCACCTAAGCTTAGACATCGATTTTTAATTTCAAGTAAGTTGCCGAATGCAACCTTACTAATTTCTCATGGATTCAATATACCATTACCATGAAATCAACAACCAAATTCATAGACAATTTAGGAAAATCACATTACAATTCTCATATTCAAGCAAAGACCATGGCCGAATGCACATATGACCTCATAACAAAAATATTGAACCTTTGGTTGCCCAATTAGCTTAACATCCATCAAATTTTTAAATCAAGAAGCTCACCTCATCTATAATCAACTCTCAATGCCCTAAGGCATCAAAAACAACATCAAAGAAATACAACCATCCATGGCCGAATGTCCTAGCCGAATTGTTTTAACCATGAGTAACATAACAAGCATAGATCGTGTTTATGGATATACCGTGGCCGATTCAAGCTAATCACCTCCAAAATCATCAACCATTTTCGTTGCATATAACATATATAAACATGAATAAGTTTCATATAATCCCTTAACACATTAATTTCTTTCATCAACAACCTTTTCCTTGAACACTTTCTCATGACCGATTGCTCATGTTATCAACAAGATTCAAAGTTTAAACATGGGCTATTTAAAACATGCATGCATCTCAAAGACAACATCAAACATACCTTAGTCTAACCACCACCATAGCCGATTTTTCTCAAGCCTTTTTCCCCTTCCTTTCTTTCCTCTATTCGGCCAAGGATATCTTTGAAAACACCGATCCCTTAATGATCGAACAGATCATCTATACGCGGTAACGGATACTTATTCTTTATCGTCACTTTATTCAGTTGACGATAGTCAATGCACAACCTCATGGTTCCGTCCTTCTTTTTCACGAACAATACTGGTGCACCCCAAGGCGAGAAACTCGGTCGAGCGAAACCTCTATCCGTCAATTCTTGCAACTGAGCTTTCAACTCTTTTAACTCAGTTAGTGCCATACGATACGGAGCGATCGAAATTGGCGTAGTTCCAGGTACAAGCTCAATTCCAAACTCTACTTCCCGAACAGGTGGCAAACCCGGTAACTCTTCAGGAAAAACATCCGGGTATTCACAAACCACCGGCACCGATTCGGGTTTCTTTTCTAACTCCTTGTCATCAAGTACATACGCGAGGTATGCTTCGCACCCTTTCCTTACATATTTCTGGGCCAACATTGCTGATATTACAGCTGGCAACCCCCTTAAGTCCGCAGACTCAACTCAGATTATTTCGTTATTTGCGCACCTCAAATCAATAGTCTTGCTTTTGCAATTCACAACCGCATCATGCGCGGTTAACCAATCCAAACCAAGAATAACATCAAACTCGTCGAACGGCAAAAGCATCAAATCAGCCGGAAAACAGGATTCTCGGATTAATAGAGGGCATCTCTTACACACTTTATCAACAAGTACGCATTGACCCAAAGGGTTTGATACTCGAATTACGAGCTCAGTAGACTCAACAGGTAGAGTCTTACTGGTTGCTAAGGTTCGCATACATATGAATGAGTAGAACCAGGGTCAATCAATGCAATCACATTAGTATCAAAGAGAGTGAAGGTACCAGTGATGACGTCGGGGAGGATGCCTCCTCTCGTGCGCGAATGGCATATGCTCTAGCAGGAGCACGGTTCTCGGCGCGATCGGCCGTATCAGAAGCCCCCCTCTGACTACCACCCCTGCCTCCAAAATTCTCGGTGGTCTACCTCTAGATGTCACTCCACTAGGTCTTGCACCTTGAATCTTATTCTTCTCATCCAGCTCCGTGCAATCTCTAATGAAGTGGTCCTTCGAACCGCATCCGTAACAGGCCCTGTTAGTAGACTTGCCCCAACATTCACCTAGGTGTCGTCTTCCACATTGGGGACATTCAGGTTTCTCGTGCCGATTATTGCCCACACTAGCTACCGAAGTAGCTCGGGAGCCCATCGATGGTCTTGCCCTAATGGAAATTCCCGTAGTCGCCCTCGACTTACTAATGTCCTCCCTGAACTTCTTCACAGCTGAGAACGGAGCTTTACCCGTCGATCTTTTACGATAATCTCTAGCTTCAAATTCAGCCTTCCTCTTCTCCTTTCCAAGTTCCTCCGCCTTGCAGGCTCGTTCGACTAGTGTTACGAATTCCTTTATTTCCAGAATACCCATTAGTAGCTTTAAATCTTCGTTCAATCCTTCCTCAAATCTTTTGCACATAGCAACCTCATCAGCTACGCACTCCCGGGCATACCTACTAAGTCTTACGAATTCATGTTCGTATTCAGATACAGTCATACGGCCTTGCTTGAGTTCCAAGAACTCCTTACGCTTCTGGTCAATGAACCGTTGGCTAATAAATTTCTTCCGAAATTCCGTTTGAAAGAAGTCCCAAGTTACTCGCTCGTTCGGGACTATGGAAATCAATGTCCTCCACCAATAGTAGGCTGAGTCTCGCAACAAAGATACAGCACATTTTAGACATTCATCGGGTGTGCATGACAATTCATCGAACACCCGAATGGTGTTATCAAGCCAGAACTCGGCCCTTTCGGCATCATCAGTTACTATGGCCTTGAACTCCTCGGCCCCACGCTTCCTAATCAAGTCTACAGGTAGCTTACTCAGCCTCACAGGATCAGCGACTGACGGCCTTACAGGCTCTTGGGGTGGGTTATTCAAATTTGGGAATTGTTGGACAGCCGGGTTGGCTCGGGCATATTGCGCGACCCACTCGTTCATCATGGTAAAGAAGGCTTGTTTAGCCCCCTCACCTTGATTATTCGCAGATGACTGGGGTTCAACAGGCGGCGTCCCTTGTGCAGGAGCAGCCGCTACGCTCTCAACGTCATCCGCTAGGGTTCTTTCTTCACCGGGATCCATTTACTAATCAAGACAAAAACATTTCAACCGTCAGAAGTCATCACCCTTTTAAACATTAACATTATGGCATGTATAGCTAGACTCATACGTGCTATGGAAGTCCTAGAACCGACTAAACCATAGCTCTGATACCAATAAAATGTAACACCCCGAACCCGAAACCGTCATCGGGGTCGAACACGAGGTGTTAACTGGCTTTACCCTCTTACAAAATTTATTTTCCAGACACTGCCCAATCTGTGTACTAGTCGTTTTAAAATTCATATCTTGGGTTTCGTAACTCGAAAATCAGTTTCGTAATTTTTCCCAGAAACTAGACTCATGTGCCCATCTATGTATTTTTTTCTAGAATTTTTGGTTGGGCCAATTAGTACAGTTTATTAGTCAAAGTTCCCCAAGTTGCAGGGGTCGACTACACTGACCTTTGCCCATTACGACTGGGATATCTCCCTGCACGGGGCTTCAATACTGTTGCCGTTTGTTTCTATGGAAACTAGACTCAGAGAGGAATCTGCACATATATGGTACGACCCCTAATTATCTCTGGTTAATTTATAATGAATTTCCAAAGTTGGAGCAGGGAATCCAGAAACCGTTCTGGCCCTGTCCCACTAAAATCTGATTATCTCTTAATATACTGCCCATATGATCTTTTCGTTACTTCCTCATGAAAACAGACTCATCGAGCTTCGATTACATAATTTATTCATCAATTAATTCCACTCCTACTATTTTTAGTGATTTTTCAATCTCATGACACTGCTGCTGCCAGCATCTGTTACGAAAGTAACTAGGTCCATTTCATGCCTACCCTCGATCCAACTCAATCGAACATTCGTGCCATTTTCGCATGGCTTAAAGTTTACATGCCATAATTCAAACACAACGTACTAGCTTATACATGCCAAAATGATCTTCTAAGCACACTAAGAAGAAAGTACCAAAACTAGCTATCTGATGTGATGACTTCGTTGACGGCCCGACCCCGCAAAAATTGATGAGTCCAAGCAACCTATAATGGGTGACAAGGAAACACCGGGTGAGTTTATAACTCAGTAAGTCATAAGCAATGCTCTACTATACATCAATAACATTATCACAAGAGGAATAAAATGGAATGAGACAATTTACTCCATCCATACCGAACCATACCATAGTTCCACCAACCTACCGATTCAATTTCATATCAATTCATGCCTTCACAATTCATATACTCATCAATAGGATATTGAAGCATTTTCATAAATCAATTTATTTTCGTTACAATCAAACCACAAAACGGCCTTTCACCCATCCTACGATAAATTTTTATGTACGTGACTTCAAGTATAGTTGTCACATAGGTTCAACTTACCGAGCTCAACACCAAGTATACGCATAGCACATATTAGCCATGTCCTCAAGACACTTACCCGATCCGCTGTCCGCGATCAGCTCAATAGTGTCGCACACATAGTGTCCATAATGATTCACGAATGTATATTGAGCCCGCACACTCAGTGCTATATAATCAACTCGCACATTTAGTGCCACGTAATCAAATAGCACACTTAGTGCTACATAGTCAAACCCGCACACTTAGTGCCGCATGGTCAATTCGCACACTTAGTGCATCATATTCATTTCGCACACTTAGTGCAACAAAGTAGAATCGCACACTTAGTGCTGTACAATTTAATCCCGCGCACTTAGCACCAATCTCATGGTCATAAATGGTTATCCCGCACATTTAGTGCCGAGATCAACAACTCATTACATCTCACCTCATTTATTTCATTCAACAATTTCATCATCACATACGTACATGCATATATATATATGTACATTTATTCATTCCATTCAGCATCAATACACAACATTATGACCATTGAAATAATACCAACTACATGCTTAATGACTTACCTCGTGTTGGGTAAGACGGTTCCAACTCGGCTACTCGATAACCTTTTCTTTGCCTTTGCTCGATTCACCTCCTTTAGCTCCTTGAGCTATATCAATAATTTAACTAGTTTAACCACCTTGCTAAATATTTACAATCCAATCTCACATGTATATGTATGTTAGTATATTCGGCTAATAATCTCATGCAACTACCAAAGCCGAATCAACTAAATATACTTATGTATACACACATATATCATCATCGAAATCACCTAAGCTTAGACATCGATTTTTAATTTCAAGTAAGTTGCCGAATGCAACCTTACTAAATTCTCATGGATTCAATATACCATTACCATGAAATCAACAACCAAATTCATAGACAATTTAGGAAAATCACATTACAATTCTCATATTCAAGCAAAGACCATGGCCGAATGCACATATGACCTCATAACAAAAATATTGAACCTTTGGTTGCCCAATTAGCTTAACATCCATCAAATTTTTAAATCAAGAAGCTCACCTCATCTATAATCAACTCTCAATGCCCTAAGGCATCAAAAACAACATCAAAGAAATACAACCATCCATGGCCGAATGTCCTAGCCGAATTGTTTTAACCATGAGTAACATAACAAGCATAGATCGTGTTTATGGATATACCGTGGCCGATTCAAGCTAATCACCTCCAAAATCATCAACCATTTTCGTTGCATATAACATATATAAACATGAATAAGTTTCATATAATCCCTTAACACATTAATTTCTTTCATCAACAACCTTTTCCTTGAGCACTTTCTCATGACCGATTGCTCATGTTATCAACAAGATTCAAAGTTTAAACATGGGCTATTTAAAACATGCATGCATCTCAAAGACAACATCAAACATACCTTAGTCTAACCACCACCATAGCCGATTTTTCTCAAGCCTTTTTCCCCTTCCTTTCTTTCCTCTATTCGGCCAAGGATGTTCAAGAATGAACTCTTTTTTTTTTTTTTTTTTTTTGTTTTCTTTCTTCAATTCACGGCAACAAGGGGGGGGTGAGACCATGTACTTTTTTTTTCTCCATCACCCTTCTTTCATTATTTAATCACCATGCTTATTATTTTATTATTCTTAACATGCATCACTAGCATAACATGTTGGAGACATGTTTCCACCTATAGCATGGCCGGCCACTACATATTAGGGAGGGGGAATTTGACATGCAAGTCCCCTTTTTCTTCCACATGCACTAATAGGTCCTCATGCATTGACCTATCACATTTTAAAATTTTCTCATATAAGTCCTATTGACTAAATTCACATGCAATCGACTAAATCGAAGCTTGAAATTTTTACACATTCATGATTACATATTCTAGACAATAAACATCACATTCAAACCTTTCGGTGACTCGGTTTAGCGGTCCCGAAACCACTTCCCGGCTAGGGTCAATTTTGGGCTGTCACAATAGGCCGTGTGCCTCACACGGCTTTAGACAAGCCGGTGTGTCTAGGCCGTGTCAAAACAGGGCATACATACTAACTTGTCCACACGGCTACTAGACACGCTCGTGTGCCAGGCTATGTAAAAATTAGGGAGGCTACTGACTTGGGTCACACAGCCGGTCACACGCCTGTGTGTCTAGCCCATGGTCAAAACTGACTTGGCCACACGGCCTAGCACATGCTAGTGTGTGAATCCATGTGGTCTGCCCAAGCTCATTTCAAAATGGCCCTAGAGAAACACAGTTGAGACACATGCCCGTGTGGGCAAAAATAGGCCAATTTGCCACCCATTAAGGGTCCTCCCTACAAGCATCAAAACCACAACATTTTATACCAAATTCTCAACTATTTCCCAACCAAATCATACACCATGTAAGCCATAACATTATCAACCATTTTCACACTTAATAGCCATATTAATTTATGCCAAAACATAAAACAAAATCATATCTAAACATTTGTTTCATAACCTCATTTTACATCATTCAATCACATGTTATAAACTTACCAATTTCTCAAATTTTCACATACCAAAACTTACCAAGTTGACCATTTCATTTGGTCATTCAAAACACATTATATTGATCATATTACATCACATATTTCATACCAAGAACTCATTCATAGACACAATCATAATCAAGACAAATCACATGGCTAGATATAAACATCACAAAACATAATCAAAGTACTTCTAGCCTATGCTTTCCATACTTCAATATTTACATTTTCAAAAGGTACCAAAATATAGTTCGATAGTGTGGTGATGATCCTCGACGATCCCCGAGCCTCCGGTAGCTTTGATATTTATAAAATAGTTGAAAAACACACAGAGTAAGCTTTCAAAAGCTTAGTAAGCTATATACAAATAAACTTATCAATTAGAGCATATAAACACCATCAAAATACATATACTCCATACTCAAATACTATCACAAACCACATAATTCATGTACATTTCCCATATACTCAATTCATTTGCACAAATAACTTACTTTCTCATACTTATATCACATATCATCACTTGTAAATATACTTACCTTTGTTCTCAAATATAGAATACATTTCAAAAGTACCTGAATCTGATACACATCTCATATATTCATTCGTTTCTTGGAATGCCCGCTGAACCGTTCAAAATCATAAGGATATGCGGATAGCTCGGAAAACTCGTACAATGCCAACGTCCCAGACGCAGTCTTACATGTAATCAAATATCGATGCCACTGTCCCAGACAGGGTCTTACACAAAATCAAATACGATGCCAACGTCCCAGACGTGGTCTTACACGAAACCACATATCAGATCCTATGTCATGACATATGTATCCTAACTATTCCTAAGGTTCATACGGGACTTTTCAGATATCAGAACTTTGTCGATACTTTCTCATATATCTCATCATTCTCAACTCATATATTCATTCATCATAGATCAATAGCATATAATTGATAGTAATTCAATTCAAAAACATTTATTTGTATATAGACTTACCTCGTACGGATTCGGATAGACGGAATTGGCTACTCGACAAATTTTGACTTTCCCCGATCTAATTCTATTTTCTTTAATTCTTGATCTATATAAATTCAAATTTAACTCTTTTATTTACAAAATCTTTCAAATCAATCAAAAAACACATATTTAAGTTAGCCTTTACATTTTCACATTTCGACATTTTAGTCCCTATTTCACAAAATCACAAAATACAAAAAATTTCTTTATACTTATACTTAGCCGAATATTCATGGTACTCATACAAGTCCACACATTTCATTTATTTCACATTTTAATCCCCCAATTTACAAATTTCACAATTTATCCCATTTTACTCAAATTCATCAAAAATTCAAAGACAAAACTTAGTAATCTAATACATATCTTTCATATACTATCATAAAACTTCACAAAGCTCACATTATCAAAAATGGCATAACTCAAAATCATCAACAAAATCAGAAATTGAGACATGGGCTTGTTAGGTTATTAAGCAACGAGCAACGATCACAAGAACGTAGAAATTATCAAAAACGAAGCAAAACACATACCTTAACCAAGCAAAGTCTTTGTCGAACCCTAACTTGTGTTTATCTTTTTATTTTCTTAATGTTTTTTGGCAAAGTGATGAACATATAAAGCAAAATTATGTTTTGTTTTATTATAATCGGTTTATTTACGTATTTACAAATTTAACCTTTATTATAACATTTAATAAACGCATAATAAATGGTCATTAATCTCCATTAACCTTTTCAATGGTATAATTGCAACATAAGGACCTCTCAATTAAGAAGACATAACAAATAGGCACTTTAACAAATGGAAGGCCACTTTTACATTTTACGCGATTAGGTCCTTTTATCAAATTGAGCACACAAACGATTAAATTTTCATACGAAACTTTCACACATGTCAATTCACATATTATAAGCACAGACATAATATTAAAATATTTTTCTGACTCAAATTTGTGGTCTCGAAACTACTATTCTGACTAGGATCTAAACCGGACTGTTACAGTTTTGGTATGTCTTTGGTTTATGATTTAATATGATTTGGTATGGTTATAAACATGAAATTGGTTGTTAATGATATGGCATGAATAGTGTATGTTTTAGGTATGTATTGGTTGGAATTTGGTATGAAATGACTTGGTATTGATCTTGTAGGGAGGATCCAAAATTAGGGTGGCAAATTGGCCTTGTAAATGACCTATTTTTTTATCCACACGGGCAGGGACACGGGCGTGTGTCACTGCCGTGTTGCTTGAGGGCCATTTCGAAATGAGCCTGGGTAGACCACACGGTCGCACACATGAGCGTATGCCAGGCCGTGTGGCCAAGTCAGTTTCGAGCACGGGCTAGACACACTAGTGTGTGACTGGCCGTGTGACCCAAGTCAGTAGCCTCCCTAATTTTCACATGGCTTGACACACGGGCGTGTCATATGGCCGTGTAGACAAGTTAGTATGTATGCCTTGTTTTGCCACGGCCTAGACACATGGGCGTGTCTAATGCCGTGTGAGGCACACGGTCTATTCACACGGGCGTGTGACCTCTGTAACTTAAAAAAATTGTTTAATTTTGAAAAATTTTGTATTTGTTCGGTTTACTCTTGACCTCTTCTTAATGCATGTTTAAGGTCTCGTTGACCTAAGAAAGGGACTTAATGTTGATAATTGACTATGATATGAATATGTATGACTTTTGATTGTGAAATGATTGCGAATTATTCTGATATGTCTAGTAGTGCCTCTTAACCCTAGTCTAGTGATGGATACGGGTTAGGGGTGTTACACAATATACACAACCACAAATTATCATGCCAAAACTTAACACAATTGACCTCATGTCAAACCTTAACAAAATATACCAAATTGATCATTAAAAACATCTATCTACTTGACCATTTCAACACTAACCATTTAAGAACCAAAATGTCATGACTTATAAAACCACATATATATATGCCAACACTTACCACTTTGGCCATAAAACTATGCATCAATTTGATCATATTAACCATAACCAACAAGACATCAATACTACCTTAAATACCTCAAATCCAAGGCGACATTTCATGCCAATATCATCAACCAAGATGACATATACATGCCAAACTCATCAATTAAAAATTAGACATAATCCACCTATACATGCCATTATAACCATGACTAAAACATCAAAATCTACTAATAAATTCGATTGATAGTTTGATGGATCTCCGACTAGCTTCCAACCCAATCGAGCTTTTGGTAATCTGTCAAGTAAAGGAAAATAACTACGTAAGCAATGTATGCTTAGTAAGTTCGTATAAAATTTAAGCATAATATTTCATTTCAATAATAGACTTTATAGAATAAACATAAATCTATGTCAATGCCATAAGATTCATAAATCAATATGATCATTAACCCACAAATGAGTAAGTTCGTTAATGTCACATACATTTATTTTTCATAATATGATAGGATTTAATGGGGCTTAATAAATAATCATCAATTTTTCTATAAGATTATACACTTTTCAATCTACTTTCTTTTCATTCTGTACCCAATGGTTATGATAAGCCTAAACCACATTCTCAATTCTTGATTTAGTGTATTTATCCATGATATAGGTATATTCATTCATAGGATACGTAAACTTCTCACATATAGTACATCATTTAAACTCGTTACTCCATTTTCATCAAATTTCATTTCAACTATGAATTTACCATTTCATTACCTTTCCTCACCCGTTTCATATGCATAACACACAATATATACACATAATATCAAACATGACTACAAACTAGTGCATTTAAACATAGCTCGTTTGGAATCAACTACATAACCAATCATTGCACAAGAAATTACATACTTTGATTTATTTCACCTTTGCATGGACATAAGTACGTTATCAATTGAGCACTTACCATTTCAATGTATTTCATTAAGATTATGCATGATATAATTCAATCATAAACTTGGCACAAGCCCAAGCACCAACAACAACACATGATAGCATAATTGAATATAATTCATGTGAACTTAACATAGATAACTATTATACTTGAGCATGATCCAATTGGATCTATTATCCTTCATAACATATCATGTTTTCCATGTATCATCATTTCAATAAGTTTCATACACACATGTCTTGGTTCATACTGAACACTTACCATTGTCACAGGCTAATGATTAAAACATAACTTAGCAATATCATCACATGGTAAGATAGGGTATATAAACATAGCATCACTTAAATCATACCTTTAAAATCATGAATATGCATGCTTTGATCATTGATACATCATACCTTTCTATATTTGTTGTAGTAAAGTCAATCGAAACCCTTACCGGAGCTCACACAAGTGTGTTAAACGAAGGTCAAAACCATATCTTTTCTTTAATCAATGATCGAAATCATCCCTTTTCACATTCGATGAACAATATAAAGGTGATTAAAACCCCGGTACATATTTCATATTTTTCCATAGTCCAACTATGGTCTTACATGTGCACTGCCATTTCCTTCCCATAGTCTTACGCTCAAAGTGCCATAACCCGGTTATGGTCTTATCATTAGAATGTCATAGCCCAGCTATGGTATTACATATATATATATATACACTGCCATGTACCAACCATGATCTTACATCTAAAAAACTGCCATAGCCTCACTATGGTCTTACGTAAACATTGCCATGGTCCAACCATGGTCATGTACATCTTTATGTTGTGCTGCGATAATGTCTTATTCGTTTCCTTCAAGCTGAGAAATTTGATTCACATATATACATAAATAGATAATAATTTATCAAAACAGTAATCAATTGAACTAACCAAGTTAAGAACTTACCTGGCTAAATTGTAGAAAAGACAAAGTACATGGGCATTTTGGTAATTTTTCCATTCTCCTTGATTTTCCACTCGATCTTGATCTAAATTAATAATATCATTCAATTTCTTAGTCCAGATAGTAAAACAATATATTTTATGCAATTTAGTCATTTTTGAAATTTTTACAAAATTGCCCCTAACATTTTACTTTTATTCAATTTAGTCTCTGGGCCTAAAACATGCAAATTAATCATTTTTAATGCCAATTCACATCAGCCAAATACTCATGGAACACAAAACAGCCCACATTTGTAATAATTTCACACCAAATTCTTGTACTTCTACTATTTTAACAATTTAGTCCCTAATTAGAAAATTAATCAAAATCAATCAACAAAATGCTTTTAAATATCAACAAACATTTCAAATTCATCATTTAAAGACCAAAATCACATAGATTCATCAATGGAAACCTTCAAAATCTTTAACATTTCAAAATTGAATGTACGGGCTAGCTGAACCTAGTTGTAACGATCTCAAAAACATATAAATTATTAAAATGGAGTTAAAACGGACTTACATGCATCATCTAAAGCATGGCTGAATATAAAGCTCTAGCTATGGCTTCCTTCTTCAACAAATTTTGATGGAATCAAAGTTAAAGAAGATGATACCATTTTTTATTTGTTTTAATTTTCTTTTAATAAATAAATTACTAAATTAACCTTTGTTATAATATCAAAATTCACCTATTTAATGTGAACCTTTGTCCATTATTTATAATAATAGTCTAATTATCATCTAGGTCCCTTTTCCTTTATTCAATAAGCCATTTAATCACTATAATCAAATAGTGATGACATTTTACACTTTTTACGATTTAGTCCTTTTTGCTTAATTAACTATCGAAATGCTAAAATTTTTCAACGGAACTTTAATAGAACCTTAATGAAACTCTGTAAATATTTATAAAAATATTTACAGCTCGATTTATAGAAATGAGGTCCCAATACCTCATTTTCTAAAACCACTTGACTTTAGAGTCTTACCACTTGAACTTAATTAATCATTCATATCACATAAATTACCGTAGAAAAAACCTTTTTAAAACCACATTCGAATCGTAAATATTAAATAATAATATTTACAAGCTTACTCGTCGGATTTGGTGGCCCCAAAACCACTATTCTCGACACCACTGAAAAACGGGCTATTACATGAATTCTTTTAGTTAAATAGGTTATTTGACTATGGAAGGGAAAACTAATGAACTTAGATGGTAATTATACAATATATTTTGATAGTGGAAAATTATGGACATGTTTATGCTAGTATTTAAGTTATAACATAACGACAAAAGAGTAAATAATTAAATAAGCATGAAATAAATAAAACAACGGCTATCATCTTCTTTATTTATTTATTTTTTGTTTGTTCAACCAAAAATACCATTGAAGAAGGAGCTAGAGGTTTCTGGTAGACTTATTTCATTGCACGGTATGTGTTTGAGTCTCATTTTTTAATGATTTTTATGTTTTTGAGCTCACTTTAGCTTAAACTATTTAGCCCGGGGGTTAAATTGCAAAATTATTTAAGGTTGAGGGATATGCCATGAATTAAATTGATGTAATTGTGATGTTACTTGATAGTTTATTAATTTTAATTGTTAAATGAACATGATTTGTTAAGTGGATTTTTATGAATGTAAGGTTAAATTGCTTACTTAAAGATTTTCATGTATATTGTATGAAATAATGGAAAAATGTAGATTATTTAATCTTAGGGAAGAATCAGTTATCATGGGTTTAAGTTAAAATGGTTAAATTTAAAGCTACGAGCTTAAGAACTAAGTTGTGAAAAAGTTAAAATAAGAGGGCAATTTTGTAATTTCATGATAATATGAATTATAGATTGAATTGAATACTAGAGGTTATTTGAAGTACTTAATTGAATGAAATTATTTATTTAGATCAAGATAAGCAACAACCAAACTTAAATCCGGGAAAAAAAAAAGCTTTGGATTAGTCTCTAACTCTAGTTTTGCGACTATAGTTATCAAGGTAAGTTCGTATGAATTATATTCTTGTTAATGATAGTTTAATTGATTAACTATTATATTATGTTAGTTATAAACTGACTTGAAAATATGATATCGATGTTTTGAATAATTGACGGTTAAATAATATCGTTTGAACCTTAAGAATTCTTAGGACACGAATGGCATGTCATTAGGGATTTCATGTTTCGGGTGCTAGTCTCAAATGTCCTACCGATGGCTGAGGTCTTGTATTTGTTGTGGATTCTCCACAGCTCATGTGAGTAGTATCGTGTAGCTAACATTCTAACCCATAGCTCGTGCGAGCAGGCCCATTCTAGAGCTCATGTGAGCACTATTGGAAAGGAAAGGTTATGATTATATGGAAAAACGCACTTTGTCTGAGCATTCCTGAGTATCCAATGTAATTCTAAATGGTTCAATGGGTAAATTAAGGTTAATGGAAAGGCATGTATACAATTGGATAATTGTTCATAATCTTAAGAAAAGGTAAATTTGATAAATGAAAATGATTTGAATGGAAAAAATAAGTATGTGATGAATGATAGTCCATGGAGATTCACTTATGATATGGTTGATTTTACAACACCTGTATCTCGAATCCATTGTCGGATTAAGGATAGAACCGTTATAGAAACAAACGAAACAAATTATCTTATTTTAGATCAATATTCATTTAAAATATAAACATAGAATAATTCATAGAATAATTATTAACATGGGCCTTAATTCAGGTTTACGAGGCCCTAAACTTTGATTGAAGGCATTCTAGGATCAAATTGTATCAAAATATAAGCTTTTGGATAAATTTGAAAATTTGGAAAGACAAGGGTCACATAGCCATGTGACAAAGATCAGAATGTGTGAACATTCAAAGTTGGGACACATAGCCGTGTCCCAGCCCATGTCATAGACCGTGTAACTCTCTAACTTGGCTCACACGTCCATGTAGCAGGCCGTGTGCTAGTGTAACTCATTAACTTGTTTCATATGGCCATGTCATAGCCCGTGCGAAACCTACACTAAAACTAACATGGTTGTGTGGGGTGACCGTGTGTGACACATGGCCATGTGACAACCGTGTCCCAAGCCATGTGCTTCCAAATTGACTCCTTAAAAAAGAAAAATCAAGCTAAAACTTGCCCAGTAAGGTACACAAAAAACAAAAACCATCCCATGACAAAAACAACCAAAATTTTACACTTAAAACATATCAAAATTAGTAACCTAGACTTCCAACCAATGTTTCATTCATAAGTACCTCAATTATAACCAAACAATAGACTAATACTTTGATCATTAACATAACTCAATCAACATTCATAACCAACCATACTATTATCTTCTAATCATACTAATAAGATTTATCATCCAACATCACATAACATATTCACAAATACTAAATTAAGTTTTCATATCATCCGAACTTCTCATGTTAACTTTCTTACAACAAAACCTATATACATGCCACAACCCAAAAAGAGATATAAAAGCTACCAAGGGTAAATGGATAGTCTGAGCTTTAATGTCGATCCTTTGAGCCATCAACAACTATTAACTACAAAATAACATGAGAAAAATCATTAAGCTTTATTAGCTTAGTAAGATTAAAGTGTAAATTCTACTTGATTTGCTTTTAGTAAAGGAATCACTTACATATTATAACATGATAACTAAAATTCTCAATTGCTTTATCTATAACTTTCAAGAACTCATCATAACATGAATATGTCAACTTCATGTAATTCTTCATATCATTTAATCAAGTTCAGCATTATCCAATTCTCATACATGATCCTTATTCACTTTTAGGGGCATCACAAATGCAAAACAAGGGCACCAAAGTGTAATCAGGGGCATCGGAGTGCAGTCAAGAGCACGAGTGTGCAATCAGGGGCACCCGAGTGCAGTCAAGGGAACAAATGCACTATCGGGGGCACCAGAATGCATTCGGGGGCTCAAATGCACTATTAGGGACCCTGAAGTGTTTATAGGGGCACAGTTGTGCAAACAGGGACATCGAAGTGTTTATAGGGGCACCGGGGTTTTAACATTTTTGTATTCATATTAGAACTCCTTACAATCTCATACAATTCATTTCATGTCATAGAAACACCACTAATAACCATTTTTCAATTCCATGAATATATATATAAAATGCTTGCATTCCTAACAATTAACTCACATATACATACAAAAAAAATCACAACCATATAAGTTACAAATGAAATACATTAAATGGCAAATAACTATGAACTTACCTTTAAAGCACTTCCGGTTTAAACACATGGACTACTCTGCAATTTTTCCTTTTCCTCGATTATTGTCTTTTTTGTCTAAATCTTGATCTATATAGTAATTAAATACAATGTATTAAATTTACTTTCAATTAAATACATATGACCTTTAAATTTTCATTAATTACACATTTTCCTTAATCTTTCAGATATTTCACAATTTAATCCCTAAACTTAAATTTTCCAAATTTAACAAGATTTTCCAAATACTCAAGCTAGCTAAATCGTTAACATACCATATTCAGTCCACATTTATTCTAAATTCACAAAAACCCTCTATCAATTCTAACATTATAAAATACTCGTAATCAACAACTAATAGCTCAAATCTATTATTTAACATCATAAACATCAAGAACTCATCAATGGTAACATCTAAAATCTTTGACAATTTCAAAAATGAAGCTATGGGTTAGCTGGACCTAGTTGTAACGATCGAAAAAAAATACAAGAAACGATATAAAAATTACTCACATGCATGCATCAAATACTTGGCCAAACCCTAAGCTTCATAAAAAGGTATTATTCCTATTCTAATTTTGACTCACCCCTTGAGGAAGATGATGATTCAAGTTGTTTTATTATTTTACTTTTATTTCATTTATTAAATTACCAATTTGCCCTAACTCATAATCTTACAATTTCATTTTTGAAAGGCCACTAACCGTCCATTACATATCTAATGGACTAATTACTTAACAAGTCCGCATTCAATTTATGATTATGCTATCAAATAAATTTAATTCATTAATTACTAAGGTTTGCACCTTTCACAATTTAAACCTTTTATTCAATTAGCTAATTAAACCTTAAAATTACTTCACCAAAATTTAATACGATGCTAATGTAACTTTATAAACCTTAATTAAATAGTAAAATATAACTTCACATGTCAAAATTGTGGCCTCGAAACTACTGTTTCCAACATCACTGAAAAATAGGATATTACAACTCTCCCCTCCTTATTAAATTTTAGTCCTCGAAAATCTTACAAGAGAAAAGGTTCGGATATTGAGATTTCATATTTTCTTCTATTTCCCATGTCGCTTCTTCGAATCCATGTAATCACCAAAGTACTTTAACCAACAGTACAAATTTATTTCTTAATCTTTTTATTTTCCGAGCCAAAATCCTTACAGGTTCTTCATCATAGGTTAAATATGTTGTAATTCAATTTCTTCCGTAGATAGAATATGCGATGGATCAGATTGGTATCATCAAAGCATTGAAACAAGAAAAACATTATGAATTTGTCAAGTTTAGAAGCTAAAGCCAAACAAAATGTAACATCTCGAATTAGAGCCTAGTTAGAACAGTGGTTTCATGTAACACCCCAAACCCGGCCTAGACGTTAGGACCGGATCCGGTGTGCCACATCGATGCGTTCAAAACGTTCCGTATTACTTAGTTTGGAAAACTTAGTTGGTGTTGTAAAAGATACTTTTAAAAGTAGGTTAAAGTGAATAGAAGCTGTGCACCAGGTAGGAAACCAGGAAAAGAGGAGGTGAGTCTGTCGGACTGCTTAAGTACCAAGCTCCCTTCGGATCCAAACCTAGACATGCACACCACCATTGCCACACCTTAACGACTCGTATAATTTTGAGAAAACCGTTTGGTTATGTCTACCTTAAGAAAATGATTAAGTTTGAAAACGCGTGCTTAGCGGAAGTCTTACTTGTAATCGTGTTATTTTAAAATCCCTTAATATTTTTGAAAACGCGTCCTAAAGCTAACCCATTTACCTTAGTTATCATAGTTTTCTTTCATCATAATAAAATAAAATAATAAAAGTAAAACAAAACCATAAAAATAATTAAGCGGCCTTATTACACTTAAAACCCAAAACCATAAATGAAATTAAAAGGACGTCCAGTTCACCAGAAAGAAACCAGGTTCGTAGAAACATGTGGCCAGTCCGAATCCCTCACAGCTCCAAGCCCACTATGGTTGAGGATTACCTGCGAGGATGAAAATAAGGGGTGAGTTTTGGGAAACTCAGTGTGTAATTCAACCCAACCATAGCCTAAATCAGTTCAAACCACAGAGACAGAATAAGTTGGCCTTAGCCCAGAACAGATTTCAGAATAAAGCCCATAGGCCCAGAACAGATCAGATCAGATATTTCATGTATATGCAGAACCCAACCCATAACCAACCACATACACCCCCTTACCAACCTTTCACCATGTGGGGAGACTACTCAACCCACCCAACCGCTACACGCCACAGAATTATGCAGCATGGCCGCCAGAACAGATAATTTGACAGAGTCACCAGATACAGATAATCGTGGCAGAATCACCAGAACAGAAATATGTGGCAGAGCCACCAGATCAGATAATTTGTGGCATAGCCACCAGGACGCTACCTCTATAATATAACCCATGTCCCCATGCAACAGATATACATTCATGGCATACATCATACAGATTTAATTCATCATGCTTTTCAGACAAAATTAACCCTAGGGGTATAAAGGTCATTTTGCATACATAGGGGTATAATGGTAATTTTGCATACATAGGGGTATAATGGTAATATTGCATACATAGGGGTATTCTAGTAAATCTAACTATTTCTAAGGTTTTCATGCATATCGTAGCCATTACGTTTAGCCAGAAACTCTTACCGAGTGTTCTTACCGAATTGGGCCCGTTGGCCCATTGACCAAGTTTTGGCCCATTAAACCCAAAATATCAAAACGCACGAAATCGCGCGTACTGCAGTTTTATCACTTTCAATTACCAGTAATAATTACCCATACGTCTTACGAGCATTCGCACACTCGCAAGTGCCCAAAATACCGGCTTTTTGGCATTTCGGCTTTTCGGCTTTTGCCGATCTAGCCTATGAGAGGGTGTCAGTTACACACCTTGGGATTTCCTCGATGAGATCTACACACAAACTGCCTACAATTGAATCACTTAATATTACTCCAAATATCGAAATAAGATTGAGTATATAGTCCCCTACCACATTCGGCCAAACATGCCTAAAACCCTTATTGCTCTTACCTTACTACCGAAAGATGGTTAACTCCAAAGATCCGATCGTTCCACCTGTCCAAGCCCTTGATCAACCGCCTCTAAATCACGCTATTACCAAAACAAAATAGTTATTACGACCCCTCAGGGTTACAAGTCCAAATCGACAACCTCCCTAACTTTTAGGGATTTCGGCTTTTCCTAAAATATGTAAGAAGACTAAGTTTTGGAGAAGACTTACCACCGATTCCTTAGTGACTGATTCCAATGAGTTTCCCACTCGATCCCGATTTAGATCTAAGCCTTCAGATGATAACAAAAGTCTATTTTTCAGTGACTTCAGTATTCGGCCAATTCCCTTTTAATGTGGGGTTTTCGGCTTTTTGCAACTTGTGTTTAGAAAGGTAAAACGAGAGGGTTTTGCTATGGTCTTGTCGTCAAAACTTGAGGTTTTAGAGGGCTGGTGAATCGGCCACAAATGATGAAGAGAAGAGATGTGGTTTTGGTTATAAGAAATCGGCACAAAAAGAATCAAGCTTTCGGGATTTCGGCTTTTTATGGCCAAAGGCTATGAAGGTTTTGAAACGGTTGAAGGGAAAAATGGAGATGAACAAGATGGTAGGAAGGTTCAGAAATGGAGGGAAGAATATGAAGAAAAAGGTTGATGAGGAGAGGAGAAAAGAAAAGATGAAGAGAAAAGTCAGGAAACGGCACCAACTACCCTAAGTGCCAAATTTATACTAGCTCCTTAACCTAGCCGAATTTTTGCCCCCTTAAAGAATCCCTTGGCCGGCCACCTCTTGCTCTTTAAGAGTCCAACATTCAACCAACACATCTCTCCCTAATCAGCTCCTAATTTCTCTCCCTTATCCCCTCATTGCTCCATCTCCTAAGCAACTCAAACTCTTGTTAACAGTCTTTCACTTCATTTCCATTACCTACCTTTTCTGTTCATAAAAATTAATCCCTTGTTTTGCTATCAATGTGACTTGAACCTGGGTCCTCCCTAGCTTCCACACGCCACTTATAGCCTTCCCTGTGGCGTCACATGCCACTTCACCACTTGCTTCCTTGTGATCTATTTTACACAATTAATTCCTCAAAGCCCAATTTACCAGAACCCCTTTCTCTTATGGAATTAAAATTAATTAAAACTATCGGGTTATCCTAAGCTAGGGCCTTCTAGAGGCCCACTATCACAATTAAACCTACACTTAACAAGTAGAACACAGAATTTTTAATTTTACAATTTTTTTTCAGAATTCCCAAAAATTTGGGGCGTTACAACTCTACCCTCCTTAAAGAAATTTCGTCCTCGAAATTTACCTGATCCGAACAGATGAGGGTATTGTTGTTGCATTGCCTCCTCTGGCTCTCAAGTAGCTTCTTCTCTGCCATGGTTACGCCAAAGCACTTTCACTAATGGTACAGATTTCCTCCTCAGAACCTTAACTCTCGATCCAATATTTGTACAGGCTCCTCCTCAAAGGTCAAATCAGCTCGCACCTCAATTTCTGCAACCGGCACGACATGAGTAGGGTCAGAACGATAGCGCCTTAACATGGAGACGTGAAAAACATCGTGAATCCTGTCTAACTCTGAAGGCAATTCCAACTGATAAGCCACTGGGCCTACTCGCTTCAAAATCCGATAAGGCCTAATGAATCGCAGACTCAACTTACCCTTCTTACCAAACCTTAGTATCTTCTTCCAAGGTGAAACCTTCAAGAAGACCATATCGCCCACTGAGTATTCAATCTCCTTACGCTTCAGATCTGCATACGACTTTTGCCTATCAGACGCTTCCTTTAACTGATCTCTAATTAACTTGACCTTATCCTCAGTATCTGCCACCAACTCAGGTCCAAGAACTTGTCGCTCCCCCAGTTCAGTCCAACAACTAGGTATTCGACACCTTCGCCCATACAGTGCTTCATAAGGTGCCATTCGAATACTCGACTGATAACTATTGTTGTATGCAAACTCTGCCAAAGGCAAGTAGTCCTCCCAACTACCTCGGAAATCAATAACACATCCCCTCAGCATGTCTTCCAGAATCTGAATAACTCTTTCCGACTGACCATCAGTTTGGGGATGGAAAGCCGTACTAAAGTTCAATCGTGTTCCCAACGCCTCATGTAGCTTTTGCCAAAACTGAGATGTGAATCTAGGATCCCGATCAGAGATAATCGAGACTGGAACTCCATGCAGTCGCACAATCTCCGCCACATACAACTTGGCTAACTTCTGAAGAGAAAAGTCTGTGCGAATAGGTATAAAATGAGCCGACTTGGTCAACCTATCCACAATCACCTATATCGAGTCTTTCTTCGATGGTGTCAAGGGTAGTCCACTCACAAAGTCCATGGTTACCCTCTCCCACTTCCAAAGTGGTATTTTTACTGGCTGTAATAATCCAGAAGGTAACTGATGCTCAACTTTCACTTGCTGGCATGTCAGACATTTCCCCACAAATTCCGTTACCTCTCGCTTAAGTCCAGGCCACCAATACAGTTCTCGCAAGTCATGGTACAACTTATTCCCTCCAGGATGCATGGCACAAAGTCCCCCATGAGCTTCCTTCAAAATTGACTGTCTCAAGTCAGAGTCCTTCGGAACACAAATTCTACCTTGAAACACAGAACCCCATCATCATTTAACCCAAACTCAGAAGTTTCCCCTACCTTAACTTGTTGAAAACGAGGGACCAAAGACTCATCTTTCAACTGCTTTTCCTTAATCTGATCCACCCAGGTTGGCCTTACTTGCAATTCAGCCAACAGACTTCCATCATCATACAGACTTAGACGAGCAAACATTGCTCTCAGATCAGATACAGCTCTACGACTTAGAGCATCGGCTACCACATTAGCCTTGCCTGGGTGATATTCGATTGAACAATCATAATCCTTAAGCAACTCGATCCATCTCCTTTGCCTAAGGTTCAGTTCCTTCTGAGTCAACAAATACTTGAGACTGTTATGATCTGTGTATATAATACACCTTTCTCCATACAAGTAATGTCTCCAGATTTTAAGTGCAAAGATCACTGCTGCTAACTCCAAATCATGAGTGGGATAGTTCCCTTCATGAGGCTTAAGTTGTCGAGACACATAAGCAACCACCTTACCCTCTTGCATCAACACACAACCCAAACCTACGTGTGATGCATCACTGTACACAGTAAAATCTTTCCCAGACTCTGGTTGAATTAACACAGGTGCTTCAGTCAGAACTTTCTTCAACCTTTCAAAAGCTTCTTGCTGCTTCTCCGTCCATACAAACGGTACTCCTTTCCTTATGAGTTCTGTGAGAGGTGCTGCCATCACAGAAAAACCTTCCACAAACCTTCTGTAGTATCCTGCCAACCCTAGGAAACTTCGAATTTCTCAAACCGACCTAGGTGGCTTCCATTCCAAAATTGCTTCAATCTTTCGAGGATCCACTCTAATCCCCTCTGCAGAGACCACATGCCCCAAAAAGGTTACCTCCCTCAACCAGAACTCACACTTGCTGAACTTTGCATAAAGTTCCTTCTCCCTTAACACTTGCAACACAGTGCGGAGATGCTCATCATGTTTTGCTTCGGTCTCAGAATATACAAGAATATCGTCAATAAAGACGACCACGAACCGATCCAGAAATGGTTGGAACACACGATTCATCAGATCCATAAACGCTGCAAGAGCGTTTGTTAGTCCAAATGGCATAACCAGAAACTCATAATGACCATAACGAGTCTTGAATGCTGTCTTATGAATATCTGCCTCCTTGACCCTTAACTAATGATATCCAGATCGAAGATCGATCTTGAAAAATACAGAAGCTCCCTTAAGCTGGTCAAATAGATCGTCAATCCTTGGCAGAGGGTACTTATTGTTAATCGTCAGTTTATTCAACTGGCGATAATCAATGCACATACGCATCGTCCCATCCTTCTTCTTCACAAATAGCACCGGTGCTCCCCATGGAGACACACTTGGCCTAATAAAGCCCCTATCCAACAATTCTTGAATTTGCGCCTTTAACTCCACTAACTCCTTAGGTGCCATCCTATATGGTGCAATGGACACTGGTGCTGTCTCAGGCAACAGGTCGATTCCAAATTCGACTTCTCGGTTTGGAGGCAATCCCGGAAGCTCCTCCGGAAAGACATCTTGGAACTCTTTTACAGTCCTAACCTTATCCACTGTCAGCCCCTCTACATCTGTTTGACTTACAAATCCAAATAGGCCTCACAACCTTTCCGAATCCACTTTTCAGCCCTCAATGCCGATATCACATTAGACAAATAGTCCCTTCGTTCACCTATCACCATAACCTCATCTCCTTCCGTAGTCCTTAGCACCATTCGCTTAGCAGCACAGTCCAGAGTCGCCTTATGCTTAACAAGCCAGTCCATTTCCCACAGTGAGATCAAACTCTCCAAACGGCAACTCCATTAGATCGCCAGAAAAGATCCTACCTTGAGTTTCTAAGGGTACATCCTTATACAGCTTGTCTACCCTAACCGAGTGACCCAAGGGACTTAGCACAGATACCCCACTCACTATCTTCTCAGAATGCACTCCCAAAGACCCAGATATGGCACACGCAACATAAGAATGAGTAGATCCAATATCCACCAAGGCAGTATACGGCATATTAGAAACTAAAAACGTACCAGTTATGACATCAGGTGCGTCGCCCTCCTCTCGACGACGAGCTGCATACACCAATGCTGGCTGTCGAGCCTCAGCATTTCCGGCTCCCCTGCCAGGCGCCCCTCGACCTCGACCATTTCCATTCCCATTTCCGCGCCTACCTTGTCCACGTCCTCTCGGTGGTTGTGGTCCACCTCTCATGGGTTGAACAACCATCTGTACAACAACCTGAGCCTGATCAGCTCTCTGTGGACAGTCCTTAACTCTGTGCTCCATAGATCCTCATCGGAAACAAGCACCAGAATGTTTCCTACACTCACCCAGGTGTACTTTACCACAGTCCCCACAGATTGGCGGTCTAACCACATTCATCGGAACGGCTCGAACTGGCTCCTCCACTCTCGCCCTTTTTACATTCTTGTTTGCTCCACCCAAAGGTCCAGAATCCCTCCGGAAACGGTTCCGATCTTTCTCACGGTTCTGCCTCTCAGTACGCTTTACCTCCTTAGCAATCTTAGCTTTTTCCACCAGAACCGCGAAGTCACGCTCCCTCTGCGGAGCAATCAGCACCTTAAGGTCATCTCTGAGTCCATCCTCAAAGTGAACACTACGCTCATACTCCGTAGCAACTATTCCCACAGCATACCTACTCAGCCTCAGAAATTCATCCTCGTACTCAGCAACAGTTTTGCCTCCTTGGACCAGATTCAGGAATTCTTTCCTACAGGCGTCCACATAACTTGCCCCGACGTACTTTCCTTTAAAGGTTGTCTTAAACAGCTTCCAAGTAACCCTATCAGCTGGGGTTCCATCCCTCACGGTGAGCCACCACTGATAAGCCTCATCTCGCAGCAACGATACTCCCCCTTTCAGCTTCTGCTCCACAGAACAGTCCAAGTCATCCATAATTCGTTCCATGGCCTCCAACCAATATTCTGCCACATTCGGGGCTACACCAGATACACCCCTAAAGATCTCCTCTCCGTTAGCCCAGAGTCGTTCAGAAATCGATCCTCGAATTCCGTTGCCCGAACTTACCCCAGCAACCCTTTCCAGAACTCGAAGAATTGCCTGCGATAGGGCGTCATCCCCGGTACCACGATCATGTGATTCCACTTCCGTTGCCGAAGGTACCAGTGCTTCTGCCGCTGGCATATGTCCTGAAGACGAAGATCCCGCTCGAGCTCTTCCTCGGCCTCGTCCACGGCCTCTACCTCGAGCTGCTCGCGTACTCATATCGTATTATCTGATTACAAATTTTATGCATTAATATCATTCCAATGTTTATTACAGATGTTTTATGATTCAGACAGTAATTCAGAATTGGTTTTCGCAGAATCGATGTCTAGCTACAGTCGCAGTCTTTTAGCAAGCTTTTCTAGGATTTCAGTAGTATCCTATCTAGAGTATTCTAGTAAAGTTTCAGTACAGACAGATAATTCAGAATATATTCAGAAAAATTCAGAATACTTACAGGCTTGGGCCGGAGATTCGGAATGCCACCTTCAGGAGTCCAGATTTTTTTTAAAAAATTGATTTTTTTTGAAACTTTTCATTTTTGTAAACCAATTCCACAGCCGAGTTATTGCAACCTGGCTCTGATACAACTAAATGTAACACCCCAAACCCAGCCTAGACGTTAGGACCGGATCCGGTGTGCCACATCGATGCGTTCAAAACGTTCCGTATTACTTAGTTTGGAAAACTTAGTTGGTGTTGTAAAAGATACTTTTAAAAGTAGGTTAAAGTGAATAGAAGCTGTGCACCAGGTAGGAAACTAGGAAAAGAGGAGGTGAGTCCGTCGGACTGCTTAAGTACCAAGCTCCCTTCGGATCCAAACCTAGACATGCACACCACCATTGCCACACCTTAACGACTCGTATAATTTTGAGAAAACCGTCTGGTTATGTCTACCTTAAGAAAATGATTAAGTTTGAAAACGTTTGCTTAGCGGAAGTCTTACTTGTAATCGTGTTATTTTGAAATCCCTTAATGTTTTTGAAAACGTGTCCTAAAGCTAACCCATTTACCTTAGTTATCATAGTTTTCTTTCATCATAATAAAATAAAATAATAAAAGTAAAACAAAAAAATAAAAATAATTAAGCGGCCTTATTACACTTAAAACCCAAAACCATAAATGAAATTAAAAGGACGTCCAGTTCACCAGAAAGAAACCAGGTTCGTCGAAACATGTGGCCAGTCCGAATCCCTCACAGCTCCAAGCCCACTATGGTTGAGGATTACCTACGAGGATGAAAATAAGGGGTGAGTTTTGGGAAACTCAGTGTGTAATTCAACCCAACCATAGCATAAATCAGTTCAAACCACAGAGATAGAATAAGTTGGCCTTAGCCCAGAACAAATTTTAGAATAAAGCCCATAGGCCCAGAATAGATCAGATCAGATATTTCATGTATATGCAGAACCCAACCCATAACCAACCACATACACCCCCTTACCAACCTTTCACCATGTGGGGAGACTACTCGACCCACCCAACCGCTACACGCCACAAAATTATGTAGCATGGCTGCCAGAACAGATAATTTGACAGAGTCACCAGATACAGATAATCGTGGCAGAATCACCAGAACAGAAATATGTGGCAGAGCCACCAGATCAGATAATTGTGGCATAGCCACCAGGACGCTTCCTCCATAATATAACCCATGTCCCCATGCAACAAATATACATTCATGGCATATATCATACAGATTTAATTCATCATGCTTTTCAGACAAAATTAACCCTAGGGGTATAAAGGTCATTTTGCATACATAGGGGTATAATGGTAATTTTGCATACATAGGGGTATAATGGTAATTTTGTATACATAGGGGTATTCTAGTACATCTAACTATTTCTAAGGTTTTCATGCATATCGTAGCCATTACGTTTAGCCAGAAACTCTTACCGAGTGTTCTTACCGAATTGGGCCCGTTGGCCCATTGACCCAGTTTTGGCCCATTAAACCCAAAATATCAAAATGCACGAAATCGCGCGTACTGCAGTTTTATCACTTTCGATTACCAGTAATAATTACCCATACGTCTTACGAGCATTCGCACACTCACAAGTGCCCAAAATACCGGCTTTTCGGCATTTCGGCTTTTCAGCTTTTGCCGATCTAGCCTATGAGAGGGTGTCAGTTACACACCTATTTTGGGATTTCCTCGATGAGATCTACACACAAACTGCCTACGAATCACTTAATATTACTCCAAATATCGAAATAAGATTGAGTATATAGTCCCCTACCACATTCGGCCAAACATGCCTAAAACCCTTATTGCTCTTACCTTACTACCGAAAGATGGTTAACTTCAAAGATCCGATCGTTCCACCTGTCCAAGCCCTTGATCAACCGCCTCTAAATCACGCTATTACCAAAACAAAATAGTTATTACGACCCCTCAGGGTTACAAGTCCAAATCGACAACCTCCCTAACTTTTAGGGATTTCGGCTTTTCCTAAAATATGTAAGAAGACTAAGTTTTGGAGAAGACTTACCACCGATTCCTTAGTGACTGATTCCAATGAGTTTCCCACTCGATCCTGATGTAGATCTAAGCCCTTAGATGATAACAAAAGTCTATCTTTCAGTGACTTCAGTATTCGGCCAAGTCCCTTTTAATGTGGGGTTTTCGGCTTTTTGCAACTTGTGTTTAGAAAGGTAAAACGAGAGGGTTTTGCTATGGTCTTGTCATCAAAACTTGAGGTTTTAGAGGGCTGGTGAATCGGCCACAAATGATGAAGAGAAGAGATGTGGTTTTGGTTATAAGAAATCGGCACAAAAAGAATCAAGCTTTCGGGATTTCGGCTTTTTATGGCCAAAGGCTATGAAGGTTTTGAAACGGTTGAAGGGAAAAATGGAGATGAACAAGATGGTAGGAAGGTTCAGCAATGGAGGAAAGGAGATGAAGAAAAAGGTTGATGAGGAGAGGAGAAAAGAAAAGATGAAGAGAAAAGTCAAGAAACGGCACCAACTACCCTAAGTGCCGAATTTATACTAGCTCCTTAACCTAGCCGAATTTTTGCCCCCTTAAAGAATCCCTTGGCCAGCCACCTCTTACTCTTTAAGAGTCCAACATTCAGCCAACACATCTCTCCCTAATCAGCTCCTAATTTCTCTCCCTTATCCCCTCCTTGCTCCATCTCCTGAGCAACTCAAACTCTTGTTAACAGTCTTTCACTTCATTTCCATTACCTACCTTTTCTGTTCATAAAAATTAATCCCTTGTTTTGCTATCAATGTGACTTGAACCTGGGTCCTCCCTAGCTTCCACACGCCACTTATAGCCTTCCCTGTGGCGTCACATGCCACTTCACCACTTGCTTCCTTGTGATCTATTTTACACAATTAATTCCTCAAAGCCCAATTTACCAGAACCCCTTTCTCTTATGGAATTAAAATTAATTAAAACTATCGGGTTATCCTAAGCTTGGGCCTTCTAGAGGCCCACTATCACAATTAAACCTACACTTAACAAGTAGAACACAGAATTTTTAATTTTACAATTTTTTTTCAAAATTCCTAAAAATTTGGGGCGTTGCAGTTTAGGAGCACAAATTCGACACAGTAAAATTTTTTTTATTATATTTTTATGGTCTATAGTTTGAAGGGATGATTTCGTGAAAATTTCATTCGAAAATTTTGACGTTTGGGCACTCAATTTGGTCAAAGGACTAAATTGTAAAAGTGCAAAACTTGAGTTCTAGAAGCTAGAGGTGTCTAATTGCTATGAAATTTTAAATTGGAGGTCCTTATATGGTAACTAGACCATTTGTTAATTTTTTTGGTCAAAAATGTACATGAAATAGGTGAAATAGAATATTTTTAAGTTAAGGGTATTTTGGTCATTTGGTAATTAAAATAATAAAAAGGGAAATAAAAGCCAAATTTATGCTCATCTTCAACCTTTGGCTGAAATTTGCATGAAGCCATGGCTAGGGTTTTGTTCAAGCTTTCCAAGCTCGATAGTAAGTCCATTCTTGCCCCGTTTTTAATGATTTTTACGTTTTTGAAATCCTCGTAACAAGATTTAGCTATTTCTACCATTTATTTGTGCTAGGATTGATGTTTGAAAATTTACCCATATGCTACATGTGTGTATTTTGATGTTTAAGGGAGGAATATGAATGGTTGTTGTGTGTTAAACGACTTTTACTAAGTAGTTTTCGGTGAAAACGCTAAAAAGGACTAATTTGTAAAAGTTATAAAATTTGTCATAAAAGTGTGATGTAGTTGAAATTGTGGCTGCTATAGTTATGAAAATGATTCATCTAGGCTTAAAGTACAAAGAAATTGAATAAATTTCATTTTACGAGCCTAGGGGCTAAATTGAAAATATGTGAAAGTTTAGGGGTAAAATGAAAATTTGTAAAATTATGATTTTTGAGTCAATTTGAATAATGTGAGTAACAAATAAGCTATATTTGAAATGTTAGATCAAGAAAACTGAGATTCAGGCTTAAATCGAGAAAGTACAAGATCAAGGACTAAAATGAAATAATTAGTTGTGCTCGGATTCGAGGTAAGTTCGTACGTCAATAATAATGCAATGTTATACTTGAATGTTAATGCTTGATATTACATGAATTATAATTACATGTGTAAATAATGTGACAATGTGGTATGTTATATTGTGTTAACATTATGTGATAATTATTTTATTACTTATTATGTATGCTATGTCTAATAGTATTATTGTAAGCATGAATGATATTATGGTCATTATCCACGACGTCACGAGCAAGTGCAGTAGAGGTGCAATGTACAGGGGAGAAGTCCGAACTCGTTGAGTGGTCCAAGTTCGTGATATATTTGGCATTCGAGCTTGTTGAGTGGTCCGAGTTCATAATGGATGCGATACATGTGATTGACTTTCGGGCAATGGTTTTGTGTGTCCTACCGGTGGCTAGGTAATCCTTGAGTGGTCATATACCTAATAGCTTTTGTGAGCAGCCCGTGTAGTTACACCTTGATCGATATCTTATATGAGCAAGCCCGTGAGTAGCTCCATTGCGAGCGTTGCATGATGTGAGGTAGCTTCAGCTACGAATGCATATGTGGCACTTATGTGCAAGTTTTTTGCGTATCTGATAGTGTTCCGAGTGTTCAACGGGTAATGTAATGGATGATGTGACGAAAGTCCTAAGGAGAATATGTTCAAGAAGTTATGATTATATGTTGTATTATGAGTTGGTATAGGTATGTACACTAAACTCATGAGTAATGCCTTGATATATGATGTTTCATGATAAAGAGGTATGTGGGTGATAAGTAAGTCAAAGGTTTTGAATGATGAATAAACTTATGTTTATGTTTATGATTATGTTTATTATGTCATCATATGATATTTATCATGATATTGCACTAAAATAGTTTTGGATACCAGCAGTTGTGTGACTTTGAAAATCCACCAAAAATTGTGAAAATTGAACTAGAAACTGAATAAGATATAAGATTAAATCTTATTGGGTCTAGTTTCACATAGAGGAAACAATGTAAGCAAAAGAATTTCATATTATGAGAAATTTGAATTTTTGTGAGACAGGGTCAGAGTGATTTCAGGCTCCCCTGACTTAACTTTGGAAAATCATTAAATATTGTTTGAAAATTCTTATAGGTTAGAATTCATATGAATAAATCCTTAATGAGTCTATTTTCAAGATAAATAGATGGGAACATCATCCGGATGCTGTACTATGAGATAATTAATTTTTAGTAAAGAAAGGTCGAAGTTGTCAAACAACAGAACAAGGGTAACTTTAAAGGATAAACTGTATTTATTGGCTAGACCAAAAATTCTAGAAAATTTATGGTAAGAAGATATGTGAGTTTAATTTTAGGGAAAATTAGATGATCTTAATTTAGATTTTCATAACTCAAGTTATAAGTAATTTAGTGACTATGACTCGAGTAGACAACTTGGCTAGAATATGAGCAAATAGTGGAATTATGTGTAATTTCGATTGTGTTACCATGAGAACATATTGTAAGAATTTGGAAAAGGTACATTAATAAATTGCTTATTATTATTTTCATACGGGCTTACTAAACTATAAAGCTTACCCCTCTCCTTTCTATTTCTTTTAGCGTTGTTAGGTTAGCTCGAGGTTGGAGATCGTCTGAGGCAGCATCACACTACCAAGTTATCAAGCCGGGGTATTCATAAATCTTAAGTGTTTCCAATTGAGTGGCATGTATAGAGACTTAGCACTTTATGATACGTGTTTCATGATTTGGAAAATTGAGTTGACTCATAATGATTCATTTGTATAGAGCCGTAAGATATGGCTTTTATTTGATCATTGGGTTGTAAGCCTAATTGATTTTGCATGACTGTTCTAATGTCTTGATGATGTGCATGTTGTGATGGCTTGTTATCAATGGATGTATGATATGGTATGTATATTTGATGGATGAACTTTGATCAATAGATGTGACCATATTCTTAGTATAAAAGTGTAAATTTAGAGTAAGTTAATGATGTTGATGAAGAATGAAATTGGTGTGGAATGCCTTGAAGAAACATGTTAGTGTGAGTGTATGATATGTGACATTAAGGATATGAATTTCACATGACTATGAATGCTAGATAATTAAGTTGAGAATATTAGCTTGAAGATAACCATGGTATAAAGTTATAAGTGGTAATGAAGATGACAAAGCCAAATGAATATGGTTTCGTATGTCTAAACTTGATATAAGATAAGTATGAGAAACACAAGTATGATGACATGCAAATGCTATGTTTGTGACTTAATTGACGATGTTTAATCTCTAATTGGATGTCATGTTATATTCCTTTTATTTTTTATAAATGTGTAAGGGTTTATGGTTGGCCAAGGCTTGGAAAATAGCCTAAATGTTGGTCACACGGGCAGAGACACAGCCGTGTATCTCAACCGTGTGGGGAACACGGCCTTAGCACACGGGCGTGTGTCTTGGCCCTGTGACCTTAAAATATTGCTGATGTCATAAACAGAGAGTTATACGGGCGTGTGTGACCACACGGCCTATCCACACAGGCGTGTGACTCTCCAAAACTAGAAAATTTTCTAAATGTTATAAAAAGTTTGTAAGTTCTCGGTTTAGTCCCGAACCACCCCCGATGTTTATTTTGGGCCTCACAGGCCCGTATAAAGGATGATTTGCATGTGTTTGAATGTTTTTGAATTGGTTGAAATTTTATGCCCTGATTTTACATGTATGTGTATGTTTAATTCTGATAATGCCTCGTATCCTGTCTCGACGTTGGACACGGGTAAGGGGTGTTATATTTCGTGGTATCAGAGCTAAGGTTTAGTCAGTTCTTGAACAAACCTAGCATGCATGAGAGTCCAGCTATACATGCCACAAATCTGTGACAGTGTGATTCTCTCGACGCAAATGTTTGGGCAGAGGTACTCTCCAACCGAGCTACACCAACCATGTTAGATGTGATGCTAAGGTATCCGGGTAAAGTACAGTTATGATGAGCCTAAACTCAGAAAAGTACGAATAAAGGTTCATATTGTGATGAGTATCCATGCTTGTTTGATGTTCATATGAATAAAATGACACGTATATGATGAAGTGCGAGATGAAAGTTTTGATTGTGATATATTTTGTAACACCCCGTACCCGAGTCCGTCGCCGGAGTCGGACACGAGGGGTTTGCAGACTTATATCACTTCTTTGCACAATCCATTTTAAAAATTTCCAGGCAGTTGGCTAACTGCGTCACTGTCACCTTAAAAATCATATCTTGAGTTTCACAACTCAAAAATCAGTTTCGTAAATTTTCTCTGAAACTAGACTCATATTCCCATCTACATATTTTTTTCTAGAATTTTTGGTCAGGCCAATTAGTACAGTTTATTAGTCAAAGTCTCCCATGTTACAGGGATCGACTACACTGACCTTTGCGCATTACGACTTGGATATCTCCCTGCACAGAGATTCAATACTGATGCCGTTTGTTTCTATAGAAACTAGACTCAGAGAGGAATCTATACATATATGGAATGACTCCTAATTATCTCTGGTTAATTTATAATGAATTTCCAAAGTCGGAACAGGGAATCCAGAAACCGTTCTGGCCCTGTCTCACGAGAACCTGAATATCTCTTAACATACTGTCCATATGATCGTTTCGTTACTTTCCTATGAAAATAGATTCATCAAGGTTCGTTTACATAATTTATTCACTATTTAATTCCATTCCTACTATTTTTAGTGATTTTCTAAATCTACATCACTGCTGCTGTCAGCATCTGCCTTTAAGGTAGACTTTACCTATTTCATTCCATGATTCAACTAGCCCTTTTAGCATAAATAGCAGAAATTATGATAGTGATTAACTATTCCCATGGCCAATCATTGTTAAGCATATCCACACCTCTCAATAACCATATCCATACCAAATGATTATAACATTATGCTCAAACATATATAAGCAATTTTCGCATGGCTATCCAAAATTATACAAATCCAAAGGGTCCATGACCCACAACAAAAATGGTAGTCCTATACATGCCATATCCAGAGTTCAACTAAAAGAGTACCAAAAGGGCTTTGATAGTGTGGATGACTTCGACTTCGATGATCCCGAATCCGATATCTAACGAACAAATCTATAAAACAGAGAGCCAAAGCAACGGGGTAAGCATTTTAAAGCTTAGTAAGTTTCAAGTAATGAAATCGGCTTTGACTAAAGTATTACATTCACATAGCTAAATGAATCACTTTATTAATACACATTCTCATAAACATACTTACTTCACATTTCATCAACATATACACACAAGGTATTAACCTATCTAAAAGCCGAAAGTTCGTTAGTCGATTGAACGAATACTATTTAAAACGAATCGACTTTTCCGATGCACACGCAAACATACCTTATCGTTTGGGTTTTTCGAGCGTATTAATTGAATTTATTACAGCACAACACGCTCACCTTCGAACCCAAGTTTCTTCAGAATTTAGCCGGATATAACCACAAGCACAATTGCCTTCGGGTCTTAACCCGGGTATAGCAACTCGCACAAATGCCTTCGGGTCTTAGCCCGGATATATCAACTCGCACAAATGCCTTCGGGTCTTAGCCCGGATAAAATCACTAGCACAAATGCCTTCGGGTCTTAACCCGGATAAAATCACTAGCATAAATGCCTTCGGGTCTTAACCCGGATAAAATCACTAGCACAAATGCCTTCAGGACTTAGCCCGGATATCATTCAAATGCTCATGCACACATATATCAACAATCATGACACATCCATATTTCATTTTCGTTACTAAGGCTCAAACACAGAACATTTATTAAACCTTTCCAATTTCGGCTCAATAGCCACACACAAAGAGCATGATTTCAATTGGCTTTATAACATAGTCTCTATGCACATTCGGCTATCCGTCATAGTATGACTAATCATTTCAATATAATTCAAGTAGGGTCATTACTCGAAGACTTACCTCGGATGTTGTCGAACGACTTCAATGGCTATTCAATTACTTTTTCCTTCCCTTTATCGGATTTAGTTCCCCTTTGCTCTTGAGCTTAAGTTCAACAAATTTTAAAATAGTCATTAATCGACTATTCAAGTATTACTTTCAGAATATAATATATATAGATTCGACTTTCACACACATAGATTACAGTAAGCTTTATAAAAATCAATAAATAATTCATTAGCAAATTTTCATTAATGTTTACAATATAATTACAATTTCCCTATAAGCTGACTTCCTGAGCAACAGTCACTAAAGTTTTTATAACTGGAGCTACGAAACTCCAAATCAATTGCCGTAAATTTTTCTTGACAGAAGACTAATTTATCTATTATCCATAAAATTTTGAAAATTTTTTGCTTAGCCCAACAATACCAGATTTTTCTTAAAGTTCACCTTGTTTCACTGTTTGACTAAACTGACTATCCTTCACTACGAATCAAATTTCTCATTGTACAGAATTCAAAATATGTTCTTGTTTATTTCATTTGAAACTAGACTCATTAAGGAGTCTAAGCACATAAATTTTATCTTAGGGCCATTTTTTACAATTTATACTGATTTTATAAAAACAGAACAGGGAATCTAGTAGTCGTTTTGACTCAGCCCCACAATACTTCAAATATCTCAAGATCGGTAACTCTTTTGTTTTTATAGTTTCTTTTGTAAGAAACTAGACTCTTCAAGCTTTAATGACATAATTTACTCAGCTTCTAATTCAACTCCTACAAATTATGGCGATTTTCCAAAATCACCTTACTGCTGCTGTCCCCAAGCAGATTATTACCAAATCAAATGCTAACATTTGCATTTCACCTTAGTAGCTAGCTTAGCAAACCTTAATTTAACATATAATTGTTCATAACACAATTAAAGCATCCTCTCCATTCCATCAATTCAAAACACATACATTGCCCAATAGTATCCAAAATCATATTCTGCCTTAGTACACAACTTCTTAGCCGATTTTTCTCCATTTAGCAACTAATGCACATATGTGCTCATTTGTTAGACTCTACTTCACCTAACTACCATTTTCTTTTTCATCCAAATAATATGAACAACAACCATTTCTTGAACATTTTCTCTTCAACAATTCTTCATAAAACATAAAGACTATAACCCAATCTCATCCTTTAATAACTAAAACCGAATGCTCAAGACACCACACCATTTCAAATTTTGGTCATGGGTTAAGCAAAGAACTTAATGACTAACTAAAAAAAATGCTAAAAATCCAAGAATCATCCTTGAACTTACCTTGATTTAGCTAACCACCATAGCTGAATTTTTCAAAGCTTTTCTCTTCTAGGTACGGCAATGAGGAGCAAGGATGGAGAAACTTTGGTTTCCCCTCCCATTAACTAGTATTTTATTAGCCTTATTCCTTATTTCATTTTGTAACATATAATTATTAGCATAAAATGTTGACACAAAATAATTATAATATGCTTTAGTCCATAACATGGCCGGCCACCATCTAGAATTTGGCCAATTTGACATGCAAGTACAAGCATTTTTAACATGCATCAATAGGCCACTTTAACATTTGCCTATCACATTTCTAAATTTTCTCACACAAGTCCTATTTAATAAAATTCACTTACAATTAACAAAATTCAAACATGAAATTTTCACACATGCATATATACATATAATAAGCTTCAAATATGGCGGTTAATTATTTTTATGACTCGGTTTTGTGGTCCCGAAACCACTTTCCGACTAGGGTCACATTTTGGGCTGTCACAACTCTCCCCCACTTAAGAAATTTTCGTCCCCGAAAATCTTACAGGTAAATAGGTTTGGGTATCGTTCTTTCATCAAGCTCTCGGTTCCCCAAGTACCTTCCTCGATCCCGTGTTTGAGCCATAACACCTTTACTAACGGAACCCTTTTGTTTCGCAACTCCTTCACTTCACGAGCTAGGATACGAATCGGTTCTTCTTCATAACTCAAGTTAGATTGAATTTCAACTTCTGAGGGATTAATCACATGTGATGGATCGGATCTATAACGTCGAAGCATCGAAACATGAAAGACTTCGTGAATCTTTTCAAGTTCAGGGGGCAAAATCAATCTATACGCAACCGGACCAACTCGTTCGGAGATTTCGTACGGCCCAATGAATCTCGGACTCAACTTGCCCTTACGGCCAAATCTGAGTACCTTTTTCCAAGGCGAAACTTTAAGAAACACTTTATCTCCCACCTGATATTCAATGTCTTTTCGTTTCAAATCCGCATACGATTTCTGACAATCTGTGGCTGTCTTCAGACTTTCACGAATTATTTTTACTTTCTGTTCGGCATCTTTAATCAAATCAACTCCGAAAATTTTACTTTCACCGAGCTCGGTCCAAAACAATGGTGTACGGCATTTACGACCGTACAAAGCCTCGTAAGGTGCCATCTTAATACTTGATTGAAAACTATTGTTGTAAGCGAATTCAATCAAAGGTAAATACCGTTCCCATGAACCACTAAACTCGAGGATGCAACATCTCAACATATCCTCAAGTATCTGAATTATCCGCTCGGATTGACCATCGGTTTGGGGGTGAAAAGCAGTGCTAAAATGCAGCTTGGTACCCAAAGCTTCTTGCAATTTCTTCCAAAATCGTGAGGTGAATCTCGGATCTCTATCCGACACGATAGAAATAGGTACCCCGTGTAATCTCACAATTTAAGAAACATACAATTCGGCTAGTTTATCCAATGAAAATCCGTACGCACGGGGATAAAGTGAGCCGACTTAGTCAGTCTATCAACAACAACCCAAATCGCATCCTTCTTACTTGCCGACAATGGCAGTCCGGACACAAAGTCCATTGTGACTCGATCCCATTTCCACTCGGGTATCATGATCGGCTGAAGTAATCCTGAAGGCACTTGATGTTCCGCTTTCACTTGTTGACATATTAAACATCTTGAAACAAAGTCGGAGATGTCTCGTTTCATACCATGCCACCAAAACCGACGTTTCAAATCGTTGTACATTTTCGTACTCCCCGGGTGAATTGACATTCGGCTACAATGGGCTTCGTTCAGAATCATCGAAATGAGTTCTGAATTTCTTGGAACACACAACCGACTTCTGAACCTCAAACAATCGTCATCATCAATTTGAAATTCGGATTCCATATTCGGAACACATTCAGCCCGTTTTGCAACCAATTTATCGTCGACTTTCTGAGATTCACGAATTTGACGAATCAATAATGGTTTGGCCTTTAATTCAGCTACTAACACATTGTCGGGTAGAACAAACAAGTGCACATTCATCGCTCGTAAAGCAAACAGTGATTTCCGGCTTAAGGCGTCCGCAACCACATTAGCTTTTCCCGGGTGGTAATCAATGACAAGCTCGTAATCTTTCAACAACTCAAGCCAACGTCTTTGTCGCAGATTTAAGTCTCTTTGAGTCATCAAATATTTGAGACTTTTGTGATCCGAAAATACATGGCACTTTTCACCAAATAAGTAATGTCGCCATATTTTTAAAGCGAATACGATGGCAGCTAGTTCGAGATCATGGGTCGGATAATTTTTCTCATGTGGCTTTAATTGTCTCGACGCATAGGCCACCACTCGACCTTCTTGCATCAATACGCAACCCAACCCAAGTAGGGATGCGTCACTATAAATGACAAACTCTTTGCCTGATTCGGGTTGCACTAAAATTGGAGCTTCAGTCAAATAAGTTTTTAGTTGATCAAAACTTTTCTGACATTTCTCCGTCCATTCGAACTTAACATCCTTTTGAAGTAGCTTCGTCATTGGTGTGGCTATCATCGAGAAACCTTTGACAAATCGTCGGTAATAACCAGCGAGCCCCAAGAAGCTCCGAACTTCGGTAATATTTCTTGGAGGCTTCCAGTTAAGTATGGCTGAAATTTTGCTCGGGTCAACTCGAATACCCGATGCGGATACCACATGACCCAAGAAGCTAACCTCTCTTAACCAGAACTCACACTTACTGAACTTAGCATATAACTGCTTATCCCGCAAAATTTGCAACACTAGTCTCAGGTGCTCAGCATGTTCGGTCTCATCTCTTGAATAGACCAAGATGTCATCAATGAACACAACTACGAACCGATCCAAATATGGTCTGAAGATCCGATTCATCAAATCCATAAATACCGCAGGGGCATTAGTGAGCCCAAACGGCATCACTAAGAACTCGTAGTGACCATATCTCATTCTGAAGGCAGTTTTGGGTATGTCCGAATCTCGAATTCGCAACTGATAATAGCCCGATCTCAAATCTATTTTTGAGAACACTGAGGCTCCCTTCAGTTGGTCGAACAAATCATCGATACGCGGTAACGGATATTTGTTCTTTATTGTCACTTTATTCAGCTGACGACAGTCAATGCACAACCTCATGGTTCCGTCCTTCTTTTTCACGAACAATACTGGTGCACCCCAAGGTGAGAAGCTTGGTCGAGCGAAACCTCTATCCGTCAATTCTTGCAACTGAGCTTTCAACTCTTTTAACTCGGTTGGTGCCATACGATACAGAGCTATCGAAATCGGCGTAGTCCCAGGTACAAGCTCAATACCAAACTCTATCTCCCGAACAGGTGGTAAACCCGGTAATTCTTCAGGAAAAACATCCGGGTATTCACAAACCACCGGCACAGATTCGGGTTTCTTTTCTAATTCTTTGCCATCAAGTACATACGCAAGGTATGCTTCGCACCCTTTTCTTACATATTTCTGGGCCAACATTGAGGATATTACAGCTGGCAACCCATCCAAGTCCGTAGACTCAACTCGGATTACTTCTTTATTTGCGCACCTCAAATCAATAGTCTTGCTTTTGCAATTCACAACCGCATCATGCACGGTCAACCAATCCAACCCGAGAATAACATCAAATTCATCAAACGGCAAAAGCATCAAGTCCGCCGGAAAACAGGAACCTCGAATTACTAGGGGACATTTCTTACACACTTTGTCGACAAGCACGTAACGACCCAAGGGATTTGACACCCGAATTACGAACTCAGTAGACTCAATAGGTAAAGTCTTACTGGATGCTAAGGTTTCACATATGTAAGAATGAGTAGAACTGGGGTCAATCAAAGCAATTACATTAGTATCAAAGAGAGTAAAAGTACCGGTAATAACATCAGGCGAAGAAGCATCCTCGCGGGCACGTATAGCATAAGCTCTAGCAGGCGCACAAGCCTCGGATCTGGTCGTAGCATCTCTAGATCCTCTCTGACCACCACTAGCATTGCCCGTATTTCTAGATGGTCTACCTCGAGCAGTGGTAGCACCCGGTTTCCCACTCTGATTTACATTCTGTTCAGACAGCCTCGGGCAATCTTTAATGAAGTGGTCAACTGATCCGCACTTGTAACAGGAGCGGTCATGGAATCTACAACTCCCCAAATGCCATTTACCGCAATGTCGACATTCCGTTCTGTCTCGACGTTCATTCCCAACACTGGCAACCGAAGTGCCTCGTGTACCCACAGGGGGTCGATCACGATCTCGTCTAAAAAGGCCCGAAGTGCCTCTAGACCGGCCCACATCATCTCGAAATTTCTTCGATGCCTGTTGAAGAGACTTTCCCGAGGATCTTTTACGAAACTCTCCAGTTCCCACATCAACTTTTTGTTTTTCTTTTCTAAGCTCTTCGGCTTTACAAGCTCGCTCGACAAGTACTACGAACTCTCGTATTTCAAGAATGCCAACGAACATTTTTATATCTTCATTCAGCCCATCCTCGAAGCGTTTACACATGATAGCATCGGACGAAACACATTCCCGAGCGTATCTACTAAGTCTAACAAATTTTCGCTCGTAATCAGTAACTGACATAGAACCTTGCTTAAGTTCAAGAAATTTCTTCCGTTTTTTATCAACAAATCTTTGACTGATATACTTTTTCCGAAACTCAGTTTGGAAAAACTCCCAAGTTACTTGCTCTCGGGGCACAACAGAAGTCAGAGTACTCCACCAATAGTAGGCAGAATCGCGTAGCAAGGAGATAGTACACTTTAGGCATTCATCGGGTGTACAAGATAGCTCATCGAGTACCCGGATAGTGTTGTCCAACCAAAATTCAGCTTGCTCGGCATCGTCGCTATCCGTAGCTTTAAATTTAGTAGCCCCATGTTTTCGGATTCTGTCAACTAGGGGCTTATTTGACCTTATTTGGTCAGTTAACGGAGGTATTGTAGGTGCGGGGGTGGTATTTGTCGGGAATGGAGGTTGTGGAACAGTCGTATTAGTCCGAATGTATTGGTTGAACCAATCATTCATCACGCTATAGAAAGCTTGTCTAGCTTCATCATTCGGGTTACTAGCATTAGGTTGAGAGTCCACCGGCGCTGTCCCTTGTGCGGGAGCAGGCGCTACACTCTCAAGATCATCAGCTACCGCTCGGTCGGGATCGGGATCCATTACTATAAATAAACACATTTACAAATGTCAGAAATCACCACACTATCAAATAATCACATAAAATGGCATGTATAGCTAGACCCAACGCATTACGGTAGTCCTAGAATCGACTAAACCGTAGCTCTGATACCAATAAAATTGTAACACCCCGTACCCGAGTCCGTCGCCGGAGTCGGACACGAGGGGTTTGCAGACTTATATCACTTCTTTGCACAATCCATTTTAAAAATTTCCAGGCAGTTGGCTAACTGCGTCACTGTCACCTTAAAAATCATATCTTGAGTTTCACAACTCAAAAATCAGTTTCGTAAATTTTCCCTGAAACTAGACTCATATTCCCATCTACATATTTTTTTCTAGAATTTTTGGTCAGGCCAATTAGTACAGTTTATTAGTCAAAGTCTCCCATGTTACAGGGATCGACTACACTGACCTTTGCGCATTACGACTTGGATATCTCCCTGCACAGAGATTCAATACTGATGCCGTTTGTTTCTATAGAAACTAGACTCAGAGAGGAATCTATACATATATGGAATGACTCCTAATTATCTCTGGTTAATTTATAATGAATTTCCAAAGTCGGAACAGGGAATCCAGAAACCGTTCTGGCCCTGTCTCACGAGAACCTGAATATCTCTTAACATACTGTCCATATGATCGTTTCGTTACTTTCCTATGAAAATAGATTCATCAAGGTTCGTTTACATAATTTATTCACTATTTAATTCCATTCCTACTATTTTTAGTGATTTTCTAAATCTACATCACTGCTGCTGTCAGCATCTGCCTTTAAGGTAGACTTTACCTATTTCATTCCATGATTCAACTAGCCCTTTTAGCATAAATAGCACAAATTATGATAGTGATTAACTATTCCCATGGCCAATCCTTGTTAAGCATATCCACACCTCTCAATAACCATATCCATACCAAATGATTATAACATTATGCTCAAACATATATAAGCAATTTTCGCATGGCTATCCAAAATTATACAAATCCAAAGGGTCCATGACCCACAACAAAAATGGTAGTCCTATACATGCCATATCCAGAGTTCAACTAAAAGAGTACCAAAAGGGCTTTGATAGTGTGGATGACTTCGACTTCGATGATCCCGAATCCGATATCTAACGAACAAATCTATAAAACAGAGAGCCAAAGCAACGGGGTAAGCATTTTAAAGCTTAGTAAGTTTCAAGTAATGAAATCGGCTTTGACTAAAGTATTACATTCACATAGCTAAATGAATCACTTTATTAATACACATTCTCATAAACATACTTACTTCACATTTCATCAACATATACACACAAGGTATTAACCTATCTAAAAGCCGAAAGTTCGTTAGTCGATTGAACGAATACTATTTAAAACGAATCGACTTTTCCGATGCACACGCAAACATACCTTATCGTTTGGGTTTTTCGAGCGTATTAATTGAATTTATTACAGCACAACACGCTCACCTTCGAACCCAAGTTTCTTCGGAATTTAGCCGGATATAACCACAAGCACAATTGCCTTCGGGTCTTAACCCGGGTATAGCAACTCGCAAAAATGCCTTCGGGTCTTAGCCCGGATATATCAACTCGCACAAATGCCTTCGGGTCTTAGCCCGGATAAAATCACTAGCACAAATGCCTTCGGGTCTTAACCCGGATAAAATCACTAGCATAAATGCCTTCGGGTCTTAACCCGGATAAAATCACTAGCACAAATGCCTTCGGGACTTAGCCCGGATATCATTCAAATGCTCATGCACACATATATCAACAATCATGACACATCCATATTTCATTTTCGTTACTAAGGCTCAAACACAGAACATTTATTAAACCTTTCCAATTTCGGCTCAATAGCCACACACAAAGAGCATGATTTCAATTGGCTTTATAACATAGTCTCTATGCACATTCGGCTATCCGTCATAGTATGACTCATTTCAATATAATTCAAGTAGGGTCATTACTCGAAGACTTACCTCGGATGTTGTCGAACGACTTCAATAGCTATTCAATTACTTTTTCCTTCCCTTTATCGGATTTAGTTCCCCTTTGCTCTTGAGCTTAAGTTCAACAAATTTTAAAATAGTCATTAATAGACTATTCAAGTATTACTTTCAGAATATAATATATATAGATTCGAATTTCACACACATAGATTACAGTAAGCTTTATAAAAATCAATAAATAATTCATTAGCAAATTTTCATTAATGTTTACAATATAATTACAATTTCCCTATAAGCTGACTTCCTGAGCAACAGTCACTAAAGTTTTTATAACTGGAGCTACGAAACTCCAAATCAATTGCCGTAAATTTTTCTTGACAGAAGACTCATTTATCTATTATCCATAAAATTTTGAAAATTTTTTGTTTAGCCCAACAATACCAGATTTTTCTTAAAGTTCACCTTGTTTCACTGTTTGACTAAACTGACTATCCTTCACTACGAATCAAATTTCTCATTGTACAGAATTCAAAATATGTTCTTGTTTATTTCATTTGAAACTAGACTCATTAAGGAGTCTAAGCACATAAATTTTATCTTAGGGCCATTTTTGTACAATTTATACTGATTTTATAAAAACAGAACAGGGAATCTAGTAGTCGTTTTGACTCAGCCCCACAATACTTCAAATATCTCAAGATCGGTAACTCTTTTGTTTTTATAGTTTCTTTTGTAAGAAACTAGACTCTTCAAGCTTTAATGACATAATTTACTCAGCTTCTAATTCAACTCCTACAAATTATGGCGATTTTCCAAAATCACCTTACTGCTGCTGTCCCCAAGCAGATTATTACCAAATCAAATGCTAACATTTGCATTTCACCTTAGTAGCTAGCTTAGCAAACCTTAATTTAACATATAATTGTTCATAACACAATTAAAGCATCCTCTCCATTCCATCAATTCAAAACACATACATTGCCCAATAGTATCCAAAATCATATTCGGCCTTAGTACACAACTTCTTAGCCGATTTTTCTCCATTTAGCAACTAATGCACATATGTGCTCATTTGTTAGACTCTACTTCACCTAACTACCATTTTCTTTTTCATCCAAATAACATGAACAACAACCATTTCTTGAACATTTTCTCTTCAACAATTCTTCATAAAACATAAAGACTATAACCCAATCTCATCCTTTAATAACTAAAACCGAATGCTCAAGACACCACACCATTTCAAATTTTGGTCATGGGTTAAGCAAAGAACTTAATGACTAACTAAAAAAAATGCTAAAAATCCAAGAATCATCCTTGAACTTACCTTGATTTAGCTAACCACCATAGCTGAATTTTTCAAAGCTTTTCTCTTCTAGGTACGGCAATGAGGAGCAAGGATGGAGAAACTTTGGTTTCTCCTCCCATTAACTAGTATTTTATTAGCCTTATTCCTTATTTCATTTTGTAACATATAATTATTAGCATAAAATGTTGACACAAAATAATTATAATATGCTTTAGTCCATAACATGGCCGGCCACCATCTAGAATTTGGCCAATTTGACATGCAAGTACAAGCATTTTTAACATGCATCAATAGGCCACTTTAACATTTGCCTATCACATTTCTAAATTTTCTCACACAAGTCCTATTTAATAAAATTCACTTACAATTAACAAAATTCAAACATGAAATTTTCACACATGCATATATACATATAATAAGCTTCAAATATGGCGGTTAATTATTTTTATGACTCGGTTTTGTGGTCCCGAAACCACTTTCCGACTAGGGTCACATTTTGGGCTGTCACATATTTAACCATGCTTGTTTGGCCCTCATATGATGCTATGTGCATGACTTGTTTGATTGAATGAATGGAGTAAGTAATGTTATTTAGAATCCATAGAATACATGCATAAGTGCACTGTTTAAATAAGATAATTAAAAAGCTCGTGTCATACAAATGTGAATAATAATTTGCCTGAAGTGAATGTTATGCTTGTGATATTGTTGCTATGATGATGAAATAGTGTTATTTTCATATGCGTATGAGAGACAAGTTAGGGACCTTACAATCCCCTTACCAGAGTGGTGTTTATAAAAGATTTTATGAGATTTGTGGGATAAGCTCACAAGTGTGAAACCAAAGAGTTCAGCTGTAGAATGATTATAAATATGGTCAAAATTTGTAAATGAGTTGATAAGTAAAGACAGAACTAGAAAGGTATCAGAATTATTTAAAGATTATTCGGTTTACGAAACATCACAATGATAGAAGAACTTAACTTTGGTAAATCGACTTATTCAGACACGATGTTGAAAGAATGTAGTAATCAGAATTCCTTCTGAACTTATTTTCTTTAATGAAAGGAATAATACGGGATTTATGATGACAGAAATAGTTGAGGGAATAATATTTGAAGGGTAAGATATCCGAGTGTAATAGTTATGGCTGAATAGATTTCGGCAGCTCCTTCTGAGGTATTCTATATGTTTAATTGTTCTTGGGATTATTCTTATGGCTATTTCTCTTTTGATAAAATCCTTGTTCTATGGAAATATTTTCTAATCATGATGCATAGACGAAAGTAATGATAGTCTGACTGGTATATAATCTGTATTACTCTATTTCCCTCTGGCATTCTATTACATTTCATCTATTGGGACTTTATGAGGTAATACACATGATGTTATGATTCTGTTTCTTCTAATTGATGTTCTGTTCGGTATATATATAGGAAGGTATATTATCCTTGTTGCATTTAATTCTAGTGGATTGGATTGATGTATTCTTCTAGACTTCTCTTCTCTTAGGAATTATCGAGATTCTTCATATTTTTCTTATGAGCGTTGTTCTGGGACTTTTATTATGATATTGTTTCTTGGATTTCTGTATCTTGGATTTCTTTGTCTTGGACTTCTTTATCTTGGTTTTCATGTCATCTCTATTCCGTAAATTGTCAAATGTGGCTCATATCTAAAGTGTGTTCTTTGGCCTATGATAACTATGTTAATTATGATCATGCTTCTGGTTGATTATAGTAATGTGGTCATTCCAATATCTAGATTTCTCTAAATCTTCGTGAAAAATTTGACATCGACAAGGACATAAGTGGTGAAAATGTGAATTTCAATTGGTATGGTGGAATTCTTTTCTCAAGTAAGTTAATCGAAGTTGATGCCTTCAATTGAGATATCCTTGTTACTTGAGTTAATGCATTTGAAATGGTTTTTGATTAGCATAATAAGTGAGCTTTGAATGATTACATGTTGAATCGTTCTAGCGACTAGAAGTGAGGATTTCTTGAAATGTCATTTATTGATGATTAAGACCGGCTTGGTTGTTCAATCGGTATTGGTTATTGTTTGAAAGATTAAATGAGATATTTATGTCTGGGAATAAAATTTCATTTCTTTACGGGTAAAAGACAGTTAGTCTGAATGAAAAGTGTATATTTCCTAGCAGACTTTGATATGATTTAAAGTTGCTATGAATGATAAAGTTATTGCCTTATAAAAGTTGAATGGTCTATTGCATGTTAGTAAAGTTTGGAACAGACGAGAATATTGTTAATCAAAACATTAGACCTAGTTTAGCCTACATCTAGCAAGAAATTCTTGATTTTTCTATGATGTGTCATTAAACGGATTGTGATGTGTTTTAAGACCAAAAGGCAATGTGATAGCTAAACGTATCCAATGTTATAGCCAGATCTGAGTATTTGAGAGCATAAATGATTAAAGTTGTTAAAAGATGATGAGATAGTTATTATATGATCTTCGAGAAAAGCAAAATACAATCACTAGGGCTTGGACAGAAGATCCAGAGCTGATACAGAAAGTCACAAGAAAACTCACAGGAGTAATGTATTGGTGTTCGAGTTTGGAACTTGACATTTCTGATCTTTGTGCTTGAATACATGAAATGTTATCAGGATTAAAGTCGAATATCAGGTAATGTCAGAATGATTTTCTCCAGAAGTGGTAATTGAATGGAAATGAGAATGAGATTACTAGGGATTTCATATCAGGATTATTCCTATCTTTGAAAGAGAAAGATGTTATGTGGCTTGTTGTTAAGTATTTGATGAAACTGCAAATCAGGTAGGTATGTACTGAATTTTTGCTCATTGGACTTATGGAATTAAGTATCTTTGAGATTGTTGAATTTCTTAAAATGCCAGTCTTTGTTAATTGGATTGAGATCCAAGATTTATATCGTGAATTATTGAAAAAGATAAATGAGGCTCTGAATTTTAATGACGACCAGATGTTGAATTAGTATATTATCGGGCTGTATAAAATGATAGAGAACTTAAGGCCATGATGTTCGGGTTGGCTACGCCATTTGAATCCGAGAGGATTCAAGTATGATGTGTTTATATGTCCTATGACGGTATGGATTCGACCCTTGTGTAGATTAATCCTCTTTTGGAAATCAAGATTCGGTTGATGTGTCGTATAACAAAGAATTGCTCATCACTTTAGTATGAGAAACTAAAGAGCTAAGTATTAAGCATAGCCTGAGCAAAATTTCTTTAGCAATGATTATTATATAGTGGAGTTTATGTGAAAACCAAACCACTCTTCTGGTAAGATTTTCAGGGACGAAAATCCCTAAAAGGGGAGAGAGTTGTAACATCCCGAATTAGGGCCTAGTCAGAAAGTGGCTTCGTGATCACAAATTCGATACAGTAAAATTTGTTTTTATTATATTTTTATGGTCTACAATTTCAATGGATGATTTCGTGAAAATTTCATTCAAAAATTTTGACGTTTGGGCACTCAATTTGGTCAAAGGACTAAATTGTAAAAGTGCAAAACTTGAGTTCTAGAAGCTGGAGGTGTCTAATTGCTATGAAATTTTAAATTGGAGGTCCTTATATGGTAACTAGACCATTGGTTAATTTGTTGGAAAAAATGTACATGAAATAGGTGAAATAGAATATTTTTAAGTTAAGGGCATTTTGGTCATTGGTAATTAAAATAATAAACAGAGAAATAAAAGCCAAATTTATCTCATCTTCAACCTTTGGCTGAAATTTGCATGGAAGCCATGGCTAGGGTTTTTTTCAAGCTTTCCAAGCTCAATAGTAAGTCTGTTCTTGCCCTATTTTTAATGATTTTTACGTTTTTTTAAATCCTTGTAACAAGATCTAGCTATTTCTACCATTTATTTGAGCTAGGATTGATGTTTGAAAATTTACCCATGTGCTACATGTGTGTATTTTGATGTTTAAGGGAGGAATATGAATGGTTGTTATGTGTTAAACGACTTTTACTAAGTAGTTTTCGGTGAAAACGCTAAAAAGGACTAATTTGTAAAAGTTATAAAATTTGTCATAAAAATGTGATTTAGTTGAAATTTTGGGCTGCTATAGTTATGAAAATGATTTGACTAGGCTTAAAGTACAAAGAAATTGAATAAATTTCATTTTACGAGCCTAGGGGCTAAATTTTAAATATGTGAAAGTTTAAGGGTAAAAATAAAAATTTTAAAAGTATTATTTTTGTAACACCCCGAACCCGAGACCGTCACCGGAGTACAGACTTTAAAAAAAAATTTCCCAGACACTGCCAATCTGCGTACTAGTCGCTTTAAAAATCATATCTTGAGTTCAGAAACTCGGAATCCAGTTCCGTAAATTTTCCCTGAAACTAGACTCATATGCCCATCTACATATTTTTTTCTAGAATTTTTGGTTGGGCCAATTAGTACAGTTTATTAGTCAAAGTCTCCCATGTTACAGGGATCAACTACACTGACCTTTGCGCATTACGACTTCGATATCTCCCTGTAAAGGGCTTCAATACTGATGCCGTTTGTTTCTATAGAAACTAGACTCAGAGAGGAATCTATACATATATGGCTTGACTCCTAATTGTCTCTGGTTAATTTGTAATGAATTTCCAAAGTCGGAACAGGAAATCCAGAAACCGTTCTGGGCCTGTCTCACAAGAACCTGAATATCTCTTAACATACTGTCCGTATGATTGTTTCGTTGCTTTCCTATGAAAATAGATTCATCAAGGTTCGTTTACATAATTTATTCACTATTTAATTCCATTCCTACTATGTTTAGTGATTTTCTAAATCTACATCACTGCTGCTGTCAGCATCTGCCTTTAAGGTAGACTTTACCTATTTCATAGTCTCCATGATTCAACTAGCCCTTTTAGCATAAATAGCACAAATTATGATAGTGATTAACCATTCCCATGGCCAATCCTTGTTAAGCATATCCACACCTCTCAATAACCATATCCATACCAAATGATGATAACATTATACTCAAACACATATAAGCCATTTTCGCATGGCTATCCAAAATTATACAAGTCCAAAGGGTCCATGACCCCAAACAAAAAGGGTAGTCCTATACATGCCATTTCGAAGTTCAACCAAAATTGTACCAAAAGGGGGGGGCTTTGATAGTGTGGGCGACTTCGACTTCAAAATCCCGAGTCCGATAGCTGGAGAACCAAAATCTATAAAACAGAGGATCAAAGAAACGGAGTAAGCAATTTATGCTTAGTAAGTTTTGAGCAAGGAATTCCAGCACAGCAAAAGTATAGCATTCATATAGCTAAACGGATAATTTCATATGCACAAATTTTCGATATCATACTTGCTTCACATTACCAACCCTTATGTACATACACAAAAGATCAACTTAGCCAAAGGCCGGTAGCTCGTTTATCAACTGAGCGAATACTTATTTGTAAGGGCTCAACTAAATTCAAGCACATACGAAACATACCTCAATGTTGGGATGTTTCTAGAGTATTTACTGAAATTTTTACAGCAAGATCATTCATTCCCAAATCACGTACCTTCGGAATTTAACCGGATATAGCTACTCGTTCAAATGCCTTCGGGACATAACCCAGTTATAGTAACTCGCACAATTGCCTTCGGGACTTAACCCGGATTTAGTAACTCGCGCAAATGCCTTCGGGCTTAGCCCGGAATTAGTATCTCGCACAAATGCCTTCGGATCTTAGTCCGGATATGGTCACTTAGCACAAAGCCTTCGGGACTTAGCCCGGACATCATTCAAATAACCATGCACATTTAACAATAAATCATGGCACATTCGTATTTCGTTTTCGTTAGCAAAACTCAAACACAAGACATTTATCATTCTTGCAATTTCGGCTCAATAGCCACACAAAGAGCATGATTTTAATTTGCTTAAAACATGATCTAATCAAATCATAATTTAAGCTCTTTTACTCAAGAACTTACCTCGGATGTTGTCGAATGATTCCGATAGCTATTCGACCACTTTTTCCTTCCCTTTATCGGATTTAGATCCCCTTTGCTCTTGAGCTTAATTAAACAAATAAATTGATTTAATCATTTGAGCATCGAAAAGAGGAACACAGGCACTTAGCCTATATTTATACATTAGACATTAAAGTCACATATGTACGGAATTATGAATCAAACTCAACATTTTAGCTAATTTTCCCCCTTGGCCGAATTTTCTAAGCCAAGACAAAAGCATCAATATGCTTGCCTCTAACCGAATATATGCAACACCAATCTTCTTCCTATGGCCGAATATGCATGTCTATGTTGAGGCCGATTATATACTTAATACCACACATAAATGACATACATTTTACTAACTAATGCATTCCATATTATACTCAATACGCATCCATCATTTAATCCATAACCGAAGCACCATCATGTGCAATCATATATATATATGTGCAAGAGCCGAATCCCAAATTTTGATTATAACCAAATTTAAACATATATCCAAAACATAAATCTTACCTACCATGCAATAAGCATAAATCACACTCATGGATATACCATGCCCGATACTTCCAACAACACCAAATAAAAATATACTTCATGGATCTAAGGTAGAACCAAGAAAGAAACTCATAATCATCAAGATGTAAGTAACTACCATTTTTCATCTAGATTTAGCATGAAACACAACCATCACCCTTATTAATCTCCATAGCCGAAAACCTTACTTATTCCAAAAATTCAAATCTCAACTTGGTCACGAAAATAACTTGGTATCTCACCGACACAACATCAACACCAAGCAAGAATGATGCATCCATGGCCGAGTGTCATTTCCATCACATAGCAAGATTTAGACCATGGGCTAGGTAGAACTCAAGCTAACAACTAAAACATGCATGCATCTTATGGAACATCATCAAACATACCTTAGCCTAGTTACATGCATGGCCGAACCTCTTCAACCTTTCTTCTTCCTTCCTCCTTAAAATTTTTGGCCAAAGATGAACCAAAGGATGAGCCCTTTTTTTTTGTTTTTCTTCCTAGTTTCGGCAAAATGGGAGGGGGGGAGACAACCACACACTTTTTTTTGTTTTTTTTTTGTTTTCATCATATTCTCTTTCATTATTTTATGCCCATGCTCCTTATTTTATTTTTTTCCACCCATGATGCACCAACACAACATGTCTATGACATGTCTTGCCCATCACACTTGGTCTACCATGCTTGTCATGGCCGGCCACTACTAATTAGGGGGGAATTTGACATGCAAGTCCCCCTTTTTATTTCATGCACTAATAGGTCCTTATGCTTCGACCTATCACATTTCAAAAATGTCGCACATAAGTCCTATTGACTAAATTCACATGCAATCGACTAAATCGAAGCTTGAAATTTTCACACATTCATAATTACATATTCTAGACAATAAATATCACATTCAAACATTTCGGTGACTCGGTTTAGCGGTCCCGAAACCACTTCCCGACTAGGGTCAATTTTGGGCTGTCACAACTCTCCCCCACTTAAGAAATTTTCGTCCCCAAAAATCTTACTGGTAAATAGGTTTGGATATTGTTCTTTCATCGAGCTCTCAGCTTCCCAAGTAGCTTCCTCGATCCCGTGTTTGAGCCATAACACCTTAACTAACGGAACCCTTTTGTTTCGCAACTCTTTCACTTCACGAGCTAGGATACGAATCGGTTCTTCTTCATAACTCAAGTCAGATTGAATTTCAACTTCTGAGGGATTAATCACATGTGACGGATCGGATCTATAACGTCGAAGCATCGAAACATGAAAGACATCGTGAATCTTTTCAAGTTCAGGGGGCAAAATCAATCTATACGCAACCGGACCAACTCGTTCGGAGATTTCGTACGGCCCAATGAATCTCGGGCTCAACTTGCCCTTACGGCCAAATCTGAGTACCTTTTTCCAAGGCGAAACTTTAAGAAACACTTTATCTCCCACCTGATATTCAATGTCTTTTCGTTTCAAATCCGCATACGATTTTTGACGATCTGTGGCTGCTTTCAGACTTTCACGGATTACCTTTACTTTCTGTTCGGCATCCTTAATCAAATCAACTCCGAAAATTTTACTTTCACCGAGCTCGGTCCAAAACAATGGTGTACGGCATTTACGACCGTACAAAGCCTCGTAAGGTGCCATCTTAATACTTGATTGAAAACTATTGTTGTAAGCGAATTCAATCAAAGGTAAATACCGTTCCCATGAACTACTGAACTCGAGGATGCAACATCTCAACATATCCTCAAGTATCTGAATTATCCGCTCAGATTGACCATCGGTTTTTGGGTGAAAAGCAGTGCTAAAATGCATTTTGGTACCCAAAGCTTCTTGCAATTTCCTCCAAAATCGCGAGGTGAATCTCGGATCTCTATCCGACACGATAGAAATAGGTACCCCGTGTAATCTCACAATCTGAGAAACATACAATTCGGCTAGTTTATCCAATGAAAAATCCGTACGCACGGGGATAAAGTGAGCCGACTTAGTCAGTCTATCAACAACAACCCAAATCGCATCCTTCTTACTTGCTGACAATGGCAGTCCGGACACAAAGTCCATTGTGACTCGATCCCATTTCCACTCGGGTATCATGATCGGCTGAAGTAATCCTGAAGGCACTTGATGTTCCGCTTTCACTTGTTGACATATTAAACATCTCGAAACAAAGTCGGAGATGTCTCGTTTCATACCATGCCACCAAAACCAACGTTTCAAATCGTTGTACATTTTCGTACTCCCCGGGTGAATTGACATTCGGCTACAATGGGCTTCGTTCAGAATCATCGAAATGAGTTCCGAATTCCTTGGAACGCACAAATGACTTCTGAACCTCAAACAATCATCATCATCAATTTGAAACTCCGATTCCTTGTTCAGAACACACTCAGCCCGTTTTGCAACCAATTCATCATCAACTTTCTGGGCTTCACGAATTTGATGAATCAATAATGGTTTGGCTTTTAATTCAGCTACTAACACATTGTCGGGTAGAACAGACAAGTGCACATTCATCGCTCGTAAAGCAAACAATGATTTCCGGCTTAAGGCGTCCGCAACCACATTAGCCTTTCCCGGGTGGTAATCAATGACAAGCTCGTAATCTTTCAACAACTCAAGCCAACGTCTTTGTCGCAGATTTAAGTCTCTTTGAGTCATCAAATATTTGAGACTTTTGTGATCCGAAAATACATGGCACTTTTCACCAAATAAGTAATGTCGCCATATTTTTAAAGCAAATACGATGGCAGCTAGTTCAAGATCATGGGTCGGATAATTATTCTCATGTGGCTTTAATTGTCTCGACGCATAGGCCACCACTCGACCTTCTTGCATCAATACGCAACCCAACCCAAGTAGGGATGCGTCACTATAAATGACAAACTCTTTGCCTGATTCGGGTTGCACTAAAATTGGAGCTTCAGTCAAATAAGTTTTCAGTTGATCGAAACTTTTTTGACATTTCTTCGTCCATTCGAACTTAACATCCTTTTGAAGTAGCTTCGTCATTGGTGTGGCTATCATCGAGAAACCTTTTACAAATCGTCGGTAATAACTGGCGAGTCCCAAAAAGCTCCGAACCTCAGTAATATTTCTCGGAGGTTTCCAGTTAAGTATGGCTGAAATTTTGTTCGGGTCAACTCGAATACCCGATGCGGATACCACATGACCCAAGAAGCTAACCTCTCTTAACCAGAACTCACACTTACTGAACTTAGCATATAACTGCTTATCCCGCAAAATTTGAAACACTAGTCTCAGGTGCTCAGCATGTTCGGTCTCATCTCTTGAATAGACCAAGATGTCATCAATGAACACAACTACGAACCGATCCAAATATGGTCTGAAGATCCCATTCATCAAATCCATAAATACCGCAGGGGCATTAGTGAGCCCAAACGGCATCACTGAGAATTCGTAGTGACCATATCTCGTTCTGAAGGCAGTTTTGGGTATGTCCGAATCTCGAATTCGCAACTGATAATAGCCCGATCTCAAATCTATTTTTCAGAACACTGAGGCTCCTTTTAGTTGATCAAACAAATCATCAATACGTGGTAACGGATATTTATTCTTTATCGTCACTTTATTCAGTTGACGATAGTCAATGCACAACCTCATGGTTCCATCCTTCCTTTTCACGAACAATACTGGTGCACCCCAAGGTGAGAAACTTGGTCGAGCAAAACCTCTATCCGTCAATTCTTGCAACTGAGCTTTCAACTCTTTTAACTCGGTTGGTGCCATACGATACGGAGCTATCGAAATCAGCGTAGTCCCAGGTACAAGCTCAATACCAAACTCTATCTCCCGAACAGGTGGTAAACCCAGTAATTTTTTAGGAAAAACATCCGGGTATTCACAAACCACCGGCACAGATTCGGGTTTCTTTTCTAATTCTTTGTCATCAAGTACATACGCAAGGTATGCTTCGCACCCTTTTCTTACATATTTCTGGGCCAACATTGAGGATATTACAGCTGGCAACCCATCCAAGTCCGTAGACTCAACTCGGATTACTTCGTTATTTGCGCACCTCAAATCAATAGTCTTGCTTTTGCAATTCACAACCGCATCATGCGCGGTCAACCAATCCAAACCAAGAATAACATCAAATTCATCAAACGGCAAAAGCATCAAGTCCGCCGGAAAACAGGAACCTCGAATTACTAGGGGACATTTCTTACACACTTTGTCGACAAGCACGTAGCGACCCAAGGGATTTGACACCCGAATTACGAACTCAGTAGACTCAATAGGTAAAGTCTTACTGGATGCTAAGGTTTCACATATGTAAGAATGAGTAGAACCGGGGTCAATTAAAGCAATTACATTAGTATCAAAGAGAGTAAAAGTACCGGTAATAACATCAGGCGAAGAAGCATCCTCGTGGGCACGTATAGCATAAGCTCTAGCAGGCGCACGAGCCTCAGATCTGGTCGTAGCATCTCTAGATCCTCTCTGACCACCACCAGCATTGCCCGTATTTCCAGATGGTCTACCTCGAGCAGTGGTAGCACCCGGTTTCCCACTCTGATTTACATTCTGTTCAGACAACCTCGGGCAATCTTTAATGAAGTGGTCAACTGATCCGCACTTGTAACAGGAGCGGTCAAGGAATCTACAACTCCCCGAATGCCATTTACCGCAATATCGACATTTCGTTCTGTCTCGACGTTCATTCCCAACACTGGCGACCGAAGTGCCTCGTGTACCTACAGGGGGTCGATCATGATCTCGTCTAAAAAGGCCCGAAGTGCCTCTCGACCAGCCCACATCATCTCGAAATTTCTTCGATGCCTGTTGAAGAGACTTCCCGAAGATCTTTTACGAAACTCTCCAGTTCCCACATCAACTTTTTGTTTTTCTTTTCTAAGCTCTTCGGCTTTACAAGCTCGCTCGACAAGTACTACGAACTCTCGTATTTCAAGAATGCCAACGAACATTTTTATATCTTCATTCAGCCCATCCTCGAAGCGTCTACACATGATAGCCTCGGACGAAACACATTCCCGAGCATATCTACTAAGTCTAACAAATTTTCGCTCGTAATCAGTAACTGACATAGAACCTTGCTTAAGCTTAAGAAATTCCTTCCATTTTTGATCAACAAATCTCTGACTGATATACTTTTTCCGAAACTCAGTTTGGAAAAACTCCCAAGTTACTTGCTCTCGGGGCACAACAGAAGTCAAAGTACTCCACCAATAGTAGGCAGAATCGCGTAGCAAGGAGATAGTACACTTTAGGCATTCATCGGGTGTACAAGATAGCTCATCGAGTACCCGGATAGTGTTGTCCAACCAAAATTCAGCTTGCTCGACATCGTCGCTATCCGTAGCTTTAAATTCAGTAGCCCCATGTTTTCAGATTCTGTCAACTGGGGCTTATTTGACCTTATTTGGTCAGTTACCGGAGGTATTGTAGGTGCGGGGGTGGTATTAGTCGGGAATGGAGGTTGTGGAACAGCCGTATTAGTTCGAATGTATTGGTTGAACCAATCATTCATCACGCTATAGAAAGCTTGTCTATCTTCATCATTCGGGTTCCTAGCATTAGGTTGAGAGTCCGCCGGTGCTGTCCCTTGTGCGGGAGCAGGCGCTACACTCTCAAGATCATCAGCTACCGCTCGGTTGGGATCGAGATCCATTACTATAAATAAGCACATTTACAATTGTCAGAAATCACCACACTATCAAATAATCACATAAAATGGCATGTATAGCTAGACCCAACGCATTACGGTAGTCCTCGAATCGACTAAACCGTATCTCTGATACCGATCAAATGTAACAACCCGAACCTGAGACCGTCACCGGAGTCGAACACGAGGTGTTAACAGACTTTAAAAAAAAATTTCCCAGACACTGGCAATCTGCGTACTAGTCGCTTTAAAAATCATATCTTGAGTTCAGAAACTCGAATTCCAGTTCCGTAAATTTTCCCTGAAACTAGACTCATATACCCATCTACATATAGTTTTATAGAATTTTTGGTTAGGAAAATTAGTACAGTTTATTAGTCAAAGTCTCCCATGTTACAGGGATCAACTACACTGACCTTTGCGCATTACGACTTTGATATCTCCCTGTAAAGGGCTTCAATACTGATGTCGTTTGTTTCTATAGAAACTAGACTCAGAGAGGAATCTATACATATATGGCTTGACTCCTAATTTGTCTCTGGTTAATTTGTAATGAATTTCCAAAGTCGGAACAGGAAATCCAGAAACCGTTCTGGGCCTGTCTCACAAGAACCTGAATATCTCTTAACATACTGTCCGTATGATTGTTTCGTTGCTTTCCTATGAAAATAGATTCATCAAGGTTCGTTTACATAATTTATTCACTATTTAATTCCATTCCTACTATTTTTAGTGATTTTCCAAATCTACATCACTGCTGCTGTCAGCATCTGCCTTTAAGGTAGACTTTACCTATTTCATAGTCTCCATGATTCAACTAGCCCTTTTAGCATAAATAGCACAAATTATGATAGTGATTAACCATTCCCATGGCCAATCCTTGTTAAGCATATCCACACCTCTCAATAACCATATCCATACCAAATGATGATAACATTATACTCAAACACATATAAGCCATTTTCGCATGGCTATCCAAAATTATACAAGTCCAAAGGGTCCATGACCCCCAACAAAAAGGGTAGTCCTATACATGCCATTTCGAAGTTCAACCAAAATTGTACCAAAAGGGGGGGCTTTGATAGTGTGGGCGACTTCGACTTCAAAATCCCGAGTCCGATAGCTGGAGAACCAAAATCTATAAAACAGAGGATCAAAGAAACGGAGTAAGCAATTTATGCTTAGTAAGTTTTGAGCAAGGAATTCCAGCACAGCAAAAGTATAGCATTCATATAGCTAAACGGATAATTTCATATGCACAAATTTTCGATATCATACTTGCTTCACATTACCAACCCTTATGTACATACACAAAAGATCAACTTAGCCAAAGGCCAGTAGCTCGTTTATCAACTGAGCGAATACTTATTTGTAAGGGCTCAACTAAATTCAAGCACATACGAAACATACCTCAATGTTGGGATGTTTCTAGAGTATTTACTGAAATTTTTACAGCAAGATCATTCATTCCCAAATCACGTACCTTCGGAATTTAACCGGATATAGCTACTCGTTCAAATGCCTTCGGGACATAGCCCGGTTATAGTAACTCGCACAATTGCCTTCGGGACTTAACCCGGATTTAGTAACTCGCGAAAATGCCTTCGGGCTTAGCCCGGAATTAGTATCTCGCACAAATGCCTTCGGATCTTAGTCCGGATATGGTCACTTAGCACAAAGCCTTCGGGACTTAGCCTGGACATCATTCAAATAACCATGCACATTTAACAATAAATCATGGCACATTCGTATTTCGTTTTCGTTAGCAAAACTCAAACACAAGACATTTATCATTCTTGCAATTTCGGCTCAATAGCCACACAAAGAGCATGATTTTAATTTGCTTAAAACATGATCTAATCAAATCATAATTTAAGCTCTTTTACTCAAGAACTTACCTCGGATGTTGTCGAATGATTCCGATAGCTATTCGACCACTTTTTCCTTCCCTTTATCGGATTTAGATCCCCTTTGCTCTTGAGCTTAATTAAACAAATAAATTGATTTAATCATTTGAGCATCGAAAAGAGGAACACAGGCACTTAGCCTATATTTATACATTAGACATTAAAGTCACATATGTACGGAATTATGAATCAAACTCAACATTCTAGCTAATTTTCCCCCTTGGCCGAATTTTCTAAGCCAAGACAAAAGCATCAATATGCTTGCCTCTAACCGAATATATGCAACACCAATCTTCTTCCTATGGCCGAATATGCATGTCTATGTTGAGGCCGATTATATACTTAATACCACACATAAATGACATACATTTTACTAACTAATGCATTCCATATTATACTCAATACGCATCCATCATTTAATCCATAACCGAAGCACCATCATGTGCAATCATCTATATATATGTGCAAGAGCCGAATCCCAAATTTTGATTATAACCAAATTTAAACATATATCCAAAACATAAATCTTACCTACCATGCAATAAGCATAAATCACACTCATGGATATACCATGGCCGATACTTCCAACAACACCAAATAAAAATATACTTCATGGATCTAAGGTAGAACCAAGAAAGAAACTCATAATCATCAAGATGTAAGTAACTACCATTTTTCATCTAGATTTAGCATGAAACACAACCATCACCCTTATTAATCTCCATAGCCGAAAACCTTACTTATTCCAAAAATTCAAATCTCAACTTGGTCACGAAAATAACTTGGTATCTCACCGACACAACATCAACACCAAGCAAGAATGATGCATCCATGGCCGAGTGTCATTTCCATCACATAGCAAGATTTAGACCATGGGCTAGGTAGAACTCAAGCTAACAACTAAAACATGCATGCATCTTATGGAACATCATCAAACATACCTTAGCCTAGTTACATGCATGGCCGAACCTCTTCAACCTTTCTTCTTCCTTCCTCCTTAAAATTTTTGGCCAAAGATGAACCAAAGGATGAGCACTTTTTTTTTTGTTTTTCTTTCTAGTTTCGGCAAAATGGGAGGGGGGAGACAACCACACACTTTTTTTTGTTTTTTTTTTTGTTTTCATCATATTCTCTTTCATTATTTTATGCCCATGCTCCTTATTTTATTTTTTTCCACCCATGATGCACCAACACAACATGTCTATGACATGTCTTGCCCATCACACTTGGTCTACCATGCTTGTCATGGCCGGCCACTACTAATTAGGGGGGGAATTTGACATGCAAGTCCCCCCTTTTTATTTCATGCACTAATAGGTCCTTATGCTTCGACCTATCACATTTCAAAAATGTCGCACATAAGTCCTATTGACTAAATTCACATGCAATCGACTAAATCGAAGCTTGAAATTTTCACACATTCATAATTACATATTCTAGACAATAAATATCACATTCAAACATTTCGGTGACTCGGTTTAGCGGTCCCGAAACCACTTCCCGACTAGGGTCAATTTTGGGCTGTCATAATTTTTGGGTCAATTTGAAGAATGTGAGTAATAAATAAGCTATATTTAAAATGTTAGATCAAGAAAATTGAGATTCGGGCTTAAATCGAAAAAGTACAAGATTATGCACTAAAATGGAATAATTAGTTGTGCTGGGATTCGAGGTAAGTTTGTACGTCAATAATAATGCAATGTTATACTTGAATGTTAATGCTTGGTATTACGTGAATTGTAAGTACATGTGTAAATAATGTAACAATGTGGTATGTTATGTTGTGTTAACATTATGTGATAATTATTTTATTGCTTATTATGTATGCTATGTCTAATGGTACTATTGTAAGCATGAATGATATTATGGTCGTTATCCATGACGTCACGAGCAAGTGCAATAGAGGTGCAATGTGCAAGTGAGAAAAACCCCATCTGAACCTTAGGAATAGTTTAGGATACAAGTGACATGTCACTAGAAATTAAGAAGTCCAAACTCGTTGAGTGGCCCGGGTTCGTGATATATTTGGCATCCGAGCTTGTTGAGTGGTCCAAGTTCATAATGGATGTGATACATGTGATTGAGTTCCGGACAATGGTCTTGTGTGTCCTACCGGTGGCTAGGCAATCCTTCAGTGGTCGGATACCTAACAGCTTTTGTGAGCAGCCCGTGTAGTTACACCTTGATCGATAGCTTATATGAGCAAGCCCTTGAATAGCTCTATTGTGACCATTGCATGATTTGAGGTAGCTTCGGCTATGTATGTATATGTGGCACTTATGTGCAAGTTTTCCGCGTATCTAGTAGTATTCTGAGTGTTCAATGGGTAATGTAATAGATGATGTGATGAAAGTCCTAAGGAGAATATGTTAAGGAAGTTATGATTATATGTTGTATTAAGTAAGTTAGAGATTTTGAATGATGAATAAACTTATTCTTATGTTTCTGATTATGTTTATTATGTCATCATATGATAGTTACTATGATATTGCACTAACATAGTTTTGGACAGTAGTAGTTGTGTGAGTTTGAAAATCCAAAAAAATTATGGAAATTGAACTAGAAACTAAATAAGATATGAGATTAAATCTAATTGAGTCTAGTTTCACATAGAGGAAACGGTGTAAGCAAAAGAATTTCATATTATGAGATACTTGAATTTTTGTGAGACAAGGTCAGAGTGATTTCAGGCTCCCCTGTCTTAACTTTGGAAAATCATTAAATATTGTATGGAAATGATTATAGGTTATAATCCATATGAATAAATCCTTAATGAGTCTATTTTCAAGAGAAATAGATAGGAACATCATCTGGATCCTGTACTATGAGATAATTAATTTTTAGTAAAGAAAGGTCGAAGCTGTCAAATAGCAGAACATGGGTAAATTTAAAGAATAAACTGTACTTATTGGCTAGACCAAAAATTCTAGAAATTTTATGGTAAGAATATATGTGAGTCTAATTTCAGGAAAAATTAGCAGATCTTAATTTTCAGTTCCGTAACTCAAGTTATAAATAATTTAGTGACTATGACTCGAGTAGACAGCATGGTTGGAATATGAGCAAATAGTAGAATTATGAGTAATTTCGATTGCGTTACCATGAGAACATGTTGTAAGAATTTGGAAAAAGCACGTTAATAAATTGCTTATTATTAGTTTAATACAGGCTTACTAAGCTATAAAGCTTACCCCTCTCTTTTCTATTTCTTTTAGTGTTGTCAGTTTAGCTCGAGGTTGGAGATCGTCGGAGGCAGCATCACACTATCAAGTTATCAAGCTGGGGTATCAATAAATCTTAAGTGTTTTCAAGTGAGTGGCATGTATAGAGACTTAGTACTTTATGATGCATGCTTCATGATTTGGCCAATTGAGTTGACTCATAATGATTCATTTGTATAGAGCCATGAGATATGGCTTTTATTTGATCATTGGGTTGTAAGCCTAATTGATTTTGCATGACTGTTCTAATGTCTTGATGATGTGCATGTTGTGATGGCTTGTTATCAATGGATGTATGATATGGTATGCATATTTGATGGATGAACTTTGATCAATAGATGTGACCATATTCTTAGTATAAAAGTGTAAATTTAGAGTAAGTTAATGATGTTGATGAAGAATGAAATTGGTGTGGAATGCCTTAAAGAAACATGTTAGTGTGAGTGTATGATATGTGACATTAAGGATATGAATTTCACAAGACTATGAATGCTAGATAATTAAGTTGAGAATATTAGCATGAAGATAACCATGGTATAAAGTTATAAGTGGTAATGAAGATGACAAGGCCAAATGAACGTGGTTTCGTATGTCTAAACTTGAAATAAGATGAGTATGAGAAACACAAGTATGATGACATGCAAATGCTATGTTTGTGACTTAATTGAGGATGTTTAATCTCTAATTGGATGCCATGTTATATGCCTTTGATTTTGTATATATGTGTGAGGGTTTATGGTTAACCAAGGCTTGGAAAATAGACTAAGTGTTGGCCACACAGGCAGAGACACGGCCGTGTGTCTCAGCAGTGTGGGGAACACGGCCTTAGCACACGGGCATGTGTCTTGGCCGTGTGACCTTAAAATACTGCTGACGTCATAAACATAGAGTTACAAGGGCTGAGGACACAGGCATATCCGAGCCACACTGACGTGTGTGAGCATGCAGCCTACCCACACGGGCGTGTGGCTCTCCAAAGCTATAAAATTTTCTAGGTGTTATAAAAAGTTCATAAGTTCTCGGTTTAGTCCTGAACCACTCCTGATGTATGTTTTGGGCCTCGTTGGCCCATATAAGGGATGATTTGCATGTGTTTGAATGTTTTTGAATTGGTTCAAATTTTATGGTCCGGTTTTACATGTATGTGTATGTTTAAGTCCGATGATGCCTCGTATCCTGTCTCGGCGTTGGACACGGGTAAGGGGTGTTATACGATAAGCTATCAATCTTATTCTTTCAAGAACTTCATACGACCCGATGAATCTAGGACTGAGCTTCCATTTTCTGCTAAATTGTAACATTCTCTTCCAAGGCGAGACTGTCAAAAATACTTTTTCACCCACAAGAAACTTGATATTTTTCCTTTTTCAGATTAGTGTAAGAATTCTGTCGATCGAATGTGACTTTCAAGTTATCTCGAATAATCCTAGCTTTTTCTTCAGTTTCTCGAACTAAATCAATCCTGATTAACTTCTTTTCACTCAGCTCAGACAAAAATAGTGGACTTCTACATTTATGCCCATAAGAAGACTCGTATAGGGCCATTTTAATGCTCGCTTGATAACTATTATACGCAAATTCAACTAATGGCAAATAGTTTTCCCAGCTGCCTTCAAATTTAATGATACAACACCGCAACATTTCTTTTAAAATCTAAATGATTTGTTAAGACTGACCATCCGTTTTCTGATTAAAAGAGATGCTAAAATTCAACTTCGAGCTTAAAGCTTCGTGCAGCTTACCCCAAAATCTAGATGAAAATCTTGAATCACGATCTGATATAATTGACAACGGCACAACATGCAGTTTCACAATTTCAGAAATATATAATTCAGCCAACTTCTCCAGTGAGTAATCAATTTTAACAAGTATAAAGTGAGCTAATTTTGTTAATCTATCCACAATCACCCAAATAGCATCTTTTCTTTTTGGAGTAAGAGGTAACTCTGAAATAAAATCCTTAGTGACTCAATCCCACTTCCATTCAGGAATCATTATTGGTTGTAGCAAACCTGACAGAACCTAATGCTTAGCTTTCACTTGCTAGCAAACTAAGCATCGAGACACATATTATGTTATTTCACGCTTCATACCAGGCCACCAATAATGTTGTTTCAATTTGTTATACATTTTCGTACTCCCAGAGTGAATTGAGTAAGCACTATTGTGAGCTTCTTTCAATAGTTCTTGCTTTAACCCCGAATCATCTGGTACACACAGCCGATCTCGAAAATATGAGCACCCATCATTTCCAATACAAAAATTAGATTTTTGATCACTTTTAACTAGGTCAAACTTTGCCAACAACTCTGAATCTACTCTTTTAATTCTCGAATCTTTGATAGAAATATCGGCTTTATTGTCAACTTAACCAAAATAAAACCATCACGTTCTAACATCAAATTTGCATTCATAGCCATCAAAGCAAATAAAAACTTCTGACTCAAAGTGTTTGTAACAGCATTAGCCTTTCTAGATGATAGTCAATTACCAAATCATAATCCATTAACAATTCAAGCCACCTTCGCTGACGCAAATTCAATTCTTTCTGAGTCATTAGGTATTTCAAAATCTTATGATCAGTAAAGATATGACATTTCTCACTATATAAATAATGTCGCGATATCTTCAAAGCAAAAACCACTACAGTGAGATCCAAATTGTGTATCGGATAGTTTCACTCGTGAAGCTTCAACTGTCTCGAGGCATAAGCAATTACTTTGCCACTCTGCATCAACACACAACCTAAACCACAAAGAGATGCATCGCTATACACTTAAAATTCTTTCCTGGATTTAGGTTGCGTCAAAATTGGAGCTTCAGTTAACAGACTTTTCAGTTGCTCAAAAATTTTCTTACATTTACCAGTCCAAAAAAAAGTAACATCTTTTTGCAATAATTTTGTCATCGGTGATGCTATAATAGAAAAATTCTTAACAAAGCATCGATAATATCAAGCTAATCTCAGAAAGCTATAAACCTCAGAAACATTCTTCGTAAAATTTCCAATCAATAATTGTAGATATTTTATTCGGATCTACACGAATACCATCAGCTAAAATAACATGACCTAGAAATATGACTTCCCTCAACCAAAATTCGCATTTGCTAAATTTTTCATATAGTTGCTTGTCGCATAAAATTTGCAACACAATTCTCAAATGGTTAGCGTGATCCAATTCATTCAACTAGTATATTAGGATATCGTCAATGAATACTACAACAAATTGATCTAAATATGGTTGAAAGACTCGATTCATTAAGTCCATAAATGTCGTTGTAGCATTAATTAATCCAAATGACATTACCAAAAATTCATAATAACCGTACCGAGTTCTGAGTGCAATCTTAGGTACATCTGGCTCTTTAACTCGCAACTGGTAATTGTAAAGCTGGGGTTTGTGCAAGTGTACACAGTCGTTATCAAATAATAAGTAAGTATCGAGTTATCGTCTCCACAGGGATTGTATTTGTGCTAAGTCACTTAATTTGTAAAACTATATTAACAATTTGGTAAATAAAAAATACAATTTAGTTGAGAAGTGATGATTAAAATATATTAAACTAAATGCAATGATCCCTAATGCAAATTAACCTAAGTATGTAAACTATATGAATGAAATAGATTTTAGCAAAATTAAACACAATTTGCAACAATTATAACATAAATAAACTAGGACAATTGCTTTAATTAAACTCAATTTATTATCAACATGCTTAATAATATTCAGAAAAACATTTCATGGCAACTCGATCTTTCATGAGTTTGGAAACCACGTTAGGTCCTTTCGGAATACTTTACTTAGTAAATACACATTTTACTGATCCTTATTTACTAAGGGTTTCTTAGTATTCACGTAAGGTAATAGGGACATGTTGGATTTGAAATAGTTTAATCACATAAATATAAAAATTATGCAGATAGCAGAGCCTGGTTAGGGTTGTTATGCAACCTACAATTTAACCAGGTTAGGATCTAAATTGAGCATGCACTTTTCAATTATGTGTCCATTAGTCATCGTCTGGTTAGGATCGCTCAGCTAATTCAGGTGCATTTCAATCACATATAAACGAAATACAGACTTGATTTTAATTGAAAACATGATCGATTGTGATACAAACATTATAAGCGTGAATCTAATAAATATTATTTAATCAAAGCAATCATCCTAGCTTAATAAAATTAAGCTAACATTTTTGTAACCAAGAACAAAGAACACAAAGCAAACATCTTTAAATTAAATTAAAGAAAATAAAGAATAAACCAAATTCAGAGTGGCTGTCAACCAAGACTCTAACTGACGAGGCTCTTTCGTTCCTTTGCTCATTTGCTAATGGCTCTCCAAGGTGGCCGACCAAGGGTTCTTTAAAAGGCTCAAATGCTAAAATATTTATGAAAATATGATGATAGTCATGGGGAGAAAAGAAAAATGCTAAGAGAATTTAGAGAGGAGAGAATGATGAATGATGAGGGATGAGGGATGAGGGATGAGTAGAAATGTGAGAATGAGGTCTTATTTATAGGTGAGGAGAGGGGGATAGTTTACTAAAAATAGGAGTTTTCATCTTTGAAAGCATCTTCCATGGGTGGTCGGCCATAAATTGAGGAAATTGAGCTGATTTTTGCTTGATTTTTGGTCAATTTGAGTGCCACAACAAATCAGGACTGAGACTCGGTCAAGTGCAAATCTTCATGTAAATCTCTAATTTCTTCAACTCTTCAAGGACCTTGTGCAATTAAACCAAAAAATGGCTTATGGACAGCCATGTGCGGCCGAATTTTGGGTTGACTTGGTCCCCAATTTGGACGGTTTTGTAATCTAGCAAAGCTATCAGACCTGTCCAGAATAAATTAACAAGTTAGAGGACCAAAGAATAAAATTTATCCAATTTAATTAATTAATTTAAAACCCAAATTATTAATGAAATATTTTTAAAAAGAATTATTAAATATAATTTTATATTTTATTATTTAATTTACATGGCCCACTTTATGTCTTAAAAAATATAATATATTCAAATTAATATAAAATAAGCCATTTATTGCATGAAAACTATATAATAAAGCATAAAATCACATTTTAATAATTTTTATGTCCTAATTTCATATTTTCACATATTTTATTAATTTATTAAACAATTACTTAGGTTTAACAACAATTTTAAGTAAAAAGGTGATAAATGACATAGGAAAAATCCTATATATTTTTCCGTTTACACACCCCCAAACTTAAATCATTACTCGTCCCAAGTAATGTTCATGCACAGCAAAAGGTCTTGCTAAGGCAAAATTGTTAATTGTGTAAGTAGCATCAATCTTTGTCTCATAATCATGCATTAATAACTTCATGCTCATTAGTATTCTTTATTAACAATTGATTCATATGTGAACTTTCCTTAAGATTATACTAAACTTCAAAATATGCCAACATGAATCATAGTTTGCGTGTATGTCTCAGTCATAGATAACATTCTTTATTCAACATAATTTCCTATCAATCAAGCAAACAATCATAAGGCTTATTTATGATCTTCGTTGAACTTAGGACTTCCTCTCCACTAATGTAGGTGACATAATCATCAAATCAATAGGTCTTTTATAAGGTTGTGATTGGGCTCGGTTAAAGGTAGGGTTTTTAAGAGATGGGACATTTTGGTTTTAAAAATCTTAACCTTTAACTTTGTCTTGGTTTTCTCATAATATAACCATTTTCTTTAAGTGAACCTTTGGAACACCCAAAAACTTATTTTGAACTCAAGCTCATACATTTTTCCTTTTTGGAGACTGAGCAAACTTTTCTTCGCTTTTTTTTTAAGCATGAGCACATACATCTTTATGAAAACTTCCTCAAATATTGATTACCAAGACAACTTTAGTTAAGATAGGTGCACAAAATTAGGATAACTTTAAAAGATGGTAATGTGGCTTATAATGTAGGTTCATTGCAATAAACAGGCTTTTAAGCTCAAAATTTAAGTTTCAAGGGTCAAATATCATAGGGTTGGCTTGAAAAGCTCAAACAATCCAAAGAAATAGTGCTTATATCATTTTAGATTTTAATGTCCCCTAGGATTTCGCCTCAAGAAAGTTACTAAGTCAATTCTAAGATATAAACCTTTATGCATGTCAAATCTTAAAAGAAACTAAGTTTTCATGGCAAACATTACTAAGGCTAAGATCATACAAGCATTCCATTATTTATGATAACATATTTTCACTTAGATAAAATCATCATTCATACTTTCATACAAACTACTTTATTAACAAAAAAATTATCTCTAATCATTCATTTATTAAAACATACTTATGAAAGAAATGATTAAAACATACTTGAGAAAAAATTTAAAAGTTTGAGCAATTTATTTGCCTTACCCCCTTTAAAAAGAAGCAATGTCCTCATTGCAAGAACAAAGTAATGAATGAAAACTAAACACTAGGTAGGGTTGTAAAGAAAAAGAGGTGAGTCATTAAGACTGCTTAAATACCAAGTCTTTCCTAATAACCCAATCCTAGACATGTTCATTCCCATTACCACATCCCTTAGTCTTTTTCTTTCTAAAGAAGTGTTGAGTTTATTCATGCTTGCTATGTTTTATTCTGAAAAAATTAAACTCTAATAACTAAAGAAATAAATTCCTAAGGACCTAAAAATAAATAAATAATAAGACAAGAGTCCCCCATTTTATTTTCTTGACTCATTCCCCTTGTCTTTTTCAGCTCCATCTTCACTTGCATCGTCAATATCTTCCGTCCATGTCTCAAAGATAGCATCTGGGAACTCAGGAACAAATATTCTTAAAAGAATTTCGAATTGAGTCATATCTAATTTTTTCATATTTATAGTAAGTTTGTTGTTGATTGTTCATGAACTTGCACATATCCATCAAAATTGACAACCCTGATTTCTTTGAAGCACTTTCCGAAGTCGGCATAGGAGTTGCAAATTTAGGTTCAACACTTAGCTTGACTGGTTCTTCTTCTAGCTCAACCCTTGGTTCAGGGATGTTCGGTTCCTTATCAGATCCTTCCTCTTCAGTGTCTGTAACTGAATTAGCTTTAGTCTCAGTTTCATCTGTTGACTCCTCGGTATCTGGCTCAGTTGGCTCTTCTTGCTCACCTTGATTCAGCTCATGCACCCTCTCTACTAACCTTTCAATACCATAAGTTGAAATGCACCCTTGAACATATCACCCCTTCAGATTTGCTTGTGTTTTATCACGGGCCCTTAAGCAAAGTGAAGTGATTAATGATGGGAAATAAGCATTTCCTGTCTTCTTTTTAGCAGAATCGTGAATCTCCTTGAGGATAATTTTCCCAACATTAATGGACTTTTCAGTCAATATTGCATAAAACAAGAGCATCTGTTCCATCGAGATGGTGGAACTATATGAGATAGGCATAAAACTATAGCGAACAAAATAAAACCACACCTTTGCTACTAGTTTTAGGTATTCCCTTCAGCAAGAATGGCTCCCATACTTTCTTATAATCCATTGGGATCCCGAATTTGTCACAACATCAACCACTTATTGAAGAAAATCCCAATTGATATTGTTCATCATAGGGTAGTACTCATCTTCTTCAACCTCAGGTAAGTTAAACAAATCATTAATGGACTTAGAAGAAAGAGGTAACTTTTTCTTTTGAACGATGACCTCAGTAGCATCTTGTGTCATCAAACTTGCATATAATTATTGAACTAATTCATCACCGAAAAATGAACGAGCATCACAAAATCATTCCCACTTGAGAGCATTGATTATATTTCTAATTGGCACAGGAACAACCATCAAATCATTACTCTTCAAGTTAATGCCTTTTTTCGGCATTATAGATTGATGCTTGAAAATTGAATCAAATCTCTCTTTCACTTATTTATCGATCAAAATTGGGTTTTCAAGAGTAATCTTTGATGATCTAGTTCTTTTACGAGACATGGTATCTTTTCCCGAAATTTTGGCAAATTTTTTGCTTACTGGGAAGAAAAAAAGTCGGCAAGTGGGTAGAACTTGCTATGGAAAAAATCGTGCGATGGCAAGGGTGGTGCAGTGGCAATGACACCATGTGACAGCAACAACGGTGTACGGTGACGACAACGAAAACTACGATTTCTTTTGGGATTTGAGGTTGACAGCACAAAAGGGAGATTTAGGGATTTTTAGGATGTAAGCAAATTGCTTTGAGGGATATGAAAAATAGTAGAATGAAGAGAGGTTTATATAGGGAAAATTTACGACAACATGTAGCAAAAATTTAGCTACATTAGGGTTACTTGGGCAGCAAGAAATGGGAGTGGCGGCAATAGGTATGGATTTTTCCCTCCTTTATGCTGCTATTTTGGGCCTCAAACTCAAACTATCTTGTCTCAAGAAAAAAATTGATTAGTACTTGGGCCAAATTTGACCCCCTTTTAAAATTTAAACAAAACAAATAAAACTTAAGAATTTTAAATCTTAATTAGAAAATTTCTTCTTAACAAATTACATTAAATTAATTCCCAGGAAAGGTTGGAGGGGTCATAGTGGTCCCGCTTAAGTTTTAATGTCCATGACAGAATTAATTAAATGTAATAAGCTAAGAAAATAGGTTCTAATTATTTATTTATTTACAAAATGAGTTCATGAAAAATCAAGCATCTGTTAATTTGAATGAGGATTCAACTTGCTCAACTTCACCATCCCAGTAATGTTTGAGACGTTGACCATTAACTTTAAACATACATCCGTAATTGTCGTATAATTCAATAGCTCCAAAAAGATACACTCGGTAGATGGTATAGAGTCCTTTTCATCGAGATTTAAGCTTCCCAGGAAATAACTTCAACCTTGAATTAAACAACAAAACCTTCTAGCATTCTTTAAACTCACGAGGTTGTATATGACTATTATGCCATCTCTTTTATCTTTTTTTACACATTTTGGCATTCTCATAGGAAAATAACCTCAACTCTTCCAACTCATCCAGTTGTAACATCCTTCTCTCACTGGCTTGCTTAAGATCAAAGTTCAATTGCTTCAATGCCCAGTGAGCTCTATTCTCCAACTCTAACGGCAAATGGCATGCCTTCCCAAAAACTAACTGATAAAGAATCATTCCTAACAGTGTCTTAAATGTGCTTCACATTTGTTCACATCATATTTTTCAAGCAACCACTTAAGCCATTTGTTCACAAAGTGAGAACCTTCATCGCTAATAATAGCTCTTGGAGTCCCAGATTGTGTAAACACATGGTTATGTAGGAATCACATGACTACCTTAGCATCCTTTGCAGGGTATGCTTCAGCTTCAACCCACTTGGATACATAGTCCACAACAACTAAGATGTATTTGTTCCCATATGAATAAGGAAACGGGCCTAAAAAGTCAATGCCCCATACGCCGAAAAATTCAATCTCCAAAATGTTTGTCAAGGGCATTTCATTCCTTCTTGGTATATTTCTGGTCATTTGGCATTTATCACAGTTCTTCACATAAGCATAAGCATCTTTAAATAGCGTAGGCCAAAAGAAGCCTGCTTGCAAAATCTTTGCTGTAGTACGTGAACTACCAAAGTGTCCCCCACTGGAGATGAACGGCAATGATACAAGATCTCAGCAATCTCACTTTCAGCTACACACTTTCGAATTATATTATCTGCTCATTGTTTAAACAAAAACAGATCCTCCCAAAAATAATACCGACTATCATGAAGGAATTTTTTCCTTTGTTGGCATGTCATTTCTTGAGGAATTATTCCACATGCAAGATAATTGGCAAAATCAGCAAACCAAGGTGTTTCATGAATTCGATTTACCTCAAATAACTGCTCATCTGAGAATTTCTCGTTGATAGGCACACATGATTGAGTTACCTCATCTTATTCCAACCTCAATAGATGATCAATTATTTGATTTTCTACACCTTTTCTAACTTTGATCTCAAGGTCAAATTCTTAAAGTAATAGTATCCAATGAATAAGCCTCGGCTTTGCATCTTTCTTCATGAGCAAGTATTTAATGGCCGCATGGTCAATAAATACTGTAACTTCGGTACTGCCAGTCGATCTAGCATCTAATCCATAAAAGGCAAAGGAAAATGGCCCTTCCGAGTGGCTTTGTTCAATTCTCTGTAATCAATACAGATTCTCCAATCGGTAATAGTTCTCGTTGGAATTAACTCGTTATGCTCATTTTCGACAATCGTGATTCCACCTTTATTCGGTACACACTGTACTAGACTTACCCACGAATTATCTGAAATAGAATAGATGATTCCTGCATCTAACCATGTGATCATTCCTTTCTTACAACTTCTTTCATAGTAGGATTGAGCCTCCTTTCCCATCAATTCGAGCTTTTTCACCTTCTTCCAAAATAATTTTATGCATGCAAAAAGAAGGGTTTATACCTTGAATATGAGCTATGGTCCAGCCAATTGCTTTCTTAAATTTCTTTAGAACAGCAATTAGTTGCTCCTCTTGATCTTTCATCAGTTTTGCTAAAATAATCATAGGCAAAGTAGAAGAGTCACCTAAATAAACGTATTTCAAATGGGAAGAAAGTACCTTTAGTTCGAGTTTAGGTGGTTCTTCGATGGACAATTTGGGTTGCACAAATTCTCTGACTTCCAACTCCAACGGTTCAAACCATGTGGATTGAATAAAATTTATCAGGTTGGCTTCTATCAAAGCCATGATTTCTTCACCTTCTTCATCCTCCAAAGGGTCAAGATCTAAGGCTTTCTCCAATAGATCTTCTTCAAAATTGCTTGCCATAGAAACCAAGGTTTCTATCTCTTCCATAACTGAACACTCTTCTATTGGATCGGGAAATTTCATCATTTTAAGAATGTTAAAAGTTACCTGATCGTCTTAAACTCGCATGGTGAGTTCACCTTTCTACACATCAATTAACGTTCTTCCCGTGGCTAAGAAAGGTCTCCCAAGGATGATTAGCACTTCTTTATCTACTTCAAAATCTAAGACAATGAAATTAGCAGGAAAAATAAACTTATCGACTCTTACCAAAACATCCTCGATCTTTCCCTCGGGATATGTTAAAGATCGATCTGCTAACTGAAGCGTCACAGTTGTAGGTCTTACTTGACCCATCCCTAACATCTTGAAAATAGACTTAAGCATCAAATTGATACTCGCTCCTAAGTTACACAAAGCTTTACCACAATAAGATTCACCAATGTTACACGGTATAGTAAAGCTTCCTGGGTCTTTCAATTTCAGTGGTAGTTTGTTCTGCAGGAACGCACTGCACTCCTTTGTCAAGGAAATAGTCTCACACTCACTTAGTTGATTCTTCTTGGACAGTATATCCTTCATAAACTTCAAATAATTTGGCATTTTCTCTAAAGCCTCCACCAATAGAATATTGATGTGTAACTACTTCAGAACATCCAAAAACTTCTTAAATTACACTTCTTGTTTCTACTTGTGTCACTGGAATCTTTGTGAATATGGAGGTGGTGGAACTTTCAATTGAACTGGACAACTTTTCTGAGTAGGTAAATCTGTATCCAAAGAAGATATTAAAGTGTCTGAATTCACTAATTTAGGATTTACCTTGTCAGTCTTTGCAGATTCTAACTCTTTTGGTGTAGGAACTTCAACAGTGGGTTGACTTTCCTCCTTAGGCTCATCCTCGACATCAATCAATCAGGGTTCCAAAATTTTACCACTTCGCAATGCCACTGGCTTGATATGTTTTTTACCCAAATTTCTTGGATTCTCAGTATTACTCGGCAAAGTTCCTTACGGTCTATTACGAAGCTCTGTAGCTAACTGACCCATTTAGTTTTCCAAATTTTTCAGCATTGCTACTTGGCTTTGGATCAAAGCATCATTCTTTGCCATGTACGCTTTCAACAAGTTCTCCAAACTGTTTGATACCTCAGCTTGAGGTGGTCTTGCAGCTTGTTGATTAAACCCTTGAGATTGGTTGGGTCTATGTTGCAATAAGTTGTGGTTCGGTCCATTTCCTTGGTTGCTCCAAGAAAAGTTAGGATGATTACGCCATGAAGGATTATAGAAGTTGCACTAGGGTCTTTGTCTACTCCTATTTTGATATTGGTTCCCCACATAGTACACTGACTCGGGATTTGATGGAAAATTCTCAAAATACACACAGGAAACTACTTCAAACGGACTTGGTGGCTGAGCTGCAAAATTATTAGCACTATTAGCGGTAAACTATTTTAACATAGAGGAAATAAATGATACTTGAGCTGATAACGAAGTGAGGGTGACAACTTCATGAACTCTAGCTACACGTCTTCCTAAAGCTATTTGATTTGTTGGCCATTGATAGTTACTACTCACTATCCTCTCGATGATCTCATAAGCCTCATTATAAGACTTAGACAAAATTGCACCATTCGTAGAAGCATCTACCATCAATCTTGCATGTGCATTGAGACCATTATAAAATGTCTCCAACTGGATACAATGAGGAATCCCATGATGAGGACACTTACGAAGTAATTCCTTGAATCACTCCCAAGCCTCATACAAAGACTCATCATCAAATTGTTGGAAAGTTGTGATCTCATTCCTCAACTTAGTGTTTTTGCTAGGCGGGAAATACTTAGCCAAAAATCTCTCTGCTAATTCTTGCCATGTAGATATAGAACTTGGTGGCAATGAATTGAGCCATGCTCATGCTCGATCTTGTAACGAGTATGGAAACAACTTCAGCCTTAGTGTGTCTTCAGTCACACTGGGTATCTTGAATGAATCACTCACCTCCATAAACAATCGAAGATAAAGATGTGGATCTTCTGTGGGAATACCACTGAATTGGCCCACCGTCTGGAGCATTTGAAACATTAATGGTTTCAATTCAAATTGGGTTGCCTCAATATCTGGCATTCTAATTCCTGGATTTAACTCATTAAAAAGTGGCACAGCATATTGTCTGATGCATCGATCCTTATCATCGGCAATGAGGATAGGATTTCGAACATGATCGGCATCATTACCTTGATCTTGATTCTGATTTCCAAGGTCCATCTCGACTTGTCTTTAAGCTATTTGTTCACGTCTTATTTGTCTGAAAGTTTGCTCAATTTCAGAGTCAACAGGGAGTAAATCGATAATCCGATCTATGCTCATAAACACATGAGAAAAAAATCACAAAATTAAAAAAAAAATAAGTTAGTAATGTTAGAAATAAATCAAATTGAAAATAAATAATTTCACGAAAGAAATGACTAAGGCGCCAAAAACTTGTAACGCTGGGGTTTGTGCAAGTGTACACAGTCGTTATCAAGTAATAAGAAAGTATCAAGCTATCATCTCCACAGGGATTGTATTTGTGCTAAGCCACTTAATTTGTAAAATTATATTAACAAATTGGTAAATAAAAAACACAATTCAGTTGAGAAGTGATGATTAAAATATATTTGACTAAATGCAATGATCTCTAATTCAAATTAACCTAAGTGTGCAAACTATATTAATAAAATAGATTTTAGCAAATTAAACACAATTTGCAGCAATTATAACATAAATAAACTAGGACAATTAATTTAATTCAATTCAATTTATTATCAACATGCTTAATAATATTCGAAAAAACATTCCATGGCAACTCGATCTTTCATGATTTTGGAAACTACATTAGGTCCTTTCGGAATCCTTTACTTAGTAAATATGCATTTTACTGATCCTTATTTACTAAGGGTTTCTTAGTATTCGTGCAAGGTAACAAGGACGTGTTAGGTTTGAAATAGTTTAATCACACAAATCTAAAAACTATACAGATAACAGAGCCTGGTTAGGGTTGTTATGCAACTTGCAATTTAATCAGGTTAAGATCTAAATTCAGCATGCACATTTTAATTATGCGTCCGCTAGTTGTCATCTGGTTAAGATCGCTCAGCTAATTCAGGTGCATTTCAATCACATATGAATGAAATACAGACTTGATTTTAATTGAAAACATGAGCGATTGAGGCACAAACATTATAAGCATGAATCTAATAAATATTATTTAATCAAAGCAATCATCTTAGCTTAAATAAAATTAAGCTATCATTGTTGTAAACAAGAACAAAGAACACATAGCAAACATCTTTAAATTAAATTAAAGAAAAGAAAGATTAAATCGAATTCAGAGTGGCTGTCACCCAAGACTTTGACTGACGAGGCTCCTTCGTTCCTTTGCTCCTTTGCTGATGGCTCTCCAAGGTGGCCGACCAAGGATTCTTTAAGAGGCTCAATGCTAAATTCTTTATGAAAAGATTATGATAGGCGTGGAGAGAAAATAAGAATGCGAAGAGAATTTAGAGAGGAGAGAATGATGAATGATGAGGGATGAGGGATGAGTAGAAATGTGAGAATGAGGTCTTATTTATAGGTGAGGAGAGGGGGATAGTTTACTAAAAATTGGATTTTTCATCTTTTGAAGCATCTTCCATGGGTGGTCGGCCATAAATTAAGGAAGTTGAGCTCATTTTTTCTTGATTTTTGGTCAATTTGAGTGCCACAACAACTTGGGACTGAGACTCGATCAAGTGCAAATCTTCAGGTAAATCTCTAATTTCTTCAACTCTTCAAGGAACTTGTGCAATTAAACCAAAAAGTGTTTTATGGACAGCCATATGCAGCCAAATTTTGGGTTGACTTGGTCCCCAATTTGGACGGTTTTGTAATCTAGCAAAGCTATCAGACCTGTCAAGAATAAATCGACAAGTTAGAGGACCAAAGAATAAAATTTATCCAATTTAATTAATTAATTTAAAACTCAAATTATTAATGAAATATTTTAAAAATAATTATTAAATATAATTTTATATTTTATTATTTAATTTAATCATGCATGGCCCACTTTATGTCTTAAAAAATATAATATATTCAAATTAATATAAAATAAGTCATTTATTGCATGAAAACTATATAATAAAGCATAAAATCACATTTTAATAATTTATATGTCCTAATTTCATATTTTCACATATTTCATTAATTTATTAAATAATTACTTAGGTTTAACAACAATTTTAAGTAAAAAGGTGATCAATGACATAGGAAAAATTCTATATATTTTTCCGTTTACAGTAATATCTGGACCTGAAATCAATTTTTTAGAACACTGTAGCTCCTTTTAACTAATCGAACAAATCATCAATATGAGGTAATAGGTATTTATTCTTAATAGTGACTCACTTCAGCTATCGATAATCTATATATAGTCTCATCGACCCATATTTCTTCTTCAAAAATAGAACTAGAGCACCCCAAGGTGACACACTCGATCAGATAAATCTGCGATCTAACAACTCTTGCAACTGTACCTTTAACTCTTTGATTTCTGTAGGAGCCATCTTGTATGTTGCTAACCAAATTGGAGCTGTTTGAGGGACAAGATCGATCACAAATTCAACTTCCTAAGTCAGTGGCAACACAGACAGTTCTTTAGGAAAAATCATCAGCATATTCTTTGACTGCCGGTACTTGATCGATTTTCTATTTTGCCACTTTCAAATCAGGAATGTAAGCTAAATAAGCCTCATATCCTTTTCTAAACATTTTTTGAGCTGACAATGCTGAAATCACATTTTTAGTGCAATCAATCCCATCTTCCCTGGCACAAATATATTCACCAGTTGGGCACTTCAAACTAACTTGTTTCCTTCAACAACTCACTATTGCATCATGCTCAGACAACCAATCCATTCGCAAAAGGATATCAAAATCATCAAAAGGTAACAACATCAAACTAGCAAGAAAATCGTAACCCCTAACTTTCAGTGGACACTATTTATAGATCTAATTAACCAAAACACATTGACCTAGTGGATTTGTTACCTTAACAGTGTAATCAGTGGATTCAACAGGAAAATTCTTTTTGTCTACTAATGTAGTGCATACATAAGAGTGAGTTGATCCAGAGTCAATTAATGCATATACTTTAATATCAAAAAGAGAAAATGTACTAGCAATGACATCTGAGGCAATAGCTTTCTCACAAGCTATGATTGCATATGCTCTGGTTGGTGCTCTCTCTTCAACTCGTTCATTCATATCACTATTCTTTCTTTGACCAGAAGTAGTATTTCTACCGTTTCCAAGTCGTCTACATCTTTGTAAGGTTGCTTCAGGCTTGCTTGTTTGATTGCCCAGGTCATTTTGCTGTTTTGGACAATCACGAAGCCCCACAACGGAAGCAAGCTCCTAACTTTGATCGAAAATCACCAAAATGCCTCTTGCCACAACCATCACAAATAGGGACTGTTCTTTCAACACTAGACAATGGAGAGTAAACAGAATTCAAATTGCTTTGCTTTGGTTTATCTCTACTCGTGAACTCTAAAGCAGCAGTCGATCGACTCGCTTCATTTATAAACTTCTTCGATGGGGAATGTTTGAGCAAACTTAAACGACCCTCTTTTGTTAAAATCTCAAATTTTCAAATCTAATTTTCGTTTACTCTTGCAGATTTATTCTATTTTCTAAGCTCGCTTGGAAAGTTCTACAAATTCCTATAACTTTAATATTGCCACAGATATACGAATGTCATCATTCAACCCATATTCAAATCTAATACACATTTCTTCATTTGACACTATATTATGGGCATACTTGCTTAACTACACAAACTTCCATTCATACTCAACTATATATTGATTTCCTTATTTTAATTCGAGAAATTCTTTATTTTTCTTGTCAAGAAACAACCGGCTAGCATACTTCTTCCTGAATTAATTTTGGAAGAAATCCCAATTAATGTGATCACTTGATGTCATTGTGCTCAAAGTGTCCCACAATGTGTATGATTCATTTTTCAATAACGAAACAACACATCTTAAACAATCTTTAGGAGTGCACAACAATTCAACAAAAACTCTCTTCGTATTCACTAACCAGTACTCAGCTTTTGTAGGATCATCATCAATATTGCCACTAAATTCTTCAGCTCTATATTTACGAACTTTGTCCACAGACAATCGGGTATTATCATAAGCACAAAATTTTGAGGACACATGGATGCTGGAAGAGGCACAGTAAGGGGTGGAGGCTACGAAGTTACAAGATTTGTGTACTTAAATTCATTGAACCACTGGTTCATCATCCTGAAAAACACATTTCTCATCTCATCACCAAAGGACTGTGGAACCGATGCGTTATTACTTGCTTCTGGATTCGAAGCTTGAACATTACTTTCAGCTTCATTAATTGTGGCCTGATTCGACTTAGCCGACATATTGAATCTTTAAGAAAATACAATGTTAAAGCGGATTGAAAGCATCACAGTATCATAGGGTATATGTGGCATGTATATATTAGACACTATACACACTTCGTTAGTCCTAGAATCGATTAAACTTTGGCTCTGATACCACTAAATGTAACACTCGTTCCCCGACTACTTCACTGGATTAAGGATCAATGTGTTAAAAAACAAACAGAACAAACTATCTTATTTCAGATCAATATTCATTTAAAATATAAACATATGATAATTCATAGAATATTTACTCACATTGGCCTTAATTCAGGTTTACGGGGCCTCAAAATTTCATTGAAGGCATTTTGCAATCAAATTGTATCAAAATATAAGTTTTTGTATAAAATTGAAAATTTGGAAAAATAGGGGTAACACGGCCATGTGGCTAGGCCTTTTGACAAAGATTAGACCCTATGCACATTTAAAGCAGGGACATACATCCTTATCCCAACTCGTATAATAGACTGTGAAACTCTCTGACTTGGCTCACATGGCCATGTCTCAGACCATGCGAAATGTACACTAAAACTAATAGAATACACATGGCCATATGGGGTGACCGTGTGTGACATACGACCGTGCGATAGCCCATTTCCTAGGCCATGTCCCGCCAAATTGTCTCTTTAAACAAGTAAAAATTAAGCCAAAACTTCCCCAATATGGTACACATAAAGCACAAACCATCCAATAACCAAAATTTTACACTTAAAACATATCAAAGTTAGTAACCTAGACTTCCAACCAATGTACCATTCTTAAGTGCCTCAATTATAACCCAAAAATACACCAATACATTGACCATTAACACAGCTCAATCAACATTCATAAACAACCATACTATTATCATCTAATCATACTAATAAGTTTTATCATCCAACATCACATAACATATTCACAAATACTAAATTAACTTTTTTATATCATCTAAACTTCTTATGTTAACTTTCTTACAACAAGACCAATATACATTCCACAACCCTAAAAGAGATATAAAAGCTACCAAGGGTAAATGGATAGTGTGAGTTTTGATGTCGATCCTTTGAGCCGTCAGCAACTGTTAACTACAAAATAACATAAGAAAAATCATTAAGCTTCATTGGCTTAGTAAGATCATAGTGTAAATTCTACTTGATTTGCTTTTAGTAGAGGAATCACTTACATATTATAACATGATAGCTAAAATTCTCAATTGCTTTATCTATAAGCTTTCAAGAACTCATCAAAACATGAATATGTCAACTTCATGCAATTTCTCATATCATTTAATCAAGTTTAGAATTACCTGGTTCTCATACTCAAGCCTCATTCATTTTTAGGGGCATCATTGATGTAAAATAGGGGCACCGGAGTGTAGTCAAGGGCACGAATGTGCCAGGGGCATTAAAGTGCAGTCAGGGGCACGAATATGCTAATAAGGACACTGAAGTGTTTACAGGGGCACAATTGTGCAAATAGGGACATTGAAGTGTTTACAGGGGCACTGGCTGCAAAGAAATCACTTTAACATTTCCAAATTCATATTAGAAGTCCTTACAATTTCATAAAATTCATTTCATGACCTAGAGACACCAATAATAACCACTTTTCAATTCTATGAATATATATAAGATGTCTGCATTCCTAACAATTATACTCACATGTACATACAAAAATCATAACCAAATAAGTTACAAATGAAATACATTAAATGACAAATAACTATGAACTTACCTTTAAAGCACTTCTGATTTAAACATAAGGACTACTCTGCAAGTTTTCCTTTTCTTCGATTATAGTCGTTTTTATCCAAATCTTGATCTATATAGTAATTAAATACATTCTATTAAATTCACTTTCAATTCAATACATATGACCCTTAACTTTTCATTAATTACACATTTTCCTTAAATTTTTACATATTTCACAATTTCATTGTAACACCCCAAACCCGGCCTGAACGTTATGGCCGAATATGGTGATGTCACATTGAAGTGTTTTTCATAATTTAAGATATCGTTGAAAAACTTGTTCTATTAGTTAACCTCTTTGTGACCTTAACGATGTTTGTAAGATGTCTCATTCATTTTCCAAAAGGCAAGTGATTTAGAAAAAAGTTAGTCATGTTAAAATTATTAATTATAACACGTTTATTTCTTGTAGAATATCTTTAAACAGGTTGCATATTCGTGGTATTTTTGAAAAGCAATTATCTTTTGAGAAACCCGCTGTAATATCCTGATTTTGGGCCTAGTCGAAATAGTGGTTTTGTGACCACAAAATTTGAGATAGAAATAATGATTTTATGATTATTTTGAGGTCTATGATATGATTGCATGATTGTGTGAAAATTTCGTGAAGAAATTTTATGCATAAAGTGCTTAAATTGAAATTAGGGACTAAATCGAATAATTTGCAAAACTTGCATTCTGGAAGTTTCTAGTATGAAATTGTTTTGAAATATTAATTAGGAGATCTTAAATAGAAATTTTAACAATTTTTAAGTCTATGGACAAAAATTGGACATGGATGGAATTTTTGGAAAGTTTAGTAGTAAGGGCATTTTGGTCATTTAGGGGTAAAATGAATTAAAATACAAAATTAAAAGCCAATTTTGCTCATCTTCAACCCCATGGCCGAATATAGCAAGGACAAACCATGGATAGGGTTTTTCAAGCTTCCAAGCTCGATTGTAAGTCCGTTCTAGCCTCGTTTTTAATGATTTTTACGTTTTTAGAGTCCTGGTAGCTCGATTAAGCTTATGCTAGCAATAATTCAACCTAGGGTTCATATTTGGAAAAATACCCATAGGTGAAATTTGTGTATTTTGGTGTTTTATGATAGAATATTAGATTTTAAATTATGTTAGACAACTTTTACTACTCAGTTTTAAGCGAAAACGAGCGAAAGGGCTTAATCGGTAAAAATACCTAATAGTCATAAGTACATGTTTGAGTGAGAATTTGATGTTTCCATAGAAGGGAAAAATGATCAGCATGTCATAAAACATAAGAAAATAGGCTTAAGTTTAATTTACGAGCTTTGGGGCAAAAGTGTAAATATGTGAAAGTTTAGGGGCAAAACTATAATTTTGCCAAAATATGAGTTTGGGTCAATTTGAATAATTTGAGTCCTAATTAGACTATATTTTAAATGATAGAGCAAGGAAAACTAAAATTCAGGCTAAAATGGGGAAAATACCAAGTTGTGGACGAAATGGTAAAAGTAGCCATTTTCGCATACGAGGTAAGTTCATGTGTAAATAATGTAGTATAATTGTTATTTTTAAGTTATTGATGGTAATTATATGATATGCTGATTTTTATCATGAAATATATGCTTTGTGGTTATTTTCGAATAAAATGCAAATTATGTGAATTATTTGTTAAATATAAAGTGCTACCGAGTATTGGTTTCGGTATTTTACGGAGGATGGCATGGATATGTGTTCGAGGAAAATCCCGTTTGAACCTTAGGAATAGATTAGGATACAAGTGACATGTCACTAGGATATTTGGGCATCCGAACTCGTTGAGTTGAGTCCGAGTTCACTTATGGATGCGAATGTCCGAACTCGTTGAGTTGAGTCCAAGTTCGAGAGATGTAACTAGGCATCCGAGCTCGTTGAGTTGAGTATGAGTTCACTTATGGATGCAAACGCCCGAGCTCGTTGAGTTGAGTCTGAGTTCACTTATGGGCGGGTTACATGGTAGCTTGGCTACATATGTGGCACTTATGTGCAAACTTTCCATGTATCCGAATTATATTCCGATGTGTTCAACGGGTAAAATTCTACTCAAATGGAGGAATACTCGAGATGAAAGGGACGTATTGGTAAGTTTTGTGAAATGAATACTTTGAACAGGCATGTACTTAACCCTCGGGTTGAAAACTGGATATAACAACAATATGGTAAGATGATAAATGAAAATGTGATATGAAAGTCTCGGTGATGATTATGCAAATGATGTTTTATGTTTGCTTATATAGTTGTGTTACTTGCTATTTGCATGTGAGCTTACTAAGCATTTATGCTTACTTCCTCCTTTTCATTCCTTGTAGTGTTGACAAGCCAGCTCGAAAATCGGGAACGATCGAAGGCATGCTCACACTATCCGTATACCATCCTGGCATAATGGCTTGCATATTTTGAGTATGGCATGTATAGCATTATAATCATTTTGTATATATGGTCTTATGATATGGTTATTGAGTGGTATGGAAATGCTTGGTAATGATTAGCCATTGGAATGGCTAATCATGATCATATTTGGTGTTATGTATGCTAAATTGCTAGCTAATTCATGGAAACCATGAAATAGGTAAAATTTACCATAAAATAGATTCAGACAGCAGCAGTGACGTGAGTTTGAAAAATCATTAAAAATAGTAGAGATACAATTAGATGATGAATAAATATGGAATTGAAGACTTATGAGTCTATTTGCATATGGATGGAACAAAACAGGTATATGAGTTATATTATATGAGATGTTTAAATTTTTGTGAAACAGGGCCAGAGCGATTTCTGGATCCCCTATTCTGACTTTGGAAATTCACCATAAATTGTTAAAAGATAATTAGAAGTCATGATTTATATGTAAAGTTTCCTTATTAAGTCTAGTTTTATTAGAAACAAACAGCATAGTCATTGAAACTCTGTACAAGGAGATATCTGATTCGTAATACACAGAGGTCAGAGCAGTCGAACCCTGAAACAGGGGAGACTTTAACTAATAAACTGTACTAATTTGCTCGACAAAAAAAATTCTAAAAAAAAATTAGTAAATAGATATATGAGTCTAGTTTCAGGGAAAATTTCGGAATTGGATTTAGAGATTTGGAACTCGAGATATGAATTTTTAAGCGACTGTGATGCAGATTGCTAGCTTGACTGAAAATTTTAAAAATAAACTGTTTGAGCTGTTTAAGTAATGAATTAGGTCTGTTAACACCTCGTGTTCGACTCCGGCGACGGTCTCGGGTACGGGGCGTTACACCCACGACTTTCCCTACTACTAGCAGTTATAAATCAAAACAAATAAAAACCCAAATTAAAGTAAAAACCTATAAAGGCCTTATTGCAAAAAAAAACCAAAATGAAATTACTTATAATTTAAAAATCAAATATGAAGTATGTGCGGTTGTGTGGCCACCTTTGAGTCCCTCACAGCACCGATCTACCTAAGTCCGGGGATTACTTGTACAGATAAACAAATGGGTGAGTTATGAAAACTCAATGTGTAATCCCATAACAAATAAACAAACAATGAGGAAATACAGTCTGGGCCTAAGCCCAATCCAGTGACAATTCCATACCAATTAGGGCCTTAGCCCAAAACAGTATCAGTATCAATATCGCAAGTTTAATTACAATCATACATCACATAAGGACAAAACAGTCATTTTATCACATAGGGGCATAACAATCATTTTATCAATTAGAGGGTCTAAGTAAACTTACCGACCCAAAAGTAGGTCTACAGTTGTCTCGGGTGACCCGTACAACCTTAACAGTCAAATAGTGAAAATGGGCCCAAGGCCCATAATGCGGGCCCATGTGGGCCCATTCGTCTGTGTGGATTACACATCCTGGCCCAATATTCACCACATATCCATGTGGTTTACCCGAGTGGGGTCTACATGCCCGTGAGGCCCACACAACCCAGTTCGGATTATACTGTGCAATACAACCTCAGCCTATGGAATCGCTCATGAGCGGCCATGTCAACAATACGCCCAAGTTTAATCACAAGGCCCACTACACGGGCAAGCGCACACCTGTGTAGCATCATTGTTTGCATATTCTGGCTTTTTCCAGATTCCATAGTTTAGATAGGGTTTACACACCTTGTGAAAGTGTGCTATTATTCCACAAGAGCTCCAAATCCAGATTCAAACACAATACATCATCAGTCCCCTACACAGCAGGATTAAACAATCCCTTTTTATATCGTTATCCAAAGATAAATTACTTAACACTTGCCTTGGTCTATCGAATGAGGATCACACACTTAAACCGTCATAAGAGATTGATTACAACCTATAAAGATTACCTGCATTCCAACCGAATTTGTTAACTATACCATATACGCACGTAGTTTGAACCAAGTGTATAACCACTTACCGAAAGCGTAGAACTAAGAATGGGAGACAAAAGTAATTGGCCTAAAAGCACACAATAACACCGAAGCGTAAGATGGAACAGTTACACCCCTAGCAGTAATTAGCAGAGAAAGGAAGACGTTAGATGGAAACTTATTATGGCAGAGAGAGAAAGAAAAAGAAAGAGAATAACTGTGAGCCTGAACAGAGATGGCGACAGAGGCAGGGTTCGGCTATAAACTAAGCATTCGATAATTAGAAGAGAACACTGCAATGACAAGGCAGAAATTCCCTAAAATCGAAAAAGTAGAGCGAGAGAGAAGAAGAAGAAGTGTTCAACCAAAACCCCAAGGTGCAAGGAGAGGGAATTGTTGAAATTGAAAGAATAGCAAAACAAAAGGGAAGAATGGTATTCGGCCAAAGGTTGAAAGAAAGAGAGAAACAAAGAGAATCAGTCAAAATGTTGCTAGAACTGAACGAATTGAGAGAGAGGGATAGAGAGCATTCAGCCAAGGAGAAAAGGGAATGAAGAACGAAATGACAAGCAAGGGACCGAAAATTGCAAACCCAAACTAAGCAAAGATGAGAGACACAACAAGACTCCCTAGCACCAATCGGTCTCCAAAGAAAGAAAAGAACTAAAACTCTTGTCAGGAACTGAAATGAAGTGCTAATACTCACCAAAGCTGAAATTCCTGAGTGCCACAATTCAAATTTGGCACACCACTCCCTCTCACCTCAACCTCCCTAGATTTTCTCCCCAAATCCCTCCATGTCGTGCACTCCCCTCTCAACTACTGAATTTAAAATCCCCCCAAACACTTCAGCAGTTCATGTTGACTAGAACTCTCACATGGCCTTAGCAGCAAAATAAAACACTCCCCTGCATCGCCAAAGATTCGAACACAAGACCTCTCGCATTTTGACACTCTACCTAACCACCAGACCAGCAGGCCCATGTTGACATGTTTTACCCACATTTATTTAAAAGCCTACTGACTAGAGATAGGGTTTTATCCATATAAAACAAAAATTTTTGCACAAGCCAAGTCTTGAACCCAAGACTTCTCAGACTCTTCCTAGAACACATAACCACTGAAGCAGATACATAGTTGTGTCACTTTCTTGTACAACTAAACATTTATGTGCAGCCTTCCATGCTCAAGACCTAATACTTCTAGGCCCAAAACTCGGAGTGTTACAATTCACCCCTCCTTAAAAAAATTTCGTCCCCAAAATCTCCAACTATCAGATCAGTGGCATAACACAGACTACACCACTACGCTCCCGCTACGCACTCTAGTTCCAAAACACTACCACATTTAACTTGAGTGTTTTCAGAATAGTCTATTGATAGACTAGAATAGTGCATTAATCCAATCCTCAGCCACATTAGGGGAAACTTCAGCAATACCTCAAAAAATCTCTGCTCCATTAGATCGAAGTCATTTCGTAGCTGACCCATGGCCCATAGCACCAATATTGGGCCTAAAGACCCTTTTTAGAATCCATAACATAGCTTGAGGCACCACATCATCCTTCAGCCGCACGATCGTGAGACCCAGTCTTAGTCAAAGGTGAAGCTGGTGCCTCCCTAGCTTCAACATTAGGCATATCGCTAGATGACGAGGACCCAACTTAAACACTTCCACGGCCTCTGCCACGGCCCCTTGTATCCCTTCCATGAGTACCTCTAGTGCTCCTTATCAAATTGTGTTTTATCTTGTATTAATAGTTTTATGCATCAGTTCACAGTTCCAGTGTTTATTAATAGATATTTTATGCAAAATAGTATCAGTATTTTAGAGTTCATTTCCATAGATCGCAGTCTTACTACAGTTTTTTAGTTTACCCTAAATAGAGTGTTTCAGTACAGTCTACTACCTACAGTAGTCTCAATATTACAGTTAAATTAACAACAGTTATAGAAGACTTACAGAATCGGTGCCTGAGACTCTGTGTACCACACATTCAGTAAAACATTTCAAAATACTTCAAATCATTTGAAACAGTTCTTTTAGAAATTCCAAGTTTTAAAAGAAACCCAAATCCATAGCCGAGTTTTGTAATTGGGCTCTGATACCAATAAATGTAACACCCCAAACCCGGCCTAAACGTTATGTCCGAATATGGTGATGTCACATTGAAGTGTTTTTCGCAACGTAAGATATCGTTGAAAAACCTGTTCTATTACTTAACCTCTTTGTGACCTTAACGATGTTTGTAGGATGTCTCGTTCATTTTCCAAAAGGCAAGTCATTTAGCAAAATGTTAGTCATATTAAAACATTATTAATTATAACACGTTTATTTCTTGCGGAAGCTCTTAAAACAGGTTGCGTATTCGTGGTATTTTTGAAAAGCAATTATCTTTTTGGAAACCCGCGACTTTCCCTACTGCTAGCAGTTATAAATCAAAACAAATGAAAACCTAAATTAAAGTAAAAACCTATAAAGGCCTTATTGCAAAAAAAAACCCAAAATCAAATTACTTATAATTTAAAAATCAAATATGAAGTATGTGCGGTTGTGTGGCCACCTTTGAGTCCCTCACAATACTGATCTGCCTAATTCGGGGATTACTTGTATAGATAAACAGATGGGTGAGTTATGAAAACTCGGTGTGTAATCCCAAAACAAATAAACAAATAGGAGGAAATACAGTCTAGGCCTAAGCCCAATCCAATGACAATTCCGTATCAGTTAGGGCCTTAGCCCAATACAGTATCAGTATCATTATGGGTCAGAGCCCATTTCAGTGACAATACAGATATACAATCAAAGATCCTACCCGACCAACCTCTACACTCCATCCCTATCCAACCCTGCACTCCATGTGGGGATATAATCAACCCACCCATCCCTACACCCCAAATAGTACCGGTTGCAGCACTAAATAGTATTTGTAACAGAGCTGCCAGTACAGTACACTTCCTCTAATAATAATAAAATCCAATCCCAATGCAACACATCATGCATCATGTCATGTCATGTCATAATATCATACATGTACTCAATACGTCTAAAATGACATGTTTAATTACAATCATACATTACATAGGGGCAAAATAATCATTTTATCACATAGGGGCATAACAGTCATTTTATCAATTAGAGGGTCTAGGTAAACTCACTGACCCAATAGTAGGTCTACATTCGTTTCAGGCGACTCGTGCAACCTTAACAATCAAATAGTAAAAATGGGCCCAAGGCCCACACGTCTGTGGATTACACAGCCTGGCCCAATATTCACCATACATCTGTGCAGTTTACCCGAGTGGGGTCCACATGCCCATGGGGCCCACACAGCCCAGTTCGGATTATACTGCCCAATACAGCCTCATCCCATGGAATCGCTCATGGGCGACCATGTCGACAATACGCCTAAGTTTAATTACAAATCCCACCACACGAGCGAGCGCACGCCCGTGTAGCATCGTCGTTTGCGTACTCCGGCTTTTCTGAATTCCATAGTTTAGATAGGGTTTACACACCTTTTTGCGAAACTGTGCTAATATTCCACAAGCGCTCCAAATCTAGATTCAAACACAATACTTCATCAGTCCCCTACACAGCAGGATTAAACAATCCCTTTTTATATCGTTATCCGAAGATCAAATTACTTAACACTTGCCTTGGTTGATCAAATAAGGATCACACACTTAAACTATCGCAAGAGATTGATTACAACCCATAAAGATTACCTGCATTTCAATCGAACAAGTTAACTATACCATATACGCACGTAGTTTGAACTAAGTGTACAACCACTTATTGAAAGCGTAGAACTAAGAATGGGAGACAAAAGTAATTAGCCCACACAATAACACCGAAGCGCAAGATGGAACAATTGCACCTCTAGCAGTAATCGGCAGAGAAAGGAAGACATTAGATGGAAACTTATTACGGTAGAGAGAGAAAGAAAGAGAAAGAGAACAAACGTGAGCCTGAATAGAGATGGCAACAGAGGCAGGGTTCAGCTATAAACCAAGCATTCGACAGTCAGAAGAGAACACCACAGTGACAAGGTAGAAATTCCCCAAAATCAAAAAAGTAAAAGGAGAGAGAAGAAGAAGAAGTGTTTGACCAAAACCCCAAGGTGCAACGAGAGGGAATTGTTGAAATCTGAAAGAATAGCAAAACAAAAGGGGAGAAGGGTATTCGGCCAAAGTTTGAAAGAGGGAGAGAAACAAAGAGAATCAGTCAAAATGTTGCTAGACCCGAATGAATTGAGAGAGAGGGACAGAGAGCATTCGGTCAAGAAGAAAAGGGAATAAAGAATGAAATGACAAGCAAGGGATGCAAAATTGCGAACTCGAACTAAGCAAAGATGAGAGGCACAACAAAACTCCCTAGCACCAATCGATCTCCAAAGAAAGATAAGAACTAAAAATCTTGTCAGCAACCGAAATGAAGTGTTAATACTCATTAAAGCCAAAATTCTTGAGTTTCATAATTCAAATTCGGCACACCACTCCCTCTCACATCAACCTCCCTAGATTTTCTCCCCAAATCCCTACATGCCGTCTACTCCCCTCTCAACTACCCAATTCAAAATCCCCTCAAACACTTCAGTAGTTTAGGTTGACTAAAACTCCCACACGGCCTTAGTAGCAAAATAAAATGCTCCCCTACATACACAAAGATTCGAATACAAGACCTCTCACATTTTGACACTCCACCTAACCACCAGACCCGTAGGCCCATTCTGACATGTTTTACCCGCATTTATTTAAAATCCTACTGACTAGAGATAGGGGTTTATCCATATAAAACAAAACTTTTTGCACAAGCCAAAGTTTGAACCCAAGACTTCTCAAACTTTTCCCAGAACACATAACCACTGAAGCAGTTACACAATTGTGTCACTGTCTTGCATAACTAAACATTTATGTGCAGCCTCCCATGCTCAAGACCTAATACTTCTAGGCCCAAAACTTGGGGCATTACATTAATCCCTAAATTTAAATTTTCCAAATTTTACAAGATTTTCCAAGTACTCAAGCTAGTCGAATCATTACCCTACGATATTCAGTCCGCATTTATTCTAAATTCACAAAAACCCTTTATCAATTCTAATATTTAATCAATTTAATCATTTTCTCAAAAACTAACAAAAACCATTTTATGAAATACTAGTAATCAACAACTGATAGCTCAAATCTATTATTTAACAACATGAACATCAAGAAATCATCAATGGTAACATCTAAAATCTTTGACAGTTTCAAAAACCAAGCATGGGTTAGCTGGACCTAGCTGTAATGGTCACAAAAACATAAAAAATATAAGAAATGGTATAAGTATTACTCACATGCATGCGTCAAATACTTAGCCAAACCCTAAGCTTCATAAAACGGTATTCTTCCTCTTCAAATTTCAACTCACCCCTGGAGGAAGATGATGATTCAAGTTGTTTTATTATTTTACTTTAATTTGATTTATTAAATTACCAATTTGCCCTAACTCATAATTTTACAATTTCAATTTTAAAAGGCCACTAACCGTCCATTTACGTATCTAATGGACTAATTACTTAATAAGTCCCCATTCAATTTATAATTATGCTATCAAAAAATTTTAATTCATTAATTACTAAGGTTTGCACCTTTCAAAATTTAATCCATTTGTTCAATTAGCTAATTAAACCTTAAAATTACTTCACCAAAATTTAATATGACTCTATTGTAACTCTATAAACCTTAAATAAATAGTAAAATATGACTTCACATGTCAAAATTGTGGTCTCGAAATTGTTGTTTCCAACATCACTGAAAAATGGGATATTATAGATTTTTTATATGCATTATGCATGAGTTTACTAACTTATGAGTTTGGTGGTGTATATAGGACTTTATTAAGCTTATGAATATGGTAATGATGTTAAGCATATTTCATCAAATGAGTTTAAGAAGGGTAAGTTTACATTTGAGTTTATACGAGCTTACTAAGCACTAGTTGCTTACGAGTTATTTTCCTCTATTTCATAGATTGTCAGAAGCCCGATTGGTTGGAAAATTGTCAGAGTTCTATCACACTATCCAACAATCACTTTAGTAGTTTTTGTGTTATTTTTGCTAAGGTCATAAATGGCATGTTTAAGACTCTTATAGTGGAAGGTTTTGAATATGCTAATGGTCAACTTGGTATGAATATGTCTTTTATGTATACATTCTGTTTGTTTGAACTTATGCTGTTTTGGAAAGTTTATGTCCTTTGGTTACATTTAATTACTTTGTAATATACGGTGTGGTTGGTTTGTTTACATATTAAAAGCCATATGATTATGGTCATTTTGGTATGTTTATTATGAAAAGTGAATAGTTTAACAATGATGTCATCAGGTAGCTAAATTGACTATGTTTTGTGCTTGAGATGTGGCATTATATCCTTGTGTTGATTGAAGTTGTTTTGGTACAAATAAGGTGCCTTTGAATGACATATTGGTTAGGAGAATTAGATTAAATGAATTGGTATGTTTTTATGTTTTTGAAATGTGTTTAGGTCTACTGAATGTATACACAAATGCAGTAGATTGTTGGGCAAGTTTTGGATTTAAAATGGCTTGTTTTAAGGATAATATGGAGCACATGGTCTTATTACACAGTTTTCTGTCACTTTTTAATTTAGGTATAATTATGACATGGTTTAAGACACGGTCATGTGTATCAAGTCAATGAGTCACACAGTCTACAACAGGGTTGTGTGTAACAAGTTAGAGAGTTACATGACCTGACACATAGCCTACAACACAGCCGTGTGATCTAAGTCAATGAGTTACACAGTTTAAAACACGAGCTGAAGCATAGCCGTGTGTTTTATTGTTCGAACACCACACGGTCTGGCTATGTCACATGACCGTGTGAACCCTGTTTTCTAAATTTCCAACTTTTTCTTAGATTTTCTGAATTATTTTAAATTAGTCCCATTTTGATCCCGAACTATTTTCAAGCATGAAAGTTCAATTTAAGGCCCTAATTTGTATTTGTGTTGGATTTGTATGAGATTTAAATAATTAATATTAAATGTCATTATTAAACTGTTTAGATAGTAATTATTCTAAAATTTTGTACAGTAATGCTCTGTAACCCTAGACCGGCAACGAAAAAGGGTTAGAGTTGTTACAAAATTTTTCTACGTAAATTTAAAGAAAATGGAAAAAATGAGTTTTAGGGTTTAAGGTATTTGAGAGATTTTTGGAAAAAAAGAAGTAAAAGATATTTAAATAATAGTTAATTTGTGTTTAGGTTTTAAAAACTATTGGTTTTGAAGGGTTAAAATCGGGTAAAGAGGAGGTTAGGTTGTTGGGTTGCGCAAATGGGTCGGGTCAACCCTACAAAAATTTACAGTGATGCCGCGACATAAGGGTTTGGTGTCGTAACACCCCAGATAGGTTATCATTTTTGCGACACTGGGGTTATGTGTCATGACACACTCTAGATTTTGGAATTTCTGCGTATACTGATTTTGGGGTTGCGACACTAAATGTCTGTGTCAAAACATCGAAAGGATTTTCTTAATTTTGTTAATACTGCCTTTGGTGTTGTGACACAGGGGTCCTTTGTTATGACACCGGCTCTATTATTTGCTCCAAATTCAATTTTCTAGGTGCTACGGTTTCAATGAAATGCAAAGTTAATGAAAATTAGAATCTATATTAAACTGTTAGCTAAACATATACAATAATTTACAAAAGTTTTGCTTAAAATAAAAGAATTTAAATTTTACTGCCAGATTCATTCGATAGTATCATCAATTCACAGTTGGACTATCCTTCCATTCTATCAGCATTAGTCCATCGTCCGTCATGCCATTCCACCTCTGCATGCTTATCCCTTTCCTTAAACCTTTTTATACTTTCTGTATATAAAAGGAAACGTATCCCTTACTTTGGGAGAGTTAGAAACAATTAATTCTTTACACTGCTCCCCTAACTTCCTCCTACCATCCTCTTCGTTTAGTTGACGACCACATTTAAATATTTAAGTCTCACCATTCATTTTCTTAGTTAATTCGTTCTTTTCTAAATCAATGGTGGATTTGAAAGCAGCAAGAAAATGTCTATCTAATAAGATTGGTATTTCAAGATCTTTTTCAAAATCTAGAACCACAAAATCTATTGAGGTAATGAAGCTATGCATTTTGACCAATATGTCTTCCAATACCCTTTCTGGATGTACTGAAGACCTGCTAGCCAACTGTAATGTTATTTTAGTGGTTTTAAGATCCCCAACCCAAGTTTTTGAAAAATAAATAGAGAAATTAAATTAATACTAGCTCCCAAGTCACATAGAGCTCTATTAAATGAATGCTCCCTATCTCTATGAGAATCATAAAACTTCCCAAGTCTTTTAATTTTTGGAGAATTTTTCTTGAAATAATAACACTATAGGAGGCACTTAAATTAACTTGTTCTCCTATCTTAATTTTCCTATGCTTAGACATAATTTCCTTTAAAAACATGACATACTTAGGTTAAAAACTTGGCACTCAATTAAAGGCATATTTACATTTAGTGTTTTGAAAAAGTTCAGGAAACTTACAAACTCATCTTCATCCCACTTTTGCTTTTCTTCAAGTCTTGAAGGGAATGGGATTTTTGTAACGGTAACATTTTTGGCATTTTTGTAACTGGCCTTGGGTTAAAGGTGTGGATAAAGGCTGAAAAAGAAGGTTAGAATCGAGATCGAATTGATAAATTACCCAATTAGAAAAATAAATTAATACTAAATAATTACATCAATCGAATTTATTAGAGATAAACATGAGCTTCTTATCAGAATATAGAATTAAATACTTATGCTCATAACAATTAACTAATAAGAATCAACATAAATGTATATATATATTTTCTTTTTCTTTTTCTCTCCTTTTTTTTTTGAATGAATGAATAATTAGATAAAATTATATAAACAAAATAAAAGAACATATTTAGACATTTAACCAAATCAAATTTTGACAAAAAAGGAGCAATAAAATAAGAAAAATTCTCATCGAATCAAAAAGTAGGATGTATGGGTTAATATTTAGGGTAAATTAAGAAATAGTTTGTTAGGCTCAAAGGGGTTCACTAAGGGTTAATTGTGAAGGTAGGATTCTTGTGGGGCAAGTGGGTTAGAACCTAGGTGCCTTTATCATCTCAGTATATCAAATCAGAGGTGTGGTCTCGATATGTATAATCGAAGCAAGTTCTAGAATAACAATGCAATATTGACACACTCATAATCAATAATAAAGTGAGCACAAAAAATGTATGCTCTAAAGGTTCAAAATCTCACAAAAATTATGGCTTTTGATGTCAATCTTGCAAATTTCAAACTTCAAGGTAATATCTTAATTTAGGGAAACATCTTAAAAATTTTAATTCTGAAAAATAGATTTTTCATACTTGATTCTCTAGTATCTTAAAGTTTAAATCATCAATGCACAAGTATCTATGAATTTAATCTAAACCATATCAATGAAAATCATAAATCAATAAGAGTTCATTCTAAAAGTAATATGAGAAATTTACTTAAACACAAGGCATAATTCAGGGATTTTCAAATAATCATATAAATAACCTCCCCACACTTAAGATGTACATTGTCCTCAATGTACAAATAAATATGATTCATAATAGAGACAAAATATCATAAGAGAGGGAGATAATTGAAACTGCCCTGAATGGTGGATGAATGTCCCAGAATAGTGAAAAGTGGAATTGGAGAAAAATGCAGGGTTAGTGCAAAATTTTGAGCAACTGATAAGAAATAAACATAATGCTTAAAGAAGATTAAAGGGTTACTCGTTAAGAAACAACCATAATAATTGAAGTGAAGTTCAAAATAGGAAAACAAAATAAACATAAAAAGAAAGAAAAATAAAAATAAACATAAAGATAAAAAAACAAAAAATAAACATAAAGATAAATGGACTCAATGGTCCTCATCATCAAACTGATCAGTGTCACGAGCCGGTGGCGTTGGAGGAGCGATATAAAGATACTGACAAATCTGTTGTAAAGTCGCATCAATACTATCAAACCTCTGAGTACAGTACTGACGAAAACTAGCAAACTCCTCGGAGGATACTCCTAGGGAGCTAGCAGCAGAGGAAACATGTCGGTGACTCGATGGTGGAGGCAGTGGTGGGTCTTCGTGATAGGGAGGAACAACATTAGCGAAGTCCTTTGGGTCATGCTAACTGTCAAATTGGACTAGTCTGTACTGAGAGGGGTCCACTCCACGTCACCGCTCGATCATCCTCATATGTATCATGGTCAAGATGCCCTAAGGGGACATCTGATCGACTAGAGTAAAGGTCGAGGACTGCTCTAGTGTGTCGAGTAAACCAGATTGTCGAGTGAGGCGAGTCACGTAAAGGCCTAGACAGATGGGACCCTTCCTGTGGCGATCTGTCTGATGGCGGAAGACGAGAGCAATGATTAAGCTAAGTTGAATATGTGGCTAGTCTCCATCCTCTAAAGATAGTATGCGTCAGTAGTGCTTACAACTCCTGTGCTCTCTCTCCTACAGGTCAAAGTGTGAGCTAATAAGACATGGATGTATCAGTAAGCTGGAGAAAGAGATGTCGCCTTCGAACAACTCGTGTCATTAGGGATCTAACTGGCTGTGAGATTGGTCCAACAGCACAAAGGTGAGTAATAGATGTGACGGTGGAGGTGAAGAATGTTATTGACACCCATAAACTCATCATTATAGATGCCCAAAGCTACGCCAAACTCAGGGATGCTCATATGTCGCACCAAGCCACCAAGTAGAATGTAATGGTCCCGTGCTCATCATGCGATGACATCACGTGCTGAAGGTAGAATGTCGAGCAAAACTCCAAAGTAAGCTCCATAAATGTGGGCTCAATGATATCAAAGAAACAGTCCCATGGTACCGTAGTAATGAAAGCGCAGACCTCATCATCTACTCCGGCCCGCTCCAACGTGGCCCAGTCAATGCATCGGCCCAAACCTAGTGGTCGCACACACAGGAACTAAAATAAGTCCTCAAGTGGGTCTACAGAAAATCTGAGATAGGGATGTCGAACCCAAACAGAGGCACTCGAGGAGGTCGCGCCAGGACCCTTTCGCTTTTTCGAAGCCGGGACAGCGGTCTTAGTTTTGCCTCGTGTATTCATTATGATGCAACTAAAAATAAATAGATAGATAAATAAATAAATAAAAGAGTTCATTAACTAAAAATCAAAAAATGTATTGGATTGATCTGAAGGTAAAAAGCAAAAATAATAATAACATAACCAAACTTAATACTAATACTAAGAACGCTCAGTAGCAATAGAATTGCGATAAAATAAACTAAACTAAGAGAAAATAGAATAAATCTTGGATGGAATAAAATAAAATAACAGTAGTAAGCATAATAGAGTCAAAATAATACTAAGAACAGACAACTTAAACTAATCAACAGCAAGATAGAAATCACTAAACCAAAATGGGAAAAAAACATAAACAGACAAAGATTATAAAGGAAAAAATAAATAATAATAATAGAAAATAAATAATAAAGAATTAAGGCAATAAATAATAATTAAATAAAATAAAGAAAATGGGGAAAAGAATCAACCGGCAGAGAGAAGGGTGGTTATCGACGGTATGGATGGCTGTTGGTGTGGGTGAAAAATTGTGTGTGTGTGGTGAGGTGGGTGAAGGGTCAGAGGCTGGCGGTAAGGGAGAAGGATAAAGGTGAAGGAGGGGGTTGAATAGGGGTTGGGGTTGTGGTTGAATGAGCGGGAAAGGTGGGGTTTAGGTGGCTGGTCGGTAAAGGGGAAGAGAGAGAAGGGGGCGTCGGAAAGGCTGGTGGCCGGACAGTGAAGTTGGGAGTGTTGCGGCTGCTAGGGATGGGAAAGTTAGGGAAGAAGAAAAAAGTAAGATAAAATTAGGGATTGGGGGTTTTATGGGTGACACGGGTGTGTAACAGTCCGTGTTGGGCCATACGGCCATGTCACACGCCCATGTGTTTCAAATGCCAGCCCATGTTCGTCGAGGAAAATAATAGCTTACTCATCACACGGCCTCGAACACCCCCGTGTGACCAGGCCATGTGTTTTACACAGCCGTATTGCACGGTCGTGTGTAATGTTGTTCGCTTCTCTCACGTCCGTGTGGTCTCCCACACGCCCGTGTGTCTGAACACACGGCCGCGTGCCTCGCCCGTGTAGCTCTCTGACTTGTTTAAAATTTGAAAATTTTGCTCTAGTTTTCACACGACCTAGGACATGCCCATGTGTCGAGACCGTGTGGTCCACATGACCATGTCAAACTCCTGTGTAGCCTCTTTTTAGCACGTGTCTCTGTCGATTTTTTGGGAAATTTTAGCTCCAGGGTCAACACGGCCTCCGACATGCCCATGTAACTAAGTCGTGTGATCCACATGGCCATGTCGCAATGCCGTGTATGTCATTAGTCCCCCATATTAAGCAATACGGCCTAGGACACGCCCGTGTGTCCAGGCCGTGTAGGTCAAAAACCTGCATTTAAACATGAAAAATAGATAAAAATAAACTATTTAGTGGTGTTAGTGCTCGAGTTGCCTCCCGAAAAGCTCTTATTTAGAGTCTAAGCTCGACTTACCTCGTATTCACATGGTCACGGTGGATCACGGAGTCGAAACTCCTCTTCCTCGCTATCAATTCCTTTATTTAAATAAGGTTTAAGTAGAGTATTGTTTACCTTAAAAGTTCCAAAATGAGAATGAGTTACCTCAACTATACCGTATGGAAAGACATTGAGTACCGTAAAAGGAGTCGCTTCGTTTGTGTTGAGCTATATAGTGATAATTCGAGGGTCCTTTTTATCTAATCAGACTTGGTCCCCAACCTTGAATTGATTGGTTCTCTCGTTAAACTTGACATGGTGTTGCTTCTACTCCTTCTTACCATACGTCCGTCATTCGTCTAGTTCATCTATCTGTAGCGTTCGTCTTTTATGGATGGTTTCATCGTTAGTGCATGAACTAGAACGTGGCTCATTTATGCTTTTCGAAAGTGATTCCTGCAGAAGAGATTGGACCATATGATTAGTCTTGTTAAACAGATTTATAAGGTTATCTTCATTACTTGATATTTCAATCGAATCACAAGCCTGAAGAGTAACCGTTTCGTCACCTGCACGAAGTGTGAGTTCTCCTATACCAACATTAACAATAGTCTTGGCAGTCGTTAAAAAAGGTCGCCCTAAGATTAAAGAAACGTCACAGTCCTCTTCCATGTTTAAAACAACAAACCCTACTGGGAATATGAATTTATCAATCTTTACTAGTACATCCTCAACAATACCCCTAGGAAACCTAATAGTTTTATCTACCAATTGTATACTCATCCTAGTTTATTTAGGTTTCCCGAGACCTAGTTGTTTAAACATTTTATAGGGCATGACATTTATACTTGCCCCTATATCGGCTAAAGCATTATCAACAACTAAACTACCAATTAAACAAGGAATAGTAAAACTCCCTGGATCTTTCAATTTACTAGGTAGTTTATTCTGCAAAATAGTCGAGCAAACTGCATTCAACTCCACATGCGACGAATCATCTAACTTTCGTTTGTTTGCTAGAAACTCCTTTTAAAATCTTACCAAGTTGGGCATCTGCAAAAGAGCTTCAATAAACTGTAAGTTAATATGTAGCTTTTTTAAAATGTTAAGAAATTTACTGAATTGTTCATTTGTACGGTCTTTCTTTGTCATTTTAGGGTATGGAAGGCGAGGTGTGTATTCTCTGCTCATCGGTTTTTGTTTGTTCTGGCTTTCATCACCCTTACCTTTACTTACCACGTCTTCTTGCCTTGGTTCTGGTTTGGAATCAACTAACCCTTCTTCATCTCGAATGGTAATCGCATGGAGTTGCTCTCTTAGGGTAGTCTCGGTGTTGCTAGGCAAGCTACCTTGTGGTCTTTCTGAGACCAGCTTAGCAAACTGACCTATTTGAGTCTCGAGACCTTGAATTGATGCTTGTTAATTTTTAAGCGTTGTTTTAGTGTTTTGGAAATGTGTTTCTGACACCGAGATGAATTTCGTTAGCATCTCCTCAAGGTTCGGCTTCTTTTCCTGCCGGTAAAGTGGTTGAAAGCCTGGAGAGGGTTGTGGTCTTTGATTGCCTTAACAACCCTAAGAGAAATTGGGATGGTATTGATCGCGTGATACGTAACAAGTAATAAATATTTATAATGAAGATCAAACCTAGACTAACTATTATCACAACGAAAAGGCAAGCGCACCTATCGAACAATAGTATAGTAATGGCAAGACCGGGATATCGTACCCAAGGGAACCAAAAGTACTAGTAATAACTATCTTTTTATTATCTAGCCTAAGAATAAAAGGGGTTTGTTTTAATTAACTAATTATTTAAACTAAAAACGCACAAAGAAAAGAATTAGGGAATTTCTTTTAGGAAAATCGATTGACTTGAGACAATACCTAAGGAAAAATCCACCTAGACTTTACTTGTTATTCTGGCTCTAAATCGGACGATTTATTCATTCAACTTGTTCCGTAGAGATCCCTAAGTTATTTTATTATCCCTATTCAAGACTAATAACATCTAATCCCTAGATTGAATAACCGAGACTTTTCTCTAATTAACACTCTAGGGTTGCATTAACTTGATTTATGGATTTCCTTATTAGGTTTCACCCTAATCCGGCAAAATCTTGTCACCCTATTTCTAGGCGCGCAATCAACTCCGCTTAATTATGGAAAATGTACTCTTAGACAGGGTCTATTCCTCCTCTGAATAAGAGCGTGTCTTGAATCAGTATCTTGGGATATCAAAACAAGAATTAAGAACACATAATTAAGAACAAGTTAAATATTTATCATACAATTCAGAAAGTAATAACAAGATTCGTCTTAGGTTTCATTCCCCTTAGGTATTTAGGGGTTTAGTTCATAACTAAATAAGAAAACATCTCAGAAGAATAAAGAATACAAAACATAAAGAAAACCCAAAACTCCTGAAGGGGAATTGATGAGAGATCTTCAGTCTTGATGATGAATCCAGCTTCTGAGATGGATCAATCGGCTTCCTTGGGGTAATTCCTTACCCTTCTCCTCCGTCTCCCATTTTCTCCTCCTCTAGTGTATATTTATAGGCTTTGGAATGCCTAGAAACCCTCCAAAGTGGCCTTTTCCTAATTGGACTTAACTTGGGCTTAGCAGGGACACGCCCGTGTGACACGCCCGTGTGACGTGATTGCCAAGCCGTGTTCGATCCGTTAAATTGCGCACGATTGTGTGGGTCAATAGCCAGGCTGTGTGAATCGTGAAAGCCTTGGTCGACACCCTCGAAAGACACGGGTGTGTTAGCTGCCCGTGTGGCAAGGCTTAGGCCGTGTCATCTTCTTGATTTGGTCCGTTTGTCCCTTTTTGGCTTGTTTTTGGCTCCTTTTGACTCTTGGTGCTCTCCTGAGTACAAAACATGAAATTAAAGCATTAGGAGAATCAAATTCACTAATTCTAATGAGAAATCATCTATAAAATGCATTAAACATAGGGTAAAAATATGTATAATTTACGATTTATCAAATACCCTTGCACTTAAGCATTTGCTTGTCCTCAAGCAAAATTCTCAACTCATAATCAGAATAAATCCTTCTCAACTTATAATTTTTATTAATAATATCTCAAATTAATCCATAGGTAATCATACATTGAGAATTTAACTAAAATAACATAAAAGTTTCAATCATTCCAAGTTGAGTATTTAATCATGCAAACATAGGTGTCTCTTCGCATCTAAGTAATTACCTTTGATTCAGAATATCATAGAGTTTCACATCCTCACTAAAGATTCACTCAAATCACTCGAGGTGTTTAAGAACAATAAATGAAGCACTCAATAGTCAATAATGAAAAGTCATTACCATAGGCTTGCATGAAAATCAAATCTCCACCACTATAATTTAAGATGATACATCAATCAAAAGGTCTTTATAGTAGCATCGAATTCACCAATTCTAATGAGAAATCATCTATAAAATGCATTAAACATGGGGTAAAAAAATGTATAATTTACGATTTATCAGGTATCTCCAACCTGCATTGTAAGTATTACAATAGGGGTTATTCTGAGGTCTAGAATTTTTATCCATATAGTTGACTTGTTCATTCATAGTGCTAGGGTTGTAGGCCAGGCATTCTGTATTATTCATTCCTCCTTACTTGTGTTACACTTCATCACCGGATGCACTTGCGTAGAGACACATAAACCATCAATCTTTTTATTTAAAAGCTCTACCTGGTTTGATAACATAGTGACCGTGTCGAGGTTGAAAACACCGGCTGCTTTATTAGGCTTTGTCCTCATGACTTGCCACTGATAGTTATTCAGTGACATCTCTTCAATAAATTCATAAGCCTCCTCAGGTGTTTTGTTATTTATGGTTCCATCGGCCGCTGTATCAATCATCTGTCTAGTTAAGGGGTTCAAACCATTGTGGAAAGCTTGAACCTGTAGCCGTAAAGGTAACCTATGGTGAGGGCACCTTCTCAATAAATCCTTGTATCTCTCTCATGCATCATATAGTGTTTCTAAATCCATCTACACAAAAGAAGAGATATCATTCCTCAATTTAGCTGCCTTAGCCGGTGGAAAATATTTAAGTAAAAATTTTTCGGTCATTTGTTCCCAAGTGGTGATGGACCCTCATAGTAATAAGTTTAACCATTGTTTAGCCTTATTTCTTAATGAAAAGGGAAACAACTAAAGGCGAATGGCATCATCAGAAACGCCATTGATCTTAAACGTTTCGTAGAATTCCAGAAATTTTCTAATTGAGTGTTTGGATCCTCGTCCTACAAACCATCAAACTAAACAAACTGTTTTATCATATGAATAGTGTTAGGTTTCAGTTCAAAATTATTTGCAGCAACAGCAGGTCGAATAATACTAGATTCAATTCCTGTTAAGGTAGCCTTAGCATAATCATACATAGTATGAGGAGTAGGATTCTGATTAACAAGATTTACAGCAACTACAGGAGGTAGCGGATTATTCTGATTATCAGCCATCTCTTCAATGAAATCTGTAACGTCTTCTTGCTCCTCCTCTATGTATTGTAGACTTTGCCTTATTTCTCTTCGATTTCTGCGAGCTGTACTCTCTATTTCACTATCGAAAAGCAAAGGTCCTAACGAGTTCCTTCTAGTCATAAACTAGAGACACCTTCCAGAAGCAATTAAAAAGAAACATTAGAAAAGATGAATTAAGCTAAAAACAAAAAGTAAATTGCAATAAAAGTAAAAAAATGGCTAAAGTAATAAAATTCAAGCATTCCTAATATCTTAGTCCCCGGCAACGGTGTCAAAAACTTGATGATCATTTTATGAAACACTAAACTAGACTATGATTACGACTAAGGTAAGCGCACCTATCGAATGGTAGTATAGTTATGGTGAGTCCAAAATATCGTATCCACAAGGACTAAAAGTACTAGTATTAACTTTCCTTCTATTATTTAGCCTAAAATATAAGTGATTTGTTTTAATTTAAAATTAACTAACTAATTAGCTACTAAACATGACAGAGAATGAAGAAAATAATCGAATAAACCAATAATAAAGACAATACCCAATGAAGAATCCACCTAGACTTCACTCATTATTCTGATTTTGAATCAAATGATTTATTCACTTGTCTTTATCCTTAAAAATACCTATATTATGTTAATATCTCTTTCGAGACTAAGAACAACTGACTCTAGGTTGATTAATTGAAATCTCTTTCTAATTAAAACCTCTATTGTCGTATTAACTCGATCTATGGATTCCCTTATAAGATTTGACTCTAATCCGGCAAATTTATGTCACCCTATTTCTAGGGTTGCATGCAACTCCGCTTAATTATGTGAGATCTATTCTTAAACAAAGACTTTTACTCCACTGAATAAGCACATCAAACTTGGAATAATATCCTGAAAATATTAAAGCAAGAATTAATAACTCATAATTAATAATAAAAACAAGTATTTATCATTAAATTCATAACTTTAAATAACAAGATCCATCTTAGGTTTCATCCTTCCTAGGTATTTAGGGAGTTTTATTCATAATGTAGTAGGACAACATCTCAAAAATAGAAAAATAACAAAACATAAAGAAACCCAAAAACTTCGAGAGATATTGAAGGGTGATCTTCAGTATTGAGGGAGATCTTGCTTCCGAGATGAATCCATTGGCATTCTTCAAGTAATTCATGTGCTCTCCTCTGCGTCCCCCCATTAGGTCTTCCTTTGCGTCTCCCCCTTAGGTCTTCCTCTGGTATGTATTTATAGACTTTAGACTGCTTAGAAATCCTAAAAATTGGCTATTTCTTCGTATTTAGGAAACTTGGGGCGATATGACACCGGCTTCCACAGGGGCGTGTGGCCAGCCCGTGTGGCTCACACAGGTGTGTGCTCCACCCGTGTGGAATTTTTCTTGGCAATGTGGGTCCTTCAATCAGCCTATTTTGTCCGTTTTTGGCCTATTTTTTGCTCATTTTATTCCCCTATGCTCTCCTGAGCATAAAACATGAAATTAAAGGATTAAGAGCATCTAATCCACTCAATTATATGATAAATCATCCAAAAGTATGCTAAGTATGGGATTAGAAAGTGTTACTTTTAGTTTATCAGCATGAACCTCAATTTCACTCTATGTCTCCCTCTTATTGCCAAAACTTCTTGCCTTGCCTTTAGTTGAGGCTCATTGAACCTAGTGACATTTAACCAAGCTTCCACACCCCTTGTCATCCTGACCTCCTTTATTGTCCTATTTCTCTTACTTTTCACTTTTTTTTCTTATCCATTATTATCTCCATTAGTAAGATAACCACCACCCTTTTTCTTCTAATCTTTGTTTTTCCTCTACCACAAGCTACCATAGCACCACCACCATAACACCTTTTAGCCACCATAACACCGCCCTTTTCCTCTTCTTTTTTCCTCCACCGCAGATCTTTCTCCTCCTCCTCCAGGTTAGTTTCTTTTTCTTACTATTTTTTTCCCTTTGCATCAAAACCCTCATAGCATTTCACTATTGGTCTACCATTCCACTATCGCCGAACCATTTTTAGACCACCGCTGAGTCATCGGACTATCGTTGCTGTCACTGGTGACCGAAATTCTTCCTTTCTATTTCTCTTTCTCTTCCTCTTTCACTTTTCATTTCTCATAATTGATTAAAATCACATCTTCTTTCACCCTATTAATCCTTTTAGATCACTCATTTCGTCGACTTTGTTCCTTTCTCGATTAATTGCACAATCTAATTTAATCAAGTGTAAGTGTGGGTTATTTTAGATCGTAAAATCCTTCTTTTGGTGATTTTTTATCATGGCCGAATGGTATAGTGCCATAGAGACATCATAATATTTTATTTATTATTTATTTATTATCGTAATGATACGATTTCATATTGTCTTAAAGGACCAAACAATAATCATAGGGGAGACCCCTAACTTAGCATTGGAAATCCTCCTTTCGAGAGTCTTAGATCATGAGGTAAGTGTTGATTAGACTATTAGTAATCAATCTTTTAAGTGATATAATATTTTCAAGGGATCCTAATTAATAAACATTACTTATATGTTAGACTGTCTTGTGAGATAGATCAAGTGAAATTGTTAATAAGGATTATGACAATCGGAGCTACAATATAAGGTGTGGGATAGTTATCATTTGTGTTGTGTGATATAGTTATTTTATTACATTAATAATTTAATTATAATAAATCATGACTACACTAAATAATCATGAAGAGTTGAAAAAATTGTCAAGATGAACACCAAGTAAATGACTCTAACCGAGTGATTCTATGAAATGCTTGATAATTGATGTGATCGTGATTATGAAGTATGCATAGATCTTATCCTCATGATTATGTATGGCTTTTGTGATATATGTGATGATTTAAACATGTGTAACTTATGCATATATGTGTATGAAAAATTGAGATCCATGATCTAATGCGAAAAACATGTTTAACATGCTAAAAGTGCTTATTATGTGATATGTGATTATGAGAGCTTGTTTACATGCATAAGTGTAAAAGTGATCCATATGTGTTAAAAGTGAAATTGCAATATCACATGCATGGGGTGGGATTTTGTGAAAGGTGGAAGCAGTGGCAGTATATCTGCAAATCAGTGGTGGCTTGTCCACAAAATATATCAGTGGCAGTATATCTACATATCAGTGGTCACTTGTCCACAAAGTGTTATTAGTGGTAGTTTATCTGCAAACCAGTGGTGGCTTATCCACAAATGGTGTTTCTGATGGAAGAACTCTAGGGAACTCAATACTGGTGTGTAGTGGAGATGGCTAGGAAAGTTTATAAAATGTCTATTTTAAAATACACATCGACATGTTCATGCATAAGTACCAATGTTATAATTTATGAATATTATGATGATTGATATGTTGAGATTGATATTTTGTTATGCATGTGGTTATATGTAACAGTCTTTTTCATTGAAATCGGAACAGTGGTCTTGGACCACAAATCCGAAGTCCAAAAATTTATTTTATTATTATTTTATTGCCTACAGCATGATAGTAATACCACATAAAAATTTTGTTAAGAAATTTTACCATTTACATGCTCAATTTGATAAAAAAGACTAAATCGCGTAAAGTGCAAAAGTTGAGTTCTAGTAGCTAAAAGTATTAAATAGCTATAGAATCATAAAGTATGAGTCCTTATATGGTAATTAGACCATAAATATGTTAGTGGATGAGCATGTTTTGGAAATATTGAAATTTTGATTAATTATAAATGTTAATTAAGTAATTAAGTAATTAAATGATAAATTAAATAAAGTAAAACAAACTTTCATCTTTTATTTTCTATCTTCAATCGAAACTAAGTGAGAAAGAAACCATGGGAGCTTGAAGTTTCGGAAAAACAATTTACCTTGCATTGGTATGAATTTTTGTCCCATTTTTAATTATTTTTATGCTTTTAAGATTATTATAACTTAATCTAGCTAGCCCGGGGACTAATTTGTAAAACTGTTAAACTCTTAGAGTTTTTCCATTGTTGAATATACATGATTTTTTATGTTTGATGTTAGAAAATGGATGGTTGTTGTTAGATAAACAACTTTTGTAAAGGAATTTTTGGTGAAATTGTCAAATAGGGACTAAATTGAAAAATAAAAAATTATAATTGGTGATATTGTGAAATAAATAAAGTATTGTAATATCCCGAATTAGGGCCTAATCGAAATAGTGGTTTCGTGACCATAAATCCGAGATAGAAATAATTATTTTATGATTATTTTGAGGTCTATGATATGATTGCATGATTGTGTGAAAATTTCGTGAAGAAATTCTATGCATAAAGTGCTTAATTTGAAGTTAGGGACTAAATTGAATAAGTTGCAAAACTTGCATTCTAGAAGTTTCTAGTATGAAATTGATTTGAAATATTAATTAGGAGGTCTTAAATAGCAATTTGACCAATTTCAAAGTTTATGGACAAATATTGGACATAAATGGAATTTTTGGAAAGTTTAGTAGTAAGGGCATTTTGGTCATTTAGGGATAAAATGAATTAAAATACAAAATTAAAAGCCAATTTTGCTCATCTTCTTCACCATGGACGTGTATACCAAGGGAGACTCCATGGCTAGGGTTTCCAAGCTTCCAAGCTCGATTGTAAGTCCATTCTAGCCTCGTTTTTAATGATTTTTACGTTTTTGGAGTCCCGGTAACTTGATTTAGCTTATGCTAGCAATAATTCAACCTAGGGTTCATATTTGGAAAAATACCCATAGGTGAAATTTGTGTTACATTTAGTGGTATCAGAGCTATGGCTTAGTCGGTTCTCAGACTAACCTAGCATGTGTAAAAGTCCAGCTATACATGCCACTGATCCGTGATAGTGTGATGTCTCTCGACGCATATAAGCACCGTCTTGCTTAGACAGAGGTACTCTCCAACCGAGCTGCACTGACCATGTTCAATGTGATGCGAAGGTGTTTGAATAAAATTACGATTATGATGAGTCTCAATTTAGAAAAGTATGAATAAAAGTTTATGATATATATATAAGTGATAACACGTGAGATGAAAGGTCATGTTGTGATAAATATCCATACTTGCTTGATGCTCATATGATGTAGTGCACTTGGCTTACTTGATAAGATGAACGGGATAAATAGAAATTCGTAGAAGTATGAGTAAAAGTTCCTAATATCATGATATGAATGAAAATGTCATTGCCTTGATTGAACGTTGAATGTTGATGAATGTCAATGATATTTTTTATGAGATAAATGATTATAATGAAATGAATTTATCTATGTTAAATTGTTTGGACTGAATTATGTGATTGTAATTATATGTATATGATGATGCACGAAACAAAAGTTGTAATTGTGATATAAATATCTATGTTTGTTTAACCCTTATATGATGTCATGAGTATGATTTGCTAGAGTAGATGAATGGATAAGTCAAGCTATCCATAAAACATAGGATGCATGCATAATTATACTTGACTAAATGAGATAACTGGAAAGTGAGCATTAAATCAATATGAATGTTAGTTACTCGAAATGAATAACATGATTGAGATATGATTGCTATGAAGAAAACTGTGTTACATGTATATGTATATGAGAGTTGAATCAGAGGCCCTACGACCCCTTTCCCCTTACCAAAGTGGTGTTTTATAATGGAATTTCATGAGATTTATACTGAATAAGTTTCCGGTTGAGAAACCAAAGAGTTCAGTGCTAGAATAATTATAAATATGATTAGAGATTGAAGAATGAATTGATAAGTAAAGTCAAAGCTAGAAAAGTATCAGATTGGCATAAGGATTATTGGAGTTATGCACTGTTCCAGTTAGAGAAGAAATTTATTTTGATAAATCGAATTACTAAGGTAAAAGGTCGAGAAAAATTCAAATAAAAATTTATTCAGAACTAGTCTTCTTTAGTGAAAAGTAATATGAAATTTGTGATGGCAGAAATAGTTGGGGAAATGATTTCTGAAATGTGTAATATCTGAGTGTGACAGTTACAATTGGACAGATTTTAGCAGTTTCTTCTAAGATGTTCTATGTGTTTATCCGTTCCCAGAAATATTTCTATGGTTATTGATCTTTTGAATAAATTATTGTTATATGGGGATGTTTTCTAATCCTGATGTTAAATGAAAGCATTGGTAGCTTGACTGGTTTACAATTTATATTGCTCTATTCCTTCGGGCATTTTATTATATTCTGCCTGATAAAAAATTGATGGGAGAATATGTATGATACTATGATTCTGTTTTTTCTACTTGATGCTTCAATTGATATGTATATATATGGGAAGATACATTGTTCTTGTTGCATTTGATTCCAGTGAGACTAAATGATGTTTTCTACTGGATTTCTTTTCTCTGAGGAATTATTGGGATCTTCTATATTTTCCTATGAGTTTGGTTTTCAATTTTCCGGCGTAGTATCGTATCTTGGGTTTCTTTATTCTGGATTTCTTTATTCTGGGTTTTTCTATCTTGGATTTTTTTATTCGGTTTTCTTGTTATTTTTATTCCGTAATTTGTCAACTATGACTCATGTTCGGAGTGCATTCTTCAACTCGTGATAATCATGTCAAGTATGGCTATACTTCTGATTTGATTTGGGTGATATGGTGATTTCAGTATTGGGATTTTTCTAATTTTCGTGTAAGGTTTGACAACAGTAAAGGTATAAGTGATAAAAGTGCGAGTTTCAATCGGTATGGTGGATTACTTCTCTCAAGTAAGCCAATTATAGTTAATGTCTTTAATTGAGATATTTTGGTACTTGAGCTAATGCAATTGAGACGGTTTTGATTAACGTAATGAATGAATAGTAAAGGATGGCATGATGAATTGTTTTGTAACTAGAAGAAAGGATTATTTTTGAGGTTATATCAGAATTATTTCCGTAGCGGAAAGAGGAAATGTGATAGTGAGTAGCAAACTAAAAGAGTACAGTGAGGATCGACTTCTAATAATGAATTTCAAAATATATGAGAAATTAAAGAGATATATTGGAGGCACCGCTTGAGTGAAAGTTCTTCAACACTGAATATGAAATTGAGGAATCTAAGTGAAGACCACTTTTCTGGTAAGATTTTCGAGGACGAAAATCTCTAAAGGGGGGAGAATTGTAATATCCCGAATTAGGGCCTAATCGGAATAGTGGTTTCGTAACCACAAATTCAAGATAGAAATAATTATTTTATGATTATTTTGAGGTCTATGATATGATTGCATGATTGTGTGAAAATTTAGTGGAGAAATTCTATGCATAAAGTGCTTAATTTGAAGTTAGGGACTAAATTGAATAAGTTGCAAAACTTGCATTCTAGAAGTTTCTAGTATGAAATTGTTTTGAAATATTAATTAGGAGGTCTTAAATAGCAATTTGACCAATTTCAAAGTTTATGGACAAATATTGGACATGAATGGAATTTTTGGAAAGTTTAGTAGTAAGGGCATTTTGGTCATTTAGGGGTAAAATGAATTAAAATACAAAATTAAAAGCCAATTTTGCTCATCTTCTTCACCATGGACGTGTATACCAAGGGAGACTCCATGTCTAGGGTTTCCAAGCTTCCAAGATCGATTGTAAGTCCGTTCCAGCCTCGTTTTTAATGATTTTTACGTTTTTGGAGTCCCGATAACTTGATTTAGCTTATGCTAGCAATAATTCAACCTAGGGTTCATATTTGTAAAAATACCCATAGGTGAAATTTGTGTATTTTGGTGTTTTATGATAGAATATGAGGTTTTAAATTATGTTAGACAACTTGTGCTACTCGGTTTTAAGTGAAAACGAGCAAAATGGTTTAATCGATAAAAATACCTAATAGTCTTAAGTACATGTTAGAGTGAGAATTTGATGTTGCCATAGAAGGGAAAAATGATCAGAATGTCATAAAACATAAGAAAATAGGATGAAGTTTAATTTCCAAACCTTGGGGCAAAAGTGCAAATATGCAAAAGTTTAGGGGTCAAAATGAAAATTTTTAAAAATATGATTTTTGGACCCGTATGAATAGTGTGACTAATTATTAGGCTAAATGTGATATTATAGATGAAGGAAATCGATATTCGGGCTTAAATCGAGAAAATACAAGGTTATGGAATAAAATGGTAAATAGTTGTTTCTGGATCGAGGGAAGTTCGTATGATAATAATAATGCAATGTTATGTTTGAATTATATTTCTTACTATTATTGCATATATTTTATGATTTAATATATTGGAAAAGTTGATGGAATGGTGTTTATGATGTGGAAATATGACATGAAAGAATGTTACATGAAATGCTATAAAATGATGATACATGACAAGTGATATATGAAATATGTGATATATGCTATGTAAATTCTTAAAAGCTGATTTGATATTTGAGTTGTGTCTTATTATACTATGAATGGACAATTGGTACTATGGATAGTGATATCGACATTTCGAGTAAATTCATACATAAATAATCTATCGATTCTTTTTATGTTATTATATTTTGATATCATATGAAATGCGGCTGCCTATCAAATGGTTATTTGATGTAAATTATGAATTTAAATTGATTACGGACAATTTAGTAAAATGTTGAAAAGTAAGGAATTTCCCGATTGAACCTTCGGAATAAAAACGATACGAATGATCTATTGTGAGGTCGCATGTGTAGTACTAAGTGCAGGCTACTATGCGTACTCGAAAACTGTGATCACGTGTGTAGTACTAAGTGCAGGCTACTACGTGTATCAGATGGTTAGGTCACGTGTGTCGTACTAAGTGCAGGCTACTACGTGTACCAGATAATTGGTCACGTGTGTAGTACTAAGTGCAGGCTACTACGTGTACCGGATAATTGGTCGCATGTGTAGTACTATGTGCAGGCTACTATGCGTACTAGATAGCTTTGGCTACAACTGTGAAAATATGTGCAGGCAATTGAGTATCAGTTATTATTCCGAAGAGTTCAACGGGAAAATCGATTAAGTAAAAATACAATTGAACATGATTATCTGATGAATAAGTGTAGGTATATGTTTATGAAAACTTATGAGCAATGTGCTCGATAATTGGGTGAATTTCGATAAGACAAAATGGATTAAGTGGAATTATGTAAGAATGAATTTTAGTGGTAAAACAGTGTTGGACAGCAGCAGTTGCATGACTTTGAAAATTCACTAAAAAATGTGAAAGTTGAATAAAAATGCAAATGATATATGAAAATAAAGCTTAATGAGTCTATTTTCACATGAAAGAAACAGGGGAAGCAAAAGAATCCTACATTGTGTGATATTTTCATTCTTGTGAAACAGGGTCTGAATGAATTCTACATCCCCTGTTCTGACTTTATAAATTCACCATAAATTGTAAAAAAATTATTGAGAGTCATACCTTACATGCATAGATTCCTTATTGAATGTAATTTTGAGGGAAACAAACAGCATGGTCGTTGGAATTCTGTACAGGGAGAAATTTGGTTCGTAGTGCACAGGGGTTAGAGTAGTCATACCCTGAAATAGGGGAGACTTTAACTAATAAACTGTACTAAATGGCCTAACCAAAAATTCTAGAAAAAAATTAGTAAGTAGACATATGAGTCTAGTTTCATAGAAAATTTACGGAATTGGATGTCGAGTTTTGTAACTTGAGATATGATTTTTTTTAACACCGGAATTGGAATATGTGTAATTGTAAAATTATAGTGTTTTATCTTGAAAAGCATGGTAGTAATTGTTTATTATTTTCATATGAACTTACTAAGCGTAAATCTTACCCATCCTCTCCATTTCTTTAGTATTGGCAGGTCGGCTCAAGGTTGGAGATCGTCGGAGGCAAAATCACACTATCAAACTATCATTTTGGGGAAAATTAATTCAAATATTAGAAATATCAAGTGAGTGGCATGTATAGGAAGTTGGTTTGTGATATATATTTTTATTATGATTTTGACCATACGTATCAGTCTGCATTAAGTTATCGTATAAAATCATGAGATGTGGTCCTTATCCATTATGGTTTATAAGTTTAATTAATCGTGCCATGTCCTATGTTTTGATGTGATGATATAGTTAGCCTTGTTTGTTATGCATGTGTTCGAAAAGTTTTGAATTAAATGAAATTTTATGGCCCGGTTTTCGTCTATGTGTATTGTTAAATCTGGTAATGCCTCGTACTCTGTTCCGGCCTTAGATACGGGTAAGGGGTGATACATCAATCAAAAGGTCTTTAGAGGGTTGTAATGAGGCTTGGTTAAGGGGTGTGGTCACAGGCTGAAAGCAAAAGTTAGAATCGAGATTGAATTGAAAATTCACTTAACTAGAAAAAGATTTAATATCACTTGCGTACAACAGAGCTTCTTCTAAAAATATGGGATTAAATACTTAAGCTCAAAAACAAAAGATTACTACTACTAATATGTATACATTTTTTTAAGAATAAGTTAAATAAAAAAATAGAATAAATCATAGTTAAGCAACTATTTCAATTCAAATCTTGACAAAAATGGGGATCAAATTAATTTAGGGGATTTCAACAATAATAGGTTAAGGGTTAATATTAAGGGTAATATAAGAAATGGTTTGTTAGGCTCAAGGGGTTTACTAGGGGTTAATCATGGAGGTAGGCTTTTGCATGGCATGAGTGGGTTAATCCTAAGTGCCTTAATCATTTTGACAAATCAAATCAAATGGTGTGGTCTTGACATGCATAATCAAGCAAGTTCTAGAATAACAGTTCAATACTGACGCACTCAAAGCAATAATAAAAGTGAGCATGAAAGAATTAATAGATGCTCAAAAGGCTCAAAAATCTCACACAAATTTCACCTATGGGTATTTTTCCAAATATGAACCCTAGGTTGAACTATTGCTAGCATAAGCTAAATCAAGTTACCGGGACTCCAAAAACGTAAAAATCATTAAAAACGAGGCTAGAACGGACTTACAATCGAGCTTGGAAGCTTGGAAACCCTAGCCATGGAGTCTCCCTTGGTATACACGTCCATGGTGAAGAAGATGAGCAAAATTGACTTTTAATTTTGTATTTTAATTCATTTTACCCCTAAATGACCAAAATGCCCTTACTACTAAACTTTCCAAAAATTCCATTCATGTCCAATATTTGTCCATAAACTTTGAAATTGGTCAAGTTGCTATTAAGACCTCCTAATTAATATTTCAAATCAATTTCATACTAGAAACTTCTAGAATGCAAGTTTTGCAACTTATTCAATTTAGTCTCTAACTTCAAATTAAGCACTTTATGCATAGAATTTTTTCACGAAATTTTCACACAATCATGCAATCATATCATAGACCTCAAAATAATCATAAAATAATTACTTCTATCTCGGATTTGTGGTCATGAAACCACTATTCTGATTAGGCTCTAATTCGGGATATTACAAGTATAGGGCATGCTAGGGACCTAGTTGATATTCAGCCATAGTGGATTATGGTGAAATTGCATAAATTTCCATTTTTATGAGCTAGGGACTAAATTGTAAAGAAATTAAAATTATAGGAGCAAAATGGTAATTTTGCCAAAATATGATTTTCGTTTAAATTGAATAAAATATGTATTTAATTAGTTAAATTTATACATATAGATCAAGACAGACCTCGTACAACTTTAGATCGGGACAAAGAGAAAGTTTTAGATTAATCGCCTCTGTATCTACGTATACTCGTCAAGGAAAGTTTGTGTATTTAAATTGTGTTTATATGTTTTTAGTTAAAATATATAGATATGTTATGAATTGTCATATATAATTACCATTGCATATCCAATGACGTACGACGATTACCGAGCCCCGTTTGAACCTTCGAAATTCGTAGGATACGAATGACATGTCATTAGGGTTTACATAATTTGGGTACTGGTCCAGAACGTCCTACCGATGGCTAAGGTCCTGTATGTGTTGCGAATACTCCACAGCTCGTGTGAGTAGTATCGTGTAGCTACATTCCGACCCATAGCTCGTGTGAGCATACCGATTTATAGCTCGTGAAAGCATACAGATCTACAGCTCAAGTGAGCATACTGATTCACAACTCGTATGAGTATACATGTACATGAATTGACGGATTACAGTTATATGAGCTAGCACACTATGTGTGAGCTATCCTGGGTATCCAACGATATTCTAAACGGTTAACTGGTAATGTTCTGATACGAAATGATAAGAGTCCGATACGAACTATTACATGTATACACATGAATTATATGGAAATGTTGTTACATGATATATGGAAACTTGAATTGGTTGGTACATGTATTTGGAACTTGATCAATTGATGTATTCATCCATGTTTATCGGCTTATATATGTAATTACATGGCTAACATGGTTGGTGTATATGTGCTTAGGCATTTGGCCAAATTGAATTGGATATGCTTGTTTAGTTACCTATTATATGACTAAATGGTAAGTTAAATTCTATGTTATACTAACTTACCAAGCTTAAATGCTTATTCTGTGTTATTTTCTGTGTTTTTAGTGAATTGGAAGCTTGTTCGGGTTGGAAGCTTGTCGGAGCTATATCACACTATCCATCAGCTCTTTTGATACATTCAGTTGTTTAATTTTGGTTATAATGGCATGTATAGGTATTTTGGCTAATTTTGGCCTATATGTTTTGTTGTGAATATGGCCATTTGATTTGGCTTGTGTTTTGACATATTTTGGCATGTATATAAGTAGCATTAACATGGTTGATGTGTGGCTCGTTTTGGTGATTGAATAATGAAAGGTAAAATGATAGTTAAATGTGTTTTATGATATGATGGATTTGTGGTGATTTTGTATACATGACTTATATAGTGATTTGGTGCTAGTTTAGAAAGGCATATTTGGTACCAGTTGAGAAGTTTTGGTAAGTAAACTAAATGGCATGAATTGATGCAAATCTAGTTGGAAGTTAGCTTATCATTTTGACCAAAATGAGTACATGATTATACATGTTTGCATATAGTCATTGGAGGTGCCTAAGAGCATATTGGCTGTATGAATTTATACCATATGTAAATGACTTGTTTATGCTTGATTTGGATGTCTTGTTATGGTTTGTAAGTATGTGCAACATTTTGTGTAGGTACATGCCAAATTGGGTGAGAAAAATGGCTTGTAAAATGGCCTATTTTCATCCACATGGACAAAGACATGGGCATGTGTCTCAGCCGTATGTGACACACGACAAGGTGACACGGATGTGTGTCCCCTATAGCTTTCAAAGGGTTGCAAGTCAAGCTTTTACATGGCCTAGCACACGGGCATGTGAGGTTATTTCGAAGGGTACACGGCCTGGCACACGGGCATATGGCTTGGCCGTGTGACCCAAGTTAGTGAGTTACATGAGCACGGACATGGGTTGGGACACGATAGTGTGTCCCTACTTCTGTGACAGCCCAAAATTGACCCTAGTCGGGAAGTGGTTTCGGGACCACAAAACCGAGTCTTATAAATAATTAAAGATTATATTCTGTGTTTATGATGTGCGTAAATGCTTGTGTGATAGTTCCATACTTTAATTTGGTCAGTGTATGTGGAATTTATTAGTAGGGACTTATGTGAGACAATTTAGAAATATGCTAGGCAAGTGTTCAAGTGGCCCATTAATATATGTGGGAAAGTGTTTGTCCTTGCATGTCAAATTAGCCAAATTAAAGCATAGTGGCTGACCATGCTATGGGTGGAAACATGTCACCAACATGTTATGCTAGTGATGTATGCTAAGAAAAATAAAATAAAGAGCATGGTAATTAAACAATGAAAAGGAAGGGTGATGAAAAAAAAATGGTCTCATCCATACCCCCCCTTGTTGCCGTGAGTTGAGGAAAGAAAACAAAAAAAAATGTGTTCATTCTTGAACACCTTTGGCCGACTAGAGGAAAGAAAGGAAGGGGAAGAGCTTGAGAAAATCGGCTATGGTGGTTTGCTAGACTAAGGTATGTTTGATGTTGTTCTTGAGATGCATGCATGTTTTATTAGTTGACTTGAGTTCTAAAAACCCATGGTTCAATTTTGTGGATTGATGATGATTTTGTGTTTAGCCATTGAAGAGTGCTTGAGCTTTTTGATAGTTGTTGATGAAAAGTGAAAGATATGTTAAAGATTAATATGTTAAATTAAGGCTTGGTAAGCTAGCTATTAAGGTGAAATGCTAATGTTAGTATTTGATTTGGTAATAATCTGTTTGGGGACAGCAGCAGTAAGGTGATTTTGGAAAATCGCCATAATTTGTAGGAGTTGAATTAGAGGCTGAGTGAATTATGCCATTAAAGCTTGAAGAGTCTATTTTCTTACAAAAGAAACTATAAAAACAAAAGAGTTACCGATCTTGAGATATTTGAAGTATTGTGGGGCTGAGTCAAAATGACTACTAGATTCCCTGTTCTGTTTTTAGGAAATCATTATAAATTGTACAAAAATGATTATAAGATAAAATTTATATGCTTAGACTCCTTAATGAGTCTAGTTTCAAATGAGATCAAATACAACACATTTTGAATTCTGTAAAATGAGAAATTTGATTCGTAGTGAAGAGTGGTCAGAATAGTCAAACAGTGAAATAGGGGAAATTTTAGGAAAAATCTGGTATTGATTGGCCAAGCCAAAAATTCTGAAATTTTATGGATGGAAGATATACGAGTCTATATTCAGGGAAAATTAACGGCTAGTGATTTGGAGTTTTTTAGCTCCAGTTATAAACAATTTAGCGACTACTGCTCAGGAAAACAGCTCGTAGTGAATATGTGATTTTGTTGTAAACATTAATGAAAATTTGCCAAAGAGTTATTTATTGACTATTATAAAGCTTACTATAATCTATGTGTGTGAAGGTCAAATCAATACATATATTATTCTGAAAGTAATACTTGAATAGTCGATTAATGACTATTTTAAATTTTGTTGAACTTAAGCTCAAGAGCAAAAGGGAACTAGATCCGATAAAGGCAAAGAAAAGATCACTGAGTAGTCGAGTTGGAACCGTCTTACCCAACACAAGGTAAGTCATTAAGCATGTAGTTGGTATTATTTCAAATGGTCATAATGTTTATGTATTGATGCTGAATGGAATGAATAAATATACATATATATATATATGCATGTACGTATGTGATGATGAAATTGTTGAATGAAAAGAAAAGAGGTAAGATGTACTGAGTTGTTGATCTCGGCACTAAACGTGCGGGTATAACCATTTATGACCATGAGATTGGCGCTAAGTGCGCGGGATTAAATTGTACAGCACTAAGTGTGCGATTTGACTATGTTGCACTAAGTGTGCGAAATGAATATGATGCACTAAGTGTGCGAATTGACCATGCGGCACTAAGTGTGCGAGTTTGACTATGTAGCACTAAGTGTGCGATTTGATTACGTAGCACTAAGTGTGCGAGTTGATTATATAGCACTGAGTGTGCGGACTCAATATACATTCATGAATCATTATGGACACTATGTGTGCGACACTATTGAGTCGATCGCGGACAGCGGATCGGGTAAGTGTCTTGAGTACATGGCTAATAGGTGCTATGCTTATACTTGGTGTTGAGCTCGGTAAGTTTGAACCTATGTGACAACTATACTTGAAGTCACGTACATAAAATTTATCGTAGGATGGGTGAAAGGCCGTTTAGTCGTTTGATTGTAACGAAAATAAATTGATTTATGAAAATGCTTCAATGTCCTATTGATGAGTATATGGAATGTGAATGCATGAATTGATATGAAATTGAATCGATAGGTTGGAGGAACTATGGTATGGTTCGGAATGGATGGAGTAATTAGCCTCGTTCCATTTTGTTTTCTCTTGTGATAATGTTATTGACGGATGGTAGTGCATAGCTTATGACTTACTGAGTTATAAACTCACTCGGTGTTTCCTTGTCACCTATTCTAGGTTTCTTGGACACATCTCTTTTTGCGTGATCGGGCCGTCATCGAAGTCATCACACCGGATAGCAAGTTTTGGTACTTTCTTCTTAGTTGGCTTAGAAGAACATTTTGGCATGTATAAGCTATTACGTTGTGTTTGAACTTTGGCATGTAAACTTTAAGCCATGCGAAAATGGCACGAATGTTCGATTGAGTTGGATCAAGGGTAGGCATGAAATGGACCTAGTTACTTTCGTAACAGATGCTGGCAGCAGCAGTGTCATGAGATTGAAAAATCACTAAAAATAGTAGGAGTGGAATTAATTGATGAATAAATTATGTAATCGAAGCTCGATGAGTCTGTTTTCATGAGGAAGTAACGAAAAGATCATATGGGCAGTATATTAAGAGATAATCAGATTTTTGTGGGACAGGGCCAGAACGGTTTCTGGATTCCCTGCTCCGACTTTGGAAATTCATTATAAATTAACCAGAGATAATTAGGGGTCGTACCATATATTTATAGATTCCTCTCTGAGTCTAGTTTTCATAGAAACAAACGGCATCAGTATTGAAGCCCCGTGCAGGGAGATATCCAAGTCGTAATGGGCAAAGGTCAGTGTAGTCGACCCCTGCAACATGGGAGACTTTGACTAATAAACTGTACTAATTGGCCTGACCAAAAAATTCTAGAAAAAGATACATAGATGGGCACATGAGTGTAGTTTCTGGGAAAAATCACGAAACTGATTTTCGAGTTACGAAACTCAAGATATGATTTTTAAAACGACTAGTACACAGATTGGGCAGTGTCTGGAAAATAAATTTTATAAGGGGTTAAAGTCAGTTAACACCTCGTGTTCGACTCCGGTGTCGGTTTCGGGTTCGGGGTGTTACATTTGATTGGTATCAGAGCTATGGTTTAGTCGGTTCTAGGACTACCATAGCACGTATGAGTCTAGCTATACATGCCTTAATGTTAATGTTTAAAAGGGTGATGACTTCTGACGGTTGAAATGTTTTTGTTTTGATTAGTAAATGGATCCTGGTGTAGAAAGAACCCTAGCGGATGACGTTGAGAGCGTAGCGGCTGCTCCTGCACAAGGGACGCCGCCTGTTGAACCTCAGTCATCTGCGAATAATGAAGGTGAGGGGGCTAAACAAGCCTTCTTTACCATGATGAATGAGTGGGTCGCGCAATATGCCCGAACCAACCCGGCTGTCCAACAATTCCCAAATTTGAATAATCCACCCCAAGAGCCAGTAATGCCATCAGTCGCTGATCCTGTGAGGCTGAGTAAGCCACCTGTAGACTTGATTAGGAAGCGTGGGGCCGAGGAGTTCAAGGCCATAGTAACTGATGATGCCGAAAGGGCCGAGTTCTGGCTTGATAACACCATTCGGGTGTTCGATGAATTGTCATGCACACCTGACGAATGTCTAAAATGTGCTGTATCTTTGTTGCGAGACTCAGCCTACTATTGGTGGAGGACCTTGATTTCCATAGTCCCGAACGAGCGAGTAACTTGGGACTTCTTTCAAACGGAATTCCGAAAGAAATTTATTAGCCAACGGTTCATTGATCAGAAGCGTAAGGAGTTCTTGGAACTCAAGCAAGGCCGTATGACTGTATCTGAATACGAACATGAATTTGTAAGACTCAGTAGGTATGCCCGGGAGTGTGTAGCTGATGAGGTTGCTATGTGCAAAAGATTCGAGGAAGGATTGAATGAAGATTTAAAGCTACTAATGGGTATTTTGGAAATAAAAGAATTCGTAACACTAGTCGAACGAGCCTGCAAGGCGGAAGAACTTGGAAAGGAGAAGAGGAAGGCTGAATTTGGAGCTAGAGATTATCGTAAAAGATCGACGGGTAAAGCTCCGTTCTCAGCTGTAAAGAAGTTCAGGGAGGACATTAATAAGTCGAGGGCGACTGCGGGAATTTCCATCAGGGCAAGACCATCGATGGGCTCCCGAGCTACTTCGGTAGCTAGTGTGGGCAATAATCGTCACGAGAAACCTGAATGTCCCCAATGTGGAAGACGACACCTAGGTGAATGTTGGGGCAAGTCTACTAGCAGGGCCTGTTACGGATGCGGTTCGAAGGACCACTTCATTAGAGATTGCACGGAGCTGGATGAGAAGAATAAGATTCAAGGTGCAAGACCTAGTGGAGTGACATCTAGAGGTAGACCACTGAGAATTTTAGGAGGCAGGGGTGGTAGTCAGAGGGGGGCCTCTGATACGGCCGATCGAGCTGAGAACCGTACTCCTGCTAGAGCATATGCCATTCGCGCACGAGAGGAGGCATCCTCCCCCGACGTCATCACTGGTACCTTCACTCTCTTTGATACTAATGTGATTGCATTGATTGACCTTGGTTCTACTCATTCATATGTATGCGAAACCTTAGCAACCAGTAAGACTCTACCTGTTGAGTCTACTGAGCTCGTAATTCGAGTGTCAAACCCTTTGGGTCAATGCGTACTTGTTGATAAAGTGTGTAAGAGATGCCCTCTAATAATCCGAGAATCCTGTTTTCCGGCCGATTTGATGCTTTTGCCGTTCGACGAGTTTGATGTTATTCTTGGTTTGGATTGGTTAACCGCGCATGATGCTGTTGTGAATTGCAAAAGCAAGACTATCGATTTGAGGTGCGCAAATAACGAAATAATCCGAGTTGAGTCTGCGGACTTAAGGGGGTTGCCAGCTGTAATATCAGCAATGTTGGCCCAGAAATATGTAAGGAAAGGGTGCGAAGCATACCTCGCGTATGTACTTGATGACAAGGAGTTAGAAAAGAAACCCGAATCGGTGCCGGTGGTTTGTGAATACCCGGATGTTTTTCCTGAAGAGTTACCGGGTTTGCCACCTGTTCGGGAGGTAGAGTTTGGTATTGAGCTTGTACCTGGAACTACGCCAATTTCGATCGCTCCGTATCGTATGGCACTAACCGAGTTAAAAGAGTTGAAAGCTCAGTTGCAAGAATTGACGGATAGAGGTTTCGCTCGACCGAGTTTCTCACCTTGGGGTGCACCAGTATTGTTCGTGAAAAAGAAGGACGGAACCATGAGGTTGTGCATTGACTATCGTCAACTGAATAAAGTGACGATAAAGAATAAGTATCCGTTACCGCGTATTGATGATCTGTTCGATCAATTAAAGGGAGCATCGGTGTTTTCAAAGATAGATTTGAGATCGGGTTATTATCAGTTGCGGATTCGAGATTCGGACGTACCCAAAACTGCTTTCAGAACGAGGTACGGTCACTACGAGTTCTTAGTGATGCCGTTCGGGCTCACTAATGCCCCTGCGGTGTTTATGGATTTGATGAATCGGATCTTCAGGCCGTATTTGGATCGGTTCGTAGTTGTGTTTATTGATGACATCTTGGTCTATTCAAGAGATGAGACCGAACATGCTGAGCATCTGAGGCAAGTGTTGCAAATTTTGCGGGATAAGCAGTTATATGCTAAGTTCAGTAAGTGTGAGTTCTGGTTAAGAGAGGTTAGCTTCTTGGGTCATGTGGTATCCGCATCGGGTATTCGAGTTGACCCGAGCAAAATTTCAGCCATACTTAACTGGAAGCCTCCGAGAAATGTTACCGAAGTCCGGAGCTTTCTAGGGCTCGCCGGTTATTACCGACGATTTGTCAAAGGTTTCTCGATGATAGCCACACCAATGACGAAGCTACTTCAAAAGGATGTTAAGTTCGAATGGACGGAGAAATGTCAGAAAAGCTTCGATCAACTGAAAACTCATTTGACTGAAGCTCCAATTTTGGTGCAACCCGAATCGGGTAAAGAGTTTGTCATTTATAGTGACGCATCCCTACTTGGGTTGGGTTGCGTATTGATGCAAGAAGGTCGAGTTGTGGCCTATGCGTCAAGACAATTGAAGCCACACGAGAGAAATTATCCGACCCATGATCTCGAACTAGCCGCCATTGTGTTTGCATTGAAAATATGGCGACATTATTTGTTTGGTGAGAAGTGCCATGTGTTTTCGGATCACAAAAGTCTCAAATATTTGATGACTCAACGAGACTTGAATCTGCGACAAAGACGTTGGCTTGAGTTGTTGAAAGATTACGAGCTTGTCATTGATTACCACCCGGGAAAGGCTAATGTGGTTGCGGACGCCTTAAGCCGGAAATCACTGTTTGCTTTGCGAGCGATGAATGTACACTTGTCTGTTCTACCTGACAATGTGTTAGTAGCTGAATTAAAAGCCAAACCATTATTGACTTATCAAATTCTTGAAGCTCAGGAAGTCGATGATGAATTGGTTGCAAAACGAGCTGAGTGTGTTCCGAACAAGGAATCGGAGTTTCAGATTGATGATGATGGTTGTTTGAGGTTTAGAAGTCGTTTGTGTGTTCCAAGGAATTCGGAACTCATTCCGATGATTCTGAACGAAGCCCATTGTAGCCGAATGTCAATTCACCCGGGGAGCACGAAAATGTACAACGACTTGAAACGTCGGTTTTGGTGGCATGGTATGAAACGAGACATCTCCGACTTTGTTTCGAGATGTTTAATATGTCAACAAGTGAAAGCGGAACATCAAGTGCCTTCAAGGTTACTTCAGCCGATCATGATACCCGAGTGGAAATGGGACCGAGTCACAATGGACTTTGTGTCCGGACTGCCATTGTCCGCAAGTAAGAAGGATGAGATTTGGGTTGTTGTTGATAGGCTGACTAAGTCGGCTCACTTTATCCCCGTGCGTACGGATTTTTCATTGGATAAACTAGCCGAATTGTATGTTTCTCAGATTGTGAGATTACATGGAGTACCTATTTCTATCGTGTCAGATAGAGATCCGAGATTCACCTCGCGATTTTGGAAGAAATTGCAAGAAGCTTTGGGTACCAAGCTGCATTTTAGCACCGCTTTTCATCCCCAAACCGATGGTCAATCCGAGCGGATAATTCAGATACTCGAGGATATGCTGAGATGCTGCATCCTTGAGTTTAGTGGTTCATGGGAACGGTATGTACCTTTGATTGAATTCGCTTACAACAATAGTTTTCAATCAAGTATTAAGATGGCACCTTACGAGGCTTTGTACGGTCGTAAATTCCGTACACCATTGTTTTGGACCGAGCTCGGTGAAAGTAAAATTTTCGGAGTTGATTTGATTAAAGATGCCGAACAGAAAGTAAAGGTAATCCGTGAAAGTCTGAAAGCAGCCACAGATCGTCAGAAATCGTATGCGGATTTGAAACGAAAAGACATTGAATATCAGGTGGGAGATAAAGTGTTTCTTAAAGTTTCGCCTTGGAAAAAGGTACTTAGGTTTGGCCGTAAGGGCAAGTTGAGCCCGAGATTCATTGGGCCGTACGAAATCTCCGAACGAGTGGGGCCAGTTGCGTATAGGTTGATTTTGCCCCCTGAGCTTGAAAAGATCCATGACGTCTTTCATGTTTCGATGCTTCGACGCTATAGATCTGATCCATAGCACATAATTAGCCCATCAGAGGTTGAAATTCAAGCCGATATGAGTTATGAAGAAGAACCGATGCGTATCCCAGCTCGTGAAGTGAAGGAGTTACGAAACAAAAGAGTTCCGCTAGTAAAGGTGTTATGGCTCAAACACGGGATCGAGGAAGCTACTTGGGAAACCGAGAGCTCGATGAAAGAACGATATCCAAACCTATTTACCGGTAAGATTTTCGGGGACGAAAATTTCTTAAGTGGGGGAGAGTTGTGACAGCCCAAAATTGACCCTAGTCGGGAAGTGGTTTCGGGACCACAAAACCGAGTCTTATAAATAATTAAAGATTATATTCTGTGTTTATGATGTGTGTAAATGCTTGTGTGATAGTTCCATACTTTAATTTGGTCAGTGTATGTGGAATTTATTAGTAGGGACTTATGTGAGACAATTTAGAAATATGCTAGGCAAGTGTTCAAGTGGCCCATTAATATATGTGGGAAAGTGTTTGTCCTTGCATGTCAAATTAGCCAAATTAAAGCATAGTGGCTGGCCATGCTATGGGTGGAAACATGTCACCAACATGTTATGCTAGTGATGTATGCTAAGAAAAATAAAATAAAGAGCATGGTAATTAAACAATGAAAAGGAAGGGTGATGAAAAAAAAAATGGTCTCATCCATACCCCCCCTTGTTGCCGTGAGTTGAGGAAAGAAAACAAAAAAAAATGTGTTCATTCTTGAACACCTTTGGCCGAATAGAAGAAAGAAAGGAAGGGGAAGAGCTTGAGAAAATCGGCTATGGTGGTTTGCTAGACTAAGGTATGTTTGATGTTGTTCTTGAGATGCATGCATGTTTTAGTAGTTGACTTGAGTTCTAAAAACCCATGGTTCAATTTTGTGGATTGATGATGATTTTGTGTTTTGCCATTGATGAGTGCTTGAGCTTTTTGATAGTTGTTGATGAAAAGTGAAAGATATGTTAAAGATTAATATGTTAAATTAAGGCTTGGTAAGCTAGCTATTAAGGTGAAATGCTAATGTTAGTATTTGATTTGGTAATAATCTGTTTGGGGACAGCAGCAGTAAGGTGATTTTGGAAAATCGCCATAATTTGTAGGAGTTGAATTAGAAGCTGAGTGAATTATGCCATTAAAGCTTGAAGAGTCTATTTTCTTACAAAAGAAACTATAAAAACAAAAGAGTTACCGATCTTGAGATATTTGAAGTATTGTGGGGCTGAGTCAAAATGACTACTAGATTCCCTGTTCTGTTTTTAGGAAATCATTATAAATTGTACAAAAATGATTATAAGATAAAATTTATATGCTTAGACTCCTTAATGAGTCTAGTTTCAAATGAGATCAAATACAACACATTTTGAATTCTGTAAAATGAGAAATTTGATTCGTAGTGAAGAGTGGTCAGAATAGTCAAACAGTGAAACAGGGGAAACTTTAAGAAAAATCTGGTATTGATTGGCCAAGCCAAAAATTCTGAAAATTTTATGGATGGAAGATATACGAGTCTATATTCAGGGAAAATTAACGGCTAGTGATTTGGAGTTTTTTAGCTCCAGTTATAAACAATTTAGCGACTACTGCTCAGGAAAACAGCTCGTAGTGAATCTGTGATTTTGTTGTAAACATTAATGAAAATTTGCCAATGAGTTATTTATTGACTATTATAAAGCTTACTATAATCTATGTGTGTGAAGGTCAAATCAATATATATATTATTCTGAAAGTAATACTTGAATAGTCAATTAATGACTATTTTAAATTTTGTTGAACTTAAGCTCAAGAGCAAAAGGGAACTAGATCCGATAAAGGCAAAGAAAAGATCACTGAGTAGTCGAGTTGGAACCGTCTTACCCAACACAAGGTAAGTCGTTAAGCATGTAGTTGGTATTATTTCAAATGGTCATAATGTTTATGTATTGATGCTGAATGGAATGAATAAATATACATATATATATATGCATGTACGTATGTGATGATGAAATTGTTGAATGAAAAGAAAAGAGGTAAGATGTACTGAGTTGTTGATCTCGGCACTAAACGTGCGGGTATAACCATTTATGACCATGAGATTGGCGCTAAGTGCGCGGGATTAAATTGTACAGCACTAAGTGTGCGATTTGACTATGTTGCACTAAGTGTGCGAAATGAATATGATGCACTAAGTGTGCGAATTGACCATGCGGCACTAAGTGTGCGAGTTTGACTATGTAGCACTAAGTGTGCGATTTGATTACGTAGCACTAAGTGTGCGAGTTGATTATATAGCACTGAGTGTGCGGACTCAATATACATTCGTGAATCATTATGGACACTATGTGTGCGACACTATTGAGTCGATCGCGGACAGCGGATCGGGTAAGTGTCTTGAGTACATGGCTAATAGGTGCTATGCTTATACTTGGTGTTGAGCTCGGTAAGTTTGAACCTATGTGACAACTATACTTGAAGTCACGTACATAAAATTTATCGTAGGATGGGTGAAAGGCCGTTTAGTCGTTTGATTGTAACGAAAATAAATTGATTTATGAAAATGCTTCAATGTCCTATTGATGAGTATATGGAATGTGAATGCATGAATTGATATGAAATTGAATCGATAGGTTGGAGGAACTATGGTATGGTTCGGAATGGATGGAGTAATTAGCCTCGTTCCATTTTGTTTTCTCTTGTGATAATGTTATTGATGGATGGTAGTGCATAGCTTATGACTTACTGAGTTATAAACTCACTCGGTGTTTCCTTGTCACCTATTCTAGGTTTCTTGGACACATCTCTTTTTGCATGATCGGGCCGTCATCGAAGTCATCACACCGGATAGCAAGTTTTGGTACTTTCTTCTTAGTTGGCTTAGAAGAACATTTTGGCATGTATAAGCTATTACGTTGTGTTTGAACTTTGGCATGTAAACTTTAAGCCATGCGAAAATGGCACGAATGTTCGATTGAGTTGGATCAAGGGTAGGCATGAAATGGACCTAGTTACTTTCGTAACAGATGCTGGCAGCAGCAGTGTCATGAGATTGAAAAATCACTAAAATAGTAGGAGTGGAATTAATTGATGAATAAATTATGTAATCGAAGCTCGATGAGTCTGTTTTCATGAGGAAGTAACGAAAAGATCATATGGGCAGTATATTAAGAGATAATCAGATTTTTGTGGGACAGGGCCAGAACGGTTTCTGGATTCCCTGCTCCGACTTTGGAAATTCATTATAAATTAACCAGAGATAATTAGGGGCCGTACCATATATGTATAGATTCCTCTCTGAGTCTAGTTTTCATAGAAACAAACGGCATCAGTATTGAAGCCCTGTGCAGGGAGATACCAAGTCGTAATGGGCAAAGGTCAGTGTAGTCGACCCCTGCAACATGGGAGACTTTGACTAATAAAATGTACTAATTGGCCTGACCAAAAAATTCTAGAAAAAAATACATAGATGGGCACATGAGTCTAGTTTCTGGGAAAAATCACCAAACTGATTTTCGAGTTACGAAACTCAAGATATGATTTTTAAAACGACTAGTACACAGATTGGGCAGTGTCTGGAAAATAAATTTTATAAGGGGTTAAAGTCAGTTAACACCTCGTGTTCGACTCCGGTGTCGGTTTCGGGTTCGGGGTGTTACAACTTCGAATGCCCACACAACCTGATACACTGGCGTATCTCTTGGCCATGTGAGTCACATGGCTGAATGACCCCTACAGTGTTGAAAAATTTCAATGTTTTTTGGAATTTTTTTTGAGTTTTCGATTTAGTCTCGAATTGTTTCTAATGCATATTTTGGGCCTCGAGGGCTCGTATAAAGGATAATATGTATGTTTTGAATTGGTTTTAATATGTTTATTGATATGATATGAAATGTTTGAAATTTCTATCCCTTTGAATTGTAAACTCAGGTAATACTCCGTAACTCTGTTCTAGCAACGAATATGGGTTAGGGGTATTACATTATGTTTGTGTTGACCTCACATTGGGCTCTTTAAAGCTCACCCACTTTACTTATGTGTTTCAGAGAATCCTCGTGGTTAGGACTCGGATGTAATCGTCTATGATGCTCTCGGAAATATATTTTAAATAAATATGGACTTTTATTTATGATTTGAATTTTTTGGACTTTATTACTATTTGAGACTTTTATGTTAAATTACGGTACTGTGGCATGAGACTTTACTTTAGGGATTTTAGTTTAATTTGCATGACTTGATTTTGTGACATTAAGTTATAAAAACTACATAAGTTAGTATTTGATAAGATTTCGTATTAAACTTTGTTTTTAAAATAAAATCTATCAATAATTTCTTTTTTGCTACATTTTGGAAAAATGAGTTTTTAATAAAATTAGACTTAGTTTTCAAAATTATAAATTTTTTAAAATGAAAATTCTAAAGCCATTTGATTCCTGAAGTTAATATACAAATGATTTAAAAGTATGATTGAAAATCTGAAATACGATTGAGATATTAATTATTTCGATTCCTAAAATTTTCACGGTTTTTATGAAATTAAAATAAACAATTTATTTCATTTGTTTTGAATTGATAAGCCAATAGATTTAAAATAATTTTTTTAAAATTCCAAAAGACTATTTCGGCCACTTTCATGGACAAATGGGTTTGAAATGTGATTGAAAATAAAGTTTAACATTCGATTTTACTAGTTTTGAACAAATTGCTGAAATGGCTTAAAAAGTATGTTTGAAATTACGAAAGCTTTTTTAGGCCATTCTGGTGGCCAATGTAGCTTTTCAAATTCGGCCATAATGACTAGGTCGGTTTGAGGTGTTACAATGCCTTTGATATCTCTCAAAGCATTGCCATCATTTGTGTCATCTTATCTGACATTCTTGATAAAATGTTGGATGTTTCGTTGTTAGCTTGGTAGATTTGATCACACTCGGATGGATGTTTATTCGGCTCGCATATGGGTGCCTCTAGATACTTGCTTTTATCTTTGTGGTCATAACTCCCATATGCACTATTGTACACAAATTAAAAACTTAGATATAATTAATATATGAATTTGATTCATACAAAATATTAATTGTATATATATTACTGAATTTATTAATATATAAACAATTATATTAATTAATTTCGGTCAAAATATAAAAGATATAGAAATTAATATTCTTTTCGAAAGAATATAATTAATATATGAATTTGATTCATACAAAATATTAATTGTATATATTTTACGAAATTTATTAATACAAAAAGTTATATTAATTAATTTCAGTTAAAATATAAAAGACATGGAAATTAATATTCGTTTGGAAAGAATATAATTAATATATTAATTGTATATATTTTACCAAATTTATTAATATAAACAGTTATATTAATTAATTTCGGTCAAAATATAAAAGACTTGGAAATTAATATTCTTTTGAAAAGAATATAATTCATTTTTCTAACTTTCCATTTGTCTTCTCTATTAATAATGGAATAATTCTATACTCTTTTAGAAAGAATATAATTATTTTTTCTAACTTTCCATTTGACTTCTATATTAATAAGAGAATAATCTTGGTTTTCCTTTTTAATATGTGATATCAAAGAAAGATGATAATCCCTTAGTGTGCTTAGGTTACCAAGTTAATAATTAAAAGGTCTAGCAACCGTTTTTAATTCTCTCTGAAAAGTTCAAGAGAGAGTGTTTGTTTGTTTTTGACGGGGTGGATGACCGGCTCTGGACATACTAACATCTAGAGTGCGAATACTACATTAAGATATATATATATATATATATATGAGGCAATATCTATAAGTATATAGGTCCAGTTGTAATATAGTTACAACGGAGTAGGTGAGTACTCCGAGGATCGTACTCAAGGGAGACTAGTGTTAGATCAATTTTAACCTAAACACCAAAAGATCTAATTAGTACTCAAAATAAGTTATAGTACAGAAATATAAATAAAATGAGTTTTTAATATTTTTATAATAATAAAATATAATATAATAAAGAGATAAATATCAATAGATTCAAAGGTAAAATTAATAAAATCTGGTTATGAGTGATTAGCTAGCTTTAGTAATCTCCATCAACTATTGATTTGGGTTCTTTGTCAATCAACTAGTCACTATCGTAGCAGGATCTTTTGATCTTCCACTAAAATAACGAGTTGGTAATGACTACTTGTCTTCTGACCTTACAATCCAAACCAGTTTCGGGTGAAGGGTGTTCGGGATAGGCCTTAGCAATTTTGGGTTAATTCCCACTTTGATGACTTCTTAAGGTTTTTAGGTCTAGGGTTTAGGTTCTTCCTCTCCCAAACAGCTGATCCTTTGAGTAACCCTATAAAATAGCTAATAGATCATACCTCGATTCGCTAATCTCCCATAGAAGGATTAATTCCTTATGATTTTCATAAACAATATAGAATCAATATAAAGAGTAAACATGCTAAATGAATTTTAAGAAAAAAGCCTGATTTGTATTAAGAATGAACGTGAATCCACAGAGTTTGATTGTCTCCACAAATTAGATCTCTCGAGATAAAACAAAGAACAAACTAAAAGTAAATCTAAAACCTAAGAAAAGAGAAAAATTAAACTGAAATTAAAAGAATATTTCTAAACTAAGTAATTGATGTCCATAATGTGTGACCAATGAGCCTATTTATAGATTTTAGGTGGTCGTCGTCATTAACCCTAGGTTAGCTAATGTTCCTGGGCTTTAAGTTTGATTGTGTAGACTGAAACACCACTTGGCTCGAGTTAATTTCCATCTAGAGTTGATGTCGCGACACAATAGCACTTGTTTCACGACATAGGAGTTAGTATACTCCTCTTAAAGATGTCTTCAGGGGTATGTCGCGACGTCGAAGGTAGTCTCGGGATTTCTCCATTCTACTCCTTATGTTGCGACATCGAACCCCCCGTGTTGCGACATAGTGACCAATATCAGTTTAGCATGCCTTTTAATGTCTCATGCACACTTGCAAAGTTTATTAACTCACCCTTGGGCCTCAATCGACCCCTAAGGTCAATAAAAGACTTAATTTGCACATTTTATTGTTTTTAAGAAAACTTACTAAAACATAATTAAAACCTAATGAAAATGCTTGCTTTCAAGCTCTTATAGTGCGAAAATTAGTTTAATCTGCTGCATCGAATTATAACAAATCAGTGGACTACGTAAAGGCTAATATGTTTTTGCTGTGGCTTGGAATCGACATCGAATCAGTAACATCTTTTCAATGTTTTCAGTAAAGAAGGTATATTTTCAACCCTATTTCAACCTGATTCATTCCTCATACATAGATCCTTGGTTGTGGATTGTCGGAATATTTTTTACGCTGCACTACGGGGCGTACCGACAGTCCCAACAACAACAACTAAGGACATTTAAACACAAATAAACTTGGCACAAACTCAAGACACACCATGTTGCCAAGATAGCATTTTAGCCCTATTACATGCCATTTATAACCATTAACAAAAATAACCAAAATCTACCAAAATGTAGGATGGATAGCGTGATTGTGCTTCGACGAGATTCCAACCAATCGAGTTTTTCGGTGATCTACAAAACAAAGAAAATAACTACATAAGCAACTAGTGCTTAGTAAGCTCTTATAATGGAAACTTAAACTTATCGAACATATTATGTTTAAACCATTCAAGCATAATTTCAATAGATCATGAACACTCTTTTCTTTCCTATACACACCACTTTACAAGGTTAGTAGGTGTATCAAAGGACATAAAAATTCAACTAAAGCATGGAACATCTCATAATAACCATTTCAAATACATATTTCATGCATTAAGAACTTATAAACATCCTTTTCAATTTAAGTACTTATATCAACATTTTCCATTTCATCTTTCAAGATTATAAATCATGTTATACACATGCATATTCATTTTAAACTTTAGTCACCTGTTAAACCAAATGAAATATCATCGGAAACTCGGGAAATGCTCACACAAGCTGTGAATGTAACATGTAATTGTATATGCCTACACAAGCTGTGAAATGGGCTTGCTTACACAAGTTGCGGGTCGGGATGTTAAGCTACACAATGCTACTCACACGAGCTGTGGAGAATCTGCAACAAATGCATGATCTCAACTAACAATAGGGCATTCGAGACTAGCACTCAAAATTGTAATAACCCCTAATGACATGTCATTTGTATCCTAAGTATTCACGAGGTTCAAATGGGACCATATTACATATCCAAATACTTTAATTTCATTTCATTATACCTTTTCAAAAATACTTCCATGAAATATATATTTTTCAAACACACCATTCAATTTGATTAAATCATAATTTAATCCATATAACAAAATATCATAACAACTATCAATCTAAACTATACATAGCATAAATAATTATTAGCATTTCATTCAAAATAGGAAATACTAAATATAATCCTTATACGAGCTTACCTCGACTAAAATAGTTGCAAAACAAAGTCGACAACTAGTCCGAAACTTTAACTTTTCCTCGATTTAAATTCGGTTGTTGTGTTTCTCAATCTAAATAGTAATTTCATTCAATTAATATCATTCCAGCACTTAAATATGCAGTTTAATACAATTAAGCCCTTCCATCATCATTTTACAAAATTACACCAATATTTTAAATTCTATACAATTTAGTCCCTAAACCCAAAACTCACAAATTAACCACCATTAAAGAAAACTCATGCTAGTCAATTTTTACCTAGTCCCTACTCAATCCAATTTTATCCAAATTTCACTAAAATTCCACAAAAGTTTCCTATTTTAACAATTTAATCCTTAAACATTAAAATTACTAAAATTTACTTAACAAAATACTTATATTCATCTATCAAGTTCACGAATCTATCAACTAAGTTCAAAAACACTTCAATTCCATCAATGGAATAATTTAAAACATTTAAAAATTTTACAAATTAACCTCCAGTTAGCTAGATTAAACTAATACGAACTCAAAAACATAAAAATCATTAGAAAGGGACAAATTTTACATACCATGCATATAAAACAAAGGTTCGCCGATTGTTCTCACTCTCCCATGGTGATTTCGATCAAAAACACGTAAGGAAGAAGATGACACTAATTTTTAATTTTTTTATGTATTTATTAAATTAATTACTAATTTACCCTTTAAGAATTCAACTTAAATTTTATCCATACAAAGTCCATAATCGTCCATTTCCGATTCCTATGGTAGACTTACTAAATAAATCCCTTAATTCACATTTTCATAACCATTTGACATCTTTAACTAATAAAATTTATATTTTTTAACTTTTACGATTTAATCCTTTTTACTTAATTAACTATCTAAACATTAAAATTTCTTAACGAAAATTTAGTATGCCTTTAATAAAAACTCATAAACATTAAATTAATAAAATTTCCTAACTTTATTGTTAGAATTGTGGTCCCGAAACCACTATTTTTGATACCATTGAAAACGTGCTGTTACATGTGAGCTTGAACAAGCATGAAATAAATTAAGAGTGATGGAGTTTCAAGCTATCTGATGCGGAGAACTAGGCGTCCCTATAGTAAGAGGTTGTTGGTTGAACCCATGAGAAATTCTAATAGTCATTTACTAGATTATTCAACTAGCACATGATCCTCTCGATTCATAGGGTCATTCTTAGCATAGTGTGAAGTATCTCTAATTCCCTTGACATATTTTATCCCTCCAACTTCGAGTTAAGATAGATGATGTTGGGATGTGCAAGCCATTGCGAATAGGAAAAAGAAATTTTGGCGGAACTTCTTCTATCCCTAAAAAATTTTCTTTTGAAGATGATTAATGATGTTTTTATTACTATGTCTATTTAGAGACACATTTTGTAAGTATTTACTAACATTAATAAATTTGCATTTTTGCAATGATGTTTTTATTACTATGTCTATTTAGAGACACATTTTGTAAGTATTTACTAACATTAATAAATTTGCATTTTTGCTTTTATTATCACCGAGATTGATTCAAGGCTTCGTCGTCACTATTCATTTTGCTTTCATTTGCAATAAAATTAGTTTGGAATGTTTTTTGTGTAATAGCTTTTGTGTATGCACGTTTGTGCTTTAACATTTGTTGAATGGTCGTATTGCATTATTTCGAAAAAAACATGCATGCTTGTGATTGGGTAGGCAATTTTAGCCTAAATAGGTTGTAAGGTTTGTTCATACAATTCGCCTAGGTCTACAAAGACAGTTTTATCATGGAAAAGTTGATATTGTCATCAAGGAGGGATGAAACCTTTTGCCTTGTCTTAGGTTGATTCTACCAAGCGAGATGATGCCTCTCGCCCTGGCTTTCGATAGTTCTACCAAGAGAGATGAGACCTCTCACCTTAGCTTTCCTGGTGTAAGGGGGGAAAAACCTTTGACTTCACACCTTGATCTTTAGTTGATTCTATCAAGGGGGACAATACTACTCACCTTGACCTCCATGGGCATAAAGGGGACGAGACATTGCACATTAACCAATTCTTCAAAAGGGACGAGACCTTACACCTTAGCTTTCGATTGATTGTACCAAAGGGGACAGGACCTCACGCCTTGGTTTTTTTCTTTTCACATGCTAGATTGGGTCTTCATCACTCTTATCATTTATGCAAGATGAGCAAACGTTGACAGTGAAAGGAATTAACTATGAGATTGAGATGCATACGTCGTATATACAATGGAAGCATTTCTCAAGTTGAACCTAGATTAATGTCAATATGGTATTATACTAAACAAAAAATATAAATGGCATCTAATATAAAGTGAAGCCGTCATCGTATGAGACATGCCATCCACGAATACAAGGTGGTGCATTTTCATCATATTCTTGGCAGCAACTCCATCTTTTTTTCCAATTGGCGCGTCCAGTATTTGGTCTATTATTTTCGTTATTCCATTTGTAGACGATGACTCCAGAGCCATCCGTCCAGTCTCCATCAATCCCCTGGTGTGGAGGTGCCAATGCAAATAATCCTTTCTCTCCTGCAAATTTTTGCAATGACTCTAAGCTTTAATTAGTCAAGGAATGTAACGGAATGGGACTGACTCTCTGCTTAAGAAATTAACTGATTCATATACATACACAACCAGATCAATTAGCAAGTGGAAAACATATACATGTAGCCAGGAAACACCATCGTTGATTTTAATTCTGTGATCTGATGGACTTTAACTGGGATTTAAGATATTTATAGCAAATCTTTCTATTGGATTTCAAGGATAAACGCTTTGTTATTCCTTCCTTTTTATCATAAAATTAAGAAAGAATATGAATATGATGATAGAAAGAGAATAACTTGTCTGTGAGTTGTGACGTATACAGTTGATAAGATGAATAATATACCAGTCGCATGGCCGTGGAAGGAGCATGAAGTAGGGGAATTATCTGCATCAGAGTAGAGGGTTTTGCACCTTAAGCATCGCTTTTTTGCTTGGAATCCAGATACTCCGTTCGGTTTTGCTTGATCTGAATCCGAAGATAACTTTATTTTAACAAAGTCGAGAGCCTTGAACTGATAGTTGCAGTTGTAGATGAGGGTTTGAGAGATGCTGTATGCCAAAACCATAACTTTCACCTTTTGCCCTCCCTGTTTGTTTCCGTTTAGTATGGGTTCTCAATTATGCGGTGGCTTAAGACTTACTGAGATTCCACATCTACTGGCCAAGAAAGCAGAGATATAATATTTATCCATTTCCATATAGCCACGCAGCCCATCCCATGAGATTATAAGGTAGAAGGCCTGTCTGTCTAAGACTAACTAGATCGAACTTCAGTTGGAGGATGGAGAGTCCAAAAGACCAAGACATAGCCCATCTTACACTAGGTTCGCTTGCTTCTTCTTCTTTTTTTTTTCCTTTTTTTATGTTACAGTATTGTTATATTTTTTAATTTAATTGTTATCATTATTTTTATATTAATAAATATTAATAATAAGTAAATGCACCGTTCATCGTATGATTTTGGCAACGAAAAAGGTATGAAAAAGTCATACTTTGCATAACCATCGTAGTAAATAGTAATGGTCTTTAGTATAAGTAGGCGATATATTAGACAATTTAGGTTTTTCTTTTGAAAGTGATACTTTAGATAGTATAGATGTTGACTTCAGGGATATTAGGTGAAAATTAAGAAAAGAAAACATATTATAAAAAAATAGATAAAAATAAAGAAAGTTTTTGCTAAATGATGAAATTAAGGTTTTGAATATTATAGTGTTTGTGGATTCAAGTTGCATGACATATAGATTTTTTTTAGATTTATTCAAGATTTAAATTGATTTTTATAGATTTATATAAAAATATAAAAGAAACAAAGACACCATTATAAATTATATTTGTTAATTTTTAAAAAATATTTTTAGTTATCTTAATTGATTTATGATACTAACTCAATCAATAATTTAAATGTATTATAGAGATATAAAAATAATTTTATACAATGCATTCGGTCATGAAATAAATATACAAGAATTTGATATGCTAAACACTAAATATCATTCTAATTAGGAGTCATCACTAATCATTTTAAATTTGGTGCGATTACTTAATTATTAAATCTATTTAAACTAAATTTTGCGACACTCATATTTTATAAAATAAATATATATAATAAATAAAGTTAACACCAATATCTGAAAAATATATAAATATTTACCATTTATCTATTTTGTAATTTAATTATTAAATTATTGAAATATATAATTATCTTTACAATAGAATTAATTATTTTAAATAAATTAAATTTAATATTTTTCTCAGCTGATTGATTCCGTTTAACTCGCAATGTCGAGGAGATAATAGTTTACCACGGAACTGTTGAGCCTTTTCGTTCGGCCGTCAAGTTAAGATGACACAAGTACTGAAGCCCAGCCCAATTCCAAGTCCAGTACATCTCACCCTCAGGCTCAAATGCACTTTCCCTCACTTCCCACGCCAAAGAAAGCGATCTCCAGAATCAACGTAAGAATTAGGGTTGTGTTTAGAAATGGCGGTGGCAGCGCGCTTCAGATCCACTCTCCCTATCTTTCACAGGCTTTTGAGATCCGATTCCCTGCCTTCTCACACTCCCAGAGCTACTCTTCACCGAACTCTACTTTGCCCCGAGGTAATTGTCATCTCTCATCGATTCCATTCTCTATTTTCTATTATATATTTTATCCTAGTTCAGTCGCACCTTCTTTTTTCCTATGTGAGGTGATCCGAATCTGATTTAGGTTATATTTTCGTTTCTGTATATTTATTTTCTTTGCCTTTGCTATTCTGCTACTATTATGATTTCGTTGTGAGAGAAGAAGAGGATAGCCAGATTGAATGCTTAGGCGGAATGGCTCATATTTTTATAATCTTATCATCTGTTCCTTTTTCCATGCATTTCACGGCAGTGTAATTGTCGAGCTGAATTTTAAATTGAGCTGAATTTTAAATTGTTTACTCTCTGGTTGATTTCTCCCATTGTGTTTCTTACAGCTGTCGAGGAAATATTCTACTTCTCTGAAGAAGGACGAGAATGTTAAGGTGCCTTGGTAGTTTCTTTTTTTTTTCTACGAATTCATGATAGTTTTGTTATACATATTTTGGCTAGTCGAGGCGCATGCTTTTGAACAAGTTCATTGCCCCATTTACCTTTCCTTGGCTTCTAAAATGGATTCTGATAATTAGAGACCTTTTTGTGAGAAAAAGGTCGGTTGCTGATCTTTAGGTCTTTCCTTGGGTTGTAAAAAGGCTCAAGGTGCAAAAGTTAAATTTAAATGGGTTCTAACTCTTCTTTTGGTTCTTATTGGCATTTTAGGTGCCTTTGGCTTTGTTTGGTGGATCTGGAAACTATGCATCTGCACTGTACCTTGCAGCCGTAAAAGGAAATGCTCTGGACAAGGTTGAGTCTGAACTTCTTGACCTTGTTCAGGCATCAAAAAACAGTCAATTGTTTTCTCAATTCACTAAGGACTTGTCAGTACCTGCAGAGACACGGGTCAAAGCCATTAATGAGATATGTGGGCAAGCTAAATTTTCAGATCTTACAAAGAACTTTTTAGGTATGGAAACTGGAAAATAGATTGACAAAATTTTAGGGTTGTGAAACTGAGACTGTGAAATTGAGACTGTGTAAGACTACCTTGTTTATTCTTGATGAACATAAGTGTCTGATGGTCCAGTGAAATGCGAAACATAAGGTGGTCAGAATGCTTGATAGTTTCACTTACGAATGGGCCACAAGTAGCTACTCCTATTTCTGCAACTGATGCTGGAAATCTAGATTTTTATTATTGGCATGTAAAAGCATAGGATGATTGAGGCATAGTGTAGAAGAGTTGTCAAAGTGTATGATAGCAATCCATATTGTGCAATGAAATAGCGTGGGATATTGTGGATTACGTTTTTCGGGTGCTTTAGTTGTTTTATGTTTTCTTTCTGTTTGTGTTTAACCAAATCATGTCTTAAATATTGTGCTCTAATTACTTTTGACCTATGAGCCATCTGGTCTTCTTGTCATTATAGACAAATATGGAACACCTTCCACTGATGGTTGTATTTTTATTATTGTTTTTCCTGTTTTTCAGACTTCTTTTCCCCTTTGATTTTGTCATTGTTTTTGCTCTAAAGGATTCTTCCTGACCTATATGGGTTTCATTATAGTGTTTTCCTGTCTGCTATAATTTGCAAACAATAATTGTTGCAGTATGCTCACTTTGTATGATATTCAATTCCTGTTTTCTTTATGGCCTTTCACCAGGCATTTGTGCGTTTGTTGGTTGTGGCTTTGCCTGTACTATAGCTGTACTTGCATTTCTTTCTCATCAATGCCTTTGTTTCCCTGATAGCTCCTAATTTGTTGTGTTTAATGATTAAATACCTCTCTGAAATTTTTATATTTATCCATGCTAGTTATACTAGCTGAGAATGGAAGGCTAAGACATATAGAAAGCATTGCAAAGAGATTTGTGGAGTTGACCATGGCTCATAAGGGAGAAGTGAAAGCTATTGTCACAAGTGTTATTGTAAGTTCACTTTCAAGTAAAGTTTTCTGTAATATAACTTGTATCACCATTTGAAGCAAATATTGTGTTCTTAAAGTTGAAATATAAATATAGCTTCTTTTTCTCCCTTTGAAGGAAAAGATTGCAGGCTAACAGTGAAAAGCAATTTAGACACATGAAATTTTGGTTCAATTGTTCATTTTATACTGGCACTCTTAATCTCTTGATGTCTTTGTGATTTGCAAAATTCATTTCCTTAACCTATAAAAGCCTACTTGGCTGCTTCCCGAGTGTTAAGGCTCTGAGAATTTTGGAAGTCATCTTGTTTGGATTTATATTGTCCTTCTGTTTCTCATTTTAATGGCTGTCATTCTATACCAGCCCCTTCCTTCTCAGGAGGAGAAGGAACTAAAGGAGACGTTGCAGGAAATAATTGGACAGGGGAAGCAGGTTAAGCTGGAACAGAAGGTATGCAGTTAGTTTCATCTGTTTCTAATTTTTGTTCTTTTGTTTTTCTTTGGTAGAATGATGTTGTAAATATTTTCTTGCTTGTGCCAGATCGATCCTAGTATTCTTGGTGGGCTTGTCGTAGAGTTTGAGCAAAAGGTATTTGACATGTCCATTAAGACTAGGGCACGACAGATGGAGAGGTTCTTGCGTGAGCCTATCAACTTTGGTTCCCTCTGAAGGATATTATAACCGCCAAGTGACCATTTCAGTTTCCTTGTGCACCAATTGGGTTATTCCGAGAACTGCAAAGAATAATTAATGGTCTTTTTGTTTTGCCTCTGTTTTCTTCTACTCTTGACATTATATGATGGAATGCATCCATTCACAATAAAAGAAACTTTCTCGGCATTTATTATTTTTTATCTGGGAAAATTACTAAAATACCGTTTGTATGGCCTTTTGTGTATGGTTGCTTTGACCTTATATGATGGAATGCATCCATTCACAATAAAAGAAACTTTCTCGGCATTTATTATTTTTTATCATAAATGGCCCAGGTATTTAAAAGTTACACTTTGACTCACTTGGACAGATTAATGCAGATATATAATGTCTCTTTGCATTACCTATTATGTAGTATGCTTCTATCCTGTTTCCTGTTTTGTTTAGGTTTTTTCAAGTGTTCATCCCACCATACAACCCAATGCCGAATGTGTTTCAATGCTCTCTTTACTTCTCTAGCTCTCCTTGCTTCTCCATGTTCCTCACGTGATGTATGTGCGTGCTGCTTAGCTTTGTTCACCACGGTTGCTAGATGCCGCCAATGCGTGAGAACTCGTTTATTTGAGCAGATAAAGGTGATTTTGTGACCAAACGATAGAGCTTATTCGATGCAGGGATGTGCTTCGCTATGATGGGTTGAGTAGGAAGTTTCTTGATTATTTCATATATATATTTATATATATATGCGCGCTTGCGTGTATATACCAATAACAATGTGTAACAGAGGCGATTTTTTGTTGTCTAACAAAGTAATTTGTTGCTTGGAACAGCCTTACAAAGCTGAAAGCATTTTTTTCCTAAATGGGTGTTTTTTTTAAGGTACTTGACAAAAAATATTTTCTGTTAGTGCCAATGAACAATAGTGTGTCGTTGATGCCCACTTAGCCAGTCTTTTAATTTCTGGATCCAATAGATGTGTGCTTTGTTCAAAGCTCTAGTGAATTCGATTGGTTAGGGTTCAAATGTCTAACATCAATGATTTTAACTTCCAGTGCATTGGCTCTTTCCTGGTAACAATTCTTCTCCATCTCTTGTCTACAGAGACAATTGTTCCATTGTTAACATGCATGGTTACGTACTTGGCTCATAAGTATTATATACCTTGAAGCTTAGGTTCCGCTTAAAAAGTTACCCCTTTATGAGTGGGGATTCACGTCTTCTATGCATTGACAATCCAATAGTGAGCTATTGTTGTTTTTCACCGTTGTTCTTAAGCATCTCCTTACTCAACAATGGGGATTCCCACTAGTATTAATGGTATCTACTGTGATGTTTCTCTGCAGTGGCTAGGTTTTAATTTATAATAATTACAAATGTTTCACAAAAATACTAGGACTTTGAATGGAAGCTTCCAAGTGATTTGGGAATCACTATCTTCAAAGTCACCATCTGTTTGCATATAAAGATGTCTGCCTCGTTTACACTCAATGTAACACCCAGTTTTGGGGTGGATTCTAAATTTGGTGAGTAAACTGGAAGTAACCTGAGTGGCGTAGTGATATTCGCCCAATTGTTGTTATGGCGTATAGATCAGACGCATAGTAGGTATTAGATTGTTAAGCGATGATTGTTTTTTATAATGAACTAAGTTATAAGAAAGAAGAGATTTGGTAAGAGTGTTGGGAGATTTCTACCAAAGGTATTGTACGCCCAATTTATTTAGTAGTAGTGCTAGTTACATTCCAACGAAGTAGTTAGAAAGGAACAAAAGGGACAAACCAGGAATATAAAAATATTAGATTTTTTATTTACAACTATAAATCATTTATAAAGATAGCTTTGATAGTGTGTGACACGTGGTAAGTTCCAATAAGAGCTTGGGTTCTTTATATAGATATTTAGGTCTAAATGGACGGAGTTTTCTTCTTCCTTCTTTAAGAAGTAGTTCTGTCTAGACCTAAAGGAACTCAAAGTCTTTCATTTTTTCCCTTGAGTTAAAGTTGTAGATTTGGGTCTTTACCAGTGATTACACCACGTCGAGGAAAGATTTATGACTTTACATCTTGTATTGTGAAGAGTAAATCTGTTAGACTTGGTAGATCAGTAAGATAAAAGATAAAATGACCCTGCTTGAGGATTTTCAGTGTTAAAAATGATGGAAAAAGGGGTATATGAATAGGTCTTGATGGGCTTCCTTACTTTGTAGCAGTAGTTGCTGTTGATTGCACGATGGAAGTTTGGATTCGAAGCTTTGAAATGCAGCAGATGAGAATTAGGTGAGTCTTTATGCTAACTATTGTTTGTATAATGATGGTACTCGTAGATCTGTAAGAGAGTGTCTGAAAGATGATGTTGTAAGCCTTGAAGTTACATTATGTTATGTTTGTGACCTTGTGTGTGATTACTGAAGTATGTCTATGACTGTGTTAATGTTTGTTAAGAATGACATGCATACTTGGTATAGATTTGTTGACCTCAAGTAAGTCGATGTGAAGTATGGTTTTATAGGGATGTCTAGATTATGTGTATACGTCTTAGTTTTATGCTACTCAAAATGTTTTGATGAGAGTGAGTCCCTAAGCTAACTCTTGTGTGTGTATACTAGTTTATTCTAGATACTTCTGTGGAGAATCATGTGAACTATGAATTAAGATTAGAAAAGGGCAATACGATGGTACTCTGATATACAAATGTTGGATAATATTTGCATGTATAGTTTGAATGAATTTGATAAGTATTGAGTTTGTGATGAGAAATCTAGAGTTGAAAATATGACTGTAAGAGCATGTCTGAGATGTATGTTAAGTTTGGTGCAAATACATGAAAGGTCTGTCAAGTGAATCTGTGTCTGTTCACCACGGTGGAGTCATAAAAGGGTTTGTCGGGACTTTAAACACGATCTTTCAGAGGAAAAGTCCATGGCAATGACACCATATTATGTTAAACCATAGCTAGGCTATGGCATCATACGGAAGAGAACTAAAGGAAGGTGATTACCTAAAGGGGGTTCTCTGCGTGACCCAGGACAATGAGTGTCACATTTGATAACTCTTGAAAAGAGTTATATTTCATGCATTTAGACCTAACTAATTGCTTGTACTTGGGTACATTTAGTTGTATTTTAGGACATTTCATTAGTATTTTTATCATTGCATTAGGAGCTTGGACTGTATTTAAATGTTAGGTACTTTTAATTGCATACGAAAGGATTGTGTTTGGTGGTTTGGCAGGTGCAGGATTTGGAGAAAGAAATAAAGGACTTAAGGTTTGCCGAGGCAAAAGGTTGGATAGTTTGCCACCTTGTATGTTGTGGAAATTCAGGGAGATGATTGAGTCAACACTCATTGCAGACCATTTTTTAGCCCAACTCTACTTATACTAGAAAAATCTGCCTAAAAAAATGGAGAGGATATCGTGGGCTATTGGATCTATTCTAGGAAGAAAAAGACTATAAAAAGTTGAAGGAGGAAGCCCTAAGTGTGGAGATCTGGGGCAACAATAAAGGGTAGCGGCTGAATAGAGACGAAAAGAGGAGACTGAAGGCAGTCCTTTTCAGCCATCACAGGACACTGTGCTGCTGGATTGAAGATTGATTTGGCGACAACCATCTTCCTAAGTTCGTCCATTATTTCTGATTTTGTTCTCCATAAATTGAATTGATCAAAATGATGTTGGATGTTCAAACTTGAATTTTAATTGCCGACTCATGAGTTAAATCTCATATGTAACACCCCTAAACCGTATCCGTCGCCAGAACAGGGTTACGGAGCGTTACCAGAGTTTACAGAATAATTACAGTTAATTCATATCATTTACTGTTCATATTTGAAACTAATCATATCGTCCCTTTAACGAACCCTCAAAGCCCAATTTAAGCATTAGAAACAATTCGGGACTAATCGGGATCTTAGAAAATTTTCACAAAATTTCTAAATTTTTCTTATATACAAGGGTCACACGCCCGTATGAGTAGGCCATGTGGCTCACACAGCTAAGTGACATGCCCATGTGTCAGGTCGTGTGGGCATACAATGTAAGGCACACGGCCGTGTCCCAGCCCGTGTCCTTACCCGTGTAACTCTCTAACTTGAGTCACACAGCCTGCCACACACCCGTGTGCTAGGTCGTGTGGTCAATTTAATTTTCAAAAATTAGGTACAAGATTCACACCGCCAAGACACATGCCCGTGTTCTAGGCCATGTGTCACATACGGCTGAAACACATGCCTGTGTCTATACCTGTGTGCCTAATTCTGAGCATTCTGTTTTTCAATTTTAAGATGCAGGGGACATACGCCAACCACACGCCCATGTGTCAGGTCGTGTGTCACACATGGTCAAGACATATGCCCGTGTGTCTACCCGTGTGGACAAAATAAAGCCATTTCCTAGCTTTATTTCTCACCCAAATTTGCCAACAACCTACACCAATACTTACAAATATATACCAACTATCACTAGCCATTCCAATGGCTAGATTACAAACAACCATTGACAAGCCAATAATTGGCCAAGTTAACCTATACATGCCATTATACTAAAATAAATTTACTATTTATACCAAAACAAGCCGGTGGATAGTGTGATGATGCTCTAACCGATCTCCAACCTTTATAAGCTTTCGAGCAGTAGAAAACAGAGAAAAGAAAACCTAGTAAACATTTTAATGCTTAGTAAGTTCGTATAACAAGAATTAAACTTACCAATAACATTCATTAAAATAAACATTCAATAACATGCTTCCCAAAAATTTGGCAATTTGCCTAATCACATACACTCAATTAAGCAAGTTAGTCACATAATTCACATGTACATCAAATAAACATGGATAAGCTCATCATGCTACAAACTTTTAGGTATTTCAGAAGCATTCAAAACATAATTCTTTTAATCTCGTAATTTTCTCATGTCAGGAATTTTATCTGTTGAATAATTGAAATTTCGATGGATAATCAGGTAGTATACGCGAGGTATACAAATCAGTGATCCGTCAATTCATGTTTAGGGGTACCCGATAGGGTACATAATTAGGGAGCACATTCTCGAGCCACATATATCAGGATGCTTCAATGAGCCATGTAATAGGACACTTATCCGGGCTCAACAGGAAACTCAGAAGAGTTTTAATCAGGGAGCTCATAGAGCTTTATAGGTAACTCCGAAGAGTTATTATCAGGGAGCACCAGATAAGGTAATAGAGAGTTTAAGCGAGCCATGTCAGGAAGCTCATAAGAGCCTATATCAGAACGCTCACAGAGAGTTGCATTTGTGTCCACAATAAATGCTGGACCACAAGCTATCGAATTGTGTAATAGGACGCTCACAAAGGGCTGCGGTAGTGCGCAACACATACAGAATCACTACCAATTAAGATGCTCATAGGAACTATATAACATGATGCTCAAGAAGGCTTTTAACAGGATGCTCGCTCGAGTTATAATGTCCGCAACATATGCTGGACTATAATCAGTACGGGAAAATACTGTATCCATCGCATTTCATTATTCAAATGAAACTCATTATTTATCGAGTAATTTCGGGCATGTGATTATTTTCATACATTAATCATTTATACAATTCTCACATATACAACATTCAATCTAAAAATGTAAATATACATGATTAAGTTACACGAACTTACCTAGACACTTGTTCGTATATAAAATTCTACTAATCCGTTACTTTTTGTTTTCCTCGATCCAATTCCATATTTGGTCTTTTCAGTTCTATGTAAATGAATTTAATCATCAATTCATTATATTTCATATTCAATTGGATTCAACTTATATCCTAGGAAAATTTACCATTTTGCTCCTATGCTTTTCATAAATGACAATTTCGTCTCTAGGCTCGGAAAATGACATTCATGCAATTTAATCCTTATTCCAAGCCTAACCAAAATTTTCATATAACATCTACAGCACTTGTATTTCACAAAATTTATAATTTTTTCCATAACTTTTACATCTTTACAATTTAGTCCCTAAATCATAATTTCATCAAAATTTTCTTTGTAAAAGTTGTTTATTTATCAACAACCTTTCATTTTCTATCATAAATTTCAAATTTTCAGCATATTCATCCATTAAAAAACTTTTTTACTTTGATAAAATTTTAAATTAATCCCTAAAATAGATGGATTAGGCTATCTTGATCTCAAAAATAGAAAAATTACTAAAAATGGGACAATAATACTTACCCAATTAAGCCAAGAAAGATGGCTTGAAAACTTTTCTCCTTACTAGGGTTTCCATGTCTTAATTTGGGGAAGATGATATAAAATGATGATATTTTTCTATTATCATCTTTTAGTTATTTTAGTTTCCAATTTAGTCCTTATCCTTTCCTAATTTTTCCATTGGATGATTCATAAAAAATATCTACTAACTTTTCTTTAATGGTCTAATTACCATATAAGGACCTCAAGTTTTGAATGTCATAGCTATTTGGTACTTATAGCTACTAGAACTCAACTTTTGCATTTTATGCAATTTGGTCCTTTCCATAATTAAACAAATAATTGGTAAAAATTTTCTTATGAGAATTTTCACTTAACATTCCTATTATAATGCAGATCATGCAATAATATTAAAATACATTTTCTTTCTAACTTGGATTTGTGGTCCCGAAACCACTGTTCTAATTTCATTGAAAATGGGCTGTTACATCATAGGGTTGGGATTATGTGATGAAACTTTTATTTTCTTTAATAGTTGACGCATGTGTTTGATTTAATCTACTGTTTCATTCAATTGTTCTTATTTTCTAAGTGTATGCATACATTCCCTAGACATAGATGAATGTGCAGTATGCCCATAAAATTGAATCTAATTCTGAAAAAGTTGGATTAGTTGGACTGTAATTGAATGATATGAGCAAGTACTCGACAAAAACTTATAGTAAAATTTAGACATAGAGCAACGTTTATACGAAAGGAAGACAAATCAGTGCAGGGTACCATGTTAAAGCCTTAGACATAGGCCAGGTTATTTGAGATTTTGCTTTCGAAAGAAGTAGATCACTTTAGGTCTCTTCTAAGCAGTAGATTAAGTACAATTGTGTTGAGGCATTACTGAAAGTAAGGAAGATTCTTAGTAATCTCAACCTTCCAAATCAACGTTGTAGACCTTCTATCCATTGCCGCAGTATCTTCACCATAGCATCCTTAGTTATTTATTTATTAGTTCACATATTATTCACATAATCATTCTCGTTATTGCCATTACATATTTCACTCTTACTTTGCCTTAGCATTTTCCCATATCAATCCGTATACAATTCAAACTCATCCTTATTATTTTAATCTAGCACTGCATACTTAACTCGGTTTTGCCATAACATTAATCTTTATCATAACTTGACCATTTCTATACCTAATCTGGTCCCTGTGGAGATGATCTCACTTATCACTTTATTACTTTATTCGACATGTATACTTGCACAATTCGCATATCATTTTACATGCAATAACATCCCAAAATTCTAGTTGTTGTTATTTTATTAACAAGCATTTGAAGTGTTTTAGTGGTTAAACACCTTAAGTAACTCCTAAGTTAACCAAGTTTAAGTCTCATGCTATCATCTTTTATTAAATTTTTAAACAAAGTTGGCCATTCTTCCCATGCAAAACCATCAATATATGTGCATGTAACTCCTATTTCAAGTGTTTAGTAACTCCTTATTTTCAAAATTCCAAAGAGTAACTTCTAAAGTTAATTGTTGTTAATTCTCTCTAACACCGTTGTCCCCTATTGAATGCATTGATTGGATGAATGTGGACTATGTGCCGTCCCACTTACTTTCCTATCACTTTTCTTTTGTTTTGAATTTTGTTTCATCGTTTCTCTTTTTGCTTCTCCTTGATCACCACCTTGTGCCGCCCTTTTTGGTTCCACGCCCTTGCCATTTTCTTTACTTTACCTTCTTTTGTTTGAATAATTCGATACTACCACCACCAAACCACCACTTCACCACCATAGCACCACTTTACCTTCTTTTATAACTTTTCTCCTCTTTTATTTTTCTTCTTTTGATTATCAACTATTCTCTCTATTTTCTTCGTATTAGAGAATTTTACAATTATTTTTGGAGTGTTCTTCATCATTTTCTATCCTTGAAAACTATTGGCAATTAAAAGTATTTTTTTATTCTTCTATCTTTTATTTTCAATTCTACTTATCCTATTTTCTTCTCATGATAATTCTATTTCTTTTCCTTCAATCTTAGATCCTCACATCAATTCTGATCATCAACATTAGAAGCGGTTCTTTGGGGGCATTTGGAAATAAAATGTAAGTGCTATGAGTTTGAGGAGTAAGTTGGTTTTGGTTAATTCTTTATCGGTGTTAACGAAATACTTAACAAATATGATTTCGTTAGGCGCAAATGAAATTTTACTCTTTTGGATCAGAAGTGTACAAGTTCAGTTAGGATTTATGATTTGGATAACTAAAAGAGTGTGTTTTATTCAAGTTTAATATGTGATGATCTTTGTTATGATTAACTAAATATTTTTGTAAACATAAAATATAGCAAAAATATCATGTGAGTGATTATGAGGATTTAAGGCACTTAAATCTTATTAGCATGTTATATTTTGTGCTAATATTTTGTGATTTTATTCTAATATCATGTTATGTGATATCATGGCTTATATGTTCGCTTTGTAAAGCATGGGTTACCATGACTATCGATATTGGATTTGTATATGAATGCATGTTTAACATGCCTATTGTTTTGATAATAAATTTGCATGCCATGATGCATTACATGGGGTTAGGACATTGTGTAAGGAGGAAGACGTGGCAGTTTAATAATATACAATTTTGGTGGTTTATCCACATATGTGTTTCAGTAGCTTGTCCGCGATTTTGGTGGCTTGATCAAAATTATGTGTATTGGCAGCTAGTCTACAAAATTGGTGGCTTTATCCACATATGTGATGGTGTGTTTTGGATGGATGTGTTTTGGGGAACCCCTTTTGGTGTGTAGCGGTGATGGGTAGGATGTTTTGAAATATATGCATAAATGTTTTTTTATAAAAATTTGCATTGACATAATCATGTGTATAAAAGTCTTCAGTTTAGATTATTATGTGTATGGAAATAATATTGTAATGTTTATTTGATATTTAGCTTGATATAAAACTCACACTGATGCACCATAGGGCTTGGATGCAGCATTTGGAGGAGTCTCTCAGATTTAATTTTAATAAAATACTTTCTAAACTCTTTGGGTTTGTTTTTGGACATTGGACACTGGATTATTTTTGGTCATTTAAAATTTTGATACAATAACTGCTATGCATGCATAATCAATGAATTTTTAAATATTTTAAATACTGTTTTAAAACTTAAATATGTTTTCACCCGATTATAAGTAATTTCAAATATAAAGTTTTCTAAAGTAAATTAAGTCTGCTGCAAATTGTTTACATATAGAATATTTGTAACATTTCTAAATTGATATTTACAATTTACCTTCTTAAAACGATTAAAAGTAATAGTTTGAATTATTAAGAGAATTTACTCAAATTAATCAATTTTTACTAAATGTTTTTCGATGATAATAAATTATTTTTGAAATAATTAAATTTTTCATAAGAACAATTTAAACATAACAACTTTAAATAGAAAAAAGCTTTTCTATAGAATTAATGTGGCTTCTGAAATTTGGCCATAACACCTAGGTCGGGTTTGGGGGGTTATAATGAGGGGCAATGTAACACCCTAAACCCGTCCTAGATGTTATGACCGAATCTGACGTGTCACATCAAAGTGTTTTTTGAAACCGTGTTTCCATTAAAAAACCCTTCTTACTATTTAAAGCTTGTGAAAAGTCTCAGTTTTTTGTTCGTGTAATTTTAAAAATGTGGTTCATTGAAAATTTAGTCACTTCTAAAGACGTCCTTAATTTCGTTGAAAATCTCTTTCAGTTGCAGAAGCCAATTTAAATTTAAGAAGCTTAAGACATATGTTTTTGAAAACAGTAATTGGTTTGAAAACTCGTCTATTCCTAGTCTAGCAGTTTAAGGTCAGAAATCAAAGCCCAAATAAAAGTTAAAACTACAAATGGCCTTATTACATAACTAAAAACCCAATATGAAATTTTAATGGATAAATTCAAAGGTAGAAAATCGGTAGTTGTATGGCCACCTGCAATTCCCTCGCCGTGCCAAATCATATAAGGCTGGGGATTACCTGCGCAGTTAAAAGAAAGGGTGAGTTTACGAAAACTAAGTGTGTAATCCCTTATCAGTCAAATAGTAAATAGCCTGCAGTAACAGTCTGGGCCTTAGCCCTATACAGTAACAGTGTGGGCCTAAGCCCAATTCAGTATCAGTACAGTGCAGTCATGTAACCCACCCCAATCCAACCAACACACCACCTGTACCAACCAACACACCACCCGTACCAACCAAGACACCAATATCACAGCGAAGTTGCTAACAGTAACGCAACAATGCTGCTAATAACAGTAAACGTGGCAAAGCCACCAGAGCAGTAACTACGTGGCAAAGCCACTAATACAGTACTTCTTCCAAATCAGAAACCCAACCCCATGCAGTATGTCGTGTCATAAATATCATGTGTATGCAGTATGTCATACTCAAAACCAGTCATATAAATGTTATACACATATCAATTAACCTATCACTAGGGGTACAATGGTCATTGCGTCGGTTAGGGGTAAAATAGTAATTTTACCCTTAAGGGTATTTTGATTATTTTGTCTATTTTGGGGTCTCGGTACAGGTAACGACCTCTCCGAAGGTTTATAGTTGCTTCAAGCGTCACAGATAGCCTAAATGGTCGTAACGGTCTAAATGAGCCTAAGGCCTATTACTCGGCCCATGTGGGCCTACACGCTCGTTTGGCCCATTTAGCCCAAAGTAAATTACGGCTATGTGACCTATATAGCCCAGTCCAATATTTATCACTTATTATGGATTTAATCTGTATTGGGCCCACAAGCCCATTGGGCCCACATGGCCCATTTTGGCCCAACGTGGCTTATACGACCCAAATCCACGGAAAAGCTCGTGGTGGCATTTACAGTCTACCGCTCATGATTTGTGGGCTCGATTTACCCCATGAGCGATTGCACGTTTGTGAGGCCTCAATTGTCGAAGTTTCGGTATTTCGACTTTTGCCGATTCATAGTCAGATAAGGGTGTGGATACACACCTTTTCATCTTTTGACAGTACAAAATGGTGTATGGTTACACACCTTTTCGTGGAAGCCTATGAAACACCCCTTGAGCACCAACCTACAAGCATCGAGATACTACGTTACTCTCTTCCCAAAGACAATACTCAACTTATACCAAAACTAACATATCACCATATATTACCTTGATCAAACGAGAAGAGGTTTCCCACTTGAATTGATACCCATGACTAGCAGCGATTTCCTCTTCTCTAAAACCCTATATTTCCAACACCATTAACGGACTATAGTATACATACAAGTGCTGAAGTAAGGGCACAGTCACTTACCGAGATTAAAAGAGAACTAATCAACCATGGCACTTCCAGAGCACAAGAGTGTAATATTCGACCTAACACCACTAGAATATTTGAGAAAGGAACAAGGGGAGTAGCATTCGGTCAGAGGAAGTAAAGAAGAAGAGAATAGGAATAAGTGAAAGATAAAGGAAAAGTGGAGGGATTCGGCCTAGATTGAGATAAGGGAGGAAGAAAGGAAATGATCAATCAAACTCAATGAATGAAACAGGAAAGGTTCGGCTATAGAGAGGCAAACTGATATCACTATGGGAAAAAAATAAATGAAAGGTTAGAGGAAAAGAGTAATGTGATTCGGCAAAAAGTAGAAGAAAAGAAATTAGAATAGGGATTACGATACTAAGAACTTACTCTAATCAAATCCTGAAACAGCACGAAAGGTAACTTGCAAAATCGGCACTAGGGAGAAAAGAAGCCAAAAACCCAGAATGACAGAGAGGAAATTTGACATCCAATCACTCACCAATTGCCAAAAATGCATACAAAAGGACCCCTAGCTGAATTTGCATACTCCAAATCCCCTAATCGGCTACAACTCTCTCAAATTTGAATTCCTTGACTTTCTCCTAAAATCTCTCCCCTTATCCCTCCTTTATTTACTCCTTGAATCACTCCTCATCACTCTCCACAACTCTTCCATTAGAATTTCACTGTAACACAACCACTAGCCAAAACCAACTGCAAAATAAATACCCTAATTGTGCTGCTCTAGCTCGAACCTCAGACCTTGAACACTATTCCATAGGCCACTAACATTAGACCGGCAAGCTCTTTTTGTGACATAAATTAGTCGTAATAAAATATAAGCCCTACATACCAATGTCCAGATTCACTTAAGAGTAAAAATTAAAATTTCTGCAAAAGCTAGGACTTGAATCCAAGCTTCTCAGACACTCCCTAACTCACCCGAATCATCTAACCACTCAATCAAACATGCAGTTTTGTTTGATAAAGAAAAATTACAAACCCCCTATTTTTGGGGCGTTACAGGCAAACCTCACAAAATATGAGTCTAGATGAATCCCTATCATGAACATGTTGGAAAAAGAAAGCCTTTGTGGAACACTCTTAAGAACCGCCTTTGTGGAGAATAAGAGGAAACATTAGCCTTGGTGGCAATCTCTGAAAGGATAGCCTTTGTGACAACCATATGAAAGGAATGCCTTTGTGAAAAACTTCGTAAGGAACGCCTTCGTGGCACGCTTTTAAGAATCACCTTGGTGGCGAATTGTGAATAAGTAGCTCATGTGGAAAATTTTGACATGAAAGCTTGTAAGAAGAACTCTCAAGGTACACTTCGGATGGGCTGCTCTAACAGCGTGTTCTAAAAAGGTTTTCAAAAAAATAATCATGAAGGACGTCCTTGTGGTGGGTTCTGTGCTAAGTTAATGGTGTGTTTTGTATTACCCTTAAATGCAAACAACGAAGTCAGAAGTATGAATTATGCTGATGGAAAATGTGGTAAGGTATGTCAAAGGCTAAAGCTCAATCGGAGATAGCAAATTGAAGAGATATGTCAAAGTAATGAGCTAGTATTGAAATGTATTATGAATAAAGGCATAACCTTGTATTTATTATTACCTGTGTATGTGCTTCATCCTGAATCACAATGAGGTGATTACTCAAAGGTTTAAAGAGTGTAAGTAAAGTATCACAAACCATGAAGAAAAGGGAATAGTCTCAAAGTAAGGTATGGTAATAGACGAGTATAAGAAAACATAATTTGAGGAAGTTTTCACTAGAGACAAAGTTAAAGGTTAGGAATGCCTGCTCTCTTACATAAAGCCGTAACTAAGTAAGGAAAGAAGACTCCCACTCTTTGGTGACTAGCACATCGCTTCATATTTTGGTATATCCACGTTCCAATGCATATTTGTTTTTTCTAGAAAATAACATAAATCAAAACTGCTCGAAAAGTATTTACATTAAAAACATTCAGAGCAGGAGCTATTCTAGTGCACAAGAATTGATCCACATTTTTGCTTCAGGAAACATTATTGCTTGATTAAAGGTGGTTGGAATATCAGTACCTGGGTGACATTTCCATTCACCCCTACCCTCTGTTAGGAAATTTATAATGTTATCCATATTTATATCTCGAAAGTATTCCAAGTCAGTTTTTTCTATAATTTTTTCATAAAATGGAGCATTATAAAATTCACAAATAACCCGACTGGTAACTCGTACATCTTTCTCTCGCACAGGTATTGTTTCCATATACGACCTTCGATTTTTCTAGACTCTTGGTCCCGTAAAGATGCATAAATTTCTTGAACTACAGGGACCACAATAGAGTCTTTTGGGATTAGAAAAAACATTCTCATATATGATATCTAACTAAAGGCCATATCTCTTGATAGAGAATCATCGATGGTTCAAATCTCCTCTTTTGGATAAATATTTTTCCTTGAATTTTTACAAAATATTTTTCAACGTTTGTATTTGGAAAATTAGAGGGGTTTGGAACCATCAAAGGTTCTGGTTCATTAGTTCTTCTAACCTTTCGTGGAGGCATTTTGGAATTGTAAAAATAGCAAGCAAAGTTTCCAATGGAATAGTAAAAATAGGAGTTAGGAACCCTTAACCTTAAATGGAAATTTGTCGAATTCCCTTGCGAAATCTTGTTTGTTTCATCTTCAAATCCTTGCACTGAGTGAGTCTATTCCAAAAATAAGAGCTGCAAAACAAAGATCTTGGGAACAAAAAGAGATTTGGAGGTTTTATTAAGTGTTTAAGGGATTTTTAAAGAATTAGAAGTAAAGAGGTTTTAAGTAATAATTAATAGTGTTTTAGAGTTTTAAAATAAATATTTTTGGGTTAAAACTGGGTATAATTAGGGATTAATTCATCGGGTTGTGGAAATGGGTTAGGTTAAACCTGTAGAAAATTGTAGTAATGTCGCGACACTAGGGTTCTGTGTCGCGACACCCCTGACATGTTGTCGTTGTTGCAACATCGGGGTTCGATGTCGCAACACACTCTGGAATTTTGGTTTTTTGGGTAAACTGGCTTTAGTGTCGTGATGCATAAAGTTTGTGTCGAGACATCTAGATGATTTTTCTCAATTTCATTGATTCTGGCCTTGGTGTTGCGACACGGGGTTACCGTGTTGTGACATTGGCTCTGTTTCTAGCAAATTTCCAATTTTCAGAGTGTCACAGTTCCTATACAACATAAATTTAATAAAAATTAAAGTCTAGACTAATAGTTAGTTAAATATACAATAATTTAGAAAGAGTTAAACATCAATCTAAATAATCAATATTTAGTTTTGGATTTATCTGACAACACTATTAATTCATATAAGGACGACTCATTGGTTTTTTCGTTTATCTGTTTCCATGAACCTGTTCTTTTGACATGCATTAGTTGTAGTAAGTACGTCCTGTGATTCAGGATTATTAGGATTGAAAATAGATAACTTATTATAATGCACCCCTAAGTCCCTTTTATTTTCCCCACTCTGTTGGTGGCCATATTTAAAAACTTTCGTTTCACCATTAATATTCATTGTTAATTCATTACTTTCTAGATTAATGGTAGAGCTTGAAGTGGCTAGAAAAGGTCTACGTAACAAGATTGGTATCTCTCAATCTTCTTCAAAGTTTAGAACTACAAAGTCTGTTAGTATGATAAAGCTGCACACTTTGACTAACACATCTTCTAATACTCCTTTCGGATGCACTGAAGATCTATCAGCCAAATACTATATTATTTAGGTGTTGTTTAGGTCCCCTAACCTGAGTTTTTCACATATTGATAGAGGCATTAAATTGATATTAGCTCCTAAATCGTGTAGGGCTCTATTGAAATGAATGTTCCCTATCTCTATGGGAATTGTAAAGCTTCTTGTGTCTTTCAAATTTTGGGGAACTTGTCTAGAAATAATAACACTACAAGAAGCCCTCATGTTAACTTGTTCTCCAACCTTAATTTTCCTACGCCTGGACATGATTTTCTTTAAAAATTTGGCATACTTTGGAACTTTTTCAATTAATTCAATCAAAGCCAGCTTGACATTTAATGTTTTGAACAAGTTTAGAAAACTTAAAAACTGATCTTCATCCCGTTTTTGCTTCTCTTCTAGCCTTGAAAGGAACGTTAACTTTGCAGCGATATAATCTTTAATCATCTCTTTCTCTGGTTCAACTGCTGGTGTAACTAATTTCTTTGACTCTGGTTCATCTTCATCTTCTAAGGGTTCTTCTTGAAGATCATCAGTATTCTCCTTATTCATCTCCTAAGTTGGGTTCTCTTGTAACACCCCAAACCCAACCTAGACGTTATGGCCAAATCTATGATGTCACATTGGTGTTAAAACACAAATTCTGTGAAAAATCTGTTCTACATAGAATCTTCGTTCAGTGTGAAAACTCATGTTGTTTTAGCAATATATTAATTATAATAGTTGGTTATTAAACTTTAAAACAGTGTTTGTTGCGGAAGCTTTCCAAATGTGTTGCGTAAACGTGGTGTTTTCAGAAAACATTTGATTATATTTTCTTGAAAATTCGAGTCCTATTACTAATAGGTAAGATAGAGTAAATAAATCCCCAAATTAAAATAAAACTTTAAGAGTCCTTATTACATAATGAAAACCCAAAAATAAAATCTTAATTATAATATATATAATAAAACAACTACGTCGAATGGCCACCACTGAGTCCTCCGACGCCTCGATCCATCTAAGCCTGAGGATTTCCTACACAGATAACAGATGGGTGAGTTTACAAAAACTCAGTATGTGAAACCCCATAATAGGAAACAGTCAGAGTAAACGCAACTTTCAGTTTCAGTTAGGGGTCTTAGCCCCTCTTTCAGTAGCAGTAGCAGTCTGGGCCTAAGCCCATTTCAGTAACAGTGGCAGTCTGGGCCTTAGCCCATTTCAGTACAGTATGCAAACAAAGAGTCCTACCTAATCCATCCATTACACACCACCTCCATACCAGCCCTACACACCATGTGGGGACAAAACTGACCCAACCAACCCTACACACCAAGTCGTATCGATTGCGGCACTAAAATAGTATTTGCAGCAGAGTTGCTAGTAATAGGCTTATAGCCATTCAGTACACTTCCTCCAAAATCATATATCCCACCCCAAGCAATGCAACATGATATAAATCTGCATACAGTAAAAATGGCCTGCTCAAACAGTCATACATCACATAAGGGTAAAACAATCATCTTACCAAAATAAGGGCCTAGGTATACTTACCAGCCCAACAGTAGGTCTATAGTCGCATTGGGCGACCTGTGCAACCATAACAGTCAATCAGTGATAATGGGCCTACAACCCATATTGTGGGCCCACAGGCCTGAGTGGCCCAAATAGCCCAGAAATGGCCTTGGCCATGTAAACTATACAACCTGACCCAATATTCTCCACACTTTCGTGTGGTTTACCCGCGGGGCCACATAGCCCGTTTCAGCCCAACATGGGCCAAAGCGGCCTAAACTCACGAGATCGCTCGTGGTGGCGTCTACGATTGATTGCTCACACTTATGTGTTTGGACCACCACACGAGCGAGCGCGCGCTCATGTGGTGTCCAAAAACCTATTTTTTGGCTTTTGTCGAATAGTCGATATTGCAATGTGATTACATACCTGTTCACGAAAACGTATGAAGAATCCACGAGTTTTCTAACCTACATTCATTCCGACACACAGTCAGACTTTAATCAACAAGATTAAACACCCACTTCCTAGCACTTATTCAAAATTATATTGATACTTGCCTTGTTTATTCGAAGGTTGATCACAAACACCTTGCTGACTATCTGCAAGATAAGTGGATCCATTACACATGAGTACTTATACACATAGATTGAATCACGTATACCACCCTATAGAAAACGTAAACCCCAAAGATAAAGGAAAGGATTATTCGGCCACTACCAAGAATCCAAGTAAAAATACCCCGGTTAGTACCCTGATATCAAATAGCGTTACCTTAGATCAAGAGAAGAGGAAGGTTCCGATCTTTTCTATGGCACTAGAGACTCCTCCATTGCACGAGAAGTACTAAAACCTGAAGGACACCCAACCCAGAGAGAAAGATGAGAATCAATTTTTATAGAAAAGAAGAGAAAAGCTGAAAAAACAGAGACTTACCAATCAACATTCGGCCAAAACCCTAATGCAAGAAGGGAGGAAATTAAGAAAGAGCAGGGAAGAGAAAAGAAGAGAAAAGAAGACAAGATATTCGGTCTAATGGCTACAACCGATTGTAGGAGGGAGAAGGAGGAATCAAAATAAAAAATGTAGCAAGAGCAGTCAGTCAAGAAAAGGGCCAATTTAGAAAAAGAAGGAAAAATGAATCAGTTAGCCAGAAGAAAATGATCAAAAAGAGGCACAAAAATGCACAACTCAGAGGAGAGAAAGACCCAAATGGTCACAAGCAACATTCAAAAGAATGAAATGAACAAAAATGAAGAGCACAACTCAAACACACTTTTGACACTAAGGTAAGAGTCTTATGACTGAATTGGTACAAGGGAGTTTCCCACATTTGGCACACTACTACCCCATGCCTTGATCCCCTTATCAAAACTCTCCCCACATCTCTCCACAAATCCCTCCACCGATTCCTCCTCTATCCACATCCCAACTTTCCTCCTTAAATCACGCCACACACTCCTATTTCCTTCAAAAACACCAATCGCCCAAGCTCCAGAGTTCTAGTGATATACACCCACCTACATGACACAACAGCAAAAAGACATCCCTTGTGCACTGTAGGACTCGAACTTAAGTCCCTTAGCATTAGTAACACGCCACTTGCGACTAGTCCAGCAGGCTTTTCATGACATACAAGACTGACAATAATTTAAGAGTCTACTAGCTGAAGACAAGGGTTTATTCAAGTAGAACCAAAATTTTGCTCAAGCCAAGGCTTGAATTCATGACTTCGCAGACACTCCAAAGCACTAAACCACTAAGTCAGACATACATCCACGTCACAACACATAAAAATAATTTTAACGGGGTGTTAAGGATTTGGGTGTTACAATTCTAAACTCCTTAAAAAAAATTTTGGCCTCAAAATTTACCTGGTCAGAATAGGTGAGGGTATTGTTGTCGCATCACCTCCTCGAATTCCCATGTAGCCTCCTCAGAACTGTTGTTCCGCCAAAGAACTTTCACTAATGGGATTGATTTCCTTCTGAAGACTTTTACCTCTCGATCCAAGTTCTGGACTGGTTCGTTCTCGAAAGTCAGATCTGGTCTAACTTCAGTTTCCTCAACCGATACCACATGCGAAGGATCAGAGCTGTAGCGTCTTAACATCGAGACGTGGAACACATCATGAATTCACTCTAATTCTAGAGGTAGCTTTAACTGGGAGGCAACTAGTCCTACTTGTCTCAATATGTGGTAAGGCTCAATAAACCTTGGGCTGAACTTGCCCTTACACCCAAATATCAATACCTTCTTCCATGGCGAGACCTTCAAAAAGACAAAATCCCCCGCTGAATATTTAATTTCCTTACGCTTCAAATCCGCATATGACTTCTGTCTATTTGATGCTGCCTTCAGTTGATCCAGAATTAATCTAACCTTATCCTCGGTATCAGATACTAGCTCAGAACCCAGAGCACGCTGCTCACCCAACTCAGTCCAACATGACGGAGAGCGACATCTACGACCATATAGCACTTCATAAGGTGCCATCTGTATGCTAGACTGGTAGCTATTATTATAGGCGAACTCTGCTACCGGAAAATAATCCTCCCAACTACCTAGGAAGTGAATCACATAAATTCGTAATATGTCCTCTAGTATCTGAATCACCCTCTCTGACTAACCATCTGTTTGAGGATGGAACGCAGTACTGAAGACTAATTGTGTACCTAGAGCTTCATGTAACTTCATCCAGAACTGAGACGTGAAGCGAGGATCTCTATAAGATATTATGGAAATTGGTACCCCATGCAGTCTCACTATCTCGGATACATACAGCTTAGCTAGTTTTGTAACGAATAATCTACGCAAACTTGTATGAAATGGGCAGTTTTGGTCAATCGATCCACGATGACCCACATTGAATCTTTCTTAGAAGGCGATAGGGGTAGCCCACTCACAAAGTCCATAGTTACTCTTTCCCACTTCCACTGCAGAATCTTAACTAGCTGAAGCAACCCAGAAGGCAATTGATGTTCCGCTTTAACTTGTTGGCAAGTCTGGCATTTCCCCACAAAGTTGATAATCACACGCTTAAGACCCGACCACCAATATACCTCACGAAGATCTCGTACATCTTATTTCTACTTGGGTGCATAGCATAGGGGCTACTATGTGCCTCTCGCAGTAAGGTCTGTCTTAAATCAGTATCCTTGGGTACATAAATTTTGCCTCGGAAACAGAGTACCCCTTCACTATTCAACCCAAAATCCACAGTATTAGCACTCTCGATCTGGCGGAACCAAAGACCTAATGACTCATCTTCCAACTATTTACTCTTAATCTATTCAATCCACACGGTTTAACTTGGAGCTCAGCCAACAAACTACCATCATCAAATAAGCTAAGATGGGCAAACACTGCTCTCAGATCAGTCATAGCCCTACAGCTCAGTGTGCCGGCCACCATATTGGCCTTACCAGGGTGGTATTCAATTGAACAGTCATAATCCTTAAGCAGCTTAATCCATCTACGCTACCTAAGATTTAACTCCTTCTGAGTGAGGAGATACTTGAGGCTCTTTTGATCCGTATAAATGATACACTTCTCACCGTACAAGTAATTGCTCCAAATTTTCAATGCGAATACCACTATGGCCAACTCCAAGTCATGTGTTGGGTAATTCATCTTATGAGTCTTAAGTTGACGAGACGCATAAGCTATCACCGTACCCTCTTGCATCAACACACAACCCAAACCAACGTGTGATGCATCAGTGTAGACAATAAATTCCTTCCTAGACTCAGGTTGAATCAAGATAGGGGACTCAGTCAAAACTTTATAAAGCTTCTGAAAACTCTCTTACTGCGCATCAGTCCAGTTAAGGGGCACGTCCTTACGTAGCAGCTTAGTTAAGGGCACGGCAATCAATGAGAACCCTTCTTCAAATCTTCTGTAGTACCCAGCCAGTCCCAGAAAACTACGAAGTTTTGACACAGTATTAGGTTGCTTCCAATCTAAAACAGCCTTAATTTTCTAAGGATCAACACTAATCCTCGGCAGATACCACATGACCAAGAAATGTTACCTCACGTAACCAGAATTCACACTTGCTAAACTTGGCGTACAATTGTGTTTCCCTCAAGACTTGCAGACCTACCCAGAGATGCTCATCATGTACATCATCAGTCCTTGAATACACCAGTATGTCGTCGATAAATACTACAACAAACCTGTCCAGATAGGGTTGAAACATTCTATTCATCAGATCTATCAAAGCTGCCAGTTCATTTGTCAGTCCAAAAGGCATTACCAGGAACTCGTAATGACCATAACGAGTCCTAAACACTGTCTTGTGCACATCGACCTTTTTAACTCTCAGTTGGTGATACCCCAATCGGAGATCTATTTTAGAGAAAACCGACACTCCTTGCAGTTGGTCGAACAGATCATCAATCCTTGGCAGAGGGTATTTGTTCTTAAAGATCAATTTATTCAGTTGTCTATAGTCGATGCACATACACATGGATCCATCCTTCTTTTTCACAAACAAGACTGGTGCTCCTCACAGAGATACACTAGGCCAGATAAACCCACAATCGAATAATTCTTAAATCTGGGCCTAAAGCTCCACAAGCTCCTTCGGTGCCATTCTGTATGGGGTAATGGACACCAGAGCTATACTAGGAAGGAGCTCAATCCTAAATTCCACCTTACCTTTTGGAGGTAACCCCATTAACTCTTTAGGAAAAGATGTCCGAAAAATCCTTAACAGTCTTGATATCCTTTACCAATGAGTCCCCAACATTTAAAACACTGACGTAGGCCAAGAGCGCCTCACAACCTTTGCGAACCAATTTCTCGGCCCTTAGTGCAGAAATTACATTACTCAAATAGTTCCGTCATTCCCCAATTACCATTACTTCCTGATAAACCATAATTTATACATGTTTTTATCCCATGCTCAGCACATTTATGGATGGTTTCTCCTTATATTTGGTAAATTCGATGCTCCTAATCCTTTAATTTCATGTTTTATACTTAGGTGAGAATAGGAGAGTAAAAAGAGCAAGAAACGGGCCGAAAACAGAGAAAATAGACCTACATGGGAAATCAACACGGCCTGGACTTCCTCACACGGGTGTGTCACACGACTGTGTCCCTTTGGCAGGATCAAAGCATGACTTACACGGGTAGACTACACTCCTGTACCTATTCAATAGCCTTGACCACGGGATGGAGTAATTGCACACGGGCGTGTCCCTGTCGAGTCGAAGTATAACCCTATTCGAAAAAGGCCAATTTTGAGGGCTCTTAGGCATTCTAAAGCCTATTTAAACACCTGAGGAGGCACTTAGGAAGGGGACGTGGAGTAGGAAGCAGGGAATTACTCAAGGAAAGTCGATTGATCCATCTCAGAAGCCGGATTCATCATCAAGACTGAAGATCTCCCTTCAAGTTCCTTCAGGAGTTTTGGGTTTTCTTATGTTTTGTTATCTTTATGCTTTTGAGATGTTTTCTTTCATAAGTATGAACTAAACCCCCTAAATACCTAAGGGGAATGAAACCTAAGACGGATCTTGTTATTATTATCTGAATTGTATGATAAATATTTGACTTGTTCTTAATTATGTGTTCTTAATTCTTGTTTTAATATTCCAGGATATTGATTCAAGTTAATGCTCTCATTCAGAGGAGGAACAGACCCTGTCTAAGAGTAAATTTGTCATAATTAAGCGGAGTTGATTACACGCCTAGAGATAGGGTGATAAGATTTTACTGGATTAGGGTGAAACCTAATAAGAGGATCCATAGATCAGTTAATGCAACACTAGGGCGTTAATTAGAAAGAGATTTCAATTAATCAACCTAGGGTTAGACGTTATTAGTCTCGAGAGAGATAATAATATAACTTAGGGATTTCTACGGATCAAGTCAAATAAATAAATCGTCTGATTCAGAGTCAAATTACAAGTGAAGTCTAGGTGGATTTTTCCTTAGGTATTGTCTTAATCAATCGAATTTTCTAAAAAGTATTTTTCCAAATTTTCTTTCTGTGCATTCTTAGTTTAGTAATTAGTTTAGATAACCAAACCTCTTAATTTTTAGGCTAGATAATAAAAAGAAGATAATTACTAGCACTCTTAGTTCCTTTGGGTTCGACAATCTAGTCTTGCTAAAGCTATACTACTGTTCGATAGGTACACTTGCCTTCATCGTGATAATAGTTAGTTTCAAGAACGCTTAATTATAAATATTTAAAACATGTCATGAATATCACGTATCAAGTTTTTGGCGCCGTTGTCGGGGAACGAGGATATTAGGAACACTCGATTTTTATTACTTTAGCCATTCTACTTTATTTGCAATTTAAATTTTTATTTTCTTTTCTAATTTTTCTTTTCTTCGTTCCTGGCGGGTTTTTATAGTGTATGACTAGAAAAAACCCGTCGGGACCATTACTATTTGATAGTGAGATCAATCGCACAGTTCGTAGAAACCAAAGAGAAATAAGGCGAAGCTTACGATACACAGAGGAAGATCAAGAGGACGATACTTCAACCACAACCGAGGAGATGGCTGAAAACCAAGAAAATCCACTACCTCTTGCGGTTGCTGTTAATTAGAATCCTGCTCCGTGCACTATGTATGATTATGCTAAACCTTCTTTAACAGGAACTAAATCAAGCATTAGACCTACTGTAGCTGCAAATACTTTTGAACTGAAACCTAACACAATTCAAATGATAAAGAAATTTGTTCAGTTTGATGGTTTGCAGGACGAAGATCCTAACGCTCACTTGGCAAACTTTTTGGAACTATGTGATACATTTAAAATTTATGGTATTTCTGATGATGCCATTCGCCTTCAGTTATTCCTTTTTCATTGAGAAGCAAAGCTAAATAGTGGTTGAATTTGTTACCACGAGGGTCAATCACTACTTGGGAACAAATGACCAAAAAGTTTTTATTAAAATATTTTTCGCCGGCTAAAACGGCTAAATTACGTAATTATATCTCTTATTTTGTGCATATGGATTTAGAAACACTCTATGATGCATGGGAGAGATACAAGGACCTCTTGAGAAGATACCCTCACCATGGATTACCACTCTAGCTACAGGTTCAAACATTTTATAATGGCCTGAATCCTTTGACTCGACAAATGGTTAACGCAGCCGCTGGTGGGACTATCAATAATAAAACACCTGAAGATGCTTATGAATTTATAGAAAAGATGTCACTGAATAATTATCAGTGGCAAGTCATGAGGATAAAGCCAACAAAAGCAGCCAACATTTATAACATTGATTCAGTCACCATGCTCTCTAATCAGGTCGAACTATTGAATAAGAAAATTGACAATTTTCTTAGTTCTTCACAGGTTCACTTAGTAATGCAGTGCAAAGCAAGTGGAGGTGGATCGAGCAATCCAGATTACCCACCTTATGGCCACAACATGGAGAACGAGCAGTTAAATTACATGGGTAATAATCCTCTATCTCAAAATAATCATTATATAGTAATACTTACAATGCAGGTTGGAGGAACCACCCAAATTTCTCATGGGGAGGCTAAGGAAATCAGCTACCACCACCACCTCTAAGCTTCCAACAACCATCCTATCAACAAGAGAAAAAGCTGAACCTTCAGGAGACGCTAACGAAATTCAACTTGGTGTCAGAAACTTGTTTTCAGAATACCGAGACAGCACTTAAAAATCAACAAGCGTTGATCGAAGGGCTCGAAACTCAGATAGGTCAGCTCGCTAAATTGATATCTGAACGACCACAAGGTAGACTAACAAGTAACACTGAATCTAACCTAAGGAAGCAAATCAATGCAATTACCATTCAAGATGAGGAAGGGTTAGTTGCACCTGAACCAGAATAAAGGTAAGAAACTGTGGTAAGTAAAGGTAAGGGTGAGGTGGACCACAATGACCAGAAACAGGTAAGTAAAGAGTACAAACCTCGTGTTCCATACCCAAACGTGACAAGGAAAGACCGCACAGAAGAAAAATTCGATAAATTTCTTAAATTATTAAAAAAAGTTACATATTAACTTACCATTTATTGAAGCTCTTTCATAGATGCCAAATGCAGTCAAATTCTTAAAGGAGCTTTTAAAAAATAAGCGGAAGTTGGTTGAGGCATCGCATGTGGAACTAAATGCTGTTTGCTCAGCCATACTACAGAATAAGCTGGCCAACAAATTAAAAGATCCAGGGAGTTTTACGATTCCCTGTTTAATTGGTAGCCTAGACGTAAATAATGCTTTGGCTGATTTAGGGGCTAGTATCAATGTCATGCCTTACAAAATGTTTAAACAACTAGGTCTTGGGAAACCCAAACAAACTAGGATGAGTATTCAATTAGCCGATAAAACAATCCGATTTCCTAGGGGGATTATTAAAGATGTACTCGTTAAAATTGACAAATTTATATTCCCAGTTGATTTCATTGTTCTAGACATAAAAGTGGATATTAATGTTCCTTTAATTTTAGGGTGGCCCTTTTTAGCAACCGTTAGAACAATAATTGATGTTGGCACAAGTGAACTCACACTTCGTATGGGAGATGAAACAATCACCCTTCAAGTTCATAATTCGAGTAACACATCGAAAATTGAAGGTGGTTGTATAAATCATTCTACTAAAATTGACCATGTGGTGCAACCTACTTTGCAGGAAATAAGTTTGAAGAACCTACACTAGCCATGTTCAAGCAACAACAAAGGACCTATCTATGAAGAACGAAGGCTACAAACCGAGGAACTAGATGAATGGCGGACACAGAAATCAAGAACACCTGATAAACATAAACCGAGCCAGGACGAGCTCAATACATTACCAAATCAACTTAAGGTTGGAGACAAAGTACTACTAGATGCAGTAGGTCCTCGCATTACCACTTCTGAACCTAATGAAGAAATTCCTCTTACGGTACTCATTATTTTCCTATATGGTACAGTCGAGGTAAATCACCCCAAATTCAAAACTTCTAAGGTAAAAAATACTCGTCTTAAACCTTATATTGATAAAGTTGATAGCAGGGATGAGGTGTGTAAACTCCTCGAGCCACCATGATCACACACCAGAGAGGTAAGTCAAGCTTAGACTACAAATAAGAGCTTCTCGGGAGGCAACCTGAGCACTAAAAGTAATGATTTATTTAAATTCTAGTTTTTCACATATAACCTACTAACTGAGTCTTGAAATACATGGTTTTCCCATCCACACGGCCAGGCACACGGGCGTGCCTTATGTCGTGCACATACCACAGGAGCAGACACGACCGTGTGATACGGCCGTGTGAAGATAGGACACAAATTTTTTCCTCAACACTGGATGCGATAAGTAGCCACGGCCGTGTGATAAGGCCATGGGTGAAACTGCCAAACCAACATGGGCGTACAACACGCCCATGTTTTGAAACTGTGGGCGAACCTATCAATTTAGTACGGGTGTGTTGGTTGACACTGTCAAACTAATATGGGCGTGGGCTATCATACATAGGCGTGAGAGATGCGACCAAAGCCAGACACGGTAGTGCGACACGGCCGTGTGCACCCACACGCCTAAGGAACACAGACATGGGACGAATGCCAGACGCGCCTAAATTTAAAAATCGTGAAACACATGGGAAAAAATTAGGGCACACGGGCCTGCCCCACTGCCGTGTGCCCCAAAATCTATATAAACCCCTCACTATTCATCATCTCCCTCCCAAAAATCCCTAACCCTAGCCCCTGCAACTCCACACGCCCTACCTGCCACGCCCGTGTGCTGCCTACAATACTGTTTTCGATAACCCAAACTTCTCCCTTTTGCATTTGTTTACTCTTTTCTCTCTATTTTCTTTAAATATTTTGCCTATTTCCTGTTTCCTCTGATCCATTTGACTATTTTAAGTGAACATTCATAGTAGAATAATAGAAATACTCATGCTTATTATTAAAGAATTTTTCCATTTTTCATATTACATTCATCCATCTTTCTCGTTTCCATGGATTTTATGCTTACCCACATGCACTCATGCATTAGATATTCTCGTAGCATTATTCTCATAGTCTTATTTTAATAACTTAATATATTTGCTTTAGTTGCTTTTGTTTAGTTTGCTTCATCTTGTACGTGAGTCTCATGAAATATTCCTATTTTGCTTTGTTTTTCCATGCTATTCTTCAGTCATATTGGTTGAACTTCGACTTTTCAATGCATATATACAATGCCATTCTCACTTGGTAAGAAAACCACTATCCCCCCTTGAAGAAGAGGGAAGGAGCAGTGTTATCCTCGGGTCCTATCACTGAGATCCATCACTCTTTCCTCGAGTTCCCCTTGGGACCCCGAGAGGAGCTATTTCAAACATTACGGGCCCGACCCCTAGGTGTGGGCCGTTGCATTGACTGGGATGCACTTAAATAGATTCAATTGGCTGACGTAGTCCGAGCCCTCTAATGACTGACCCGTAGGGGCTCTTCTTTGAGATCGTCGAGTCGACGTATCTTGAGTTCACATTGGAACTCTGCTCGACGTTCCATCTTCAGACCGTCATGACCAACTTCGACGATCCTGGAATGGTCCAGTTCCACCTTAGTGGTCTAGTGCGCCAGTTGAGCGTACCTGAGTTCAAGATTGCACTAGGGCTGTCCATGGAGGAGTTCATGGATGACAATGAACTCGACACCCTCCACTGCCACATCCACTACTCTCCCTCAAAGTGCTGGAGGGGCCTCGGCCACCTACGATCCTAGCCGTTCTAAGGCATTGGCTCTCCCTCCATCCTTGAGGTACCTACAAGCCATCTTGGCTCACACTCTGACGAGACGACAAGAGAGCACCAGCGTCGTCACCACCCACGACGCCTATTTCTTATGGAGTATGGCGAACTGGCACGTCCTCGATCTCGCCTACTTCATTGCCCTCTCCATCCGCCGTCAGACGGAGCGACATCGGAGGGGGGGTCATATCTATCGGGCCCTATGTGACTCGATTGGCACAACACTTCGGGCTCCTCAACACAGTGGCACAATCATCCTCCCTCACTCTCATCAGCCTGATGTCTCCATAGGGCATCTCAAGCATGCTAAACATGAGGATGATCAAGAAACGACGTGGCACCTACCCTCCTCAGTACCGCCTCGTCCAGTCCACCGAGGAGGAGGACCCAAAGGACATTACTGATGATGTCCCTCCATGTCATGAAGACCCACCGTCTCAGCCACTACCCATCCATCGTCTAGTTCATGCGGCGGTTTCATACTCTAACATATCTGAGCGCCTTACTCGATTTGAGCAGCAGTGTTTTTAGCGTTTTGATCACATTGATGCTACACTTCATTAGATTTGTCAGCACCTTCACATCTCATCGCCACCACCACTTCGCGAACCATCTGACGATGATGATGTTTAAAAACTTTTTATTTATTATTTTTATTTTCACTATTATCTTTATCTATCTTATTTAAGTACTTTTTATTTCATTTTCCTTTATTATTATTATTTCAATTTTAGTTTTTATAATTTTTATTGAATAATTTATAGTTTTGGCTATTTCATTACGAGTAATTATGCTTCCTTATATTTCCTAAAAAGTTTCTGATTCTATCACAATATAAAGAGCTCCAAAGCTCATCATCGCATAGGAACTACAAACTCCACTGGCAAAGGTTCTCCACGACTGCCATGTCCTGCTCGACCACGACCATAGCTACCACCAGATATAATATTCTCTTGGCGTAGGACTTATGGACTAATGAACCTCTACCACCACCGGAGTATCCTTCTCCATTATAACCATTGCCTTGGCTGATTATTCTCCATAACTCCAAATCAAGGAGTTCATTCATCATTCAGGAAGTTTCACTTCTCTCCCTATCTTATGATTATTTATCTACATTTTTCAATATATCTATCTTTGTACATTGAGGGCAATGTACACCTTAAGTGTGGGGGGGTCTTTCATATCATCATTAGAAATCCCTGAATTTTGTCTTATTCTTACATGAATCACTCATATCACTATTAGAATGAATTTTAATTAATTTATTATTTTTATTGATATGTCTTGAATTAAAACACATATGCATTTATGCATTTATTGTTTAAACTTTAAGACATTAGGGAATCAAGCATGATAAGTTGATTTTTGAAGAATTATAAACCTTTAGATTGTTTCCCTAATTTTAGGTATTATCGTGAGTTGAAATTCACAAGTTTAAACATCAAAAAGCCATATTTTTTGTGAGATCTTGAGCCTTTAAAGTATATTTTATTTCTTTCATGCTCACTTTTATTATGAATGCATCAGTATTGATTTGTTATTTTAGAACTTGCTTGATTATGCATGTCAAGACCACACCATTTGATTTGATATGTCAAGATGATAAAGGCACTTAGGTTTAACCTATTCACTCTACAAAAGCTTACCTTCATAATTGACCCTTAGTGAACCCCTTTGAGTTTAACAAGCCATTAATTGATTTACCCTCAATATTAACCCATAACCCATTATTGTTGAAATCCACTAATTTGATCCCTATTTTTGTCGAGATTTGATTTGAACTAATTACTTAGCTATGTTTTGCTCTTCTATGTATTTTACTTGTTCTAAAAAAAAGAAAAATACTTAAACACATATTAGTAGTAATTTGTCATTTTTGAGCTTGAATGTTAATTTCATATTCTGGGAAGAAGCTCACTTGTATTCAACTAATAACTGGCTATTTTTCTAGCTAGGTAATTTTTCAATTCAATTTGGATTCTAACCTTTTCTTTTAGCTTGTGACCACACCCCCTACCCAAAGCCACATTACAACCCTCTAAAAGACCTTTTTGATTGATGTATCAACTCAATTTATAGTGGTGGGGATTTGATTTTCAAGCAAGCCTATGGCAAGAGCTTTTCATATTGACTAATGAGTGCTTTAATTGACGTCCTTAAACACCTTGAGTGATTTGAGTGAATCTTTAGTGAGGATGTTAAACTCTGTGATATTTTGATCAAAGGTAATCACTTAGATAAGGGGATACACCTAGGTTTTCGTGATAAAATAATCAACTTGGAATGTTTGAAACTTTGATGTACTTTTAGTTGAATTTTCAATGTATGAATACTTATGGATTATTTTGAGATATTATTGATAGGGATTATAAATTGACAAGAATTTATTTTGATTGTGAGTTGAGGATTTTGCTTGAGGACAAGCAAACGCTTAAGTGTTGGGGTATTTGATAAACCGTAATTTTTACATGTTTTTATTCCATGCTCAACACATTTATGGATGATTTCTCCTTAGGTTTGGTAAATTTGATGCTCTTAATCTTTTAATTTCATGTTTTATACTTAGGTGAGCATAGGAGAGTAAAGAGAGCGAGAAATGGGCCAAAAATGGAGAAAATAGACCCACATGGGAAATCAACACGGCCTGGACTTCCTCACACAGGCGTGTCACACGGTCGTGTCCCTTTGGCAAGATCGAAGCACAACTTACACGGGTAGACTACACACCCGTGCCTATTCAACAGCCTTGACCACGGGCTGGAGTAATCGCACACGGGCGTGTCCCTGTCGAGCCCAAATATAACCCTACTTGGAAAAGGCCAATTTTGAGGGCTCTTAGGTATTCTAAAGCCTATTTAAACACCTAAGGAGGCACTTAGGAAGGGGACACAGAGTAGGAAGCAAGGAATTACTCAAGTAAAGCCGATTGATCCATCTTAGAAGTCGGATTCATCATTAAGACTAAAGATCTCCTTTCAAGTTCCGTCAAGAGTTTTGGGTTTTCTTATGTTTTGTTATCTTTATGCTTTTGAGATGTTTTCTTTCATAAGTATGAACTAAACCCCCTAAATACCTAAGGGGAATGAAACCTAAGAGGGATCTTGTTATTATTATCTAAATTGTATGATAAATATTTGACTTGTTCTTAATTATGTGTTCTTAATTCTTGTTTTAATATTCCAGGATATTGATTCAAGTTAATGCTCTCATTCAGAGGAGGAATAGACCCTGTCTAAGAGTAAATTTGTCATAATTAAGCAGAGTTGATTGCACACCTAGAGATAAGGTGATAAGATTTTACCAGATTAGGGTGAAACCTAATAAGGGGATCCATAGATCGAGTTAATGCAACACTAGGGCATTAATTAGAAAGAGATTTCAATTAATCAACCTAAGGTTAGACGTTATTAGTCTCGAGAGAGATAATAATATAACTTAGGGATTTCTATGGATCAAGTCAAATGAATAAATCGTCTGATCTAGAGTCAAATAACAAGTGAAGTCTAGTTGGATTTTTCCTTAGGTATTGTCTTAATCAATCGAATTTTCTAAAAAGTATTTTCCCAAATTTTCTTTCTGTGCATTCTTCGTTTAGTAATTAGTTTAGATAACCAAATCCCTTAATTTTTAGGCTAGATAATAAAAAGAAGGTAATTACTAGTACTCTTGGTTCCTTTGGGTTTGACAATCTGGCCATGCTAAAGCTATACTACTGTTCGATAGGTACACTTGCCTTCATTGTGATAATAGTTAGTTTCAAAAACGCTTAATTATAAATATTTAAAACCTGTCGCGAATATCACGTATCACTTCCTCATCCTCTTCAGTTCTCAGAATAACCCGTTTAGTGGCACAATCCAAGCTTACCCGATGTTTAACTAAACAATCCATGCCCAATTTTAGGTCGAATTCTCCAAAAGGCTACTCTATAAGATTGACTAGAAAAACCACTCCTTGTATTTCCAAGGGAACATCTCTAAACATCTTATTTATCTGAACGGATTGCCCAGTGGACTTAGAACAGTAATCTCACCCATAGTGTTTTCAACCATAATACCCAATATCTCAAACATAGAGTATGCTATGTATGGATGTGTAGACCCAACATCAATCAATGTAGAATAAGGTACACTATGAATAAAGAACATACCCGTAATGACATTTGGAGCATATCTTTCCTCTCAGTGATGTGTAACATAAACTAGTGCCAGCTGCCTTGCCTCAGTATGACCAGCACCTCTGCCCGGTACTCCACGACTATGACCCATACCATTTCCACCCCTGGTCTGACCACGACCCCGCGGTGGCTGCTGACCACCCAATTGAGCATTATAGAAACCAGTAGTTTGCACTTGCTTAAGCCTCCGTGGACAATCCTTGACAGGTGCTCCAATGATCCGCATCTCAGACATGCACCCGTCTTTTTCCAACATTCGCCCTGGTGGTGTTTTCCACAATTAGCTCAAAACTGAAGTCCAAAAGTAGCAGCAACATGGGTCTTAACTCTAATTGGACCATCAGTTTTGGGATTTTTCTTAAACCTTTGAAAAGAATTTGAGGGCTCAGCATCCCTCTTATCTTTGTCTTTTTTCTCAGTACTGGCGCTCAGCGCGTGTCACATCCTCAGCGATTTTTTCCTTGTCAACCAGTGCTGCAAAATCCTGCTCCCTATAAAGAGCTATCAAAACCCTTAGACCATCTCTGAGGCCATCCTCAAACCAAACACACCTCTCGTATTCTGTTGCCACCATCCTACGAGCATAGCGGCTCAATTGTAAAAATTCAGCCTCATATTCAACCACTGTCCTATCTCCCTGAGTTAAATTCAGAAATTCCCTCCTACGGGCATCCACATAGCTAGCACCCATATACTTAGCCTAAAAAGTAGTCTTGAAAAACTCCCAGGTCAATCGATCAGCTTGAATGCCCTCTTTGACGGTAAGCCACCACTGGTAAGCCTCGTCTCTCAGTAGAGAGACTGCACCTTTTAGCTTCTAATCAGGGGTGCAGTCAAGGTCATCCATGATCCTTTCTGTGGCCTCCATCCAATATTCAGCCACATTAGGGGCAACTCCAGCAATACCCCTGAAAATCTCTTCCCCATTAGACCTGAGTCGTTCAGTAACCAACCCACTGCCTACAGTGCCAGTACTAGGCCTAACGACCCTTTCCAGAATCCTCAACATTGCTTGAGACAGTGCGTCGTCCCCAACTGCTTGATTTTGAGACTTTTCTCAACCATAGGTGAAGCTGGTGCCTCTCTAACTTCCTCATTAGGCTGGTGTCCAGAAGATGAAGACCTAGCTCGAGCACGTCCACGGCTTCTGTCGCGGCCTCTACCACGACTACCTCTAGTGCTTTTTATACAATCGCGCTTTTATCTGTATTAAAAGTTTTATGCCAGTCAGTTTATTGTTCCAGTTGTTTATTACAGATTTCTTATGAACAATATTATCTCAGAGTTTTGTTTTCGTAGTACGCAATCTTACTATGGTTCGTAGTTTACTCTAACTAAAGAGTTTTAGTACAGTTTTACTACCTAATGTAGTTCGAGTAATAACATCTTTTAGAAGAAACAATTAGAGGACTTACAGGATCAACGTGGAGACTCGGTGTACCACTCATTCAGTAAAACATACATCTAAATAATCACTTTTTCCAGTTTAAAACAATGTTGTTGAAATTTCTACGTTTTTGAAAAACCCAAATCTACAATTGAGTTTTGCAACTTGGCTCTGATACCACTAAAAATAATACCCCAAACCTGGCCTAGACGTTATGGCTGAATTTGTGATGTCACATTGGAGTGTTAAAACACAAATTTTGTGAAAAATCTGTTCTACATAGAATCTTCGTTCAGTGTGAAAACTCATGTTGTTTTAGCAATATATTAATTATAATAGTTGGTTATTAAACTTTAAAACAGTGTTTGTTGCGGAAGTTTTTGAAATGTGTTGCGTAAACGTGGTGTTTTCAGAAAAAAAACATTTGTTTATATTTTCTTAAAAATCTGAGTCCTATTACTAACAGGTAAAATAGAGTAAATAAATCCCCAACTTAAAATAAAACTTTAAGAGGCCTTATTACATAATGAAAACCCAAAAATAAAATCTTAATTATAATATATATAATAAAACAACTATGTCGAGTGGCCACCACTCAGTCCTCCGACCCCTCAATCTGTCTAAGCCTGAGGATTTCCTGCATAGATAACAGATGGGTGAGTTTACGAAAACTCAGTGTCTGAAATCCCATAATAGCAAACAGTGAGAGTAAACACAACTTTTAGTTTCAGTTAAGGGTCTTAGCCCCTCTTTCAGTAGCAGTAGCAGTCTGGGCCTGAGCCCATTTCAGTAACAGTGGCAGCCTGGGCCTTAGCCCATTTCAGTACATTATGCAAACAAAGAGTCATACCCAATCCATCCGCCACACACTACTTCCGTACCAGCCCTACACACTATGTGGGGACAAAATTGACCTACCCAACCCTACACACCAAGTCGTACTGGTTGCGACACTAAAACAGTATTGACAGTAGAGCTGGCAGTAATAGGCTTATAGCTTTTCAGTACACTTCCTCCAAAATCATATATCTCACCCCATGCAATGCAACATGATATAAATGTACATACAGTGAAAATGACATGCTCAAACAGTCATACATCACATAAGGGTAAAGCAATCATCTTACCAAAATAGGGGCCTAGGTATACTTACCGGCCCAATAGTAGGTCCATAGTCGTCTTGGGCGACTCGTACAACCTTAACAGCCAATCAGTGATAATGGGCCTATTACGGGCCCATGTGGGCCCACACTCCAGTGTGGCCCAAATAGCCCAGAAAAGGCCTTGGCCATGTAAACTACACAACTTGACCCAATATTCTCCACACCTTCGTGTGGTTTACCAGTGTAGGGCCCACGAGGCCGTGGGCCACAAAGCCCGTTTCGGCCCAACATGGGCCAAAGTGGCCTAAACCCACGAAATCGCTTGTGGTGGCCTCTACGATCGATTGCTTGCGCTTATGCATTTGGACCACTACACGAGCGAGCGCGCGCTCATGTGGCGTCCAAAGACCTATTTTTCGGCTTTTGCTGAATAGTCGATATTGCAATGTGATTACACACCTGTTCATAAAAACGTGTGAAGAATCCATGAGTTCTCCAACCTACATTCATTCCAACACACAGTTAGACTTTAATCAACAAGACTAAACACCCACTTACTAGCACTTATTCAAAATTATATTGATACTTGCCTTGATTGATCGAGTGTGGTTTTAGTCCGCTAAAACCGTTGTCGAAGGTTGATCACAAACTCCTTGCTAACTATTTGCAAGATAAGCGGATCCATTACACATGAATACTTATACACATAGATTGAATCACGTATACCACCCTATAGAAAATGAAAACCCCAAAGATAAATGAAAAGAGTATTCAACCACTGCCAAGGATCCAAGTCAAAATACCTCAGTTAGTACCTTGATATCAAATAGTGTTACCTTAGATCAAGAGAGGAGGAAGGTTCTAATCTTTCTATGGCACTAGAGACTTCTCCACTGCGCGAGAATTACTAAAACTCGAAGGACATCCAACCCAGAGAGAAATATGAGAATCGATTTTCAGAGAAAAGAAGAGAAAAGCCGAAAGAACAAAGACTTACCAATCAACATTCGGCCAACACCCCAATGCAATAAGGGAGGAAATTGGGAGAGAGCAGAGAAGAGAAAACAAGAAAAAAGAAAACAAGATATTTGACCTAAGGACTACAGCCAATTGTAGGAGGGAGAAGGAGGAATCAAAACAGAAAATGTAGCAAGACCAGTTAGTCAAGAAAAGAGGCCAATTTAGAAAAAGAAGGAAAAATGAATCAGTTAGCCAGAAGAAAAGGATCAAAAAGAGGCACAAAAACGCACAACTCAGGGGAGAGGAAGACCCAAATGGTCACAAGCAATTCAAAAGAATAAAACGAACAAAAATGAAGAGCACAACTCAAACACACTTTCGGCACTAAGGTAAGAGTCCTATGACCCAATTGGTACAAGGGAGTTTCCTACATTTGGCACACTACTAGCCTATGCCTTGATCCCTTCCTCAAAACTCTCTCCACATCTCTCCACAAATCACTCCATCGGTTCCTCCTCTATCCACATCCCAACTTTCTTCCTTGAATAACGCCACACACTCCTATTTCCTTCAAACACACCAACTGCCCAAGCTCCAGAGTTCTAGTGATATACACCCACCTACACGACACAACAGCAAAAAGTCATCCTTTATGTGTAGTAGGACTCAAAATCAAGTCCCTTAGCATTAGTAACACGCCACTTGCCACTAGTCCAGCAGGCTTTTTCATGACATACAACACTCACATTAATTTAAGAGTGTACTAGCTGAAGACAAGGGTTTATTCAAGTAGAACCAAAATTTTGCTCAAGCCAAGGCTTGAACTCATGACTTCCCAAACACTCCCAGAGCACTAAACCACTAAGTCAGACATACATTCATGCCACAACACACAAAAATAATTTTAACAGGGTTTTTAGGATTTGGGGTGTTTCATCTCTGGGCTATTCAGTATTTTACCTGATTGGAGCACTTGACTTTCAGATGCTCCTTCCCTTCTCTTTAAGGATTATATTCAGTATTACTAGGAATACTTGTGCCAATTTGTGTTTTTATATCACCTATCATGCTCATCAATTGGCCCATTTGATCTTCAAGCTTAGTCAATGTTCTTGTTGAATTGGTGCACTCAAACTGCACCTACTTTACATCTATTCTTATTGGCTGCATCTCCCCCTCGATTCTATCCAGATTTTGGCCACATACAGTATGGTCATTCAGGCTGACCTTTTCTTGAGGTTTCTGTAAATAAGGAGGTTGCTAGTTAGTGTTTTTAACTTGGTTAGAGCTATTACCTCCTCTTTGGTTTCCTCCCTATCTCAAATTTGGGTGATCTCTCCATCCAAGTTTGTATGTATACGAATAGGGATTTCCACCCCTATTTCTGATGTAGTTCACATCCTCGATGGGATTGTTAATGTAATGGAAGAGTGGTTTGTCTCATTTGTATATAGATGGTGCATTATTCTTAGGCTCCATTCAGTTGATTCTGTCCACTAATTATTGATATCTATCATCCTCCTGGACAGCCTTCATCGTAGATGGCCTTTGGCCATATGCATATCTTTCAGTTGGCCACTAGCAGGAGTTCATCGCCTTACTTTCTATTAATTGTATGTATCCTCATAGTTCTGTTCATGAGGGCACCTTTTGTTGCTCCATCTAATCCTGATATTGATTGCACATCCAACCCATTATAGAAAATTTGAAATTGTAAACACTTAGGAAATCCGTGGTGTGGGCATTTTTGAATTAGCATCTTAAAACACTCCCATGCTTCTTCAAAGCTTTCTCTTTCTAATTGTTTAAACATTGAAATTTCTCTTTTTAGCTGGACTGTCTTGCTAATAGGAAAGAACTTCTGTAGGAATTTCCCTACGAGTTTGTCCCCTGTCATTATTGATCGTAGTGCTTGCAAATCTAGCCAAGAAAAAAGGTTATCGATTAATGAAAAGGGGAACAACTAAAGACGAATAGCGCCATTAGTGACTCCATTGTATTGAAGGTATCACAAAGCTGGAGGAACCATTTTAGATGCTAGCTTAGATCTTCTGTCATTTTTTCTCAAAACTATAAATTATTCTGGATCATTGTTGGTTTAGTCTCAAAATTATTGTCCGTAATGGCTGGCCTCGTTATACTTCCTTGAATCGTATCCAAATTTGGTATCGCATATTCCCTCAGAGTCTTCTCATTACGTGGCATATTTATATTTGCAGGTAGCTGTGGTGGTGGTGGTGAATCTTCTAGGTTATTATTATAAACTTCGTTGAACAGTGGATTCTCGCGTGGTGGTAAATTACCTCCAACTGATAGCTAATTTTGCATTGGCTACTGTTGCTGTTACTATTGACGATTTCTTCGGATTATTCTTTCTAGATCTGTGACTGGCTTTATGGGTGGTCCCCTACTACGAGTCTTATGCTAAACCCAAAAAGACAGGATTAGTAGAGAATAAGAAAAAAAAAATTGTAGCTATAACCTAAAAATTTCTTAATTATTCTATTAATATGCAAAAATTAAAATCAATATTAGTGACGCTACCTCCCCGACAACGGCACTGACAACTTGACCTCCTCTGGACGTACCAATGTTCAGAGTAGAAATCCTGCACAAAAGATATGAAAAGCAATATCTGCAAGTATACGGATCAGGTTGTAATATAGTTACAACAAAACAGGTAAATACTCCGACGATCATATCCAAGGGAGGCGAGCATTAAATTAATTCTAACCTAAACATAAATAGATCTAATTAGTACTTTACATGGATTATAGTACGATGAATAAAAAGAAAGGTTGTGGTAATCTATATGAATAATAATAAGAAAAGAAAGAAATGAAAATAAATAAATAAATCACGAGAAATCAAATAATAAAATATATATCAAATCTGGGTACGGGTGATTAGCTCACTTCAGTAATCGATAGCCAACTATAGTTTTGGGTTTTCTTGTTCAATCAACTAGTCAAAACCCAACAGGATTTTTCGATCTTCCACTAAAATATTGAGTTGGGAAGAACAACTTATCTTTCAACCTCACAGTCCAGACAGGTTCAAGGTTAAGGTGTTCATGGATAGGCCATACCAAATTTGGTTTAATTCCCACCTTAATTACTTTTTAGGGTTGTCAGGCCTAGGGTTTAGGTTCTTCCTCTCCTAAACAATTAATCCGCTAAAAAAACCTTATAGAATAGTTAATTAATCATACCTCTTGTAACATCCCTAACTCTTATCTGCCATCGAAATAGGGTTATAGAGCATTACTATAAAAACGTAATGTAAAAACATACATTTTATACATTAATGAAACCATGAATTATGCAACAGCCCATTTTTAGTCAAATAAAAATAGTGGTTTTGGGACCACAAATCTGATGTAAAAACTATTATTTTATTATTATTTTAATGTCTACAGCATGATAATATATTTGTGTGAGAATTTCGTTAACAAGTTTTATCGTTTGATTAGTTAATTTGATAAAAAGGACTAAATCGTGTAATGTGTAAAACTTGAGTTCTATTAGCTAAAAGTATCTAATAGCTATAGAACCTTAAAGTAAGAGTCCTTAAGTAGTAATTAGACCATTTTATTGGTGAGTGGAAAATATTGGACATGTATTATGTGATTTTAATGTTTATTTACTAAGGTTAATTAAGTAAAATGTTAATAATCATAAAATAAATAAAACAAAACCATTTTTTAAATCATCTTCATCATCTCTTTCACCGAATTTTAAAGGAGGAAACCACTAAAGCATGCTAGTTAGGGTATTCGACCAAGCTATTTACATTGCATTGATCAAGAAAAGCGAAACTCAGATCTAGATCAAGGGAAAAATAAAGTTCTCAACTAATCGACCAATTTAGCTTTTTTTACATCGGATGCAAGTTCGTATGTAATAAGTATTATTATAATTATGTTTTAAATGCTTTGATATTGCATAAATTGTGAATACGAGACTAAGGACATATTCGACAATGATTAGAAAATGATTCGGCATTCGAAATCTCGATTGAACCTTAGGAATAGATTTGGATTCTAGTGACATGTCATTAGGGATTATTGTGATTATTTGATCTGGGTGCTGGTCCTGTACATCCTACCGGTGGCTGAGTATACCAGTATTTGTTGTGTTTACTTGACAGCTTGTGTGAGCAGCACCGAGTAGCTACGACTTGACCCATAGCTTGTGTGAGCAGGCCCATTGATAGCTCGAGAGTGAGCATATATGTGATATGTGATTGAGATAGTATTGGCTATATATATGGCACCTGGGGTGCGAGTTTCCCATGTATCCGATAGTATTTCGAATGGTTCAATGGGTAAATGAAAGATGTGATTGTGTATGAGATTGATACAAGATGGTACAGGTATGTACATGAACCGTATAAGCTTAAATCAAAGAAGTTGTGAAGTTCATATATAAGATTGTGATTGAAAATGAGAAAGGTTTTTTAGTTTATTAATACGAGCTTACTAAGCTATAAAGCTTACTTGGTTTATTTTTCTATGTTTTATAGTGACTTCAAAGCTAGCTCAGATTTGGGGATCGTTAGAGACTTCGTTACACTATCCTACTATCACTTTGGTACTTTTGTGCTTATGTTTTGAGTATATGGCATGTATAGGAACTTTGGTCATTTTGGTAATGTGTTGTGCCATTTGAAATGGCTTGTAAATGTTTATATTTTGGTTTGTATATATAGCCATGAGTGATGGCTTATTTTGGGTTATTTTAGTATGTTTGAATATTGTATATATATTTTTATATGGCTTGTGTGATGTTTTGAAAGTTGGACATGTGATGCTAGTGGATAGTTAGCATAATAGATATCTAATAGCCAAGTTTTGATTTATTAACATGCTTGAGAATATAGATCAAATGTTGTATAGTTGATAATGGTCATATTGATGAATTGAGGAAGTAATGTTTGGTACAAATAGTATAGCATATTTTAGTGATTTGTGTATATGTAAAATGAAAGTATATAATGTGCATGATTTACGCTTGAATTGGCTGGTTTAAATGCTTATATATGCTATGTGTTGGTGCCAATTGATGTGGTGTAGCTACATATGAGTTTGGGTGGCAAAAATTGGCTTGGTAAATAGCCTATTTTTGTCCACACGGGTAGAGACACGGGCATGTGTCTCAACCGTATTTGACACACGGTTACAGTGTGTGTCCCCTGGTGTTTAAATTTAAAACAAGTTAGTATGCTCCACCGGCCTCACACACAGGCGTGTGACTTGGCCATGTGGCATAAGTCAGTATACCCTACAGGTTTGGTACGGCCTGACACACAAGCGTGTATGGCCATTTTTAGGGCAAATGGACTAGCCATACGGGCGTGTGTGTTGGCCGTGTAACCCAAGTCAGAGAGTTACACGGGGTCAGATACAGGCTGAGAAATGACCATGTGCTCTCATTTCAAATGTCGACATAGCCTGCGACACGGACGTATCTTTGGCCGTGTGAGAGACATGACTGGGCCACACGGGCCTATGTCCCTTGTTTTTGAGAAAATTTTCTAAGCACTTTAAAAGTTTCTGAAGTTATCAGTTTAGTCCTGAGCCACTCCTAATGCATGTTTAGGGCCTCGTAAACTCGTATTAGGGACAAAATGTTTGGTTGTGAATGGAATGTATACTTTGTGATTAATTGTATGTGAAATGTATATTTAAATGTGTTATAAGTCCGGTAATGCTCCTTAACCCTATTTTGGTGTTGAATACGGGTGAGAGGTGTTACAAATTAAATCATTAATTCACATGCTTAGCGTCCCTTAATCAAGCCCTCGAGGCCCTAAAAACACTTTAGAAACAAATTAGGACTAAATTGGAAACATTTGAAAAGTTCAGGAAAAAGATAGAAAATTTGAACTGCAAGGGTCACACGGCTAAGACACACGTATGTGTCTCAGGCTATGTAACAATCAAAATAGGGACACACGGCCGTGTCCCAGCCTATCTCCGTGTCCTTGTAACTTTCGAAGTTAGGTTACACGACCACGCCACACGCCCGTGTGCCAGGCCGTGTAACAACCTGACTTGCATCCTTTAAAACCTACAGGGGACACATGCCGTGTCTCATGCCCGGGTTATAGGCCATGTGGACATGAAATTAGAAAAAATCAAGCCATTTCTATCACCAACATAAACATATACCTAAAAGCTTTTTGTGCACAACTTCAAATGTAACAACCCGTTTTTAGTTAAATTAGAACAGTGGTTTTGGGACCACAAATTTGAGGTCAAATATTCATTTTATTATTATTTTAATGTTTACAGCATGATAGCATGTATGTGTGAAAATCTCGTAAAGAAATTTTATCGTTTAATTGGTCAATTTGAGAAAAAGGACTAAAGCGCGTAAAGCGTAAAAGTTGATTTCTACTAGTTAAAGGTGTCTAATAGCTAAGGAATTTTAATTGGAGGTTCTAAAATGGTAATTAGTCCATTATTATTATAAGTGTACATTGTTAAGCATATGTTAGGTGAATGAAATGATTTATAACTAAGGTTAATATAGAAAATTGGTAAATAAAAAAATTAAAACAAAACAATGGTTCCTATCATCTTCCATTATCATTCATCCACCGAAAATATACCTAAGGAAGCCATTAAAATAGCTTTAAGCATTCGATCACCTTGGAGCTTAATTGTAAGTTCATTTTTGCTCGGTTTTAATGATTTCTATGTTTTTTTTATTGTTACTTCATATTCTAGTTAGCCCATACCTTAGATTTTGAGATTTTTAAAGATGTAACATGTTTCCATGGTTGAATGTTTGAGTAATAATGGTTGATGATGGATTTTGAATAGTTTTTAATAGTTAAACAAGTTTTGTAAAGTAATTTTTTTACAAAAAATTCAAAAAGGGATTAAATTGAGAAATGTGAAATGTAGTGGTTAAAAGTGTGAATAAATGAAAATTATGAGCTACTAGGGGCATTATGGTAATTCAGCTAGCATGGGTTAATCTTGAATTTCATTTATTTGTGATTTTGAGAAATAAGGACTAAATTGTTAAAAGTGAGAAAGTTTAGGGGCTAAAGTGTAAATAGGCCTAAATGCATGTTTTGGACTAAATTGAATGAATAAATAATTGAATAAGTTAATTTGGAATATAATTAGATCAAGAGAAGCAGAATACAGTCTTGGATCTCAACTCGATTCGCTGTTTTAACATTCGAGGTAAGTTCGTATGTATTAAGCATTGTGATGATTATGCTTTAGTGCTTTGATATTGCATAAATTGTATATACGGGACTACAGATAAGTTCAATGACAAATTGGTTATTTGTGGCACTTAGTATGCAATACGACATAGCTTCAACTATATAGGGCACTTAGTGTGCGATACGATATAGCTTCGGCTATATACGACACCTAGTGTGCGATTTGAGATAGCTTCATCTATGTACAGCACTTAGTGTGCAAATTATTAGGTATAGCACTTAGTGTGTGAGATATCGAGTATGGCACTTAGTGTGCGAGATATTGAGTATTCAACGACATATTGTGCATGTATGAACTTGTTATGGATTGGTATAGGTATGTACATGTATATTTATGAGCTTAAAATCGAAGAGGTTACAAATTTTGCATATAAGCTTATTAATAAGCAGTTGAAAGGATTGTTAGCAATCTTAAAGTACATGTTTAGATTGATGAATGTTGTATTTATAATTAGTTAAGTTTATATCATACGAGCTTACTAAGCTATGAAGCTTACTTTGTGATATTTTTTTCTATGTTTTATAGTGAAACAAGGAAAGCTCAGATCCAGAAGTCGTTGGGATCATCATCACACTATCAAACATCTAAATTGGTACTTTTGGATTATACACTTTTGGCATATGGCATGTATAGGCTAGATGTGATGTTTTGGTTGTGACTATAGCCATGAGATTTGGCTTGTAAATTGTATATGTTTTGGTATGTATATATAGCCATGAGTGATGGTTTATTTTGGTATGTTTGGTATGAATGTGATTATAGTTTTATAGTTGCTCAAATGGTTATTTGATTTTCAGAGTATAAAATGTTTGTGAAATGCCTTGATGAGGTATGATTTTAAATGTTGTGTGGATTTATATAAGGAAGTTATGTGAGTTGAATTTTGGTAAATGAATTATATAGATTGATGTTGTTTTGGCATGTATTTTCTAACAGCCTAGTTTCAGCTAAATCGGAATAGTGGTTTTGAAACCACAAATTGGAGGTCACTAAATTATTTTAATATTATTTTTGGTGTTTACAACATGTGAACTTATATGTGTGAAAATTTCGTGAGCTAATTTTATCGTTTAATAGCTCAATTTGAGAAAATAGACTTGATCGCATAAAATGCAAAAGTTGCATTCCACTTGCTAAAAGTGCTTAATTGTCATGACTTATTAAATGAGAGGTCCTTATGTTGTAATTAGACCATGGATAGTGGGAATGGACATAAATGGGCATTAAATGGATGATATTAAATGTTTTATATTAAGGTTAAAATTGTAATTTGGTAATCAAGTTAATATTAATTAAAAGAAACATTAAGGTGGCCATTTTATAATCTTTTTCCATCGGAAATCAAAAGAAAAGAAAATATGGAAGCTCATTTAGGGTTCGACCATGGTTAAGCTTGATTGAGGTATGTTTTGAGCTTGATTTTTGATGATTTCTATGCTTTTGTGATTGTTGTATCGAGTATTAGCTAGCCCATGCCCTAATTTTTGAATTGATTGAAGATTTTTGGAAGTTTCCATTGATGAATTCATGTTTTTTATGATGTTTGATGATGAATTATGAAAGCTTAGTGCTTGATATATATGTTTTGTAAAGTGATTTTGAGTAAATATGCATATTAGGGATTAAATTGAGAAAAGTGTAAATTAAGGGGTTAAATTGTGAAATAAATGAAAGTTTTGGGCTGCTAGTGGTCCTTATGAAATTCAATTAAGCATGGGTTAAATTAAATTTCATGAATTTTTTGTTTTTATGAAGTAGGGATTAAATTGATTAAATGTAAAACTTTACGGACTAAAGTAGGGTCAATGTAATTGTGTTGAATGATTTACGAGAATGAATGCTTGATGTTTGATAAATGTATGTTCTATGTTGTAGGTTGATCGATAATACCTTGTAACCTTACTCTGGCGACGGAAACGAGTTAGGAATGTTACATTTTAATTGGTATCAAAGCTTCGGTTTAGTCGACTATAGGGCTAACGTAGCGTATGTGATCTAGCTATACATGCCATATATATGAATTGAGATAGTGTGATGACTCCTGGCGTTTTAAACTGTGTTTTCGTATAGTAATGGATTCCAATCGAGCTATAGCCAATGAGGTAGAAAGTAATGTCCCTGCTCCTACGCAAGGGATAACTCTATCTAGTTCTAAACCTGTGATAGGTAGCCAGGGAGGAGAGGCTAAAGAAGCCTTCTTCCAAATGATGAACTTTCATGCATGCTAGTTGAATGTTTAAAGTGTGCCGTTTCACTGTTGAGAGACACAACATATCAATGGTGGAATACCTTGGTGTCTGTAGTACCAAGAGAGCGTGTGACTTGGGAATTCCTTCAGACGGAGTTCCGAAAGAAATTTATAAGTCAGCGATTCCTTGATCAAAAGCATAAAGAATTTTTAGAGTTAAAACAGGGCCACATTACTATCACCTAGTATGAAAGAGAATTCATACAGTTAAGCAAGTACTCTTGAGAGTATGTGTCTACTGAAGAAATAATGTGTAAGCGATTTATTGAAGGGCTGAACGAAGATATTAAACTTCTGGTTGGGATTTTAGATTTAAAAGAATTTGTTGTGTTAGTTGAAAGGACTTGCAAAGCCGAAGACTTTAGTCAAGCAAAGAAGAAAGCTAAATCAGAGGCTAGAGATACAAGGAAGAGATCGATGAGTAAACCTTATCAGTCCTCATCGAAGAGATCTAGAGATTATTTTAACCGATCGACAACTTCAATGGGATATTCTAATAGAGATCGTGGAAAGCAATACGCCAACCCTAAAGCTCAAGCTATATCGAGTTTTGGTAATATGAAACATGTTAATTCCGAATGTCAACAATGCAGAAGACGACATTTTAGAGATTATTGGATGAAAAATTATAATAGAGCTTGTTACAGTTGTGGTTCGCGAGACCATTTTATCAGAGATTGTCTTGAGCTAAATGAAAAAGATAAATCTTAGCATGCAAGATTGAGCAATACGACAATGAGAGGGAGACTGCCAAAAAATTCTGGAAATGTATCTAGTGGTAGAGGTGTAATGAGAGATTCTGCTGTGAGGTTTGAGTTACGAGCACCTGCCCGAGCTTATGCTATTCATGCATGGGAGGAGGCATCATCTCCAGATGTTATCACCGGTATTTTCACTCTCTATGATACTAATGTGATTGCATTGATAGATCTAGGATCAACTCATTCTTATATATGTATGAATTTAGTATCTAGAAAGACTTTACCTATAGAGTGTACTAAATTTGTGATTAGAGTATCGAACCCCTTAGGAAAATGTGTTTTGGTTGACAAAGTCTGCAAGAATTGCCCATTAATGACTCAGGGTTACTATTTTATGGCTGATTTGATGTTGTTACTGTTTGACGAGTTTGATGTTATTCTGGGTATGGATTGGCTAACGATGCATGATGCTATAGTGAATTGTAGACAAAAGAAAATTGAACTGAAATGTCAGAATAATGAGATTTTTAGAATTGAATGTGATGATCTGAATAGTTTGCCAGTTATGATCTTGTCTATGTTAGCTTAGAACTTTGTGAAAAAAGGGTGTTAAGCTTAACTTGCTTATGTACTTGATACAAAAGTGATAGAAACAATTATCGAACTAGTTCTAGTTGTGTGTGACTATCCAGATGTATTTCCAGAAAAGTTACCAGGTTTACCACTTATTAGAGAAGTTGAGTTTGGTTGTAATAGTCCAATTTTGGGGCATGTCAGAACAGTGGTTTTGGGACCACAAATTTGATGTAGGAAAATTTAATTTTATTAGATTTTTAGGTCTACAATTTCACAAAATGATCTCGTGAAAATTTCGTTAAAAAAATTATGTTTGGGCACTCAATTTAGTAAAAAGGACTAAATTATAAAAAGTGCAAAAGTTGAGTTCTACATGTTAAATGTGTCCAATTACTATGAGATTTTAAATTATAGGTCCTTATATGATAGTTAGACCATTCATTAAGTTAGTGGACAAAAATGGACATGATGAGATAAAATTTTAAAGATTGACAAAAAGGGCATTTTGGTCATTTGGTAAATAAAAGAATAAAAACGGAAATAAAGTCAAAATTTGTCCATATTCTCCAAACCTTCGCAAAAAGTTGGAGACACCATAGCTAGGGTTTTCTTCAACTTTCAAGCTTGATTGTAAGTACATCCTAGCCCTGTTTTTAATGCTCTTTACGTTTTTAAAGTCGTATTCACTTGATCTTTCCATTTCTACCATTGTTTTGAAGTAGGGTTCATATTTAAAAATTTACCGATGTGTGACATGCATGTGTTTTGATGTTTAATGGTAGAAAATGAAAGTTTGATGTGTAATAAATAACTTTTACTAAGTGATTTTTCATGAAAATACCTAAAAAGGACCTAATTGTAAAAAGTTGTAAAATAGGTAGTAAAAATCTAATTTGATGAAAAATGACGGCTGATATGAGCATGTTTATGGTTCGGATAGGCTTGGGTAACAAAGAAATTGAATACATTTCATTTTACGAGCTTAAAGACTAATTTGTAAAAATTGAAACTTTAGGGGCAAAAAGGTAATTTTTCCATAATGTGATGTTTGGAAAAATTTGAGTAATGTGAATATTAAATAAGCTAATTTTATTATTATAGATCAAGAAAAACAAAGTTCGGACCTTGCTCGAGGAAAGAATAAGGTGTTTGACGATTAAATCCTTATCTACTATTTTTGGTACTGAGGTAAGTTCGTATGTAAATAATGCATCGTTAGTTATGCTTTAATTGCTTTGATATCGTATGAATTGTAATTTACTCTTTGAGCGTAATTGACAAAGCTCGACAAGAGAGAAAATCCCTGTTGAACCTTAGGAATAGTTACGATACAAATGTCATGACATTAGAGTTATTTGGGTTTACATGTAAGACCACATCTGGGATATGGCATCGGTATGAGATTTTGTGTAAGACCATAACTTGGCTATTGACATCGATATAAGGTTTGATGAAAGACCATATTTGGATATGGTGTAACACCCCTTACCCGTATCCGTCGCCAGAACAGGGTACGAGGTATTAACAAATTATAGTATATGCTATTAAATAAAACCCAACAAAAATATGGCGTGCAATTTGATCATGGATCATTATAACATATGCCATTAACAAAACAAACCAATTTCAAAGGCTTCGTACAAAATGATAAGTTTGATACTATAAGTAGTAATTTAAACCTAGACAATTATAACACGTAACAAAATAACTAAGTCTAATATACATGCCATATTTCAAAATGTTGAGTTCAGATACCAAAAGTATTGATAGTGCGGGCGGATCTTCTACGATCTCTAACTCCTGTGCTAGCTGGATGACACTATAAGACAAAGGAGAGAAAAGAAAGTAAGCTTATAGCTTAGTAAGTAAGTATATAAATAACAAATAAGGAATCTAATATGTTTACAACATAACTCAATTATATCATATTTTTAATTTTACTGTTTACTCCAATTTGATCAAGCTGTCCCTCCTGCGTCATGATCACTAAATAAATCATAACTCGAGTTACGAAACTCAAAATTCAAATCTGTAAAATTTCCCTGAATCTAGACTCATAAAAATTCTTACTAATTTTTTTCTAGAATTTTTGGCTCAGCCAATTAGTACAGTTTATTAGTTAAATTTTCCACTGTTACATAGCTCAACTCATCTGACCTCTGTTCACTACGAATTGAATTTCTCTCAGTACACAATTCAAATAACCATTAAACCTATTTCATTTAAAACTAGACTCAATAAGGAATTTATGAATATAAACTATATTTCTTAATTTGGTTTTTAAAATTTTTAATGATTTTTCAAAGTTGGAACAGGGGATCACATAGTCATCCTGAGCAAGTCACACACAATTGTAAATATCTCAAAATATAGAATTCCTTTGCTTGCTATGTTTCTTTTATATGAAAATAGACTCATTAAGATTTAATTTCACATCACATTAAACCTCTAATTAAATTCCTTATATTTTTGGTGAATTTTCAAAATCACGTTACTGCTACTGTCCAAAATAGTTTTAATGCTAATTTCGCTCTTTCACACATTCTTTATACTAACCTCATTTTAACTTACATATATATATACCACAAATCATTTTCACGACATTTCATACATCACAAGTGTAGGTCCATGACTACAATGTCACCACAAAACCATCCCGTTGAACAATTCGGATTAATCCTCGATAGTTGATGGTTTCAGCACACAGCCTCACCATCATATTTTATTTAGTTCGGCTCTCTTGTACACATGGTGAACACTTAGTACCACTCATGCGACCTAGCCGATTTGTCTCATAGCTCTCTTGTCTACATGGTGTCCTTCACTTGGAATCACGTATGCGACCTAGATATATTTATCTCTCACGTAGCTCTCTTGTATACATGGGATACATCCCGTATCACACATGTGACCTAGCTACTACATAGTATCTCGTAGCTTTCTTGTACACATGATGTGCACTCGGCACCATACATGTGACCTAGCTATGCCCCCTCTATTTTATTCGATCTTTCCGAATGTTCAACCGGGATCTCTCTCTCTATTACTTATTTCCATTCTTCCAATAGTCGATTTATACTTCAACATCATCTAATATATATAATAGGCTGAAATATAAGAATGTAAATGAAATTAATGTATTATTTACATACAAACTTACCTCGGTGCAAAATATGGGAATTTTGCAATTTAGTCCAAAACTTTCTCCTTCCCCCGTTCGAGGTCGATTCCATGCCTTTCTTGATCTATAACAACATATTTAGCTCATTTAACACTCGAACTATTTATTTTAATCCAAAAATCACATTATACAAAAATTACATTTTTTGCCCCCTAACTTTTACAAAATTATGATTTTTCCCCAAGGCTCAGAAATTTAATTTCGGCCCTTATTCTTATGTTTAATGACCTACTGATCATTTTTCTCTTCCATGGAAACATCAAATTCTCACTCTAACACATAGTTATGAACAATAGGTATTTTTATCGATTATGCCGTTTTGCTCGTTTTCGTTAAAAATCGCTTAGAAAATATCCTTCTCCTAACTTCAAACATTCATATTCTACCATCAAACAAAAAAATACATGCCTATCATTCATGGGTAAATTTTTAAACATAAACCCTAACTCGAAATAATGGTAGAAATAAGTAAACCGAGCTACGAGGATTTCAAAAATGTGAAGAACATTAAAAACGGGGCTTGAAATCACTAACTATGAAGCTTGAAAGTTGAAGAAACCCTCGCTATGGAGGAGAGCAATTTTTGGCAGCAACTAATGAAGATGATAACCAATTTTGTGACCATTTTATTTCGTTTAATATACAAATGACCAAAATGCCCTTACTAAAAAACTTTCAAAAAAATTCCCTCCATGTCCAACTTTTTTCCATAACTTAAGAATGGGTCAAATTGCTATTTAAGACCTCCTAGTTAATATCCCAAAGCAATTTCATACTAAAAACTTCTAAAACATGAGTTTTACAATTTATTCGATTTAGTCCCTAATCTCAACTTAAGCGCACAATGCATAGAATTTCATCACGAAATTTTCACGAAATCATGAAATCATATCATAAACCCCAAAATAATTATAAAACAATTATTTATATCTCGAATTTGTGGTCACGAAACCACTATTCCAATTAGGCCCTAATTCAGGTTGTCACAATTCTCCCCCCTTTAGAGATTTTCGTCCCCGAAAATCTTACCGGTAAAGAGGTTCGGGTACTGTTTCCTCATAGCTTCCTCAGGTTCCCACGTAGCCTCTTCTATCCCATGTCTGTGCCACAATACTTTCACTAAGGCTATACTTTTATTTCTTAACTGTTTAATTTCTCGAGCCAAAATCTTTATTGGTTCCTCCTCATAGGTCATATCCGGTCGAATCTCAATTTCTATTGGAGAAGTCACATGTGAAGGATCAGAACGATAATGTTGCAACATTGATACATGAAACACGTTATAAATTCTTTCTAACTCTGCCGTTAAGGCCAACCGATATGCCACTAGTCCAATCCTCTCAGTAATCTCGTACGGCCCAATAAAACGCGGACTCAACTTGCCTTTTCGGCTAAATCTCAGAATCTTTTTCCATGGTGATACCTTCAAGAACACTTTATCACCCACCTGAAATTCAATCTCTTTTCTTTTTAAATCTGCATATGACTTTTGTCGATCTGAAGCAGCTTTCAAGCAATCCCGAATTACTTTTATTTTCTCTTCGGTTTCTTTAACTAGATCAACTCCGTGAATCTGTTTCTCACTAAGTTCGGTCCAATATAAAGGAGTCCGACACTTACGACCATACAAGGCTTCATATGGTGCCATTTGAATACTTGACTGATAACTGTTATTGTAGGCAAATTCAATCAAAGATAGATATTTCTCCCAACTACCTCCAAATTCTAAGACACAGCATCTAAGCATATCCTCGAGTACCTGGATTACTCTTTCTGACTGACCATCTATTTGTGGATGAAATGCGGTACTAAAGTTCAATTTTGTACCGAAAGCTTCTTGTAACTTTTTCCAAAATCTCGAGGTAAATCTCGGATCTCTATCTGATATTATAGACATAGGTACTCCGTGCAACCTCACAATTTCAGCAATATATAATTCGGCTAATTTATCAAGTGAGTAATCGGTACGTACTGGTATAAAGTGGGCTGACTTTGTTAATCTATCAACCACTACCCAGACAACATCCTTCTTTTTAGGAGTCAAAGGCAAACCGGTTACAAAATCCATGGTAATCTTGTCCCATTTCCACTCAGGCACCATTACCAGTTGAAGTAATCTTGAAGGCTCTTGATGTTCAGCTTTTACTTGTTGACAGATCAAACACTTGGTTACAAATTCAGAAATGTCCCTTTTCATACCTGGCCACCAATACAACTTCTTTAAATCATTATACATTTTTGTGCTACTAGGGTGAACTGATAAACAGCCACTGTGTGCCTCATGTAATATTTTCTGAATCAATTCATCATTTTTCGGTACACATATCCTGTCTCGAAACGTCAAACAGTCATCTGGTCCAACTCAAAAATCTGAGTCGTAACCTGATTCGCATTGGGTTCTCTTGGTTCGCAACTCACTATCGTTCTTTTGAGCATCACAAATCAACTAGAGAAATAACGGTTTAGCCCTCATCTCTACTAAGATTGACCCATCATCAGACAATGCTAACCCCGTATTCATGGCTCTCAAAGTAATAAGAAATTTCCTGCTCAAGGCGTCAGCAACTACATTTTCTTTTCCCAGACGATAATCAATCACTAGATCATAATCCTTTAATAATTCAAGCCATCTCCGCTGTCACAGATTCAAATCCTTTTGATTCATCAAATACTTCAAACTTTTGTGATCAGTAAAAATTCGGCATTTTTCACCATACAAATAATGTCGCCAAATCTTCAAGGCAAAGACAATAGCGGCCAATTCCAAATCATGTGTAGGATAGTTCTTCTCATGCGGTTTTAACTGTCTCGAAGCATAAGCTACCACTTTACCCTCTTGCATCAACACACATCCAAGGCCTGTCAATGATGCATCACTATAAATTAAGAACTCCTTTCCTAGCTCGGGCTGTACTAAAATTGGTGCTTCAGTCAATCGTGCTTTCAACTTTTCAAAACTCTGCTGACATTTATCAGTCCATTCAAACTTAACATTCTTTTGCAACAACTTAGTCATAGGAGAGGCAATCATCGAAAATCCCTCGACAAAACGTCTATAATACCCAGCTAAGCCTAAAAAGCTTCTAACCTCGGATACATTCTTTGGCGGTTTCCAATCAACGATCGCAGAAATCTTGCTTGGATCCACCCGAATACCATCACCTGAGACTATATGTCCCAAAAATCCGACTTCACGAAGCCAGAACTCACTTTTACTAAACTTAGCAAATAGTTTCTTTCCTATCAAGATCTGCAATATGGTTCTCAAGTGTTTGGATGTTCAGACTCATCCCGAGAATAAATTAGAATGTCATCTATAAACACTACTACAAACTTATCCAAATATGGCCGAAAGATTCGATTCATTAAGTCTATAAATATAGCTGGAGCATTTGTTAAGCCGAAAGGCATCACAAGAAACTCATAATGTCCATACCTTGTCCTAAAGGCGGTTTTCGGCACATCCGACTCCTTAACTTTCAACTGGTAGTAACCAGACCTCAAATCGATCTTTGAAAACACTGTGGCCCCCTTTAACTGATCGAATAGATCATCAATCCTCGGCAATGGGTACTTGTTCTTTATAGTCACCTTATTAAGCTGACGATAATCAATGCAAAGTCTCATTGAACCATCATTCTTCTTTACGAACAATACATGAGCACCCCAGGGAGAGAAACTCAGTCTCACAAATCCCTTATCTGTTAACTCCTGCAACTGAGCCTTCAATTCTTTTAATTCAGTCGGAGCCATTCTATATGGAGCAATCGAGATCGATGCAGTACCCGACAACAAATCAATGGCAAACTCTATCTCTCTGTTTGGAGGCAACCCAGACAATTCCTCTGGAAGTACTTCTGGAAACTCACAGACTATCGGTACTGATTCAAACTTCAGTTGAGGCAACTCAGTATTCATTACATAAGCCAGATAAGCTTCACACCCTTTCCTCATGTATTTCTGTACAGACATGTGCGAAATCACCATAGGCAATTTATTTGATTCATCTGTTTCAACCCACAGAATTTCTCCATTTTCACATTTCAACTCTAGTGTTTTTTGTTTATAATATACCTTGGCATCATACAATGTCAACCAGTCCATTCCCAAGATAACGTCAAACTCATCAAATGGTAACAGCATCAAATTAGCCGGAAAACAGTGACCTTGAATCATTAATGGGCAATTCTTGCAAACCTTGTCAACTAGCACATATTGGCCTAAGGGGTTCAACACTTTAATCGTAAACTCAGTAAACTCAACAGACAACTTTTTATTAGATACTAAATTCATGCATATATAGGAATGAGTGGACCCGAGATCAATCAATGCAATAACAATAGTATCATAAAGAGAAAATGTACCAGTAATGACATCGGGAGATGATGCATCTTCTCGGGCACGTATAGCATAAGCTCTAGCAGGTGCTCTAGCTTCTGATCTTGCCGCTGAATCTTTCATCGCAGTTTTACTGCTAGTCCCGCCTCCAGTATTTCTCGGTGGTCTACCTCTACTAGCGGTGGTATTCTGTCTAGCACTCTGAAATCTTTCTTCTTTAACTTTCTCCAGACAGTCTCTAATAAAATGCTCGCAAGAACCACACCTGAAACAAGCTCGTTCGGTTCCCCAACACTCACCATAATGTTGCCTGCCACATTGCTGACACTCGGGCTTTCTAGGTCGTACATTACCCACACTTGCCACCGAAGTAGCTTGAGCTTTAGACCCCGAATATGCTCTACCACGATCTCTGTGTGAATCCCAAGTTGAAACTGTCATTCGAGGGTTTGTCTCTTTGGACCTCTTTGATTGAGATTGAAATGGCTTGCTTATCGGCCTTTTTCTGGCATCTCGAGCCTCAATAGCAGCTTTTCTTCTTTCTTTGTTTAATTCTTCGGCTTTAAGAGCTCGATCAACCACTACTACAAATTCTTTCAACTCCAAAATTCCTACAAGCACTTTAATGTCCTCATTTAGCCCATCTTCAAACCTTCTGCACATAATGGCCTCGGTGGACACACATTCCTGGGCATACTTGCTGAGTCTCACAAATTCGTGTTCATACTCTGCCACATACATCTTGCCCTGCTTCAATCCAAGGAACTCCTTCCGTTTTTGATCAATAAATCGCTGACTTATGTATTTCTTTCTAAATTCTTCCTAGAAGAAATCCCAAGTAACTCTTTCTTTTGGCACCACTGCTACCAAAGTCTTCCACTAGTGGTAGGTCGAATCTCTCAAAAGTGATACAGCACACTTTAAGCACTCCTCGGGTGTACATGAGAGCTCATCAAATACACGGGTAGAATTTTCAAGCAAGAATTCCGCTTTCTCAGGATCATCATCGATCTTTGCTCTAAACTCTTCGGCCCATTGTTTTCGAATCTTGTCAACCGGAGGCTTGTTCATTCTTACCAAATCCATGCCTTGAGCAGCTACAGGAATCGTTTGAGGTATAGGAGGGGGTGGAGGAGGTTGAGCATTTGGATTTGCTCAAATAAACTCAGTATACCAATTGTTCATCATTTGGAGAAAGGCATCCCGAGCCTCATCTCCCTGTCTCAATGTCTCAGGTCTACTTTCCACAGGCGCGGTCCCTTGTGCGGGAGCCGGCGCATTACTAGCAGCATCATCAGCCGCAGTTCCTTCAGGATCCATTACTATATTAAAAAAAACACAGTTTAGAATAATCAGGAGTCACCACACTATCACAATATTTTTATGGCATGTATAACTAGACTTTTACACACACTTTATTAGTCTGAGAACCGACTAAACCATAGCTCTGATACCACTAAATGTAACAACCCTTACCCGTATCCGTCACCAGAACAGGGTACGAGGTATTAACAAATTATAGTATATACTATTAAATAAAACCCAACAAAAATATGGCGTGCAATTTGATCATGGATCATTATAACATATGCCATTAACAATACAAACCAATTTCAAAGGCTTCGTACAAAATGATAAGTTTGATACTATAAGTAGTAATTTAAACCTAGACACTTATGACACGTAACAAAATAACTAAGTCTGCTATACATGCCATATTTCAAAATGTTGAGTTTAGATACCAAGAGTATTAATAGTGCGGGCGGATCTTCTACGATCTCTAACTCCTGTGCTAGCTGGATGATACTATAAGACAAAGGAGAGAAAAGAAAGTAAGCTTATAGCTTAGTAAGTAAGTATATAAATAACAAATAAGAAATCTAATATGTTTACAACATAACTCAATTATATCATATTTTTAATTTTACTATTTACTCCAATTTGATCAAGCTGTCCCTTCTACGTCATGATCACTAAATAAATCATAACTCGAGTTACGAAACTCGAAATTCAAATCTGTAAAATTCCCCTGAATCTAGACTCATAAAACTTCTTACTAATGTTTTTTCTAGAATTTTTGGTTCAGCCAATTAGTACAGTTTATTAGTTAAAGTTTCCACTGTTACACAGCTCAACTGATCTGACCTCTGTTCACTACGAATTGAATTTCTCTCAGTAAACAATTCAAATAACCACGAAACCTATTTCATTTAAATCTAGACTCAAAATGGAATTTAGTAATATAATATATTTCTTAATTTGTTAAGTACAATTTTTAATGATTTTTCAAAGTTGGAACAGGGGATCACATAGTCATCCTGAGCAAGTCACACACAATTGTAAATATCTCAAAATATAGAATTCATTTCTTGCTCTGTTTCTTTTATATGAAAATAGACTCATTAAGTTTTAATTTCACATCTCATTAAACCTCTAATTAAATTCCTTATAGTTTTGGTGAATTTTCAAAATTACGTCACTGCTACTATCCAAAACAGTTTTAATGCTAATTTCACTCTTTCACACATTCTTTATACTAACCTCATTTTAACTTACATATATATATACCACAAATCATTTTCACGACATTTCATACATCACAAGTGTAGGTCCATGACTACAATGTCACCACAAAACCATCCCGTTGAACAATTCGGATTAATCCTCGATAGTTGATGGTTTCAGCACACAGCCTCACCATCATATTTCATTTAGTTCGGCTCTCTTGTACACATGGTGAACACTTAGTACCACTCATGCGACCTAGCCGATTTGTCTCATAGCTCTCTTGTCTACATGGTGTCCTTCACTTGGAATCACGCATGCGACCTAGCTACATTTATCTCTCACGCAGCTCTCTTGTCTACATGGGATACATCCCGTATCACACATGTGACCTAGCTACTACATAGTATCTCGTAGCTTTCTTGTACACATGATGTGCACTCGGCACCATACATGTGACCTAGCTACGCCCCTCTATTTTATTCGATCTTTCCGAATGTTCAACCGGGATCTCTTTCTCTATTACTTATTTCCATTCTTCCAATAGTCGATTTATACTTCAACATCATCTAATATATATAATAGGTTGAAATATAAGAATGTAAATGAAATTAATGTATTATTTACATACAAACTTACCTCGGTGCAAAATATGAGAATTTTGCAATTTAGTCCAAAACTTTCTCCTTCCCCTATTCGAGGTCGATTCCATGTCTTTCTTGATCTATAACAACATATTTAGCTCATTTAACACTCGAACTATTTATTTTAATCCAAAAATCACATTATACAAAAATTCCATTTTTGCCCCCTAACTTTTACAAAATTATGATTTTGCCCCAAGGCTCGAAAATTTAATTTTGGCCCTTATTCTTATGTTTAATTGCCTACTGATCATTTTTCTCTTCCATGGGAACATAAAATTCTCACTCTAACACATAGTTATGAACAATAGGTATTTTTATCGATTATGCCGTTTTGCTCGTTTTCATTAAAAATCGCTTAGAAAAGATTGTTCTCCTAACTTCAAACATTCATATTCTACCATCAAACAACAAAATACATGCCTATCATTCATGGGTAAAATTTTAAACATAAACCCTAACTCAAAATAATGGTAGAAATAAGTAAATCGAGCTACGAGGATTTCAAAAATGTGAAGAACATTAAAAACGGGGCTTGAAATCACTTACTATGAAGCTTGAAAGTTGAAGAAACCCTAGCTATGGAGGAGAGCAATTTTCGGCAGCAACTAATGAAGATGATAACCAATTTTGTGTTATTTTTCCCATTTTATTTCATTTAATATACAAATGACCAAAATGCCCTTACTACTAAACTTTCAAAAAAATTGCCTCCGTGTCCAACTTTTGTCCATAACTTAAGAATGGGTCAAATTTCTATTTAAGACCTCCTAGTTAATATCCCAAAGCAATTTTATACTAAAAACTTCTAAAACACGAGTTTTACAATTTATTCGATTTAGTCCCTAATCTCAACTTAAGCATGCAATGCACAGAATTTCATCACAAAATTTTCACGAAATCATGAAATCATATCATAAACCCCAAAATAATTATAAAACAATTATTTCTATCTCAGATTTGTGGTCACGAAACCACTATTCCGATTAGGCCCTAATTCGGGTTGTCACATATGGCATTGGTTTGGTACTATGTGTGTGAGACTTCCCAAGTATCCTTTAGTATTCGAAGTGGTTCAACGGGAAATTTAACGGCTATGTTAAAGTTATAAAAGATTATGGTATGTTTTGAAAGACAATGGTATGTTGCCAGTTGGTACAGGTATGTACACAAAACTTATGCTTAATGAGCTCGATATGTGATGAACCCTCGGTAAGGTTTGATCGATAAGGTTTGATTGAGTAAGTTATGATGTTAAGATTTCAATATCATCTATGCCAAGTTTGTCTATGAGATTTACAATGACATTTATGTTAATTTTCTTCATGTTAAAGAATATGTTAAAGTGTGGTTATGATGCCTATTTTTTGCATAGGAACTTACTAAGCTTTAAAGCTTACCCCCTTTCTTTTTCCCTTGCCTTATAGTATCACCAAGCCAGCTCGAGGATCAAAGACTGTCGGAGATCCATTCACACTATCAACTTAACATTTTGGGTACCAATGACTTTAATATTTTGTGTTATGGCATGTATAGGGACTTGGTCATTTTGTTATGTGTCATATTAGATTTGGCCAAATGTGTTGGCTTATAATGGTTGATAATTAATTTTGCAAATGGACATTGAAATTGTCTAATATTGGCTTAAGTATTAGTACATATGATGATGTCCTTCATGGATGTGGATATTGTATGGTTTGAGATGATAAGTATGAGATGTTGAATGTGATAGAAAATAGCCTGTAACTGATGTGTGAATGACTTGGTTGTGGCTGATTTGATTGAATGTATATGCTTGGATTGGTGTTGCTTGTTGTTGTGTAGGTTGGTGCAAGTAAATGTGGCAAAATGGCTTGGTAAATAGCCTTATTTTTGTCCACACGGGCAGAGACACGGCCGTGTGTCTCAGCCATGTGAAGGACACGGCCCAAGGACATGGGCATGTTCACAGGGCGTGTGAAGTCTGCACCTATTTTATGAAAAAATTTGAAAGTTAAATCACTCACACGGACTAAGTAATAAAACCACTGTTCCGGTTTCGCTAAAATTAGGCTGTTACATCTTCGATGAACATTCAATCGTTTGAGCTTTCGATAATCTGTAAAGTAAAGGAAATTAACTACGTAAGCAATAAATGCTTAGTAAGCTCCTATAAACTTTATACATAATATTCCATTTCAATAATAAACTTTATAGGGTAAATATGAATCTATAATAATGCCACAAGATTTGTAATAGCCCAAAATTGGGTCTAGTTGGAGCAGAGGTTTCGGGACCACAAAATCTGAGATATAAATAATTATTTTATGATTATTTTGAGGTCTATGATATGATTGCATGATTGTGTAAAAATTTCGTGAAGAAATTCTATGCATAAAGTGCTTCATTCGAAATTAGGGACTAAATTGAATAAGTTGCAAAACTTGCATTCTAGAATTTTCTAGTATGAAATTGATTTGAAATATTAATTAGGAGGTATTAAATAGCAATTTGACCAATTTCTAAGTTATGGACAAAAATTGGACATGGATGGAATTTTTGGAAAGTTTAGTAGTAAGGGTATTTTGGTCATTTAGGGGTAAAATGAATTAAAATACAAAATTAAAAGCCAATTTTGCTCATCTTCTTCACCATGGACGTGTATACCAAGGGAGACTCCATGGCTAGGGTTTTCAAGCTTCCCAAGCTCAATTGTAAGTCCGTTCTAACCCCGTTTTTCAAGTTCTTTACGTTTTTTGAGTCCCGGTAACTTGATTTAGCTTATGCTAGCAATAATTCAACCTAGGGTTCATATTTGGAAAAATACCCATAGGTAAAATTTGTTTATTCTGGTGTTTTATGATACAATATGAGGTTTTAAGTTATGTTAGACAACTTGTGCTACTCGGTTTTAAGTGAAAACGAGCAAAACGGCTTAATCGGTAAAAATACCTAATAGTCATAAGTATATGTTAGAGTGAGAATTTGATGTTGCCATAGAAGGGAAAAGTGATCATCATGTCATAAAACATAAGAATAAGGGATGAAGTTTAATTCCCGAGCCTAGGGGAAAAAGTGTAAATATGCAAAAGTTTAGGGGCAAAATTGTAATTTTTCCAAAGTTTGAGTTAAGGACTGTTTTGAATAGTACATTAATTAAATAAGTAAAATATGATGTTTTAGATCCCGGAAAACGAGATTTGAACCTAGAATGAGAGAAAAATAAAAAATTGGGAAAGTTGGTAAAATGGCCGTTTTAATATCAAGGTAAGTTCATATGTATAATAAGCATTAATTTATGCATGTTTCAATGTAAAATTGATATATTTACTATGATCTCTGAGGTGTTGAAAGTATGTAAGTTGGTATGATAATAATACAACAATAATGCTGTAATTTATATTTGAAAGTTAAATTTAGTGAATTAATTGAATTATGTTAAATTAAATGATTATGGTGCCAAGTTTATGAATTGATTTAAAAATATGTCTATGGTACATGAAGTGCATTGAATTATCATACATAAATGTGATTTCTATGATTATGGATATTATGGGAAATTGTAAGTTCATATGATTTTTAATAAGATAATGTGTAATTTAATGTTATTGCGTTGATATTAAATGAGATGTAAGTTTATATGTAAGTAATACATCACTATTATTTGTATTATGATATTTTATAAAAATATTAGAAATATTCTTGTGGATAATTATTTGATTGGTGAAATTGTTGGAAAAGAGAGAGAAATCCCGGTTGAACCTTCAGAAAGATTGGATGATACAGATGGTATGTAGCTAGGTCACATGTATAGTGCTGAGTGCACATCATGTGTACAAGAGAGCTACAAGACATTATGATGTAGCTAGGTCACATGGGTGATACTATGTGTACACCATGTAGACAAGAGAGCTACGGGATATATGTAGCTAGGTCGCATGTGTGGTTCCAAGTGAAGGACACCATGTAGACAAGAGAGCTACGAGATAAACTGGCTAGGTCACATGGGTGGTACTAAGTGTTCACCATGTGTACAAGAGAGCCGAACTATATGATGGGTGGAGCTATGTGCTGAAACCACCAAGTATCGAGGATTGATCCAAAGTGTTCAACGGGAGACTCTCTATGTATTGCTTTGTGAGTTTTGTGATGAATAAGTGCAGGAACTTGGTTATGTGAATGATGTGTTCATTAAGTGACCAGGATGTGGTAAGGTTAATACAAAGAAAGTGTGAAAGAATGAATTAGCAATAAAACTGTTTTGGACAGTAGCAGTAACATGATTTTGAAAAATCACCAAAAATAGTATAAATTGAATCAGAGACTGAATGAGATATAAAATTAAAGCTTAATGAGTCTATTTTCATATAAAAGAAATATAGAAAGCAAAGGAGTTCTATATTTTGAGATATTTATGTTTTTGTGAGACTGATTCAGAATGATTACGTGATCCCCTGTTCTGACTTTGGAAAATCACAAAAATTTGGAGAAAAATAATTAGAGGCTCAAAATTATATTTTTAAAATACATAATGAGTCTATTTTCAAGATAAATCAACAAGAACATTATCCGAGTTCTGTACTGTGAGATAATTATTTTTAGTGAAGAGAGGTCAGAACTATCAGAAAGTGAAATAGGGAAAATTTTAATGAATAAACTGTACTAATTGGCTAAACCAAAAATTATGAAAATTTTATGGTGGAAATATATGTGAGTCTAGTTTCAGGGGAAATTTACGGATCTTAATTTAGAGCTCTGTAGCTCGAATTATAAATAATTAAGTGACTATGACTCGTGTGGACAGTTTGATGTGAATATTTATTAGTAAATTGTGAAATCGTACTTACAAGAATGCTATATACATTAAGGATGTGGAATGGAGAGGAGGAGGAGGAAAATAAATATATGTGGAATACATGGAAACTATGGTATATGAAATATTGATATAATGAAATAAATGATATGTGTTTATAAGAAAACAAAAAGAGAATGTTATGTATCATGACTTATATATATATATATGACTAGTCTCAATGTAATGCTTGTTAGGTATGGAATTGAATTGAAATGTTTCAGGCAAACATGTTATTCTGCGCATCTGAATCGTGGTATTTTATAAAGATATGATCTAGCTTTAAATATGAATGCTTGATGATTAAGCTGAAGATATTTGGTAAGATGATAATCTTGGTATAAATGTATAAGTGGTACTATAATAAACAAGGTAAAATGAGTATGAGAGACACATGTATGATGACATACAAATGCTATGTTTGTGGTTTAATTGAGGATGTTTAATCATTAAATGAATACCATGTTATATGCTTTTGATTTTGTATAAGTGTGTAAGAGATCAAGGTTGACCAAAGCTTTGAAAATTGCCTAGGTATATTCCACACAGGCAGAGACACGACCATGTGTCTCAGCCGTGTATGGAACATGACTTTGGGACACGGGCGTGTGGAGCCTTAAAGCATGAAATTTCCAAGATTTTCGTAAGTTCTCGGTTTAGTCCCAAACCCTTTCTAAAGTATGTTTTGGGCTCCGTAGACTCAAATAAGGGACTATGTGTAAGAGAATGAACGCTTTGAAATATGAATAAAATTTTATGGCTCGTATTTTAGTTTAATGTTTGTATGTTTGTCTGGTAACTCCTCGTACCTTAGCCCGGCCTCGGATACGGGTAAGGGGTGTTACAAGATTTGTCAAACTATATAACCATCAACTCACAAATGAGTAAGTCCATCAACATCACATATATTTTTCATTCCTAACATAATAGGAATTTATAAGACATATTACACAATCATTTACCTTTTCATAAGACTATGAACCACTCTATTTACTTCCTATTCCATTTACTTACTTTCCATTTCATTTACATAGCATAAGCTTAACTAACATTATCAATTCACGAATTAGTGTCTTTATTCAGGACATAGGTAAATTCATCCATAGCATAAGTAAATTTCTCACATATAAGTAAATCATTTAACTTATTAATCCTTTTATATCATCATATTACATCTCAATTATGAACTTACCGTTTCATTACATTTTCTTACACGTTTCATTTGTATAATACCGGACATGAGCATGAACTTCAACCATAACCACAAGCTTGACACAAGCCAGAGCATCATCAGCAATACACAGTTAGTGCATTTATACATAACTCTTTTAGTATCAACCACATGATACGCCATTTAATAAGAAAATATATCTTTTGATTCACACAACCTTTTCATGAACATAAGCATATTTATATTTGGACACTTACCATTTCAATGTATATCATTAAGATTAAGCATGATATAATCCAACCATAAGCTTGACACAAGCCTAAGCACCATCCACAACACATGTTAGTGCATCAACACAAAATTCACATGAATTGATATAAGGTAAGCTAAGTGTACATCAACATACTACTTTTGAATTCATCCTTTTCATGAACATAGATATACTTTCATTGAACATTTCCATTTCAGTCCTTTTCATAGATTCATGACATAGTTTCATTTGAACATTTATCGTTCCTTTCCTTTTCATGCCCGTTGAACCATTTAGAATAACATCGGATACGTGAGAAAGCTCACACAAAGTGTGCTAAACATATAATCGTAACCTTTCCTTTTCCTTTACATCATTGCTCACATGAGCTGTGAAATGGGTTTGCTCACAAAAGCTGTAGGTCAGAATGTAAGCTACACGGTGCTGCTCACACAAGCTGTAGAGTATATGCAACAACTGTAAGACTACAGCCATCGGTAGGACATTCACGACCAGCACCCGAAACATGGTAACCCTAATGACATATCATTTGTATCCTACGTATTCCTAAGGTTTAAATGGGGCTTAATAATTGTCGTAACATCATTGGATTTCCACCATTTATTTTCATGGCAAGTAATACATGAATATATATAGATCAATATAACATTAAAACATTATTTAATCATACGAACTTATCTTGACTAAATTGCAACAATGACTGAGTATAGGGGCTATCTGGTAATTTTCTTTTCTCCTCAATTTTCCGCTCGTTCTTGATCTAAATGAACAATTTCATTCAATTTCATTAATTTAGATAGCAAAACCAATTCATTTTATGCAATTTAGTCCTTTTTGACCTTTTTACAAAATTACCCTCACCTTTTCATTTTAATCAATTTAGTCATTATGTCCTAATCATGCAAATAAACCAATTTTATTGAAAACCCATGCCATCTAAATGTTAATAGCTTCCATTACAACCCATATTTGTAACAATTTCACATTAAGCCCTCGTATTTTTACTATTTCAACAATTTAATCCCTAATAATTAAATTCATCAAAAATCACTTAACAAAATAATTATAAATAACAACTAATACTTCAAAATCTTCATTTAACATCTAAAATCACAAAGATTCATCAATGGTAACATTCAAAATCTTTAACAGTTTCGAAAATGAAGGCACGGGCTAGCTAGACCTAGTTGTAACGATCTCAAAAACGTAAAAATTATTAGAAATGGGGCCAAAATCACATAACATGCTAGCTTTTGAACTTGCTGAAACTTCAAAGTCTAAATATGGCTTCTTCCTTATTTAAATTTTGGTGAAGAAGACGTGTAAAAGATGATAAAAGTTTTAATTTAATTTAATTTAATTTATCAAATTACCATTTTAACCTTGGTTAATAATTAAATAAAACACCAAATCCATGTCCATATTTGTCCACTAACTGCTTAAATGGTTTATTTACCATTTAAGTCCATTCACTTTTATTCATTAAGCCATTTAATCATTCATATCCATTAGTGATAAAACTTTACATCTTTTACGATTTAGTCCTTTTTAATTAATTATCTATCTAAACATTAATTTTTTAACGAAACTTTAACACAACCTTAATAACACGCTGTAAATATTTATAAAAGTATTTACAGCTCAGTTTATAGAAATGAGGTCTCGATACCTCATTTTTAAAATCACTTGACTTTAGGGTCATACCATTTGAACCCAATTATTAATTCAAATAACATAAATTGCCAATGCAAAATTTATTTTAATACCATATTTGACTCGTAAATAATAAATAATAATATTTACGAACTTACTAGTCAGGTGTGTGGCCTCGAAACCACTGAAGAACGGGATATTACAACTCTCCAAAATTTCGTCCTCGAAATTTCTCACTTGATAATAGCTATTCAGATCAAGTCTTTCTTTCACCTTTCTAAGGATAGTCCATAAACAAAATCTATCATAACCCGTACCCAATCAGAACCCATATCAAAACTTTATGCTATACTTGGACTTATAGACATAACAAACATCTCAACTTTATGTTAAACATTCCATTTCATGAAAAGATTCAAACAACATCATTTAAATTCAAGTGTGATAGTTGCTACTATCAAGATAATAACATTTCCCGATTACCACTTATTTGGTTGATATATCCCTGTATCATGTCTTCTAGAATATGAATATCCAATCCTGGTTGTCCTTCTATTTACCCATGAATTTGCAAAAAATTATTCCCAAACCTAAGGATAAATTCAAATGCATACAACTTAATTAACTTTTCAAGTGAATAATCCGTTCTGACCAAAACATACGAGTCGATCTAGTCAACCGGATAGTAACAATTCAGAAGAATTATTTCTTCTTGTCGATAAGGTAATCCAGACATACCATTTATCGTAATTCCCTTAGAATACCAATCAAGGATCATCACCAGCTGTACTAACTCATACGAAATATGACTTCCAATTTTGACTTGTTGACATAATCTGATATTACCTGAGTAATGAGAACTAATATGCGAAGTTGAGCTCGATCTTCCATCGTCTATGCTTTTACTGTTATAATGAAAGCTAGAAATGGGATATATAATGAAACTATTTCAATAATTAACATTGAAGCTTTGAACCACACCGAAGCCACAATCCATCAGATGAATTAGAAGGGTTAGTTTGCTTCTTTCACGAATACCTTCCCTCAGATGGACCATAGTGCTCTAATAAACCCGACATTACAACCATATAGATAGAACAATACCTTAAATATCAATAGTGCACTCCGAAGCAAATAAGAGAACCCAATATAATTCCAGCAACAATAAGTGCAGCAACTTGACATTTATAAAGCTGAGATCTGTATCAACATGCTTCTATGATCCAGCCAAGAATTATAGCCATAACAGATATAATTATCTGAAGCCAATATATATCCATTACAAATGAACTATATTTTACAGAATAAACAATAAGAATGTCGAAATAATGAAGTCCAAGATGTAAAACTCTACTGAATTTCTAAAAATATAACCCCTATCTATACTGTTAGAATATGCAATTTATGAGCCTTCTTGACTTACTCGTCCACACCAAGCTGTTTTATGGAAGACCATGTTGTTAAAGAGATTTCTAATACCCCAATGAAAATCTAGAAGAAGAATATCGTCAGACGTACTGGGTCCAGCTGTAACATAAGCAACACAAGTTTCATATATATAAAGTAGAGCAACAACCAGTAGAAGTAGAAAAATAGCATCATATGAGATTTTGTCATCGAATCCTTTACTGAAATATAATAGATTAGAATGCCAAAGGAAAATAGAGCGATGCTAACCATTAATCAACCAGACTATCAATACCTCTATCTACATTATGATTAACCAGTATTCCTTTATGATAAGAATCACATCTAAAGATAAATAATTGGATATATCTTTGAGGATAAAAGAGCATATAGAATACCTAGAGGAGATCATTGTAAGATCCTCGGCCATAACAACTGCATTTAGATATATTTGCAGTCTGAACACCATTCCGCAGACTACTAAAGTCATCGATGATCCCACATTACTCCATTCCACTAAAGAAATCAATTCCGAAGAAATTTTGGCTAAGGTCCCTTCCCCCTGAGTTCAAGATGTCCTTTTCTGCTTCTCTTTCAGCTACTTCCCTCATTGGGATTGGTCAAGCTCCTTCACTTATTGCTCGATTCGAAACCTATTTTGATAGCACCTTTTCTTCCTATTAGTAGGTCTTATTGCCCGTTAAGTTCCTCTTCTGGTAGTCTAGTTGTAGTTTTTTTTGAGCGTGTGAACCCATGTTCTATCTCGTAGTCACTTAAGCGGCAGAGTCTGTAAACTCAAATGGTCTGAGAGTTGCCTTTAGCTTCTGAACCTTTGAAACTGGATTGGAGCAAGCTACCAAGCTCCTCTTCCCCTGAATCACTACTAAATGGCGGCGTAATTGAAGTTCAATCTTTTCGATATTTCTTCTCCTCAGCTGATGGTCGAAAGCCCCTCCCTCAGACACAGACAGGACAGGAACTAGTCTTTTAAAAGCCAGGACTAGTACTCATTCTTCCTCGAGTTCACAAAATAGCCCTTTGCTCTAGCTAATGAATCCCCCACTTTTTTCTCGAAATAGATCTTGTTACTTGGAACAAGGCAGAATGAAACCCGGGGCCCTATCTGGTTCACTTCATATATCCCGCTCGTTGACTGACTCGCTTAGCTATCACTCCACCTGCCCGAACACTCGCTTCAGTAATGAGGGAAAGAGGTTAAAGAGAGAAAGATGATTGAATATCCATGTCGTGTCCCACCGTTAGGGTGCTGTAAACTTGTGTTTTGATTTACAGGAGGTATAGCCAAAAAGAGAAGTCTCGACTTGTTAGGTTTTTGCACACAGGTTAAGACATGGACGTGTTGTGGCCGTGTGAGGGACACGGGGCATTGACACGGGCGTGTGTCTAGCCGTGTGAAAACCCTTGTAGGTGTGAATTAGAATTTAATTCCACACGGGTGTGGGACACGGGCGTGTCCCAGGGTGCTTAGGCGTGTGAGCCACACGGACCACCAGCATGACCATGTCTAAATGGTAACACAGATGTGTTATCCTTCCACACGGCTTGTGCCCTATTTTAAGGAAAATTTTCAGAGGTATCACGCTTCATACCAGGCCACCAATAAAGTTGTTTCAGATCATTATACATTTTCGTACTACCCAAATGAACAGATAAATGACTGTTGTGAGCTTTATTCAAAATCATCTGAATTAATTATGGATTTCTCGAAACACAAATTTGATTTCAGAATCTTATAAAATTAACTTTATCAACGCTGAATTTTGAATTAGAATCTAAATCACTCTGAGCTCGTTTTGCTATTATCTCATTGTCAACCTTCTAAGCTTCGACAATCTGTTGTAAAAATAACAGTCTCGCTTTCAATTCAGCTAATACCAAAAAATCATCAGATAGAACCAATTGAGCATTCATCGCACGCAATGCAAACAATGATTTTTGACTAAAAGCATTAGCAACAACATTTGCTTTTCTAGGATGATAATCAATCACAAGCTCATAATCTTTTAGCAATTCAACCCACCTTTTCTGTCATAGATTCAGATTTTTCTGAGTCATCAAATTTTTCAAACTCTTATGATCAGAATATACGTGACATTTCTCACCAAATAGATAGTGGCGTCATTTTCAAAGCAAACACAATTGTAGCTAATTCCAGACCGTGCGTTGGATAGTTCTTTTCGTGTTGCTTTAACTGTCTCAAAGCATAAGCAATAACTTTGCCTTCCTGCATCAAAACACATCCCAGACCATTCAATGAAGCATCACTATAAATCACAAATTCTTTACCCGATTCGGGTTGTACAACACTAGAGCTTCAGTCAATAGTGCTTTCAATTGATAAAAGCTTTTCTGGCACTTTTCAGACCATTCAAACTTCACATCTTTCTAAAGCAGTTTCGTTAATGGAGTTGCAATCATAGAAAAGCCTTTTACAAACCTTCTATAATAACCAGCAAGTCCTAGAAAACTACAGTCTTCAGAGACATTTCTTAAAGGCTTCCAATCCAAAATAGCTAAAATTTTGCTCGGATCAACTCAGATACCTGATGTTGATACAATATGGCCCAGAAAACTGACTTCTCGTAACCCAAATTCATATTTACTAAACTTCGTATACAATTGCTTATCTCGCAAGGTCTGTAGCACTATCCTCAGATGTTCTGCATGCTCAAATTGATACGCGAATAAATCAATATGTCATCAATGTATATGACAACAAATAGATCTAAATACAGTTTGAAAATCCTGTTCATCAAATCCATAAAGATAGCAGGTACATTAGTTAATCGAAAAGGCATAACTAAAAACTTATAATGGTCGTACCTCGTTCTGAATGCAGTTTCTGGAATGTCTGAATCTTTTACTCGTAACTGATAATAACCGGATCGTAAATTTATCTTAAAAAACACAGTAGCTCATTTCAATTGATTAAACAAATCATCAATTTGAGGCAGAGAGTATTTATTCTTGATAGTCACTTTATTCAACTGACGATAATCAATGCACATTCTCATCGTACCGTCTTTCTTTTTCACGAACATAATTGGTGCACCCCAAGGTGAGAAACTCGGTCTAGCAAACCCTTATCTGTCAACTCTTGCAACTGAGACTTTAATTCTTTTAGTTTGGTCGGAGCCATTCTATATGGAGCTATTGAAATCGAAGTAGTTCCCAGTACTAACTCAATGCCAAATTCAACTTCTCGAATCAGAGGTAATCCCGTAAGTTCTTCAGGAAACACATCAGGGAATTCAAAGACAACTGGCACTAATTCAAATTTCTTTTCTGACACTTTCGAATCAATCACATAGGCAAAGTAAGCTTTACAACCTTTTCTCATAATAGTCAGAGCTTTCATTGACAAAATCACAGCCGGTAACCCATTCAAAACACTGGATTCAATTCGAACTATTTCATCATTTTGCATCTTAAATCAATAGTTTTCCATTTGCAGTTTACAATAGCATCGTGCAAAGTTAACCAATCCATACCCAGAATTATATCAAATTCATCAAAAGGTAATAACATCAGATCAGCAAGAAAAAAAAAGTCTTGAAACATTGACAGACATTTCTTGCAGACTTTATCAACCAAAACACATCTGCCTAGGGGGTTCAATACTTTAATTATGAATTCAGTAGACTCTACAGGCAATGTCTTATTATTCAGTAAATTCATGCATATATAAGAATGCATTGATCTAGGGTCTATCAAAGCAATCATAGAAGCATCATATAGTGTGAAAGTACCCGTTATAACATCAGGAGACGGAGCTTCCTCACGAGCTCAAAGAGCGTAAGCTCTGGCAGGTGCACGAGCCTCTAATCTAACAGCAGTGTCTTCAGTCCCTCCTTGACTACCGCTCATATTTCCCGTATTTTTGGGAGGTCTACCTCGAGATGCATTACCACTTGGCCTCAAATTTTGTGCAATTTCTTGCTCGACAGACTCAGGGCAATCACGGATAAAATAATCTAATGATCCACATTTGAAACAAGCCTGATCATACAGTCTAGAATTGTCAGGATGTCTTTTACCACAATGTTTACACTCGGGTTGATCAAATTGAATATTTCCAACACTGGCAACAGATGTAGTTAGAGCTCTAAAGCTCGAATGAGTTCTAGCACGATCTCTACTCGAATGCCCCACATTAATCTTTGAACAACTATAATCTTCTCGAAAATTTTTCGACTCAAACTAAAATGATTTACTTGCAAATCTCTTTCTCATGTCTCTAGCTTCAGAATCGGCTTTTCTTTTCTCTTTCCTGTGTTCTTTAGCTTTACAGGCTCGTTCAACAAGCACTACAAATTCTTTGATCTAAAGAATCCTGACTAACAAACGGATATCTTCATTTAAGCCATCCTCGAATCTCTTACACATAATAGCTTCAGTCGAAACACATTCTCGAGCATACCGGCTTAATCTTACAAATTCTCGCTCGTATTCTGTAACAGACATACGACCTTGTTTAAGCTCAAGAAACTCTTTACATTTCTAGTTGATAAATCTCTGACAGATGTATTTCTTTCAGAATTCAGCTTGGAAGAAATCCCAGGTGACTTGCTCACTCGGAACCACAGATATCAAAGTTTTCCACCAGTGATACGCTGTATCTCTCAGAAGTGAAACGACACATTTTATGCATTCATCTGGATTCAAAGCCAATTCATGAAATACTCGTATTGTATTTTTTAACCAGAACTCAGCTCTCAGTATCATCATTTATTGTAGCACGGAACTCTTAGGCCCTATATTTTCAGATTTTGTCAACTGGTGCCTTGCTTAACTGATTCAGATTCGCTTGTGCCATAACAAGGACTTGTGGAGGATTAGGCAGAATTGGGGGTTGTTGAATAGCCAGATTAGTTCTAATGTACTAACTAAACCAATTATTCATCATCTGATAGAAGGCTTGTCTAGCCTCTCCATCATGGCTACTCGTAGCCGGTCTAGAGTCAGATGGTGCTGTCCTTTGCAGGGGAGTAGTCGCATTACTCTAGACATCATCAGCTACGTCTCGTTCGGGAACCATTTGCTATATAAAAACACATTTTCATTTTCAGGATTCATCACACTATCGCAGTTCATAAATATAACATGTATAGCTAGACTCATATACGCTACGTTAGTTTTAGAATCGACTAAACTGTAGCTTTGATACCAACCAAATGTAGCACCCCTAACCCGTATCCATCGCCGGACTAGGGTTAAAGACATTACCAGACAAATTGAAACATTACAAAATCATAAATCATACATAATCATATCATAGCAATTCACACAACAAATAGTACCTTTATAAGGTTTACGAAACCTTAAACATGCTTTAGAAAGGGGTCAGGACTAAACTGAGCTCATACAAAATTTTTCGTAAATTAAAAATTTTTCAAAGTTGTACAGGTCACACGCCCATGTGAATAGGCCGTGTGCCTCACACGTCTTTAGACACGCCCGTGTGTCTAGGTCGTATCAAAACAGGGCATACATACTGACTTAATCACACAGCCATAAGACATGCCCGTGTGTTTTGGCCGTAGTCGAAACTGACTTGGGTCACACGGCTAGCCACACCCCCGTGTGCCTTGGCCGTGCTCAAGTATGACTTAAAATCATAGGGTACCCCAGGGGACACATGACCATGCAACATGATTGTATGTCGCACATGGCTAAGACACACACCAGTGTCTCTGCCCGTGTGGACAGAAATAGGCCATTTGAAATGCCAATTTGCCAACCAATTTGGGTCAATCCTACAAGCATCAAACCAAGCACATTTAAACTATAATTTCAGCCAACTTCAATACCACAACATACATCATTCAATCACATGCTATAAACTTACCAATTTCCAACATGCACATTCTAAAACTTACCAGAATTGACCATTTTTTTTGGTTACTCATAAACACATCAGATAAGCATAATTTGCATCACATATCAAATACCAAAATCAAACCATAAGTTCAACCACAAACTAGCCATATCACATGGCATGATATATACATTACAAAGCATATCCAAATACTTCTAGCCTATACATGCCATACTCCAATACATACACTTTCAAAATGTACTAAAATAGAGTTCGATAGTGTGGTGACGATCCTCGACGATCCCCGAGTTCCTGATAGCTACAGAATCTATAAAATAATGCAAACACATACAAAGTAAGCTTTCAAAAGCTTAGTAAGCCATATACAAATAAACTTATCATCTAAATCATATAAGTATCATGAATTTGCATATAATCCATAACTAAATACGATCATCAACCATATGATTCATATATATATCACATATTTCCTATTCATTTGCACATATTGCACATTTTCTCATACATTTGCCACATATCATCACTTGTTCACTAAGGTACATACACTTACCTTTCAACATCAAATCCCTCTTATTTTTGCCCCTATCTTTTTCACGGTTCTGGCGCTCTGAGTGCTTTACATCCTTGGTAATTTTTTCCTTCTCAACAAGGGAAACAAAGTCTCGCTCCCTCTACAAAGATATCAGCACACACAACTCATCTCGGAGGCCATCTCGAAATGCACACAACGTTCATACTTAGTCGCTACTATACCACGTGCATAATGACTTAGTCGCAGAAACTTTACCTCGTATTCTGCCACTGTCTTATTCCCCTGGGTCAAGTTCAGAAATTCCTTTATTTGAGCGTCCACATAACTTGCACCCACGTACTTCTCTTGAAAGGTTGCCTTGAAGAAGTCCCATGTTAAACAGTCAACCTGTGTACCTTCTCTTACAGTGAACTACCATTGGTAGGCCTTATCTCGCAATAAAGACACTGGTCCTTTTAACTTTTGTTCCACAGTACAGTTAAGGTAATCCATTATTCATCTGGTAGCCTCTAACCAATATTCTGCCACATTCGAGGCTACACTAGAAACACCCCTGAAGATTTCCGCTCCATTAGCCCGGAGTCGCTCAGAAATTGACCCTCGGCCCACTGTTCCAGTACTCGCTCCAGCAACCCTCTCTAAAATGTGGAGCATCGCTTGGGATAGAGCATCATCCCTAGCTACTCAATCATGAGACCTTGTCTCAGTTACTGGTGAAGCTGGTACCTTCCTAGCAGGCATGTGACCCGATGTTGAAGACCCAGGCCTAGCATTTCCTCGGCCTCTACCGCGGCCTCACGTACCCCTTCCGTGTGTACCTTTAGTGCTCATATCGATATACGCTTAACCTATTTTAAAAGTTTTATGTTATCAGTTTATAATTCTAATAATTATTAACAGATATTTTATGATAAACAATATTTAAAGTTTTTGTTTTCGCAGATCGGGATCTCACTACAGTTTTCAGTCTTATACAGTCTCAGTTTACTCTAACTAAAGAGTTTCAGTATAGTTCTACTATCTATAGTAGTTTCTAAATATAACATTTCAATCCATAGCAGTAAATAAGGGCAAAGAACTTACGAATTTGGCGCTGGAGACTCGGTGTGCCACGCTTCCAGTAACGTCGTTTCAAAACAATTCAAATTCTTTTGAAATCATCTTTTCCAAAACCAAATTTTAGGAAAAAATTTCAAACCCTAATTTGAGAAAAAAATTTAACATTCCACATCCGAGTTTTTCAACCCAGCCTCGACCTTACGACCAGATCTGACGTGTCACATCAAAGAGTCGATTTGAAAAAGGTTCATTATTGAATTTTAGATCCCCTTTTAATTATCTACTATTGAAAATATTAGTGTTGTATAATCATTGTATGTTGACCATGTATTGGTCCTATCAATTGTTACGAGTTTATTAATCCGAATTAAAACCACGGAAGCTTTTCTAATTAGAAACCTTAAAGTTTGAAATGCGTGATTTTCTCTGAAAACAGTTGTAGTAAGAAGTTGAAACCAAATAAAAGTTAAAACTACAAATGGCCTTATTACAAAATCAAACCTAAAAATAAAGTTTAGAATCGTTAAGTCTAAAGCAGATAAACAATGTTCACGTGGCCACATCCGAGTCCCTCGCAGCTCTAAATCGATTAAGGCTGGGGATTACCTGTACACTAAAAGGAAAAGGTGAGTTTACAAAAACTCAGTGTGTAATCCCCTAGCAGTCAAACAAAAGGCAGTGCATGTGAAAACAGTCTTGGCCTAAGCCCTATTCAGAATCATAATAGCCTGGGCTTTGGCCCTATACAGTAACAATGCAGGCCCAAGCCCAATACAGTAATAGTATAATATAGATATGCAACCCAACCCAATCCAACCAACACACCACCCATACCAATCAACACACCATATGGGGATTAAATCGACCCAACCAACCAACACACTAATATCGCAACGAGGCTGCTAACAGTAATGCAACAAAGCTATTAATAATAGTATTGTGGCAAGCCACCAGTATCAGAATATGTGGCTAAGCTACCAGAATAGTAAATATGTAGCAAAAGCCACTAGTACAGAACTTCCTCCAATTCAAACCCCAACCCCATGCAAAATGTCATGTTATAACTATAATGTGTATACAAAAAGTCATACTCAGATACAATCATACATATATCATACACTCATCAGTCAACCCACTTCTAGGGGTATAACAGTCATTCCCATCCATTAGGGGTAAAATAGTAATTTTACCCTTAAGGGGTATTTTGGTTATTTTACTAACTTTGGTCTTGGTACAGATAACGACCCTTTAGATGGTAGACATTCATCTCGAACGACTCAGATATCCTATATGACCACAACGATGTAAATGGGCCCAAGGCCCATTACTCAGCCTAAGTAGGCCCACGCGCTCGTGTGGCCCATTTAGCCTAAAGTCAGTCGTGACTATGCGATCATCATAGCCCAATTGATTATTTTCCACTCACTGTAAACTTTATTCGTGTGGGACCCACGAGCCCATTGGGCCGACATGACCCATCTCGACCCAACGAGGCCCATAACGACCCAAGCACACAAGAACGCTTGTGGCGACCTCTACCGTATGTCGCCCATGATTTATGGGCTCAGTTTACCTCACGAGCGATCGCATACTCGTGAAGCCTTAAATGTCGTAGTTTCGACTTTTCAACTTTTACCGATTCACAATTAAACAATGGGGTGTGATTACACACCTGGATTTGCAAAAATGAGAGAATCTCTTACGAGTCCAAAGCCTACAATCAATACAACAATCAGTTAGTCTCCACTTAAATCAACCGCAATCAACTAATCTCTAACCCAACTCTTTTGCTTACCCTGATCGAAAAGAGGGTGGTATTAGTTAGGGTCGATCACACGTATCTAGGCACTTAACTGCACACACAACTGATTAATAGGTAGAACTAATTAAAAAGTAGCCTAAACCCATAAAGATAACACTTTAAGAAACTAGCAGTAATCTGCCTGTACCCAAACTAATCAAGGTACTGAGAATACCTTACTTAAGTATTGGAAGACAGGGTTTCGATGGTTCGAGAACATTCTGCACCCTTCATTTCTCAATGATACTTGGAATCCATGAACACATATCATGGAAAAAAAGAGGTCACCAATCGAAAAATATAGAGAATTAAGAGAAGGGATATTCGGCTTAAAGAAGGTAAAAGAAGAAACAAAGTTGACAATCACTACATGATATACTTACCAATAGTAGAGAAGCATAGAATTCGGCCAACCAAACTAACCGGGTAATATAGAAATTAAATGATGAACAAAAGAAACAGGGAAATGTTTGAAGAAAAGGGAAGGAAGTTTCGACAAAGAAAGTGTTAAGTTCGATAGCAGGGTTCGACAAAAAAAGAGTGTGAAGAGGAGAAACGAAAAATAGGGTATTAGAGAAAGATAATATTCAGCCAACGACGTAGAAAGGAAGAAAGAAAAGAGTAACGTGATTCGGCACAAAGTAGAATAAAAAGAAAGAAGTTGAGACAAGAGATTTCGGCTTAAATCCCGAAAAGGCACGAAAGATTACTAGCGAGATCGGTATTACGGAGAAAAATACCAAAAATGCCAAAAGGAACAAAAACCCAAAATAGAAGAGGGAGAATTCGGCACCTACTCCTACACCAATTGCCGAAAATGCACATCCCAAACCCCTTGGCCGAATTTTGCACCAATAAGCTACCCAATTCTGCTACAACTCTTCCCAATCTTAAACTCCTTGAAAATCTCCAAGATTCTCTCCCCTTATCCCTCATTGATATCCTCCACAACCATCCCATAAGACCAATTCAAACTCTCCATCACTAGAGTTCAAATCCAACACAAACTCTTGCCGTTCCCTGGTAGCAAAATAAATGCTTCTTGCTTTTCATGGGATTCGAACCCTTGCTCTCACAATATCCATGTCACGCCACCACCACCGCTACCAGGCCACAAGCTCATTTGTGACATAAAATCACACACACTTAAACATAAAGTCCTAACTGCTAACAACCAATTTCACTTAAAAACAAAACTAAAAATTTTGCCAAGGCCTAGACTCGAATCCAGGCTTAATAAAAACCCCTAAACATACCGAAATTACTTGACCACCACCAAAACAAACATGAATTTTTATGCCAAATCATGCAAAATTACAGACCCTACATTTTTGGGGTGTTACAAATTATCTATCTAAATATTAAATTATTTTAACAAAACTTTAATACAACCTTAATAGCTCTCCGTAAATATTTATAAAAATATTTATGGCTCAGTTTATAGAAACAAGGTCCCAATACCGTATTTTCTAAAAGCACTTGACTTTAGTGTCATACCATTTGAACCTAATTATTCATTCTAATAGCATAAATTGAGAATTCAAAATTTATTTTAATGCCATATTTGAATAATAAAAGTATCATAATAATATTTACTAACTTACCCATCGAATGTGTGGCCCCAAAACCACTATTCTCGACACCATTGAAGAACTGGTTGTTTCACCTCCATTTGCTAATCCCCCATAGGAGGATTAAATTCTCATAGATCTAGTAATCAATATAAATTTGATAGAAAGAATAAAAATTAAGAACAATTCAAGAGAACAGAGTTTAGAAGAAGCATGATTTGTATTAGAATTTAAGCACAAAATCCTCACAGAGTTTGGTGGTATTTCACATGTCTTATTTCCCTACAAAAGAAAATAACAAGAACTAAAATAAAACATAAGCCTAAGAGAAAAGAAAAACTAAAGACTAAATCTAAAGAGAAAATTATAAAATAAGAAAAGGTGTGTATAACATGTGTTAAATGAGCCTATTTATAAACTTTAGGGTGGTCGTCATCCTTAACCCTAGGTCAACTATTGTCCTCGTGCTTAACATTTACTTGTGCAAACTAAAACTCCCTTGGCTCGTAATATTTCCTGTACAGAGGTGATGTCGCAATGCACCAGGTCTTGTGTTGAGACATTGAGAGTAGTATGCTCATCTTTGGTGTAACAACCCGTTTTTAGGGTTTATCAGAATAGTGGTTTTGGGACCACAATTCACAGTAAAAATATTTATTTTATTATTTTATTAAGGTTAAAAGTATGATAGAATGTTCGTGTGAAAATTTCATAAAGAAATTCTACCGTTTGAGTGGTTAATTCGGTAAAACAGACTAAATCCCGTAATGCATAAAAGTTGAATTCTATAAGTTAAAGGTATTAAATGGAATTGAAATTAAATAGTGGGAGTCCTTAAGTGGTAATTATCCCATAAATGTTGGTAGTGGAATTCTATGGCTTGGTACTGTTGAAATTTATGATGTTATTAAAGGTTAGTTTTGTAAATTGGTTAATAAAGATTAAATAAATAAAATCAAAGTCATTATTACCGTTTCTAACCTAGAAAAGTAATGGATACATTCGGCCAAGCTTTGGAGCTTGATAAGTGAGTGGTGTGTACCCAGTTTTTAATAATTTCTATGTTTTTGAGATCGTTGCAGCTTAATCTAGCTAGCCTGTATCTCCGTTTTCGAAGCTGTTATAGATTTTGAATGGTGCCATTATTGAATGATTGGTTATTTAGATATTTTATTATAGTTTATTAATGTTTGAAGCTAGATATACAAGTTTTATAAACTGATTTTTGACAAAAAATGTGAATTAAGGATTAAATTGAGAAAAGTGTAAAATTCATGGTTAGATGTGTGAATAAACTAAAAGTATGGGCTATAGTATGGGTGAAATTTAGCTAGCATGGGTTTGTCGTTAATTGCATGAATTTTCAATTTTATGTGATAAGGACTAAATTGCAAAAATGTGTAATAATAGGGGCAAAAGTGTAATTTTGCCAAAATGTGTAAGTTGTGTTAAATTGAATTAATTAATGATTAAATAAGTAAATTTTGTTATTATATAGATTAAGAAAAATGATATTTGGATCTAGAATGAGGGAAAACAAAGTATCGGACTAGTTGATCCGTTCCGTCGTTTTAATGATCGAGGTAAGTTCGTATGCTAATAAATGTATTTAAATTGTGTTATAAATGCTTATTTATTATTGAATTGAATTGAATTATATATGTTTATTTGTCATTGAACTGCTATGAATGTCAAATGAGCAATTACGAGCAAGAATCAATAGAGTTACAACATCCAAAAGTCCCGTACGAACCTTAGGAATAATATAGGATACAAATGTCATGACATTAGGATTTCCAAGATGAGATTACATGTAAGACCATGTGTGGGACATTGGCATTGTATTGTGATTACGTGTAAGACTATGTTTGGGACATTGACATCGTTATATGATTTCGTGTAAGACCATGTTTGGGACATTGGCATCGATATGAGATAACTTGTAAGACCATATCTGGGATATGGTATTGTATGAGTTTTATGTGATATCCGAGTATCCTTAGCAATTCCGAAGGGTTCAGCGGGCATAGTCAAGACGAGAAGGAAAGAACAATTGAATTAACAGATACAGGTTCGTACAGAACCTATATGAGAATCAAATGAAGGTAATTTGCTAAGTTTTTAGTGTATCACGTATATGAAATGAGAAAGATTTATGTATAAGTATGTTTCAAGCCAAAATGTGTTTATTTGGCTATAATGAGGTATGAATTGAATGATATATGGGATATGGGTTATAGTTGTTTTAACTAAATATACATATGGCACATAGTGTGAGAAACACTGTTATTTGATGATATTTCACATAATGCACTTGGCTAAGAAAAGGTGATGAATATTGAATTGAATAAAGTTTATATATATAATTGCTTTTGCATATGAAATGTGAATGAATTGATAAGAAGTATTCAAACCATACGTGTTTTGAATGAATAAACTCATGAAAATCTTGATCATCATGTGCATGAATTTGAGATTGAATGGATAAACCATGTGAATTATATCATGTTTTGAGTAATTGTTTAAAATGTGGTTACTTAATAATATTAGTTTATAGCTTACTTTGTTTTCTTTTGTATGTTTATAAGTTTCGGAGGCTTGCCCGGGTTGGTAATCGTCGAAGATCTCGTCACACTATCCAGCTATGGTTTGGTACTTGTAAGCTTTGTGATTTACGTTATATGGCATGTATAGGCTTTATGGTTATTTGATGAGTACGATTAATTTGGCAACTAATGCTTATGTGTTTGATGCAATTAGCCATGAGATGTGGCTTCAAAATTATGTTATTTTGATGTGCAAAGGATGCCTTATGTTATGGCATAATTTGGTATACTTGGTGATGGTTCAAGTTGTTTATTTGATTATTTGGTAAGTGATGAGTACTTGCTTATATAACGCATGATTTTTAAACTTGATCAATGATTGGTTAGTAGATGATTTATGAGCCAAGCTTGGTGTGAGATTGATGATGATAAAATACATATTTGAAATAGGTTGAATTGATAAATGTGATATGTGTTTTGAATAGGAAATGGTTATGATTTGAGTTGAGTTGAGGAAATGGAGGGAATTGGTATGACATGTTTGGTGCATAAAATAACATGTTTTAGCTGCCTATTAATGTATTGAAATGGTGTAAAATTTTGTGTTTTAGGTATGTATGAGGAGGGTGAGAAATGTGGCTTAAACCAAGCCTAATTTTGCCTCACATGGTTGAGCACATGGGCGTGTGACTCGACTGTGTGTCTGCTAAAACTTAGTAAAACAAGTCAGAGAGTTACACGGTTTTGAAACACGAGCATGTCAACTGACCGTGTGTAGCACACGGGCTGGCACATGGGCATGTGGCAGGCTGTGTGGCCAACTCAATATTCCCTTCAGATTTCACACGGCAATGGCACACGGGTGTGTCTCCAACAGTGTGATGCAAGTCAGTATGTATGCCTTGTTTCCACATGGACTGTAACATGGGCATGTCTGGTGGCTGTGTGAGGCACACGACTTGCTCACACAGGCGTGTGATCCCTGTATGCATGAAAATTTTTATAAGTTTCCCAAAGTTTTCAAATGTTATCGATTTAGTCCTGAATCTTTTCCAAGCATGTTTAAAGGTCTTGTAGAACCATGTAAGGGACAATATGATTATGTTTGATTAATGTTTATGTGATATTGAATTCATGTATGTGAAATGTATGTTGTATGCTGTAATTGATTGGTAATGCCTCGTAGCCCTATTCTAGCGACGAATACGGATTAAGGGTGTTACATTTTATTGGTATTAGAGCTACGGTTTAGTCGATTCTAAGACTAACGTAGCAAGTGAGAGTCTAGCTATACATGCCATATTTAACTTGTTGTAGTGTGATATCTCCTGATTCTGATAAGAATTATTTTAATTAGACAGATATGCTTTCCAACCGAGCCAATTTCGATAGTAAAGAATGTTACACTCAAACGTTTGAGTGAAAATGTGTTGGTGGTGAGTTGAAACTCATAAAGTTATGAATCAAAGTGCATGATATTCTGCAATTGATAAATGTTATATTTATATGAGTATATGAGTTGTGATGTTTGGTCTATGATTGCTATGTGAATATTTTGATTGTGAATTAATGATTTGATTTAGTGTATGAGCTATGTGTTAAGTACAAAAGTGATCATAAGTAAATCATTGTTAGTTTTATTTTTTGGAATTAGTAATGAACTGGTCATTCATAATAGTATGTGTGATGTGCATGTTTATGTGAGAGTTAAAATTTTAGGCTTTACAACCCTCACCCCCTCATCGGTAAAGTATTGTAATGAAATCTGTATTATATAGATTAAATAAGCTTACAAGTGTGGAATTACAGAGTTCCGTGATTGAAGGATTAGTACTATGATCAGATAAGAGAATGAGTCTGCAAGTGAAGATAGTAACATAAAAGATATTGGATCGTGTTGAAGGCCATTCGTAATATGCAAAGTCACTGTTAAAGAAAAAGTTGAATTCGATGAGACGAAAGTATTCAGGTATGATGTCTAAAGAACGTATTAACTGGAAGTTCTTCTGAATTGATTTTTGCTAGTGATGAGATAATGTGAGATTACTGATATCAGAAATAGAGAGTGGAATACTGTTTGAATTGTAAAGATAGTTGAGTATAGCAATTATAATTAAATGGTTTACGACGATTTCTTTTGGGTACTACATGTGTTTATCTACTCTCAAATATATACACAGTTGTATATTTTCAGATGAAACTCTTATTATATGAGAACATTAGCTAAACGTATAGATAGGCGAAAGCATTGTTGGCCTGTTTGGGGTATGATCGGCATTACTCTATTTTTTCTCTGGCATTCTTTTTCATTTTGTTGATAGAAAAGTCGACAGTAAAATCTGTATGATTGCTAGTATTCTTTTTCTACTGGTTATTGTTCTGTTGAATATACATGAAGATTATATTGCTTTTACCACCATTGATTTCAGTGTTTATGAGTGTTGTTCTTCCTTCTGGAAATTTTCTAGGATATCATCGGGATCTTTATCATTCTATATGGGTTGTAATTACCAGAAATTTTGTATAGCTCAACAATTTAAGATTTAGCTACCTTATTTTTATTATGATTCTATGTGATTGTCTACAAGAGATATTCTTTTGATGAAGATGACTATATCTAATATGACCAAAATATCTAGTTTGATCATAGGAGTACAGTGGTATAGTTATCAGATTCATAAAAGTGTTTCTGCACTGATTGCTATTGAAATCATATTTGAATTTCTTTTGTGTTCAAAATGCATTATTAATAGCTGGGACATTACCTATCTATGCGATTGGGATGTCGGCCTTATTATGGCACTATGATTTTAATCTATTTGATGGTTATGGCTTCAGTATAGTTTAAAGCTCCGTTGATTAATAATTGAAAAGTTATTATTCGACAGTCGAGACCAATTTAGTGGTTTAGTCTGATTTGAGCTATTTGCTTGAAAGGTTAAAGGAGTTATATGTGTTTGAGTTTATCCTCAGATCCGTAAATAAATTTTTGTACGATCATGGGTTATTGATAAATAGTTCGAATGAAGAATTCATATTCCAGAAGACGTGATATTGAATTATATTTATCTGAATGGTTTTATTGAAAAAAAAATTGTAAACTAAAGTTATTTTGATTGAATTATATTTATTGTGCTTGTGAAGTCTGCATGATATGATAATTATTAATAAAGTGGTAATCAATTGAAGACATTGTCAACTGAAGCATCAGTTCTGGTTCAGCCTGCGCCGGGCAAAGTGTTTATGATTTTCAGACATGCATCATTAAATGGTTTGAAGTGTGTTATAATACAAGAATGTATAATGATAGATTAGGCTTACACACAATTAAAGCTGTATGAAAAGAGTTTTACGACTTATGAATTGGAGATGATTGATAAGGTATTCACGTTGAATATTCAATGACATTGATTGTTTGGTGAGTAATGTAACCTATTTGTTGACCGAAAGAGTGTTTTAAATATTTAATATTACAGAGAGATATGAACTTGGGACAACAAAGGTGGCTTGAACCGTCTAAAGGATTTGAGTTAGAAATTGATTTTCATCCAGGGAAGAATGATTACAGTCACGTATATTCTAAGCAGGAAACCTTTGTGTGTTTTACGAGCGATGAATACGTGATTGATCTTATCGAATGATAGACAGATATTAGCTGTGTTAAAAGCATTCAGCGAATTTGTGAAGTTCAGAAATACATCAGTAAATTGCAAGTTAAAAAGGGTTTAACATAAATTGATTCATGATTTAGAATTTTAGTTTAGAACCGATGATTATTTGATGTATCAAAATAAAGTTCGTGTACTGAGAAACCCAGAAATTATGCAACAATGGTTACATATGGCTCACTGTGGTAATTATTTGTTCATTCGGGGAGTGCTAAATGTTCAATAATCTGAGACAGTTGTACTGGTGAATATGTTTGAAATGTGATATTTCTAACTTTGTATCCAAATGTCTGATCTATCAACAAGATAATGCTGATAATCAAGTGTTTTTAAGACTATTACAGCATGTGTTGCTATCTGAGTGGTAATGAAATAGAATTTCAATGAATTTTGTAAAAGACAGATGTTATCTGAACTATTGTCAACTGTTTGGAGAAGTCTGCACATTTTATCTCCGTACATACGAACTTCTCTTTTGATAGATTAGCTGAGTTATACATATCAGCAGATCACATAGCTTGCCAAACTCCATTATTTCGGGTAGAGACCAGAATTCTATATTGTGATTTGATAGAAAACTATAGTGAGCTTTAGATAAATGGTTTCAATTTAGCATCGCATTACATTCTTCAATAGATGGCTAATCTGAGGGAGAGATTTAGATTCACAAGGTAATGTTTTGTTGTTGTGTTTTAAAATTTGAAAGCAACTAAGAAAGACATTTACTGTTAGATAAGTTTGCGTATAATAATAGTTATGAGATGTGTATTAAGATAGCATTGTATGGGTATGGTATGGTTGCAATTACTGAACTTCATTGTATTGAATCAAAATTTTGATAAAAAGAATTACGGGGTCGATATGATTAGAAAAACTGAGGAGAAATGAAATTAATTCATGACAGTCTAAAATCAGTTTCAGATTGGCAAAAAAAATATGCGGGCTTGATACGTAAAACCATTGAATTTCAGTTAAAAAAATAAGTATTTGTGAAAGTATTATAGTGGGAATAGAATTTTTCAATTTAGCTATAAAGAGAAGTTGAGTTCGTGTTTTATCAGATTGTATGAGATTATTGAGAGAATGAGACCATATGAGGTTACCATCAAAACTTGAGAAGATCCATAATGTGTTTCTTATATATATGATGTGATGATACAGATAAGATCCTTATCTATAGCATCTCTTTCAAAAGTAGAAACTCAGCTTGTTATAATGTATAGCAAAGAACAGATTAGAATTTTAGCTTGTGAGATTAAAAAGTTGAGAAATCTGAGGTTATATAAGAAATTGATGAGGCTAGTGAAAGCAAATCACTAATCTATTCTCTGATAAGATTTTTGGGGACGAAAATCCTTAAGGGGGGAGAATTGTAACAGCTTATTTTTAGGGTTTGCCGAAACAGTGGTTTTGGTACCACAATCCGAAGTCAAAATATTTATTTGATTATTTCATTAAGGTTTACAGTATGATAGAATGTTCGTGTGAAAATTTCGTAAAGAAATTCTACCATTTGAGTGGTTAATTCGATAAAAATGACTAAATCGCGTAAAGCGTAAAAGTTGAATTCTATAAGTTAAAGGTATTAAATGGCCATGAAATTAAATAGTGGGAGTCCTTAAGTGGTAATTATCCCATAAATATTGATAGTGGAATTCTATGGCTTGGTATTGTTGAAATTTATGATGTTATTAAAGGTTAGTTTTGTAAATTGGTTAATAAAGATTAAATAAATAAAATCAAAGTCATTATTACCGTTTCTAACCTATAAAAGCAATGGATACATTCGGCCAAGCTTTGGAGCTTGATAGGTGGGTGGTTTTTGCTCAGTTTTTAATAATTTCTACATTTTTAAGATCGTTGCAACTTAATCTAGCTAGCCCGTATCTCCGTTTTCGAAACTATTATAGATTTTGAATGATGCCATTATTGAATGCTTGGTTATTTAGATGTTCTATGATAGTTTATTAATGTTTGAAGCTAGATATACAAGTTTTATAAAGTGACTTTTGAAAAAAAGTGTGAATTAAGGATTAAATTGAGAAAATTGTAAAATTTATGGTTATATGTGTGAATAAACTAAAAATATGGGCTATAGTATGGGTGAAATTTAGCTAGCATGGGCTTGTCGTTAATTATATGAATTTGCAATTTTATGTGATAAGGGCTAAATTGAAAAAAAGTGTAACAAAAGGGGCAAAAGTGTAATTTTACAAAAATGTGTAAATTGTGTTAAATTGAATTAATTAATGATTAAATAAGTAAATTTTGTTATTATATAGATTGAGAAAAATGAGATTTGGATATAGAACGAGGGAAAATAAAGTATCAGACTAGTCGATCTGTTCTGTTGTTTTAACAATCGAGGTAAGTTCGTATGCTAATAAACGTATTTAAATTGTGTTATAAATGCTTATTTATTATCAAATTGAATTGAATTATATATTTTTATTTATCATTGAGCTGCTATGAATCTCAAATGAGCAACTACAAGCAAGAATCGATAGAGTTACGACATCCGAAAGTCCCATACAAACCTTAGGAATAATATAAGATACAAATGTCATGACATTAGGATTGCCGTGTAACACCCCTAACCCGTATCCATCGCTTGAATAGTGTTACGAGATATTACCGGATAATACACATCATTCACATACATTTACGCATTCATAATCAATATCCATTCAACTCATCCACATTGTCCCTTATAAGGTCCTACGAGACCTTAAAACATGTTTAAAAGTGGTTTGGGACTAAACCGATAACATTTGCAAACTTTGAGAAACTTAGAAAATTTTCATACATTTAAGTGTCACATGCCCGTGTGAATAGGCTGAGTGCCTCACACAGCCACCAGACACGCCCGTGTCACAAGCCATGTGAAAACAAGGCATACATATTGACTTGCACCACACGTCTTGGCCATGGGAAATATGGAGGGGTTACTGACTTGGGTCACACGACCGGCCACACGCCCATGTGCCAGCCTATGAGCCACACACGGCCAGTAGATATGACCATGTGTCTAGGCCGTGTCAAACTTGTAGGGTATACTGACTTAATTCAAAAGGGTACCGCAAGGGACACACGGTCCTGTACCAAGGCCATATGTCACACACGGTCGAGCCACACACCCGTGTGCTTAGCCGTGTGGAGTGAAAATAGGCTTGGTAAAAGCCATATTTCTCACCCTCCTCAAGCATACCTATACCACATCAAATTTGTACCATTTTATACATATATTAGCAACCAAAGCATGCTATTTCATACACATTTTATGCCATCTATTCTCAACCATTTCAACTACTAAATTCCATTTTTAAAACATACTAAATCATTATGCCAAAATAATCAAAGCTTACATAAGTACCAAATGCATTTTCTTATCAACTATTTCATGTCACAAAACATACTATATCATCATCTTAAAATCAAACTACAATATACTATCTTCTAAGAAATAATACTCCAACTTACAACAATCTAAAAGAACAGCCATATAACCAAACCAAACAAGCCAACACATAATGCATTATATACATCACATATATCACTTATCAAACACATAATTTAAGCCAACTTAAATGGCCAAATACATACCAGCATTTACAAGCCAAATCTCATAGCTCAAAATCATAACTCAAAACATACCAAGATAACACGAGCCTATACATGCCATATACCATATATATGGAATGACAGAAATGTGTAACTGTACACAATCACAACAAGTAATAAAGTGACAAGTAAATGTCGAATTATCGTACCCACAGGGACTGTGAAAAGAATTATTTATGAATGCTATTAACACTTTGGTGAAGAAAAACATTTTATTTGAAGAAGGTGATTAAAAATTAAGATTTTAAACTAAGTAAACTAAAGAAATAAATCTCAAATGCGCGATTTCAAAATACAATTTAATCAAGATGACATAATTGTGTTGGATTAATTATATTTCTTTAACTTATAATTATTAAACTCATGCTTATACTGTTACAAATAAATTCACGGCAACTCGATAATTTGCTAACTTATGAACATATTCACCTACACAAATCCATTCATCTCTTAGCATATCCCTATGTTAATTCAAACGATTAAACCGATTTTAATAAGCAACCATGTTATTGCACATACATACTCATTAAATTAAACTATTCTCTTGCATATTCCTATGTCAATTCAAATGATTAATTAAATATAATAAGCATATAAAAGAATATGTGAGGTAACAAGGTATTCTTACCTTGAAACAATTTAATCACAAAAATCTTGCTAGTTATGCAAGGCCAGTGTATCGCCAGATACATTGCTAATTTAACCTTTAGTTACCTTAGAAGAATAAACATACACTGATTAAGTATTGTGTCAATTAATTGAAATTTCAATCCGTTTACATAATTAATTCATTAGCTACCTCACAATTGTAATGCAAGAATAACTTAGGCATGATTTTACTTAATCAAGCATTTTACCGAGGCCTATAACAACATAAAAACAATTTTAATAATTTAAGTAGATGAAATGCAATCAAACCATCACAAATTAAAATTCAAGCTAAGATGATTAAATTAACCATTCCAACAACATAAATATTCATAGATATGTTCATCATAACAACAACAAAAATTAAAGAGATAGGGAACAAGAATCAAATCTGGTGTTTCTTCGGGGCTTGACTAGTTTGCTCCGTCTTCGTTCTCTGTTGTCCTCGCCGATCAAGGCTACTATGAACACTTCAATATTTCTCCAAAATGGTTGACGAACACCCCTTTTCCAAGGGAAGAAATCGGCAAGAGAGCAAGGGCTTAGAATGGGAAAATGAGAGGAGAAAGTGAGAGAGGAGAGAAGAGATGTGAATGAATGAGGGATGTGTTGAATGATCAGCGAAGGGGATTTTTATAGCTAAATGTGGAAGCTAAAATTTGCTAAAATAGCAGCCAAAGAGCCACCCCTTGGCCGACCATCTATGTGGAAAAGTTGATGGCTTCAACTTTGCTATATATGGTTTGGGGCAAGTCTTCAAAGCCACCAATTGTGGAGGGGCTGAATTGCAATTTGAACAAGTCTTCAAGGGCTTCTTTGCAGCTTAAATAATCATCTAATAAGCTGAATTGGGTCAGCACTTGGACGATTTTGGGTTGTCATTTCTTGGCCGGTTCGGTTCACTCGGTTCAATTCAATCGGACCATTTTTCATAATTAATTAATAATAATTTATTAACCCAAATTAACTTGGATATAAATTAAAATTAATTAAATTATGAATTAATACACAATTTTGGACCGTCTTAGGCTGGAAATTAATTTGCCTCAGTACTTCAAATTGCTTCTCAGTTTCGTGCTTCTAGCAGTGTCTGCCAAGCCATTTTTCTCCCTTTGTGCAATTCAGTCGAAAATAACCAAAATTAATCAAAATTAATTATAAAATTAACTAAAATTCAATATGTTCATATTTTAAGTGCACTTTAATTATTTGATAAAAATTAATTATTTTCTAAACAAGAATTTAACCGAATTCGCATGAATTTAAGTTAAAAAGGGTATGAAAAAGTGTGTAAATTTTTGTGTTTCCAATATAAAAAGCTCCAAAAGTACCAACGAGATGATTGATACTGTGATGACATCTCCCGACGATTCCCAAATCTGAGCTAGTTTCGATAATCTATAAAATAGTGAAAAATAAACACAGTAAGCTTTAAAAGCTTAGTAAGCCATATACAAATAAAACCATCATATGAATATTTGCATATCAATTCAAATATGCTAAGCATAGCTAAACACATACAAGTTCACAAACCTTTCTCATTGAACATATATTCAATATCTTAATCACATTCATCAAATATTTCTCCTTTTCAATACTTGTATGAATCTCGTACATACTTGAGTCACATATCTCATTCACACATTCTTTCTCAACTTGACTTTGCTGGATGAACCATTCTGAATTATGAAGGATACTCAGAAATCACATAAGCTCTCACAATGCCATATCCCAGATATGGTCTTACATGTTATCACATATTGATGCCACTGTCCTAGACAGGGTCTTATATGAAATCATAATACGATGCCAATGTCCCAGACATGGTCTTACACGTAATCACAATACAATGCGAATGTCTCAGACATGGTCTTACATGTAATCACATCTTGATAACATAATGTCATGACTTTCTTATCCTATATTATTCCTAAGGTTCGTACTGGACTTTCGAATGTTGTAACTCTGTCGATTCTTACTCGTAGTTGCTCGTTCAACATTTATAACAATTCAATGAATAATAAACACATATAATTCAATTTAAAGACATTTATTTGCATATGAACTTACCTCAATCGTAGAAACAACAAAACTAGCCGATTAATCGAGTACTTTGTTCTTGCCTTGATCTAACTCTTTTCTTTTGTTCTTGATCTATATATATTCAAAATTAATCCATTTACTCACCAACTCAATCAATTTAGTCTTTAAACACATATTTAAGCCAATTTGCACTTTGGCCCTAAACTTTCACATTGCTTACAATTTAGTCCTATTTCATAAAAACATAATTTACAACAATTTCAATTACAAACTAGCCAAATTTCTATAGGCTCCTTAACAGCCCATATTTATCAATATTTTACACATTGACCACACATTTTCATCTTTTCACAAATTAACCCCTTTTATGCAATTTCACTAAAAATCACTTTACAAAACATGATAATTTATCATCAAAAATTCATATTTCATCATCAAATACAAAAGAACATAATAACTCATCAATGGAAACTCTCAAAATCTTTAACAGTTTTGAAAATTAAGACATGGGCTAGCTAGAACTCAAAACAACGATCACAAAAACATAAAAATCATAAAAAAAACTGAGCTCAAAACATACCTCAATGAAGGTATGCAAGTGCCAAACATAAAACCCTATTTTAGCTTTCTTCTTTGCTTCATTGTGCCACAAAAGATGATAAAATGGCCACCATTATATTTTTTTAATTTAATTAACCTTATTTCACTAATTACTATTTAACCTTATATTATAACATTGAAAATCACTTAATGGATGACTATATTTATCCATTCCATTAACCAAAGGTCAAATAACCACATAAGGACTTACACATTCAAATTTCATAGCAATTAAAGCAATTAACAAGTAGAATGCAACTTTTGCATTTTACGCGATTTAGTCCTTTTATCAAATTAAGCATCCAATCGATAAAATTAAATCATGAAACTTTCACACATACATGCTATCATGCTGTAAACACATAAAATAATATTAAAATAATTTTTCGATCTTAGATTTGTGGTTCTGAAACCTCTGTTCTGATTTAACTAAAATTGGGCTGTTACAACTCTCCCCCATTAGGGATTTTCATCCCCGAAAATCTTACTAGCAAATAGGTTTGGATATTGCTTTCTAAGAATCCTTGGGTTCCATGTAGCTTCTTCTACTCCGTGTTGATTCCATAAAACTTTCACTAATGCAATTCTTTTATTTCTCAGCTCTTTGATCTCACAAGCTAGAATTTGGATCCGTTCTTACTGTATGATAAATCTGACTGAATCTCAACTTCGGTCAGGGAAATAACATGCGAAGGATCAAATTTGTATCTTCGTAGCATCGATACATGGAATACATTATGAATCTTCTCTAATTTTGACGGTAATGCTAACCGATATGCCACTGGTCCAACTCTCTCAATAATTTCATAAGGTCCGATTAATCTCGGGTTCAACTTCCATTTTCTACCAAATCTTAGTATTTTCTTCCATGATGAGACTATTAAAAGCACTTTATCCCTAATCTGACGATCTGACGCTGCCTTTAGACTATTACAAATTACTTTCACTTTTTCTTCAGTCGCTCTAATCAGATCAACCCCGTGAATCTTATTCTTGCTAAGTTCAGTACAATACAACAGTGTTAGACATTTATGACCGTATAAAGCTTCTTACGGTGCCATTTTAATACTCGATTGAAAACTGTTGTTATACACGAATTCAATCAATGACAAATACTTTTCCCACATACCTTCGAACTCAAGAATGCAACATCTCAACATATCCTCGAGTATCTGTATAACTCGCTCGGATTGACCATCCATTTGCGGGTGAAATGCGGTACTAAAACGTCATTTTGTACCTAGTGCATCTTGCAGTTTCTTCCAAAACCTCGATGTGAATCTCGGATCTCTATCCAAAATAATAGAAATAGGTACTCCGTGTAATCTCACAACCTCAGAGATATTCAACTCAACTAACTTTTCAAGGAAATAATATGTTCTTACTAGAATGAAAAATGGGCCGATTTTGTCAATCTGTCAACTATAACCCAGATCGCATCTTTCTTTCTCAGAAATAGGGGCAATCCTGACACAAAATCCATAGTCACTCTATCTCATTTCCACTCGAGAATCATAATCAGTTGCAATAAACGAAATGGTACCTGATGCTCAGCTTTAACTTGTTGACAAATCAAAAATTTAGAAACAAGCTTTGAGATATCACGTTTCATACCAGGCCACCAATAAAGCTGTTTCAAGTCATTATACATTTTCGTGCCTCCCAGATGAACAAATAAATGACTATTATGTGCTTCATTGAGAATCATCTAAATCAACTCTGAATTTCTCGAAACACATATTCAGCCTCTGAATCTTAAAAAATCAATGGAATCAACTTGAAACTCTGAATTAGGGTTTGAATCACATTGAGCTCGTTTTGCTAACATTTCATTATCAACTTTCTGAGCTTCAAAAATCTGCTGTAAAAACAACGACCTCGCTTTCAACTCAGCTAGTATCGAACCATCATTACAAAAGCTATTTGAGTGTTTATCGCACGTAGAACGAATAGGGATTTTTAGCTCAAAGCATCAGCAACGACATTGTCCTTACCCTGATGATAATTGATCACTAACTCGTAATCTGTAATGCCCCGAATTTTGGGCCTAGAAGTTTGGAGGTTGCACATAAATATTTTATTGTGCAAGGAAGTGACACAATTAAGTGTTTGGCTTAGTGGTTGTGTGCTCTGGAAGTGCCTGGGAAGTCATTAGTTCAAGCCCTGGCTTCCATAAAATTTTGGTTTTTGAGGATAAAACCCCTATCTTAGGTCAGTAGGGTTATAAGTAAAATTTGTTAAAAACATGATAGAATGGGCCTATTGGTCTGGTGGGTAGGAGGCGTGTGGGGTGTGCTAGTGGTCTGAGGTTCGAATCCCTGCTTGTGCAAATGGAGATTATTTTTACTGATGGCCATGGGAGGTAGTAGAGTTTGACCGAAACACTGTAGGGTGAAGTGGAGTTTGAATTGGTCATGGGGGGATTGTATGAGGAGTTGAGGAGAGATATGAGGAGAGATATTAGGAGGAAATCAAGAGAAGTGGGGAGAGAGGGAATAGAGAGCCGAATTTGATCAAGGAATACTTAGGAATTTCGGTTTGAAGGAGTGAGTTTGGTTATTCTATTTTGATTTTGTGAGCATTTTTGGGTATTTCCTGTTGTTCTCTAGAAGTCGATTGGTACCTAAGGTTCTTTCGGGTATCTCTTTTTCTGCATTACATGATTTTGTTCTCTCTATCTTTTTCATTTACACTTTTGATTTTTTCAAGTTATTCTTACGGTTTTATTTCTTGTTGTGACCTTTTTTGTTTGGATTACTCCATCTTTCCTCCCCTCAATCGGTGGTGGCTTCTTGGCCGAATATCTTGTATTCTCCCCTCTCCCTCTCTATGGGTCCTTTCTAGACTGAATCTTCCTTCACACCCTCACCCCATATCAGTTTCTCCTTGACCAAAAACTGCTACTTCTTCCACTTCACTTGCCGAATCTTCACCGTTCTCTGTAGATTTTGGTGTTATTTGCAATTTTCCGGTTACTCTTTCTCTCTTTTTCTTTCTATCATACTAATAGTTTTCTTTTAACATCTCTTCTTGCCGCCATTAATTGCTAGGGTGTGTTGTGCCGAGCTTTTGTCTTTTAAAGGAGAATAATAGACTGATTGTTCCTTTCCCCTACGCATGGGTTGCATTTCGGTAAGTGATCTTTCATCGGTTCAATCTAATCGTGGGAATATATGTTAATCGATGTCGGTTGGATTGCAGGTTATCTTTAAGGAAAAAGCGATTAGTCTCTTGCAACAGTTTAGGTGTACAAACTCCAATCGATTGAGATAGGCAAGTGAGAAGATACCATTTTGTTAAGTGATATAGAAAGGGATTGCTAATCCTGTTGGTAATAAGATAATGGTGCTTTGTGTTTGAATATAGGTTGGTGTTCGTTGGTTTCTAAGCCTTTTCGCAATCAGGTGTGTAATCACTATCTTAACCGTAAATCGACAAAAGCCAGAAAAATAGGATCGTTGATGCCACATGGGCGTGCGATAACTTGTGTGGTAACCCCAAATGCATAAACGTGGGTACTAGATTACGAGAGGCCACCATGGGCGATCTCATGGGCTTAGGCCATTTTCGGCCATGTATGACCGAAATACCCCCATAAGGTAAAATGACAGAAATACCCCCATAGGGTAAAATGATTGAAATACCTCTATAAGGTAAAATGACCGAAATACCCCCAAGGGGTAAAATGATCGAAACAGCCCCATAGGATAAAATGACCAAAATACCCCTATAGGGTAAAATGACCGAAATACCCCCATAAGGGAAAATGACCAAAATACCCCCATAGGGTAAAATGACCGAAATACCCCGATAGGATAAAATGACTGTAATACCCCTGTACGGTAAAATGACTGTAATACCCCTGTAGGGTAAAATAACTGTAATACCCCTGTAGGGAAAAATGACTATAATACCTCTGTAGGGTAAAATGACTATAATACCCTTGTAAGGTAAAATGACTATAATACCCCTGTAAAGTAAAATGACTTATTTGCCCTACGATGTGTATGACTGTATTTGAGCATGCCACATTATATGTATGTTGCATCCATGTATGATTTTATGATACGATGCATGACATGTTGCATAGGGTTCGGATTGTTATTTCGGAGGAAGTGTACTGTACTGATATGGTCGCACGGGTCGCCCAAGACAACTGTGGAGCTAAGGTTGCATGAGTCGCCCAAGATGACTGTTGACCTACTGATGGCTTTAAGCCGTTTATAACTGGCAGCTCTACTGCAAATACTGTTTTAGTGTCACAGCCGACACGACTTGGTGTGTAAGGTTGGGTGGGTCGATTTTATCCCCACATGGTGTGTAGGGCTGTATGGAGATGGTGTGTTGCAGATAGATTGGGTAGGATTTTTTGATTGCGTACTGCACTGATTTTGTAATGGGCTTCGGTCCCACTGATACTGTTACTAGAATAGGCTCAGGCCCACACTGTTTCTGATTCTGAAATGGGCCAAGGCCCTAACTGAAACGGAAAGGGCTTAGGCCCAAATTATGTTTACTCTGATTGTTTGCTTATATGGGATTACACACTGAGTTTTCAAAAACTCACTCATCTATTTTATCTGTACAGGTAATCCCTAGTTTTAGGCGGATCCGTGCTGCGAGGGACTCAAAGGTGGCCACACAACCGCGCACGCTTCCAATCTTGATTTTTTAATTTATAAGTAGTTTTAATTGGGTATTTTTATGTAATAAGGCATCTAAGGTTTTAACTTTTAATTTGGATTTTTACTTGCTTTGATATAAACTACTAGTTGTAGGAAGAAGACGTGTTTTCAAAATATAACTGTTTTTCAAAAACACCACGTCTTCTTAATATAATTTTAAAGATTCCGCAACAAGCATAGTTTTAAAGTGTAATAACAATCTAATATGATTTACAAATTTTCATTAATGATATAATAAGGTTTTAATATATAACGGGCTTTCCAATGAAATTACGATTTTTGAAAAACACTTCAATGTGACACCACTAGATTCGACCATAATGTCTAGGCCGGGTTTGGGGTGTTACATAATCTTTTAGTAATTCTAGCCATCTCCGCTGTCGCAAATTCAAATCTTTCTGAGTCATCAAATATTTCAAACTCTTGTGATCTGAATATACATGGCATTTCTCACCGAACAGATAATGGCGCCAATCTTCAACGCATACACAATAGCTGCTAACTCCAAATCATGTATCGGGTAATTCTTTTCATGTGTTTTCAACTCTCTCGAGGCATAAGCTATAACTTTTCCTTCTTGTATCAAAATACAACCCAGACTATTCAACGATGCATCACAAAATGCTACAAACTCTTTACCCAATTATGGCTGTACTATCACAAAACACTACAAACTCTTTACTTGATTCTGGCTGTACTAACACTGGAGCTTCAGTCAAAAGAGCTTTCAGCTGATCAAATCTTTTCTGACATCTTTTGGACCATTCAAACTTTACATCTTTCTGAAGCAATCTTGTCAACGGAGTTGCAATCATCGAAAAGGCTTTCACAAATCGTTTATAGTAACCCGCAAGTCCTAGGAAGCTATGGACTTTGGATACATTTCTGAGAGGCTTCCAACCTATAATCCCAGATATCTTATTGACTCGAATACCCGATGCTGACACAATATGCCCCAGAAAACCAATCTCACGCAACCAGAATTCACATTTATTGAACTTTGCATATAACTGCTTATCACGTAAAGCCGGCAATACAATTCTCAAATGCTTGGCATGCTCTGTTTCATCTCGTGAATATATCAATATGTCATCAATAAATACAACAAGAAATATGTCTAAGTACTGTCTGAAAATCCAGTTCATTAAATCTATAAAGATAGTAGGTGCATTCGTTAGTCCAAAAGGCATAACTAAGAATTCATAATGGCCATACCTCGTTCTAAATGTAGCCTTTGGCACATCAGAGTCTCTAACCCGTAAGTGGTAATAACCCGATCTCAAATCTATTTTTGAAAACACTGTAGCCCCTTTAAATTGATCAAACAAATCATCTATTCTGGGCAGAGGATATTTGTTCTTAATCATTACTTTATTGAGATGTCTATAGTCTATACACATTATCATCGTGCCATCTTTCTTTTTCACAAACAACACGAGAGCACCCCAAGGCGAGAAACTCAGTTGTGCAAATCCTCTATCCTTCAGTTCTTGCAACTAAGCTTTCAATTCTTTTAACTCTGTAGGTGCCATTCTGTATGGAGCTATTGATATCGGCGTAGTTCCTGGCACTAACTCAATGTCAAACTCAACCTCTCTGATCGGTGGTAAACCTAGTAACTCTTCAGGAAACACATCTGAATATTCACACACAACTGGCACTGATTTTATCTCTTTTCAGTCACTTTCGTATCAAGCACATAAGCAAGATAAGCTTCACAATCCTTTCTCACATATTTCTGAGCTAACATTGATGAAATCACTATTGGTAAGCCGTTCAAATCATCTGACTCAATCCAGATAATCTCATTATTCTGACATATCAGATCAATCGTCTTTTGTTTATAATTCACAATAGCATCATGCAATGTTAGCCAATCCACACCCTAGCCAATCCACACCCAGAATTATATCAAATTTATCAAATGGTAACAACATCAGATCAGCCGAAAAACAGAAATCTCGAATCATCAACGGACAGTTCTTGCACACTTTATCAACCAACACACATTTGCCTAAGGGGTCCAATACTCTAATTACAAATTCAGTAGACTCCACAGGCAATGTCTTACTGGTTACTAAATTCACACACATATATGAATGAGTTGATCCTGGATCTATCAATGCAATAACTTTAGTATCATAGAGAATAAAAGTACCAGTAATAACATTTCAAGATGACACTTCTTCGTAAGCGCGAATAGCGTAGGCTCGTGCAGGTGCTTTGGCTTCAGACCTCACAGTAGAGTCTTTGGTCGTTCTTTGACTACCACTCACATTAACAGCATTTCTGTGTGGTCTACCTTTAGCTGCAGTGTTACTCGACCTCATGTTTTGTATTGTATCTTGCTTAACTAACTCAAGATAGTTACGAATAAAATGATCTAATGATCCACATTTAAAACAGGCCCGATCATTCAATCTACAATCACCAATATGTTGTTTTTCACAATGTCTACGCTTGGGTTGGTTGTGTCTCATACTGCCAACATTGGCAAGAGATGTAGTTGAGCCTTAGAATTCACAGGTTGCTTTCACAATCCCTAATTGAATGTCCCACAGATGCATTAGAAAAATTAAATGAGTCTCGAAATTTCTTTGATGCAGACTGATAAGATTTACTAGTTGATCTCTTTCGCGTATCTCTTGCTTCAAAATCAGCTTTTTTCTTTTCTTTACTGAGATCCTTAGCTTTACAAGCCCTTTCAACCAAAACAATGAATTTCTTCAATTCAAGAATCCCTACTAACAATTTTATATCCTTATTCAGTCTATCAATGAACCTTTTACACATGATCTCCTCAGTAGAAACATATTCCCAGGCATACTTGCTTAAACGTACAAATTCTCTTTCATACTCAGTAACAGTCATCCGGCCTTGTTTCAATTCTAGAAACTCTTTATGCTTCTGATCGAGGAATTGTCAACTTATATACTTATTTTGAAACTCAGATTGAAAGAACTCCTAAGTAACTCATTCTCTAGGAACCACAAATGTCAACGTTTTCCACCAATGGTACGCATTATCTCTTAGCAAAGATACAACACATTTGATACTCAAATCGTGTTTTCAAGCCAGAACTTAATTCTCTCAGCATCATCATAAATGGTAGCCCGAAACTCCTCAGCCCCATGTTTACGTATCTTATCCACTGGCTACTTACTCAATTGAATCAGATCTATCACTTATGGCACAGTTGGGATTTGTTGAGGAATAGGCGAGGGTGGAGGTTGTGGAGCAGCCGGATTCATTCGAACGAATTTCGTGAACCACTCACTCATCATTTGGAAGAAGGCTTTCTTAGCCTCTCCCTCTTAACTACTTGGAATCAGCATAAAATCATCCACCGCTGCCCCTTGAGCGTGAGCGGGCGCATTACTTTCCATATCATCATCTATTGCTCGTTTGGGTTCCATTTACTATACGAAAAACACATTTTAACTGTCAGGAATCATCACACTATCGCAGTTTATATATATGGCATGTATAGCTAGACTCTCACATGCTACATTAGTCCTAGAATTAACTAAACCTTAGCTCTGATACAAATAAATGTAACACCCGTAACCCGTATCCATCGCTGGAATAGGGTTATGAGGCATTATCGGATAATAAACATCATTCACATACATTTACACATTCATAATCAATAACCATTCAACTCATCCACATTTTCCCTTATAAGGTCCTACGAGACCTTAAAACATGCTTAAAAGTAGTTTGGGACTAAACCGATAACATTTGCAAACTTTGAGTAACTTAGAAAATTTTCATACATTTAAGGGTCATACGCTCGTGTGAACAGGCCGTGTGAAAACAAGGCATACATACTGACTTGCACCATATGGCCGGAGACACGACCGTATACCTTGGCCGTGGGAAATCTGGAGGGGTTACTAACTTGGATCACACGGCTAGCCACACGCCCATGTGCCAACCCGTGACCTACACATGGCCAGTAGACATGCCTGTGTGTCTAGGCCTTGTCAAACCTGTAGGGTATACTGACTTAATTCAAAAGGGTGCCCTAGGGGACACATGGCCATGTACCAAGGCCATATGTCACACACGGTCGAGCCACACACCCGTGTGCTCAGCTGTGAGGAGTGAAAATAGGCTTGGTAAAAGCCATATTTGTCACCCTCCTCAAGCATACCTATACCACATCAAATTTGCACTACTTTATACATATATAAGCAACCAAAGCATGCTATTTCATACACATTTCATGCCATCTATCCTCAACCATTTCAACTACTAATTTCCATATTTAAAACATACTAATTCATTATGCCAAAATCATCAAAGCTTACATAAGTACCAAATGCATTTCCTTATCAACTATTTCATGTCACAAAACATACCATATCATCATCTCAAAATCAAACTACAATATACCAATTTCCAAGCAATAATACTCCAACTTACAACTATCCAAAAGAGTAACCATATAACCATACCAAACAAGCCAACACTTAAGGCATTATATACGTTAGACATATCCCTTATCAAACACATAATTTAACCCAACTTAAGTGGCCAAATACATACCAACATTTACAAGCCAAAACTCATGGCTCAAAATCATAACTCAAAACATATCAAGATAACACTAGCCTATACATGCCATATACCATATATACAAAGCTCCAAAAGTACCAACGAGATGATCAATAGTGTGATGACATTTTCTGACAATCCCCGAGTCCAAGCTAGCTTTGATAATCTATAAAATAGTGAAAAATAAACACAATAAGCTTTAAAAGCTTATTAAGCCATATACAAATAATTTCATCAAATGAATATTTTCATATCAATTCAAATATGCTAAGCATAGCTAAACACATACAAGTTCACAAACCTTTCTCATTGAACACATATCCAATATCTTAATCGCATTCATCAAATATTTCCCCTTTTCAATACTTGTATGAATCTCGTACATACCTAAGTCATGTATCTCATTCACAAATTCTTTCTCAACTTAACTTTGCCCGATGAACCATTCGGAATTGTTAAGGATACTCAAAAATCACATAAGCTCGCACAATGCCATATCCCAGATATGGTCTTACATGTTATCACATATTGATGCCACTGTCCCAAACAAGGTCTTACATGAAATCATAATATGATGCCAATGTCCCAGACATGATCTTACACGTAATCACAATATAATGCCAATGTCCCAGACATGGTCTTACACGTAATCACATCTCGATAACCTAATGTCATGACATTCATATCCTATACTATTCCTAAGGTTCGTACGGGACTTTCAGATGTCGTAACTCTGTCGATTCTTAATCGTAGTTGCTCATTCAACATTTATAACAATTCAAAGACAAATGAACACATATAATTCAATTTAAAGACATTTATTTGCATATGAACTTATCTCACTCATAGAAACAACGAAACAAGCTGATTAATCGAGTACTTTGTTCTTGCCTCGATCTAAGTCTAATTTTTTTCATTCTTGATCTATATATATATTCAAAATTAATCCATTTAATCACCAACTCAATCAATTTAGTCTTTAAACACATATTTAAGCCAATTTGCACTTTGGCCCTAAACTTTCACATTACTTACAATTTAGTCCCTATTTCATAAAAACACAATTTACAACAATTTCAATTAAACCCAAACTAGTTGAATTTCTATGGGCTCCTTAATTGCCCATATTTATCAATAGTTTACACATTAACCACATATTTTCATATTTTCGCAAATTAACCCCTTTTATGCAATTTCACTAAAAATCAATTTACAAAACATGATAATCTATCATAAAAAAATCATATTTCATCATACAAATACCAAAGAACACAATAAATCATCAATGGAAACTCTCAAAATCTTTAACAGTTTCAAAAACTTAAGACATGGGCTAGATAGTACTCAAAGCAACGATCACAAAAACATAAAAATCATCAAAAGCTGTGCAAGTGTTGAATATCAAATACCTATTTTATCTTTCTTCTTTGCTTCATTTAGCCATAAAAGATGATAAAATGGCCACCATTATGTTTTGTTTTAATTTAATTAACCCTATTTCACTAATTACTATTTTAACCTTATATTATAACATTAAAAATCACTTAATGGATGACTATATTTGTCCATTCCATTAACTGAAGGTCAAATAACCATATAAGGACTTACACATTCAAATTTCATAGCAATTATCACTTTAACAAGTAGAATGCAACTTTTGCATTTTACGCGATTTAGTCCTTTTATCAAATTAAGCATCGAATCGATAAAATTAAACCATGAAACTTTCACACATACATGCTATCATGCTGTAAACATATAAAATAATATTAAAATAATTTTTTAACCTCAAATTTGTGGTTCCAAAACCACTGTATTGATTTAACTAAAATTGGGCTGTTACATGCCGAGATGAAATTACATGTAAGACCATGTCTAGAACATTGACATTGTATTGTGATTACATGTAAGACCATATCTGGACATTGACATCGTTATATGATTTCGTATAAGACCATGTCTAGGGCATTGGCATCGATATGAGATAACATGTAAGACCATATCTGGGATATGGCATTGTCTGAGTTTTATGTGATATCCGAGTATCCTTAGTGATTCTGAAGGGTTCAACGGGAATATTCAAGGCGAGAAGGAAAGTACAATCGAATTAAGTGATACAGGTTCGTACAGAACCCATATGATAATCAAATGAAGGTAATTTGGTAAGTTCTCAGTGTATCACGTATATGAAATGAGAAAGATTTATGTATAAGTATGTTTTATGCCAAAATGTTTTTTATTTGGCTATAATGAGGTATGAATTGAATAATATGTGAGATATGGGTTATAGTTGTTTTTAACTAAATATACATATGGTACATAGTGTGCGAAACACTATTATTGGATGATATTTCACATAATTCACTTGGCTAAGAAAAGGTGATGAATATTGAATTGAATAAATTTTCTATATATAATTGCTTATGCGTATGAAAATGTGAATGAATTGATAAGAAGTATTCAAACCATACGTGTTTTGAATGAATAAACTCATGAAAATCTTTATCATCTATGTGCATGAATTCAAGATTGAATGGTGAAATCATATAAATTATATCATATTTTGAGTAATTGTTTAAAATGTGACTATTTAATAATATGAGTTTATTACCATACGAGCTTACTAAGCTTTAAAGCTTACTTTGTTTCCTTTTTTATGTTTATAGAGTTTCGAAGGCTTGCTCAGGTTGGTAGTCGTCGGAGATCTCATCACACTATCCAGCTATGGTTTGGTACTTGTAAGCTTTGTGATTTAGGTTATATAGCATGTATAGGCTTTATGGTTTTTTGATGAGTACGATTAATTTGGCAACTAATGCCTATGTGTTTGATGCAATTAGCCATGAGATGTGGCTTGAAAATGATGTTATTTTGATGGGTAAAGGATGCCTTATGTTATGGCATAATTTGGTATACTTGATGATGGTTCAAGTTGTTTATTTGATTATATGGTAAGTGATGAGTACTTGCTTCTATAACACACAATTTTTAAACTTGATCAATGATTGGTTAGTAAATGATTTATGAGTCAAGCTTGGTGTGAGATTGATGATGATAAAATACATATTTGAAATAGGTTGAATTGATGAATGTGATATGTGTTTTGGTATGTGTTTTGAACAGAAAATGGTTATGATTTGAGTTGATGAAATGGACAGAATTGGTATGACATGTTTGGTGCATAAAATAACATGTTTTGGCTGCCTATTAATGTATTGAAATGGTGCAAAATGTTGTGTTTTAGGTATGCATGAGAAGGGTGAGAAATGCAACTTAAACCAAGCCTAATTTTGCTTCACATGGTTGAGTACACGGGCATGTGACTCGACTGTGTGTCTGCTGAAACTTAGTAAAACAAGTTAGAGAGTTACACGGCTTTGACACACGGGTGTGTCAACTAACCGTGTGTAGCACATGGGCTGGCATATGGGCGTGTGGCTAGCCGTGTGGCCAAGTCAGTATACCGTTCAGATTTCACACGGCCATGGAACACAGGCGTGTCTCCAGTCGTGTGATGCAAGTCAGTATGTATGCCTTATTTCCACACGGCTTGTGACACGGGCATGTCTGGTGGCTGTGTGAGGCACACAACTTGTTCACACGAGCGTATGATCCCTGTATGCATGAAATTTTTTCTAAGTTTCCCAAAGTTTTCAAATGTTATTGGTTTAGTCCCGAATCTTTTTCAAGCATGTTTAAAGGTCTTGTAAAGCCTTGTAAGGGACAATTTGATTATGTATGATTAATGTTTATGTGATATTGAATTCATGTATGTGAAATGTATGTTGTATGCTGTAATTAATCGGTAATGCCTCGTAGCCTTATTCTAGTGACGAATATGGGCTAGGGGTGTTACATTTGGGGTGTCTTTAGGGATATATCGTGACATCCTCAAGCGGTGTCATGACATTGAAGGTAGTCTTCGAATTCTTCTATTCTGTTCATTATGTTGCGGCATCCAATGCTTCGTGTTGCAACATAGTGACCAGTATCGAGTTGGCACACCTTCTAATGGTCTTCTACATGTTCAGAAAGTATGTTAGCTCGCCCTTAGGCCTCATTCGCCTCTAAGGTCAATAAAAGACTCTAATTACACACTTTATTGAACTTAACTAAGCTTACAAAAATGTGATTTAATACATAACAAAAATACTTATGTTCAAGCTCCTAAAGTGTGAAAACTAATTTAATTTGCTACACCAAATTATGATAGATCATAGTTTTAGACTTTGAAAAAGATCGACAGATCCTAATTCTAGTGGAAAGACCTTTTCTAGCGATAAACCATAATTTATACATTTTTCTATCCCATGCTTAGCATATTTTATGGATGATTTTTCCTTAAAATTGGTGAATTCGATGCTCCTAATGCTTTAATTTCACGTTTTATACTTATGTGAGCATAGGAGAGTGAAAGGAACAAGAAACGGGCCAAAAACAGAGAAAATGGACCAACGTACGAAATCAACACGGCCTGGACGTGCTCACACGGGCAGACCACACGGTCGTGTCTATTTGGAAAAATCAAAGCACGACTCACACGGGTGGACACGCCCGTGCCTCTTTAATAGACTTGACAACGACCTGATGTAATCTCACATAGGCGTGTCACACGGGCGTGTCCCAGTCGAGCCCAAGTTGAGTCCAATTCGGACAAGGCCAATTTTGAGGGTTCTTAGGCATTCCAAAGCCTATAAATACACCCTAGAGGAGGAGGAAAGGAGACATAGAGAGAGAGAAGGAGGTAGGGAACTGCTCAAGGAAAGCTGATTGATATATCTCAGAAGGCGAATTCATCATCAAGTCAAATGAATAAATCGTCCGATTCAAAGTCAAATAACAAGTGAAGTCTAGGTGGATTTTTCCTTAGGTATTGTCTCAATCAATCGAGTTTTCCAAAAGTAATTCCCCAATTCTATTTTCTGTGATTTCTTAGTTTAGTTAATTAGTTAGTTAAAACAAACCCCATTATTCTTAGGCTAGATAATAAAAAGACAGCCATTACTAGTACTTTTAGTTCCTTTGGGTTCGACAATCCAGTCTTGCTAGAACTATACTACTATTCGATAGGTACACTTGCCTTCATCGTGATAATAGTTAGTTTCAAGAACGATTAATTATAAATTTATAAAACTTATCACACAAAATCACGATCATTTAGCTACTACAAGGTCTACTATTGATCTGGAGAAAAATGAATTAACAATGAAGATTAATGGTGAAACATAAATTTTTAAATGTGGTCACCAACAGAGTGGGGAATATAAAAGGGACTTGGGGGAGCATTGTAATGAACTATCTGTTTTTAACCCTAATAATCCCGAATCAAGGGACATTCTTCCTACAGTCAATATTGGTCAAAAGAACAAGTTCAGGGAAAGAGATAAATAGAATAAAGTGGAGTGGCACGATGGGTGATGGACTAACACTAAAAGAACTAGAAAAACATCCTTATATGCATTAATGGTGATGTCAGATGAATCTGACATTAAAACTTGATAATTTAAATTGAGATTTAATTCTTTGTAAATTATTGTACATTTAACTAACTATTTAGTTTAGATTTTAATTTTTATAAAATCTGTATTTTACAGGAACCATGACACTCTAGAAATTGGAAATTTAGGAAAATATAGAGCCAATGTCACAACACGGCAACCCTATGTCATAACACCAAGGCTAGGATCAATGGAATTGAGAAACCCAACTCGATGTTGTGACACAAACCTTGTGTGTTGCGACACTGAAGACAATTTACCAAAAATTCTACAATTCCAGGAGTGTGTCATGACATCAGCAAACTACGATTGATGTCGTAACATGGAACCCCTGTGTCGTGACATCGCTGCAACCTTTTACAGGGTTAACCAAATCGTTGCAAAAATTGGCAAACTAAACACCCTTTTTATTCAATTTTAACACTAATAACACCTTATTTAAAACCCAAAAACATATTAAACCATAACCCAAACCAATCTTAACATTTTAAACACCTCAAAACCTTTCAATTTTCATAAACCCTAAACTCCTTTATTACTTCTCTTTACTAGTTTACTATAAAATTTCTTCTAATCATCTTTTTTTTTGATAAAGAAACAAACTGGAAGCACTAAAAGAAGAAACTGCAAATGAATATTACAAGGATTCCAACGTATCTCCTTCCAAGATGAAAGGTTCCTGACTTCTACTTTTACTATTCCATTGGAAACATTTCTTATTAGTTCGTTAGTTATTGAACTTGAACAATATTCATAATGCCTCCAAGAAAAGTGAGGAGAACCAATAAACTGAAAGCATCGATAGTTTTGAACCCCTCTAATTTCCTGAATCCAACTATTAAAAAATAATTTTTAGAACTTCAGGTAAAAACATTTATTCAAGAGAGGGGATTTGGACTATCGATGGTTCTTTGTTAGAAAATATGGCCTTTAGTTAGGTATCATAGATGGGAATGTTTTTGTATGATCCCAAAAGACTTTGCCATGGTCCTTGTAGTTTAGGAATTTTATACAAGACCAAGTGTCTAGAAAAGTTGAAGGTCGTACATGGGAAACGATACTTGTGCGAGGGAAAGAAGTACAAATTACTCAGGTTATTTGTGAATTTTATAATGCTCCACTTTATGAAAAAGATTTTATAGAAGAAACTAATTTGGCATATGTTTTAGATATAAATATGGACAACATTATAAACTTCCTAACAGAGAAGCGGGTGAATGGAAATGTCACCCGGGTACTGATATTCCAACCTTCTTTAATAAAGCAATAATGTTTCCAGAAGCAAAAATGCATAGCTCCTGCTTTGAATGTTTCTAATGTCAATACTTTTCAAGCGATTTTTCTTTACGCTATTTTACAAAAATATATATATGTATTAAAATTTGGATATGCCAAAATATGAAGCGATACGTTAGTGGCTAGAGAGTGGAAGTCTTCTTTCCTCACTTAGTGATGACATTATGCAAAAAAGTAAGTGTGCCGATGGTGTCTATGGAATAATCAATGAAGCCATCCCGAAGTATAATTGGTGACATACTGTATACACAGTATGTAACACCCCTTACCCGTATCCGCGGCCGGGCTAAGGTACAAGGCGTTACCAGACAAACATACAAACATTAAACTAAAATACGAGCCATAAAATTTTATTCATATTTCAAAGCGTTCATTCTCTTACACATAGTCCCTTATTTGAGTCTATGGAGCCCAAAACATACTTTAGAAAGGGTTTGGGACTAAACCGAGAACTTAAGAAAATCTTGGAAATTTCATGCTTTAAGGCTCCACACGCCCGTGTCCCAAAGTCGTGTTCCATACACGACTGAGACACATGGTCGTGTCTCTGCCTGTGTGGAATATACCTAGGCTATTTTCCAAGCTTTGGTCAACCTTGATCTCTTACACACTTATGCAAAATCAAAAGCATATAACATGGTATTCATTTAATGATTAAACATCCTCAATTAAACCACAAACGTAGCATTTGTATGTCATCATACATGTGTCTCTCATACTCATTTTACCTTGTTTATTATAGTACCACTTATACATTTATACCAAGATTATCATCTTACCAAATATCTTCAGCTTAATCATCAAGCATTCATATTTAAAGCTAGATCATATCTTTATAAAATACCACGATTCAGATGCGCAGAATAACATGTTTGCCTGAAACATTTCAATTCAATTCCATACCCAACAAGCATTACATTGAGACTAGTCATATATACATATACATGTCATGATACATAACATTCTCTTTTTATTTTCTTATAAACACATATCATTTATTTCATTATATCAATATTTCATATACCATAGTTTCCATGTATTCCACATATATTTATTTTTCTCCTCCTCCTCTCCATTCCACATCCTTAATGTATATAACATTCTTGTAAGTACGATTTCACAATTTACTAATAAATGTTCACATCAAACTGTCCACACGAATCATAGTCACTTAATTATTTATAATTCGAGCTACAGAACTCCAAATTAAGATCCATAAATTTCCCCTGGAACTAGACTCACATATCGTTTCACCATAAAATTTTCATAATTTTTGGTTTAGCCAATTAGTACAGTTTATTCATTAAATTTTCCCCTGTTTCACTTTTTGATAGTTCTGACCTGTCTTCACTAAAAAATAATTATCTCACAGTACAGAACTCGGATAATGTTCTTGTTGATTTATCTTGAAAATAAACTCATTATAGATTTTAAAAATATAATTTTGAGCCTCTAATTATTTGTTTCCAAATTTTTGTGATTTTCCAAAGTCAGAGCAGGGGATCACGTAATCATTCTGAATCAGTCTCACAAAAACATAAATATCTCAAAATATAGGACTTCTTTGCTTTTTATATTTCTTTTATATGAAAATAGACTCATTAATATTTAATTTGATATCTCATTCAGTCTCTGATTCAATTTATACTATTTTTCGTAATTTTTTAAAATCACGTCACTGCTACTGTCCAAAACAGTTTTATTGCTAATTCACTCTTTCACACTTTCTTTGTATTAACCTCATTTTAACATACATATCACAAATCATTTTCTCCACATTTCATACATCACAAGTATAGGCCCATGATCACAAGGTCACCATAAAATCATCCTCATGTATAACTTACTTGTTTATAACCTTACCACATCCTGGTCACTTAATGAACACATCATTCACATAACCAAGTTCCTGCACTTATTCATCACAAAACTCACAAAGCAATACATAGAGAGTCTCCCGTTGAACACTTCGGATCAATCCTCGATACTTGGTGGTTTCAGCACAAAGCTCCACCCATCATATAGTTCGGCTCTCTTGTACACATGGTGAACACTTAGTACCACCCATGTGACCTAGCCAGTTTATCTCATAGCTCTCTTGTCTACATGGTGTCCTTCACTTGGAACCACGCATGCGACCTAGCTACATATATCCCGTAGCTCTCTTGTCTACATGGTGTACACATAGTATCACCCATGCGACCTAGCTACATCATAATGTCTTGTAGCTCTCTTGTACACATGATGTACACTCAGCACTATACATGTGACCTAGCTACATACCATCTGTATCATCCAATCTTTCCGAAGGTTCAACCGGGATTTCTCTCTCTTTTCCAACAATTTCACCAATCAAGTAATTATCCACAAACATATTTCCAATATTTTTATAAAATATCATAATACAAGTAATAGTGATGTATTACTTACATATAAACTTACATCTCATTTAATATCAACGCAATAACATTAAATTACACATTGTCTTATTAAAAATCATATGAACTTACAATTTCCCATAATATCCATAATCATAGAAATCACATTTATGTTTGATAATTCAATGCACTTCATGTACCATAGACATATTTTTAAATCAATTCATAAACTTGGCACCATAATCGTTTAATTTAACATAATTCAATTAATTCACTAAATTTAACTTTCAAATATAAATTACAGCATTATTGTTGTATTATTATCATACCAACTTACATACTTTCAACACCTCGGACATCATAGTAAATATATCAATTTTACATTGAAACATGCATAAATTAATGCTTATTATACATATGAACTTACCTTGATATTAAAACGGCCATTTTACCAACTTTCCCAATTTTCGATTTTTCTCTCATTCTAGGTTCAAATCTCATTTTTCGGGATCTAAAATATCATATTTTACTTATTTAATTAATTTAATATTCAAAACAGTCCTTAACTCAAACTTTGGAAAAATTACAATTTTGCCCTTAAACTTTTGCATATTTACACTTTTGCCCCTAGGCTCAGTAATTAAACTTCATCCCTTACTCTTATGTTTTATGACATGATGATCACTTTTCCCTTCTATGGCAACATCAAATTCTCACTCTAACATATACTTATGACTATTAGGTATTTTTACCGATTAAGCCCTTCTGCTCGTTTTCACTTAAAACTGAGTAGCACAAGTTGTCTAACATAATTTAAAACCTCATATTGTATCATAAAACACCAGAATACACAAATTTTACCTATGGGTATTTTTTCAAATATGATCCCTAGTTTGAATTATTGCTAGCATAAGCTAAATCAAGTTACCGAGACTCCAAAAACATAAAGAACTTGAAAAACGGGGTTAGAACGGACTTACAATTGAGCTTGGGAAGCTTGAAAACCCTATCCATGGAGTCTCCCTTGGTATACACGTCCATGGTGAAGAAGATGAGCAAAATTGGCTTTTAATTTTGTAATTTAATTCATTTTACCCCTAAATGACCAAAATACCCTTACTACTAAACTTTCCAAAAATTCCATCCATGTCCAATTTTTGTCCATAACTTAGAAATTGGTCAAATTCTATTTAAGTCCTCCTAATTAATATTTCAAATCAATTTCATACTAGAAACTTCTAGAATGCAAGTTTTGCAACTTATTCAATTTAGTCCCTAACTTCGAATTAAGCACTTTATGCATAGAATTTCTTCACGAAATTTTCACACAATCATGCAATCATATCATAGACCTCAAAATAATCATAAAATAATTATTTATATCTCAAATTTTGTGGTCCCGAAACCTCTGTTCCAACTAGACCCAATTTTGGGCTATTACACAGTACATTGAGCTTTGGGATAAACAAATTAACGAATGGAATAAATGCCAGCAAGAGATGATGAGATGGATTTTTAGGAGAGCGAAGAGGAAGAAGGAACTGAAGAGCTGGAGGAAGATGATGAGATGGATTTTGAAGAGAATGATTGAACTTCTATTTTTTGTCTTTTTAAAGATTGTATTAAATTTGGGATGATTGTTAATTTATATAATTTATTAAGAGTAGGAGTAGTAGTAGAATATTTGTTATTCAGTGTTTTTGTTTAAATTTTCTTCGTAGGAACCTCACATAACAAATGCACAACAATTTTGAGCTTTCAAGCGATCGAAGGAAGAAGCACCTACAAATAGCTCATGAAACCATAATGATCAATTGGGTAACTTTGTTTCTTATACTTTACGGGACTACATATTAAGGATAATGTGTTTTCTAAAGTGTGGGGGTAACATTAAATTAGTTTAAAAATTTTTATGCTTTTCTTTGATTTTTCTTGTCAATTGTGTGCTTGAGCTTGTAGAAATACAAGTGCTTGGTTAGGAGAATGTACATAAGTTTATTGTATTTACAGTAAATTTGGCTTGAGGATAAGTGATTTTAAATTTTTTCTATCAAGTTCTATATTTTACATTGTAAATAAGTATTAAGCAACTGAATGGACCAAATTATATAGAGAATATAAGGAAACGAGGATGCTAGTATGAATGGTAGATTGTTGAATTTGTGATTGTTTGGTTGACTAAACTTGTGAATATTAAGATGCTTAGGGATGACCTAAGGCATTGTTTGGTATACACCTAGAGCCAAAAAGCTAACCTTTATTTATATATCCTTAATACCTATTTTGAGGCAGAAGAAACTTCTTGATGACCCTTTATACAAAACCTGAGCTAAAAATGATAATTTGTGCTTACCTTTTTCTTTGGTCCTGAATTGCATGATTATAGACATTTGGCCATATATATTGAGGGTTAAGTAGAAACATTATGGTGGTATTGTAAAAACAAAGTGATAGGAAAGATTAGTATAGTACAGTGATTATAGGTTAGTTTAAAAATGTAAAAATGAAATTTCAAAATCAAAATTAAACGAGTAGAAAAAATACGTGAAAAATAAAAACAATTGTGAGTGAGGTACTGTGAAAGAGAAAGAAAAGTGACAAAGTCACAACTACAGAATAACTCATTCATTATTGCACAAAAACTCCCGAGCTAGCCATAGTTACTATATGATGTTGAGAGAAGAAGAAATAAGGCGGAGAGCGGGAAAGAGTCACGAAGGGGGAGAATAGGGGACAATATGATGTGTCAAACTATTTCTGTGGTTGAAGTCATTTGATGCTTATTGTTCTTGAAATTCATACATGTCCTAAGCCTTAAAATGTTACAAGCTGAAAAGCCTTATGTGATCTAGGTAGACTTATTTACATTTTGAAATCATACTGAATGATTGCATATATGACTATTTGTATTCTGCTAGGATAATCAAATTACTTGTATAATTTATTAGTGGATTTCTACATTTTAGACCTAATCTGCCATAATTCGGTGTATTAGATTAAACTAATTTTTGCACTTAAGGAGCTTGAACATGAGCATTTTAGTTAAGATTTAATAAATTTTTGTAAGTATTAGTTAAGTTAATAAAATGTGCAATGTGAGTCCTTTATTGACCTTAGGGGTTGAATGAGGCCTAAGGGTGAGCTAATATACTTTGTGAGTGTGCAGGAGACCATTTCAAGGCATATTAACTTAATACTAGTTACTAGGTTGCAACATAGAGCATCTGATGTCGCAACATACAGAGCAAAATAGAAAAATTCCAAGACTGCCTTTAATATCGCGACACAGCCTGAGGATGTCGTGACATATCCCTGAATACACCCTGAAGGTGAGCATACTGCATTGATGTCTCGACACAGGACCTGGTGTGTCTAGACATTACTTCTTATGAGAAATAATTACATGTTAGTGCGTTTTGGTCCGAATAATCAAACATTAAGCACGAGGATGGCTTATATAATTTAGCATATGTTATGGAAAAATTTTAATATTGTATAAGTTTTTCTTTAGATTTTGTCTTTAAATTTTCTATTTTCTTAGGTTTTATATTTCTATTCTTATTATTTACTTTTGTGAAGAAATCAGATTCTGGAACTACTGTCAAACTCGTTGAGGATTTTACGCTTAATACAAATCAAACTTCTTCTAAAACTCTATTCTTGAATTGTTCTTTATGTTCATTCTATCATTCAAGTTTAGATCATTTACTATATCTTTGAGGAACTAATCCTCCTGTGGGGGATTAGCGAGTGCAGATATGAATAGTTAACTATTTTCTAGGGATTTCTTAACGGATCAGCTATTCAGGAAAAAATAAATCTAAACCCTAGGCTTGACAACCCTAGAAAGTATTCAAGGTAGAAGTTAACCTAGATTTGGTATGGCATATCTGTGAACACCTTAACCATGAACCAGTCTGGACTGTGAGATCGACATGTAAGTAGTTATTACTGACTTAGTATTTTAGTTCACGTATTAGAAGATCTTGCTGGGGAATTGACTGGTTGATTGAACAAGGAAGCCCAAGATAATAGTTGATTATGACTACCAAGGCGAGCTAATCACTCATGCCCAAATTTGATATATATTTGATTATTTGATTTCTTGTGTTTCATTTATTTATTTTTAATTTATTTCCTTTCTTATTATTTTTAGTATAGTTTATAAAAAATCTGTCTTTTAGTTCTTCGTACTATAAATTCACTAAAGTACTAATTATATTTATTTATGTTTAGATTAAAATTAATTAGTGCTTGCCTTCCTTAGGTACGATCCTCGGAGTACTTACCTACTTCGTTGTAACTATACTAGAACCTGACCTATGTGCTTACGGATACTGCTTTTCCCATCTTTTGTGCAGGATTTCTTTTCTGGACGTTGGTATGTCTGGAGGCGGTCAAGTTGTTGACACTATTGCCGAGGAGGCAACGTTGCTATGTTAGTTTTAATTTTATCATGTTAATAGAATAATTAGGAACTATTCAGGTTATGGCTACGATCATTAGTTATTTTGTTACTTGTTAACATTATGATAAGATATAAAAGTAACAGGTTTTTAATCCTATTCTTGATGCGTTTGTGGATGATTTATTATGTAAATTAGTGAATTTGATGCTCCTAATCCTTTAAATTCATATTTTTATACTTAGGTGAGCATAGGAGAGCGAAATGAGCGAAAAACGGACCAAAATCAGACAACAAAAGTTGTTTCTAGGATCCAGACGGCCTGAGCATTTCCATATGGGCTGGCCACACATCGGTGTGAGCCACACGGGCTGGCTACACGCCCATGTGCCTATTTCTGTCAATTTTGCACCCTGTTTCCCAAATACGTGGAAAAACCCAATTTTTAGGCTTTTTGAGCATTCTAAAGTCTATAAATCACAATTAGAAGAAGACGTAACGGAGCACGCAAAGAAGAATGAATAAATTACTCGAAGAACATCGGAAGCAACTCAGAAGCGGATCTCCTTCAAGATTGAAGATCTCCATTTAATTTATCTAGAAGTTTTATTGGTTTCTTTATGTCTTGTTGTTATCTTAACTTTGAGTTCTTTTCATTCCAGATTATGAACTAAATTCCCTAGATACCTAGGGAAGATGAAACCTATGATGAATCTTATTATTTGATTTCTAAATTACATGATAAATACTTGATTGTTGTTCTCAATTATGTATGCTTATTTCATGTTTTAATATTTTCAGAATATTGATTCATGTTAAATGTACTTATTTCAGTGGAGAAAAAGTTCTTATTTAATAGTAGATCTAGTATAATTGAGTGCAGTTGCATGCAATCCTAGAAAAAGGATGACATAAATCTACCGGATTAGAGTCAAATCTAATAGAGGAATCCATAGATCGAGTTAATGCGACAATAGGGGTTTTAATTAGAAAGAGATTTCAATTAATCAACCTAGAGTCATTTGTTCTTACTCTCGAAAGAGATATTAACATAATTTAGGGATTTCCACGGATGAAGAAGCAAGTGAATAAATTGTTTAATTCAAATTCAAAATAATAAGTGAAGTCTAGGTGGATTTTTTGTCTAGGCGGATTCTTTCCTGGGCATTATCTATCTCATTGGTTTTATTGGATTATTTTCCTAATCCACTCTCTATTTTGTTCTTAGTATTTAGTTTAGTTAATTTTAGATTAAAAACAATCAACCCAATTTACCGGCTAAATAATAGAAAAATATTAATTACTAGTACTTTTAGTCCTCGTGGATATGATATTCCCTACTCACCATAGCTATACTATTATTCAATAGGTGCGCTTGCCTTTGCTGTAATTTTAGGTAGTTTAGTGACCATCAAGTTTTTGACGCCATTGCCGGGGATTAAAATATTAGGAACACTTGAATTATATTAATCTACCCATTTATTTTTATTGCATTTTATTTTTGTTTTTAATTTAATTTTTATTTTATAATTTTTATTTTATTTGCTTCTGGAAGGTGCTTTTAGTTTATGAGTAGAAGAAACCCGTCGGGACCTTTGGTATTTGATAGTGAAATTGAAAGTGTAACACCCCAAACCCGACCTAGACGTTATGGCCGACTCTGACGGTGTCACGTTGGGGTGCTTTTCAAAAACTTGCTCTTGCTGATGAAAACCTGTTTGGAAATTTAAAGCCTCTTTGTTAGAACTTTTACTTTTAAAACTCTGTTTGTTGCGGAAGCATTTCTCAAGTGTCGCGAAAACATAGTGTTTTGAAAACAGTTATCGTTTTGGAAAACCGCGTTCTACTTTTATCAGATATAATTCATAATAAACAAAAAAACCCAAATTAAAAGCTGGAAAATTTAGAAAGGCCTTATTACATAATTCAAAACCCAAACCGAAATCTAATAGCAAATAAACGCCAAATAAAAGAAAACAGGAGCAGTAGTGTGGCCATATCCGAGTCCCTCACAACATCGATCCACCTAAGGATTACCTGTACATTATAAATAGTTGGGTGAGTTTACGAAAACTCAGTGTGTAATCCTAATAATAAACAAACAGTGAACAACACAGTCTGGCCCTAAGCCCATATTAGTAACAGTTCAATATCAGCTAGGGCCTTGGCCTATTACAGTAACAATATATGTACAATAATGCAACCCATCCCAATCTAGCCATCACACCACTCCATACCACCAACACACCATGTGGGGACATAGTCGACCCATCCAACCAACACACCAATATCGAAGCAAAGTTGCCACTAATAATATCACAGCAAAGCTGCCAGTAACAGTAACGCAATAAAGCTGCTAGTATCTGTATATGTGGCAAAGCCACCAGTAACAGTATATGTGGCAAAGCCACCAGTATAGTACACTTCCTCCATAATAGTATCCTAACCCCATGTAGGATGTCATGTCATAAATCATACGTGTATGCAGAATGTCATGCTCAGAAAGAACAGTCAAATTGTAGCAGTCATTACCCTCAAGGGGTAAAATAGTCATTTTACCCTATAGGGGTATTTAGGTCATTTTACTTGCCTTGGGGTCTAGGTACTCTTATCGACCCATCAGAAGGTCTACAGTCACCTCGAGCAACTCGTATAACCTTAACGGTCCTAACAGTGTAAATGGGCCCAAGGCCCATTATGCATCCTAAGTAGGCCCACATGCTTGTGTGGCCCATCAAGCCTAAAATTTAGTACGGTCATGTGAACTACGTAGCCCAATCCAGTAATTAAACATGCCATTGATTTTATCTGTGTAGAGCCCACGAGCCCTTGGGCCCACACAGCCCATCGTGGCCCAAAACAGCCCAAACCCATGAGAATGCCCATGATGGCCTCTACAGTCTAACACTCACGTTTCGTGGGCTCTGTTCAACACATGCGCATTTGCACACCCATGTGGCCAAAAGGCCATCCTTTCGGCTTTTTGGCTTTTCAGCTTTTCAAATTTTGCCGATCTACAGTCTATTCAGTGTGTGAATACACACCTGCTATGGAGTTGCAACCGAACCACTTCTGAAACGAGAACCTATGATCAACCACAACCCCTCATTAGTCTCAAACCCTTGTTAATTCAATACCATAATATTGAAACCGCTGCAACCAAAACATCTACTTACCAAACAATAACCGCAACCTTCCCTTGCTCTAACTCCATGTACTCTTTCCAAAAGCTTTACCTTTACAAGAATAGGTAACGAAATCATCAAACTCCATAACCCCACTTAATTGTACGTAGGATTAAAGTACTTACCAATAGAGAAGGTACCACTTGCAAGGACGGGTAATTGGCTAAGCACCCTAATTACAGAAATTGGGCCCCTAATAACAATCGCAGGAACAAGGAATTAAAAAGGTGTTAGATGAATACTACCCCATGGTAGGAAAGAGAGAAAGCAAACACTCAGCCTAAGAGATACCAAAAGCCGAATCTTTAAGAAGAAACCAAATGAGATTCGACTAAGGGGGAAAATAAACCAAAGAACACTTACCCAACAAGTCAAAGGAATTTCGGCAGCACTTCAGCAAGAATCAGCCAAGGGAAAGATAAGAGGAGAAGGGAGAACATAACTAGTCCTTGACAATTTTGGCTACCCAAAGACAGAGGGTAATCGGTTTGGAGAACAGAGAAGAAGAAGTGAGCAGTACTTAGGGTATTCAGCCAACAAAGAAAGAGAGAGGGTGATTCGGCTTGCCAAAGAATAGAGGAAGGAAGAATGAAATCAGGAAAATGAGTATTCAGCTTTAGAGAAGATGGGGCAAAGAAGAAAGAAAAATGAAAAGTAAGATGTCACTTTAGGTATTCGGCCAAAGAAAAAGAACAAAAGGCTGAGAGGTTTTCAGGAGTCTTCGACTAGAGCCAAAATAAAACAAAAAAAGTAAAATTGCCAACCCGAGTTATTGAAACAAAAATGACCTATGGTTAGCTAACACCAAAACGGCACCCTAAAAGCCTATAGCCAAATTTTCTTGACCAAAAACACTTCACAAATTTGTTCAACCTTCAACACCTTCAACACCTCCCCACTCCCTTTACAACTGCACACTCAGAGGGAGTCTAGAGTCCCCATTCGGCACAACATCTACTTACCCCTCAACTCTCTACAATTTCCTCCTAAAATCTCTCCTCATATCTCTCCTCAACTGCCTTCTATAATCCCTCCATGACCAATTCAAACTCCACTCCACTCTACAGTGTTCCAGTTAAACTCCACTACCTCCCATAGTCAACAGTAAAAATAATCTCCATTTACACAAGTAGAGATTCGAACCTCAGACCAATAGCATACTCCACACGCCACTATCCACAAGACCAGCAGGCTTTTAATGTCATACCTTACCAAATTTTATTTATAACCCTACTGACTAAAGATAGGGATTTTATCTTTAAAAACCAAAATGTATAAGCCAGGACTTGAACCCATGACTTCTCAGACACTTTTAGAGCAAACAACCACTAAGCCAAACACTCAATTGTGTCACTTCCTTGCACAATTAAATATTTATGTGTAGTCTCCTAACTGCACCCCTGCTCAAACCTAATACTTCTAGGCCCAAATTCGGGGCGTTATAGAAAGTACAACCCACAGAAACCGTAGGGAAGCAAGGTAGAGTCGACAAAATATAGTGGAAGAGCAAGAGGACGTTATAATTATTACTGAGGATATGGCTGAAAATAAGAATAATCAGCCGCCTCTTGTGGTTGCTGCGAATCCTGTAAATCCAAATCCTGCTCCTCGTACTATGTACGATTATGCCAAGTCTACTCTAACTGGGGCTGAGTCGAGTATTGTGAGCCCCACTATTGCTACGAATAACTTCGAACTGAAGTCGAACACTATTTAGATGATCCAACAATTTGTTCAGTTCGATAGTTAGGAAGACGAAGATCCAAATACTCATTTGGTTAACTTTCTAGAAGTCTGTGATACTTTCAAGATAAATGGCATTTTTTACGATGCCATTCGCCTACGATTGTTTCCCTTCTTATTGAGGAGTAAAGCTAAATAGTGGCTGAATTGTTTACCACGAGGTTCTATCACTACTCAGGATCAGATGACCAAGAAATTTTTACTGAAGTACTTCCCACTGGCTAAGACAAATAAGTTGAGGAATGATATCTCTTCCTTCGTGTAGATTGACTTAGAGACCTTATATGATGCATGGGAGAGGTATAAGGATTTATTGAGAAGGTGCCCTTACCATTGGTTACCTCTATGGCTACAAGTTCTAACCTTCTACAACGGTTTGAATCCCTCAACTAGGCAATTGATTGATGTAGTAGCTGGTGGTACATTGAATAATAAAAACACCTGAAGCGACTTATGAATTTATAGAGGAGATGGCACTGAATAATTATCAGCGGCAAGTCATGAAGACAAAGCCAAATAGAGTAGCCGGTGTTTTTAATATAGATGTAGTCACCATGTTATCAAATCAGTTATAATAATTAAATAAGAAAATTGATGGTTTATGTGTTTCTATGCAGGTACATTCGATGATGCAATGTGATGCAAATTGAGGAGGAACGAACAATCCAGAATATTTACCCTATGGTCCTAGCACAAAGAATGAGGAAATCAACTATATGGGTAATAATTCTAGACCTCAGAATAATTCTTATAGTAACACTTATAATGCAGGTTGGAGGAACCATCCCAATTTCTCTTGGGGTGGTTAGGAAACCAAAGACCACAACCCCCTTCAGGCTTTCAACCACCTTACCAATAAGAGAAAAAGTTGAACCTTGAGGAGATGTTGATGAAGTTTATTTCGGTGTCAGAAACCCACTTCCAAAACACCAAAACAGCACTTAAAAATCAACAAGCGAAGATTCAAGGGCTTGAGAACCAAATCGATAAACTTGCGAAGTTGATTTCAAAATGTCCACAAGGTAGCTTTCCTAGTAATAACGAAACTAACCCAAGTGAGCAACTTCATGCAATTACTGTAACGCCCCCACGCCCGAGACCGTCGCCGGAGTCGAGTATGAGGTGTTACTAAGCTTAATTTAACATATTTAGAACTTTGGATTATTTATTTCTACATTCACAGCTTTTAAGCTACTTGCATCACAGTCACAAGAAAAATCATATCTCGAGTTACGAAACTCAAAATCAAGATCTGTAAATTTTCCCTAAATCTAGACCCATATACGTATCTACTAATATTTTTCTAGAATTTTTTGTTGGGCCAATTAGTACAGTTTATTAGTTAAAGTTACCCCTGTTTCAGGACTTGACTGGTCTGACATCTGTTTACTACGAACCACATTTCTCTCTGTAAAAAATCCATATGACTATGAGGTTTGTTTCTAATGAAACTAGACTCAATAAGGATTCTGAGAATATAAAATAAACTACCTAATTATATCTTTACAATTTATGGTGAATTTCTAAAGTTGGAACAGGGGATTCAGAAACTGCTATGACCCTGTTTCACTAAAATTCAAATATCTTGTAACATATAATTCCTTTACCTGTTTCATTTGTTTCATGTGAAACTAGACATAATAAGCTTCAATTTTATATGTATTTCATCACCAATTTCAATTTCTATGATTTTTAGTAAATTGTTAAACTCGCGTCAGTGTTGCTGCAGTATTCTGTTTATGGCAAATTTCATCCCTTTTATGAGTTTTTATGCACTAAGTATCTTAATAATTTTCCTTAACATCAAATATAATCTAAACTAAATATTTTCATAATTTATCATTATCAAGCATTTTCTCAACCATTCCATCACCATACCATAAGATCATTTACACAAAAAAAGTATATTGCTATACATGCCATACTTAAATTTACAAGCCATTACCAAAAGTCTTCCGAATAGTGTGACTGAGCCTTCGACCTATCCCGACTCCTGAGCTGGCTTGTCCAAAACTACAATGAGTAAGAAGGAGGGAGTAAGCATAAATGCTTAGTAAGTTCATATGCAAATAATAAGTAACATAACAAACAATCATACCAATCAACATTAGCATGTATCACTAAAACACATATCACATTTTTAATCATTTTTCATCATCTTATTACCTTATCGTGGTTGTATCAATACTCAACCCGAGGGTTAAATACATACCTGTCCAAAATAACCATTTCACATCACTCATCAATACTTCTCTTTACATCTCGAATATTCCTCCATTGAGTAGAACTTTACCCGTTGAACACATCGGAATATAATTCGGATACATGGATAACTTGCACATAAGTGCCATATATGCAATCAAGCAATCATGTAACCCGCCCATAAGCGAACTCGGACTCAACTCAACGAGTTCGGATGCCTAGTTACATCTCACGAACTCAGACTCAACTCAACGAGCTCAGGCGTTCGCATCCATAAGTGAACTCGGACTCAACTCAACGAGTTCGGATGCTCAATCATCCTAGTGACATGTCACTTGTATCCTAATCTATTCCTAACGTTCAAACGGGATTTTTCCTCGAACACTTATCCTTGTCGTCTTCCGTAGAATGCCGAAATCAATACTCGGTAACAATTATATTTAACAAGTAGTTCACATAATTTACATATTATTTGAAATTAACCACAAAGCATACATTTCATAATAAAATTCAGCATAACATATAATTAACATCAATAACTTAAAAATAACCATTATGATACATTATTTACACATGAACTTACCTTGGTACCAAAATACAAAGATTTTGCAATTTAGTCCACAATCTTTTCTTTTCCTCGATTGAGGTCGATTCCACGTCTTTCTTGATCTAAAATAACACATTTAGCTTATTTAATACTCACATTATCAAATTAATCCTTAACTCAAATTTTGGCAAAATTACAATTTTACCCCTAAACTTTTGCATATTTACATTTTTGCCCCTAGGCTCGGGATTAAAATTTATTCCTTATTCTTATGTTTTACAACATGCTGATCACTTTTCTCTTCTATGGCAACATCAAATTCTCACTCTAACATGTACTTGTGACTATTAGGTATTTTTACCGATTAAGCCCTTTTACTCGTTTTTGCTTAAAATCGAGTAGTACAAGTTGTCTAACATAATTTAAAACTTCATATTATATCATAAAACATCAAAATACACAAATTTCACCTATGGGTATTTTTCCAAATATAAACCCTAGGTTAAATTATTGCTGACATAAGCTTTATCGAGTTACCGGGATCTCAAAATCGTAAAAATCATTAAAAACGGGGCTTGGAATCACTTACTATGGAGCTTGGAAGCTTGAAACAAACCCTAGCTATGGAGAACCCTTGAAATTTCGGCCTAATGAAGAAGATGGACAAAAATTGGCTTTTAATTTTGTTTTTAATTCATTTTAATAACTAAATGACCAAAATACCCTTACTACTAAACTTTCCAAAAATTCCTTCCATGTCCTAATTTTGTCCATGAACTTAAAATTGGTCAAATTGCTATTTAAGACCTCCTCATTAATATTCCAAAACAATTTCATACTAAAAACTTCTAGAATGCAAGTTTTGCAACTTATTCGATTTAGTCCCTACTTTCAATTTAAGCACTTTAGGCATAGAATTTCATCACGAAATTTTCACACAATCATGCAATCATATCATAAACCTAAAAATAATTATAAAATAATTATTTCTATCTCGGATTTATGGTCACGAAACCACTATTCCGATTAGGCCCTAATTCGGGATATTACAACTCTCCCCCTTTAAGGATTTTCGTCCTCGAAAATCTTACCGGTAAACAGATGTGGGTATTGATTCTCATAGTTTCTTCGGATTCCCATGTAGCTTCTTCTACTCCATGCTTTTGCCACAACACCTTCACAAGTGCAACATTTTTATTCCTTAGTTGTTTGACCTCTCGAGCTAAAATCTTAATCGGTTCTTCTTCGTAGGTCATATCTGGTTGTAGTTCAATTTCTGTCGGTGAAACTACATGTGAAGGATCCGAACGATACTGACGTAACATAGATACGTGGAACACATCATGAATCTTCTCTAATTCAGGTGGTAATGCTAGCCGATATGCTACCGGTCCAACTTTTTCAATTACTTCATACGGCCCAACAAAACGCGGACTTAATTTGCCCTTCCGTCCAAATCTAAGGACTTTCTTCCACGGAGTCACCTTTAAAAATACTTTATCACCAACTTGAAATTCAATGTCCTTTCGCTTTAGGTCTGCATAAGATTTCTGTCTATCTGAAGCAGCTTTCAAACAATCTCGAATTATCTTCACTTTTTCTTCAGTTTCTTTTATTAGATCAACTCCATAAATCTGATTTTCCTTGAGTTCAGTCCAATACAATGGCGTTCGACACTTACGACCATATAATGCTTCATAAGGTGCCATTTTCAAGCTCGTCTGATAACTATTATTGTAAGCAAATTCCACCAACGGTAAGTATCTTTCCCAACTTCCTTGAAATTCCAATACACAACATCTAAGCATATCTTCAAGAATCTGAATTATTCTTTCTGATTGTCCATCAGTTTGTGGATGAAAAGCAGTACTGAAATTTAACTTCGTACCTAACGCGTCTTGCAACTTTTGCCAAAACCGCGAGGTAAACCTTGGATCTCTATCTGAAATAATCAATAATGGTATTCCGTGTAATCTAACAATTTCTCTAATATACAGTTCAGCCAACTTGTTAAGAGAATAATCCGTACGTACCGGGATAAAATGAGCCGACTTAGTTAATCTGTCAACTATTACCCAGACGGCATCTTTCTTTCCCGGAGTCAATGGCAATCTTGAAACAAAATCCATAGTAATCCGATCCCATTTCCATTCAGGAACCATAATAGGCTGGAGTAATCCTGAAGGTACTTGGTGTTCAGCTTTCACCTGTTGACAAATTAAGCATTTGGACACAAACTCTGATATATCTCTTTTCATTCCATTCCACCAATACATTTTCTTCAAGTCATTATACATTTTTGTACTACCCGGATGAATCGAGAAATAACCACTATGTGCTTCCTGTAGGATCTTTTGAATCAATTCCTCATTCTTCGGTACACAAATCCGATCTTTAAACATTAAGCACCCATCAGAACCAATTCTGAAATCTGATCCCGTATCAGCTTCACACTGTTTTCTTTTGGCTAGCAAATCTTGATCATTTTTCTGAGTTTCAGAAATCTCTTGTAAAAACATCGATCTTGCTCTTAACTCTGCTAGAATCGAACCGTCATCTGACATTTTCAACTAAGTGTTCATAACTCTCAAAGCAAACAACAACTTTCTACTTAAAGCATCGGCAACCACATTCGCTTTTCCCGGATGATAATCAATAACAAGCTCATAATCTTTCAATAACTCCAACCATCTTCGCTGTCTCAAATTCAAGTCTTTTTGTGACATCAAGTATTTAAGACTTTTGTGATCGGTATATACTCGGCACTTTTGACCATACAAATAATGTCACCAAATCTTCAAAGCAAACACCACTGCAGCCAATTCCAAATCGTGAGTAGGATAATTCCTCTCATGAGGTTTTAACTGCCTCGAAGCATAAGCCACCACTTTTCCTTCTTGCATAAGTACACACCCCAAACCATTTAGAGAAGCATCACTATACACCACAAATTCTTTACCTAATTCGGGTTGTACCAACACTGGTGCTTCAGTTAATAACTTTTTCAATTCTTCAAAACTCTGTTGACATTCTTCCGTCCATTCAAATTTAACATCCTTTCGGAGTAGTCTAGTCATAGGAGCAGCAATTATAGAAAATCCATTTACAAACCGCCGATAATACCCAGCTAGCCCCAAGAAACTTCTAACTTTAGTTACGTTTTTCGGTGGTTTCCAATCAACAATGGCTGAATTTTACTAGGATCAACCCGTATACCATCACCTGAAACAATATGACCCAAAAATCCAACTTCCCGGAGCCAAAATTCACTTTTACTAAACTTAGCATACAGCTGCTTATCTCTCAAAGTTTGCAAAACTATCCTCAAATGCTCAGCATGCTCTATCTCATCTTTTGAATAAATTAAAATATCATCTATAAACACCACAACAAATCTGTCCAAGTATGGCCGAAATATGCGATTCATTAAATCCATAAACACAGCAGGAGCATTTGTCAACCCGAATGGCATAACTAAAAATTCATAATGACCGTACCTTGTTCTAAAAGCAGTTTTAGGCACATCCGACTCCTTTACCCGCAGTTGGTAATACCCAGATCTCAAGTCAATCTTTGAAAACCATGTCGCTCCTTTTAGCTAATCAAACAAATCATCAATTCTTGGCAACGGATACTTGTTTTTTATTGTCACCTTGTTTAACTGCCGATAATCAACACACAACCTCATAGAACCATCCTTCTTTTTCACAAATAACACGGGAGCACCCCAAGGTGAAAAACTCGGTCTCACAAAACCTTTATCAGTCAACTCTTGCAACTGCGACTTTAATTCCTTCAACTCTACTGGTGCCATTCTATACGGAGCAATCGAAATCGGAGCTGTTCCCGGTATCAAATCAATACCAAATTCTACTTCCCTGACTGGAGGCAAACCCGGCAATTCTTCTGGAAATACGTCTGCAAATTCACACACAACCGGCACTGATTCAACTTTCTTTTCAACTTCTTTTGTATTAATTACATACGCCAAATAAGCTTCATAACCCTTTCTCAGATATCTTTGAGCCGACATTGAAGAAATCACACTAGGCAATGCCTCTGATTTATCTGATTCAACCCGCAGAGTTTCACCATTTTCACACTTTAATTCTATAACCTTTTCTTTGCAATTTATTTTAGCATCATGCAATGTCAACCAATCCATACCCAAAATAACATCAAACTCATCAAACGGCAACAACATCAAGTCGGCCGGAAAGTAATGATCCCGAATCATTAAAGGACATTTCTTACATACTTTATCAACAGTCACACATTTGCCTAACGGATTCGACACTCTAATCATAAATTCTGTGTTCTCAACAGGTATATTCATACTAGACACCAATTTCATGCACACATATGAATGAGTAGAACCGGGATCAATCAAAGCAATAACATTAACATTATAAAGAGAAAATGTACCGGTAATCACATCAGGTGAGGAAGCATCTTCACGCGCTTTAATAGCATAGGTTCTAGCCGGAGCCCTTCCTTCAGGTCTAACCGGTGCATCCCTGGCTACATTCTTACTGCTTGTTTCACTTCCAACTTTTCTCGGATACCTTCCCCTCGAGTCTGCACCACTAGCTTTTACATTATGAAATTTTTCTTTCTCAGCTCTCTCTGGGCAGTCTCTAATAAAATGATCCGGAGAACCACATCAAAAACATTCATTTGCTCTGCACGGACCAAAATGATTTCTACCACATCGCTGGCACTCGGGTTTAACAAATCTCGAGTTCCCTACACTGGCTGCAGAAGTATTCTGAGATTTAGGACCCACATTTTGCTTCTTATAATTCCCATATGATTGTCCAGCTGAAGCTTGGGAATGAGGATTCATATTCCTTGACTTTCTAGGTTGCTGTGAAAATGAACTACTCATCGGTCTTTTCTTCCAATTTCTAGTATCAGCCTCTACCTTTTTCTTTTCTTTAAGTAGTTCTTCAGCCTTGCAAGCTCGATCAACCAGTACTACCATTTCTTTTAGTTCAAGGATCCCGACAAATACTTTAATGTCTTCGTTGAGCCCGTCTTCAAATCGTCGGCACATCTTGGCTTTTGTAGGAACATATTCCCTGGCATACTTACTCAATCGAACAAACTCTCTTTCATATTCTGAGACTGTCATATTACCTTGCTTCAGCTCAAGAAACTCTTTACATTTCTGATCAATAAACCTTTCACTAATATATTTCTTCCGAAACTCTTCTTGAAAGAATTCCCAGGTTACCCTCTCTTTCGGTACCACCGAAATCAAAGTCTTCCACCAATTATAGGCTGAATCTCTCAACAAAGATGTAGCACATTTCAAACATTCTTCAGGTGTACAAGATAATTCATCAAATACCCGGATAGAATCTTCAAGCCAGAACTCTGCTTCCTCTGCATCATCATCAATATTTGCTCTAAATTCTTCAGCCCCTTGTTTACGAATTCTGTCAACGGGGGTTCTGTGAAATTTTATCATATCCATACCTTGAGGCATCGGGGGTACAGGTTGAGGAATTGGGGGAGGTGAGGGAGGTCGTACATTTGGGTTCGTACGAACGAACTCAGAGTACCATGCACTCATCATTTGGAGAAAGGCTTCCCGATCCCTTTCTCCTCCTCCCTGACCAACAGTAGGAGGTGGGTTTTCAGTCGGCGCTGCCCCTTCAGCCGGAGCTGGCGCATTACTCTCTACTTCATCTGCCACAACTGGATCGGGATCCATTTACTATATAAAAATCATTTAAAAAGGTCAAAAGTCGTCACACTATCACAATTCATACATATGGCATGTATACCAAAATCCGTACATACAACACGTATTTTGAGAACTGACTAAACCTGCTCTGATACCACTAAATGTAACGCACCCACACCCGAGACCATCGCCGGAGTCGAGTATGAGGTGTTACTAAGCTTAATTTAACATATTTAGAACTTTGGATTATTTATTTCTACATTCACAGCTTTTAAGCTACTTGCATCACAGTCACAAGAAAAATCATATCTCGAGTTACGAAACTCGAAATAAAGATCCGTAAATTTTCCATAAATATAGACTCATATACCTATCTACTAATATTTTTCTAGAATTTTTGGTTGGGCCAATTAGTACAGTTTATTAGTTAAAGTTACCCCTGTTTCAGGACTTGACTGGTCTGACCTCTGTTTACTACTAACCACATTTCTCTCTGTAAAAAATCCATATGACTATGAAGTTTGTTTCTAATGAAACTAGACTCAATAAGGATTCTGATAATATAAAATAAACTACCTAATTATATCTTTACAATTTATGGTGAATTTCTAAAGTTGGAATAGAGGATTCAGAAACTGCTATGACCCTGTTTCACTAAAATTCAAATATCTTGTAACATATAATTCCTTTACCTATTTCATTTCTTTCATGTGAAACTAGACATAATAAGCTTCAATTTTATATGTATTCCATCTCCAAGTTCAATTTCTATGATTTTTAGTAAATTTTTAAACTCGCATCAGTGTTGCTGCAGTATTCTGTTTATGGCAAATTTCATCCCTTTTATGAGTTTTTATGCACTAAGTATCTTAATAATTTTCCTTAACATCAAATATAATCTAAACTAAATATTTTCATAATTTATCATTATCAAGCATTTCCTCAACCATTCCATCACCATACCATAAGATCATTTACACAAAAAAAAGTATATTGCTATACATGCCATACTTAAATTTACAAGCCATTACCAAAAGTCTTCCGGATAGTGTGACTGAGCCTTCGACCTATCCCGACTCCTGAGCTAGCTTGTCCAAAACTACAATGAGTAAGAAGGAGGGAGTAAGCATAAATGCTTAGTAAGTTCATATGCAAATAATAAGTAACATAACAAACAGTCATACCAATCAACATTAGCATGTATCACTAAAACACATATCACATTTTTAACCATTTTTCATCATCTTATTACCTTATCGTGGTTGTATCAATACTCAACCCGAGGGTTAAATACATACCTGTCCAAAATAACCATTTCACATCACTCACCAATACTTCTCTTTACATCTCGAATATTCCTCCATTGAGTAGAACTTTACCCGTTGAACACATCGGAATATAATTCGGATACATGGATAACTTGCACATAAGTGCCATATATGCAATCAAGCAATCATGTAACCCGCCCATAAGCGAACTCGGACTCAACTCAACGAGCTCAGGCGTTCGCATCCATAAGTGAACTCGGACTCAACTCAACGAGTTCGGATGCTCAATCATCCTAGTGACATGTCACTTGTATCCTAATCTATTCCTAAGGTTCAAACGGGATTTTTCCTCGAACACTTATCCTTGTCGTCTTCCGTAGAATGCCGAAATCAATACTCGGTAACAATTATATTTAACAAGTAGTTCACATAATTTACATATTATTTGAAATTAACCACAAAGCATACATTTCATAATAAAATTCAGCATAACATATAATTAACATCAATAACTTAAAAATAACCATTATGATACATTATTTACACATGAACTTACCTTGGTACCAAAATACAAAGATTTTGCAATTTAGTCCACAATCTTTTCTTTTCCTCGATTGAGGTCGATTCCACGTCTTTCTTGATCTAAAATAACACATTTAGCTTATTTAATACTCACATTATCAAATTAATCCTTAACTCAAATTTTGGCAAAATTACAATTTTACCCCTAAACTTTTGCATATTTACATTTTTGCCCCTAGGCTCGGGATTAAAATTTATTCCTTATTCTTATGTTTTACAACATGCTGATCACTTTTCTCTTCTATGGCAACTTCAAATTCTCACTCTAACATGTACTTGTGACTATTAGGTATTTTTACCGATTAAGCCCTTTTACTCGTTTTTGCTTAAAATCGAGTAGTACAAGTTGTCTAACATAATTTAAAACTTCATATTCTATCATAAAACATCAAAATACACAAATTTCACCTATGGGTATTTTTCCAAATATAAACCCTAGGTTAAATTATTGCTAACATAAGCTTTATCGAGTTACCGGGATCTCAAAATCGTAAAAATCATTAAAAACGGGGCTTGGAATCACTTACTATGGAGCTTGGAAGCTTGAAACAAACCCTAGCTATGGAGAACCCTTGAAATTTCGGCCTAATGAAGAAGATGGATAAAAATTGGCTTTTAATTTTGTTTTTAATTCATTTTAATAACTAAATGACCAAAATACCCTTACTACTAAACTTTCCAAAAATTCCTTCCATGTCCTAATTTTGTCCATGAACTTAAAATTGGTCAAATTGCTATTTAAGACCTCCTCATTAATATTCCAAAACAATTTCATACTAAAAACTGCTAGAATGCAAGTTTTGCAACTTATTCGATTTAGTCCCTACTTTCAATTTAAGCACTTTAGGCATAGAATTTCATCACGAAATTTTCACACAATCATGCAATCATATCATAAACCTAAAAATAATTATAAAATAATTATTTCTATCTCGGATTTATGGTCACGAAACCACTATTCCGATTAGGCCCTAATTCGGGATATTACAATTACTGTGTGAGATTAAGAAGGGTTAGTTGAATCTGAACCAAAACTAAGGCAAGAAAGTACGGTAAGTAAAGGTAAGGTTGAGGTAAGCCAAAATGAACAAAAATTGGTTGGTATGGAATATAAACCCCGTGTGACATATCCCAACGCGACAAAGAAAGACCACACAAATAAATAATTTGGTAAATTTCTTAAACTTTTGAAAAAGTTACATATTAACTTACCATTTATTGAAGCTCTTCTATATATGCCCAATTCCATTAAAATTTTAAAGGAGCTTTTGGCAGACAAATGGAAGTTAGATGATTCGTTGCACGTGGAGCTAAACACACTTTGCTTATCTATTTTACAAAATAAACTACCCAACAAATTGAAAGATCCAGGGAGTTTTACTATTCATTGTTTAATTGGTAGTTTAAACGTTAATAATGCTTTAGCTGATTTAGGTGCTAGTATTAATGCCATGCCCTATAAAATGTTTAAACAATTAGGTCTTGGGAGACCCAAACAAACTAGGATAAGTATTCAGTTAGCAGATAGAACCATTAGATTTCTTAGGGGTATTATTGAAGATGTTCTTGTCGAAATTGATAAATTCATATTCCCAGTTGATTTTTTTATTTTAGACATGGATGAGGATAGTGACGTACATTTGATTCTTGGTCGGCCCTTTTTAGAAACTGCTAGAACTATTATTGATGTTGGTAATGATATGATTACCCTCAAAGCTCATGATCCTGTTAAGATATCTAGTGATCGAGATGATTATACGAGTTCTGTCAATATGAATAACATTGTGGCTCAAACTTCTTTGTAAGAAACCCCTCGGAAAAATGTGATGGAGCCATGTTCCAGTCCATGCGACAAAAATAGAACGACTCATGAAGAATGAATGCTACAGATCGATGAACTAGACAAATGTCAGACACATGTCAAGGAGAAATTGAGAATACACAATGCAGAACCAAAGATACACCATAATGAGCATGTGGATGAAACACACCGTTGGGGACAAGGTACTACTAGATAACACAGATCCACGTATTGCCACTTCAGAGCTTAATGCAAACGGAGCAACTCCTTTTACGGTACTAAATGTCTTCCCATATGGTATAGTTGAGGTAAATCATTCTGAATTCGACACTTTTAAGGTAAATAGTACTTGACTCAAACCTTATTTTGATATTTGAATTGATAGCAAGAAAGAGGAGTTTCAACTCAGCGAGCCACCGTGGCCGTGCTAATTTAAGGTAAGTCGAGCTTAGACTTTAAATAAGCACTTCTCGAGAGGCAATCTGAATGTTAGCATTGCTAATTTTCTTATTTTCATTTCATGTTATTTTTAAAATAAATAAATAAATAAAAATGTTGGTTTTTGACCCACATGGCCTAGACGCACAGGCGTGTCCCGGGCCGTATGCACTATAAGGGGTTCAACAGTGAGTTACATGGCCTGGCGACATGGCCGTGTAACCCACACAGCCTGGACACACGGGCATGTCCTCAATCATGTGGAATATTAAGACTTAGTTTTAAAATTTCAAAGAAATCGACAGTGAATTACAAGGCCTGGTGACACGACTATGTGACCTACACGGCTGGATACATGGGCGTGTCCTTGGTCGTGTGGATCCTGAGACTTAATTTTTCAAAAAAATCGATAGAGACATGGCCTAAAATAGTCCACACTGGCATGTGACACTGTAACACCCCTAACCATTTCCATTGCCGGTATGGGGTTACGAGGCATTACATATCATAATACAATTCTGAACAGTTTTTTTACACTAAAATAATTCACGTCATATCTGTACAAATTATTAACCCAATTTCATAAGCAAAACCAACATTACCGAAGGTTATGTTTAAAACGATCATTTCCTTACCTATTCAGCTAGCATAAATCACTAGTACATATTCGTAAATTTACAAATAACTAATGAATTTATATAGCCCTTCACATATGCATATCAACCACAATAAAAGCACATACACATACATGTAAAATATATAAGAGCACGATTAACATATCATGACCGGATACCAAAGCACACAGATCCTTTATCATTAATCAAATATTCTACTAAATGCATCTAAGTCCCAATATGTCTAACTTACCAAAACAAACCAAGTATCATACATATCATTTATATAGTCCACAAATGAACACAGAATTTACCCCATACATATATCTTGATTTTTACCTAACTAATACAAATATACTGTAACACCACAAACTCGGCCTAGACGTTACGACCGAATCCGGTGTGTCACATTACCTACCACTAACCAAGTTACCTAGTTTACTAAAGTTTGGGTGAGCTTTGCAAAAACCATTAATGAAGTTTTAAGAGAAATGTTTCGATTCACTAGTGTGAGTCCTATCCATTATCGATTGTTAAGGGTTTAGAAAAATGTGACTTTTGTTGCACCTTGAAAATTTTCATTTTGAAGACGTTTGATTGTCGTGTCGGTTTGAAACAAGTAATTTTTGATAAACCCAGAGTTAACCAATTTCAAGGAATCAATTTAAGTGATGTGAATCTTAAGTCAAAAACGATTTAAGTAATTTAAAAACCTAAAATAAAAATAGTAGCGGCCTTATTACAACTTTAACCAAAATAGAAATAATAAAAAATAAATGCGAAATTTAAAAGGAAGCTACTTGAAACTTATTTAAAACCAGAAATTTAATCTTCGTGGCCACTCTGAATCCCGCCCAGCTTCAAGTCCACCAACTAAGGCTCACTTGCAAGGATGGAAGAGAAAGGGGGTGAGTTTGGAAAACTCAGTGTATATGGAAAACCCATCCAAAGCCCAAGTCAGCTCAAGCCCATTGGGCCTAAGCCCTATTCAGATATCTGCGAGTACTGGGCAGAAGCCCTTTTCAGAATACGATAAACTGGGCCTTAGCCCCTTTTCAGATAACTATATGGCCCATGGGCCCATTCCAGAATAGAACAGACATATTCGTGTATGCAAGCCCAACCCAGCCTATAACCAACCGCTACACTCCACCCGTACCAGCCCTCCACTCCATGTGGGGAATAGCTCAACCCACCCAGCCCTACACTCCACAGTTGCAGCATAGCTGCTCAGATATCAGTAAGTTGAGGCAAAGCCTCCAGTATGTGGTCAAGCCACTTTCAGTACTTCCTCCATCAATAACCCAGTCCCATCCATCAGATAATAATAACATGGCATGAAGTAAATAATAACAGTCAAACATGCATTCAGGTCAACCTTAACCCTAGGGGTATATCAGTAATTTTGCTCCTAGGGGTAAAACTGTAAACTTTCCACCTATAAAAGTATTTCAGTACTTTTATCAGTTTTAAGGGTTCTCACGAATGTTACGGTCCTTACTAGCCCATTTGTCATTGCAGTAATTTATTTATCTTAATTTCACAATTTTAGCCATTGGGCCCTAAAACACCTAATGGGCCCTACAGTGTCCATTAGCAATTTAATCCCATTTAACTTAAGTTTTATGACCAGTTTACTGGTTTAAGTAGTTTCGATTCTACAGTCTAACAGAACATACTTATTGCATATTTTTTTATATTATATATTTTTATTATTTTTTTAATCATTAACCCGTATGAACCCGTAAGCCCATTGGGCCCAGTTTTAGCCTATCGAGGCCCAATTACCGAAGTGCACGAAATTTCACACACGACTAACTTACCACTTTTTAATTTCAGATCTAATGATTTCTAAACATCTTGTAAGCACTCGCACACTCACAAGCCCACAAAATGCCGGAATTTCGGCATTTCGGCTTTTGCCGAATTGAACTATGAGAGGGTGTTCGATACACACCTGTTTCACGACGACTGCTACTGAGATCCCTTACGATGTCCTACAAATGATTACCATAATTCTTAGATTGCAACCCACAACAACCAATCCCAATATTCAGCAACCCATATTCGAACCACGCCCTTAAAGCCTTTAGAATCTTACCTTTTTGCCGAAAACCGATGACTAGATCTAAGTCTAGTTTTTCCAAAGATCCAAGCCTTCGATCAAACCTTTAGAAGACACTAATCACCAAAAGAAATCGTCGGTTAAAGACCCTTAAAGCCCTATGCCCAAATCAACAGCCTCCCTAGATTTTAGGGACTTCGGCTTTTCTAAATTGTAAAATAAGACTAGATCTAAGGTGATGAGCACTTACCACTTATTCCACTTTGATTTCTACGTAGATATGATGCATATCTATCCTCTAAATTATAGTAGAACTCGAATCCTAGAGATCTGAATTTTCGGCTATGAGTCCCTAAATCTATGGTATTTCAGCTTTTTAAGTGATGAAAAAGATGACGATTTGAGGCTATAACTTTGAAGTAATGTTGCCGATAGATACTAAGGGTTTAGAGAAGATGAAAGTTGATCAAAAAGAACAAAAATAACTGAAGGATCTTGGCTTGGAGAAATCGGCACAAGAAGTGAGTTTTTAGGATTTCGACTTTTATGGCAATCGGCTATGGAGGTTTTGTGGAGGATGGGATTGACGGAGGAGGTGAGTAAGGTGATCAGAAGGTTTCGGCTAGAAGAAAAAGCAAAAAGGAAGAAAGAAAATGGAGGAAAAAGAGAGGAAGAAGAAATCAGCACCAAGGAGAAGGAATTTGCATTTTCGGCTTTTGTGAGAACTCAAAAAGGATGAATGGCAGTGAAAGCTTTCAGGTGGCTAACCCTAATTCTCCAAGATAGAAAAAGAAAAGAACCTAACCCTAATATCACCTAAAACAATCGGCCCAACCTCCCTAAGGCCCTTGCCAAAATTCACTTAAGTGATCACATGCCCGGCACATGCCTAAAATTAAAAAGTAACCATATGCCTACCTTGCAACTTGAACCCTGGACCTCTAATTCCTTCGCAGACGCCATTTTTTTAGGAACTTAGTGGCGCCACCTTGCCACTTTACCAAGGCCTTATTTACGTCATAATTTACGAAGTTCTTCTTAAAAGCCTACTTAACCAAGTCTCCTATTCACTTAAAATCCAACCTTGATATTTTACCATGTTTAACTTAGGCTTGGGCCTTTTAAAGGCCCACTAACACACTTAAACACAACTCCAATATTCAGAACACCAAAATTTCAAAATTTACCAAAAATCACAGAAACCCGAAAAATCCTGAAAATCTGGGCATTACAACTCTACCTCCCTTAAAGAAATTTCGGCCTTGAAATTTACCTGATCCAAATAATTGAAGGTATTGTTGACGCATACTCTTTTTTGACTCCCAAGTAGCCTCTTCCCTTCCATGATTACGCCATAGCACTTTCACCAACGGAACTGACTTCCTTCTTAAAACTTTAACCTCTTGATCTAAAATTTGCACGGGTTCCTCCTCAAAGGTCAAATTAGTCTTTACTTCAATCTCCTCCACTGGCATAACATGTGAAGGATCCGATCGATATCGTCTCAACATGGACACATGAAAGACATCATGGATTCTGTCCAACTTCGGTGGTAACTCTAACTGATATGCTACTGACCCTACCCGTTTAAGAATCCGATAAGGCCCTATAAATCGCGGACTCAGTTTACCTTTCTTGCCAAACCTCAAGATCTTCTTCCAAGGTGAAACCTTCAAGAAAACCATATCCCCAACAGCGAACTCAATCTCTTTACGCTTTCGATCTACATACGACTTCTGTCTATCAGATGCCTCCTTTAATCGATCTCTTATAAACTTAACCTTACTTTCAGTATCTGCCACTAATTCCGGTCCAAGCACTTGTCGTTCACCCAACTCTGTCCAACACGTAGGCGTACGTCATCTTCGCCCATAAATTGCCTCATATGGAGCCATCTAAATACTTGCTTGGTAGTTGTTGTTGTTGTACGCAAACTCCACCAATGGAAAGTAGTCCTCCCAACTACCACGAAAATCGATGATACAACCTCTTAACATATCCTCCAAAACTTGAATAACCCTTTCTGACTGTCCATCTGTCTGAGGGTGAAAACCAGTACTGAAATCCCTCTACAAACCTTCTGTAATAGCCTGCCAGACCTAGAAAACTCTGAATTTCTGATACTAACTTCGGTGGTTTCCATTCCAAAACTGCCTCAATTTTCCGAGGATCCACTCTAATTCCTTCGGCAGAACCACATGACCTAGAAAAGTGACTTCTCGCAACCAGAATTCACACTTACTAAACTTTGCATAAAGTTGCTTCTCTCTCAGCACTTGTAGCACAATATGTAGATGCTCATCATGCTTCTCCACAGTTTCCAAATATATCTGAATCTCATCGATGAAAACGACCACGAATCGGTCCAAGTAAGGTTGGAATACTCGATTCATCAGATCTATGAAAGCTGTAGTTGTGTTCGTCAACCCAAACGGCATAACCAGAAACTCGTAATGACCATATCGAGTTTTGAATGCTGTCTTATGAATATCCACTTCCTTTACCCTTAGCTGATGGTATCCAGATCGAAGGTCAATCTTGGAAAATATCGAAGCTCCTCTAAGTTGGTCAAATAGATCGTCAATTCTAGGCAGTGGGTATTTGTTCTTTATCATCAGTTTGCTCAACCGGTGATAATCGATGCACATATGCATCGTCCCATCCTTTTTCTTCATAAAAAGGACTGGTGCTCCCCATGGAGACACATTCAGTCTAATGAAGCCTCTATCCAACAACTCTTGGATTTGAGCTTTTAGTTCCACTAACTCTTTCGGTGCCATCCTATAGGGTGCGATGGACACTGGAGCTGTTCTAGGCAGCAAATCGATTCCAAACTCGACTTCTCGATTTGGAGGTAATCCAATAAGCTCTTTTGGGAAAACATCTCGGAATTCTCTAACAGTTCTGATTGTCTCCACAGTCAGATCCTCAGTTTTAGCTTGGCTTACAAAAGCCAAATATGCCTCGCATCCTTTACGCATCAGTTTCTCAGCCTCCAAAGCCAATACTACATTAGACAAGTAATCTCTTCGTTTTCCAATAATCATTACCTCTTCATCCTCGACAGTCCTTAACACCATCCTCTTAGCTGCACAATCCAGAGTTGCCCTATGCTTGGTCAAGCAGTCCATCCCTAGAATCAAATCAAGTTCTCCGGACGGTAACTCCATCAAGTCTTCACAGAAAATCCTATCTTGAGTCTCTAAAGGAACCTCTCTAAAGAGCTTCTCTACCTTAACCGAGTGACCTAAAGGACTTATCACAGTTACCCCACACACAGTCTCCTCAAAGTGTACACCCAATGCCCCAGAAATGTCATATGCAATATACGAATAAGTTGACCCCACATCTATCAGAGTAGTATAAGGTACACTAGAGATAAAAAACGTACCAGTTATGACATCAGGTGCGTCACCCTCCTCGCGGCGACGAGCAGCATATACCAAAGCTGGCTAACGATCCTCAGCATTAACAGTACCCCTGCCAGGTGCCCCACGTCCACAGCCATTGCCATCGCGACCTTGTCCATGACCTCTCGGCGGCGGCGGTCCACCTCGCGCTGGTTGCACAGGTTGCACAACCCCTTGTTCAGCCACTTGAGTCTGAGCTAGCCTCCAAGGACAATCCCTGATCCTATGTTCCTTTGACCCACAACGAAGACAAGCCCCAGTACGCTTCCAGCATTCCCCCAGATGCACTCTACCACAATCTCCACAAGCTTGTGGTCTAACTGTGTTCACCAGAACTACTCAAACTGGTTCCTCCATCCTAGCTCTCTTAACATTTCAGTTTGCAGCACTAGCTGGTCCAGTATTCCTCTTGAATCGGTTTCGATCCCTATCGCGGTTCTTTCGTTTGGCTTGCTTCACCTCTTCGGCTATCTTAGCCTTCTCTACCAGTGTAGCAAAATCGCGCTCTCTCTACGGAGCTATTAGCACCCTTAACTCATCCCTGAGGCCATCCTCAAAACGAACACTGCGCTCATATTCGGTGGAGACAATGCCACTAGCGTACCAGCTCAATTGCAGAAACTCTGCCTCATATTCAGCAACGCTCTTACTACCCTGGGTCAGGTTCAGGAATTCCTTTCTTTATGCATCCATATAGTTAGCCCTGACATATTTTGCCTTGAAGGACTGCTTGAACAACTCCCATGTTACCCTCTGAGCTGGGGTACCGTCTCTCACAGTGATCCACCACTGATACGCCTCGTCCCGCAGCAACGACACCGCTCCTTTTAACTTCTGCTCCACTAAGCAGTCCAGGTCATCCATAATCCGCTCCGTGGCTTCCAGCCAGTACTCAACCACATTTGGGGCTACTCCAGATACGCCCCTAAAAACCTCCATTCCGTTGGCCCAGAGTCGCTCAGAAATGGACCCCCTATTCATGGGCCCGACATTAGCTCTAGCCACCCTTTCCAAAACTCTCAACATGGCCTGGGACATAGCGTCGTCCCCTGCGGCCTGATCATACGGCCCATTAGCATCCACCGGTGGTGGTCGTGCCTCACCAGCTGGCATGTGTTCAGAAGACGAAGATCCAGCTTGAGTACTACCTCAGCCTTGACCACGGCCTCTTTCCCGAGCAACTCTCGTACTCATATCGATTTATCTGATTACGAATTTTATGACATTAGTTTACTGTTTCAATTGTTTATTACAGAATATCTTATGAACAGATAAAGTTTCAGAGTTGTTCCCGCGCAATTGCAGTTTAGCTACTGTCTCAGTTTCCTAGGGCTTAGTTTTCCCCACAGTCTCAGTTTTGTAACCTTAATACTACCTTATCTATAGTACTATATCTAAGGCTCAGTACTATCTACATCATTATTTTTAGTACAGTATAGTATATATAGAGCAGAAAGATACTTACAGACTTGGTGCCGGGGATTTAGTGTGCCACCTTATCAGATTTCAGACAAATTCAGAAGATTTAGGCCTCTTTAAAATCCATTTTTCAAACATTTGATTTAAAGAAACCAAGATTTGAAAATTATCTCCTTTAACCAGAAAATTTGTTTTCAAAAGTCGATTTTTTTCCAAAAATACCCTCTTTGGGCTTAAAGTTTTGAAAACCTTTTTGGACCCGATCCACAGCCGAGTTGTTGCAACTAGGCTCTGATACCACTAGATGTAATACCACAAACCCGACCTAGACATTACGACCGAATCCGGTGTGTCATATTACCTACCACTAACCAAGTTATCTAGTTTACTAAAGTTTGGGTGAGCTTTGCAAAAACCATTAATGAAGTTTTAAGAGAAATGTTCCGATTCACTGGTGTGAGTCCTATCCATTATCGATTGTTAAGGGTTTAGAAAAACGTGACTTTTGTTGCACCTTGAAAAGTTTCGTTTTGAAGATGTTTGATTGTCGTGTCGGTTTGAAACAAGTAATTTTTTGATAAACCCAGAGTTAGCTAATTTCAAGGAATCACTTTAAGTGATGTGAATCTTAAGTCGAAAACGATTTAACTAATTTAAAAACCCAAAATAAAAATAATAGAGCGGCCTTATTACAGCTTTAACGAAAATAGAAATAATAAAAAATAAATGCAAAATTTAAAAGGAAGTTATTTGAAACTTATTTAAAACCAGAAATTTAATCTTTGTGGCCACTCTGAATCCCGCCCACTCCAAGTCCACCAACTAGGGCTCACCTACAAGGATGGAAGAGAAAAGGGGTGAGTTTGGAAAACTCAGTGTATATGGAAAACCCATCCAAAGCCCAAGTCAGCTCAAGCCCATTGGGCCTAAGCCCTATTCAAATAACTACGGGTACTGGGTCGAAGCCCTTTTCAAAATACGATAAACTGGGCCTTAGCCTCTTTTCAGATAACGATATGGCCCATGGGTCCATTCCAGAACAGAACAGACATATTCGTGTATGCAAGCCCAACCCAGCCTATAACTAACCGCTACACTCCACCCGTACCAGCCCTCCACTCCATGTGGGGAATAGCTCAACCCACCCAGCCCTACACTCCACAGTTGCAGCATAGCTGCTCAGATATCAGTAAGTTGAGGCAAAGCCTCCAGTACGTGGTCAAGCCACTTTCAGTACTTCCTCCATCAATAACCCAGTCCCATGCATCAAATAATAATAATATGGCATGCAGTAAATAATAACAGTCAAACATGCATTCAGGTCAACCTTAACCCTAGGGGTATATCAGTAATTTTGCTCCTAGGGGTAAAACTGTAAACTTTCCACCTATAAAGGTATTCAAGTACTTTTATCAATTTTAAGGGTTCTCACGAATGTTACGGTCCTTACTAGCCCATTTGTCATCCCAGTAATTTATTTATCTTAATTTCACAATTTTAGCCATTGGGCCCTAAAACACCTAATGGGCCCTATAGTGTCCATTAGCAATTTAAGCCCATTTAACTCAAGTTTTATGACCAGTTTACTGGTTTAAGCAGTTTCGATTCTATAGTCTAACAGAACATACTTATTTCCTATTTTGTTATATTGTATATTTTTATTATTTTTTTATTCATTAACCCGTATGAGCCCGTAAGCCCATTGGCCCCAGTTTTAGCCTATCGAGGCCCAATTACAGAAGTGCACGAAATTTCACACACGACTAACTTACCACTTTGCGATTTCAGATCTAATGATTTCTAAACGTCTTGTGAGCACTCGCACACTCACAATCCCACGAAATGCCAGAATTTTGGCATTTCAGCTTTTGCCGAATTGAACTATGAGAGGGTGTTCGATACACACCTGTTTCGTGACGACTGCTACTGAGATCCCTTACGATGTCCTACAAATGATTACCACAATTCTTAGATTGTAACCCACAACAACCAATCCCAATATTCAGCAACCCATATTCGAACCACGCCCCTAAAGCCTTTAGAATCTTACCTTTTTGCCGAAAATCGATGACTAGATCTAAGTCTAGTTGTTCCAAAGATCCAAGCCTTCGATCAAACCTCTAGAAGACTCTAATCACCAAAAGAAATCGTCGGTTAAAGACCCTTAAAGCCCTATGCCCAAATCGACAGCCTCCCTAGATTTTAGGGACTTCGGCTTTTCTAAATTGTAAAATAAGACTAGATATGAGGTGATGAGCACTTACCACTTATTCCTCTTTGATTTCTATGCAGATCTGATGCAGATCTATCTTCTAAACGATAGCAGAACTCAAATCCTGGAGATCTGAAGTTTCAGCTATGAGTCCCTAAATCTATGGTATTTCGGCTTTTTAAGTGATGAAGAAGATGACGATTTGAGGCTATAACTTTGAAGTAATGTTGCCGACAGATACTAAGGGTTTAGAGAAGATGAAATTTGATCAAAAAGAACAAAAATAACTAAAGGATCTTGGCTTGGAGAAATCGGCACAAGAAGTGAGCTTTTAGGATTTCGGCTTTTATGGCAATTGGCTATGGAGGTTTTGTGGAGGATGGGATTGACGGAGGAGGTGAGTAAGGTGATCAAAAGGTTTCGGCTAGAAGAAAAAGCAAAAAGGAAGAAAGAAAATGGAGGGAAAAGAGAGGAAGAAGAAATCGGCACCAAGGAGAAGGAATTTGCATTTTCGGCTTTTGTGAGAACTCAGAAAGGATGAATGACAGTGGAAGCTTTTAGGTGGCTAACCCTAATTCTCCAAGACAGAAAAAGAAAAGAACCTAACCCTAATATCAACTAAAACAATTGGCCCAACCTCCCTAAGGCCCTTGCCAAAATTCGCTTAAGTGATCACATGCCTGGCACATGCCTAAAATTAAAAAGTAACCATATGCCTACCTTACAACTTGAACCCTGGACCTCTAATTCCTTCGCAGATGCCATTTTTTTAGGAACTTAGTGGCGCCACCTTGCCACTTTACCAAGGCCTTATTTGCGTCATAATTTACGAAGTTCTTCTTAAAAGCCCACGTAACCAAGTCTCCTATTCATTTAAAATCCAACCTTGATATTTTACCGTGTTTAACTTAGGCTTGGGCCTTCTAAAGGCCCGCTAACACAATTAAACAAAATTCCAATATTTAGAACACCAAAATTTCAAAATTTACCAAAAATCATAGAAACCCGAAAAATCCCGAAAATCAGGGCGTTACATATACCTTAGCTCAATTAATAATCATCATAAGTCTAGGATTTAATTTCGATATAAACTCGAACCAAGACTACATGACATATATGAAATCATTAATATTATAATCACCCATAGTTCACATAAATATAAATATATCACCGAATTGATAATCAAATATATTAACCATTTCATACCAACTTTTATTCAAATGTACATATCAACTTATTTGAAATCATTACCATCACATATAAAACATTATTAATCATCTTAACCAAGGTAACACTATAACTATAATTTATTCGGTTATATATATAAAGACACCCTAAACGCACTCAAATAAAGCTTTATAACAAGTCACATTTACGATTTAATAAACAATCCAACACATATGAAATGCAAATTTATTCCACCCTATTAACTAATCCATAATTTGGTTATTAAATATAACCTCAATCGGTCACTCCATTATCATGTCATATGCTTATGTATATATTTTACCCATCACTAGCCGATTATAAAAAAAACACCTCAATTGTTGTCTATAAAACAATTCACAAGTCAATTACACATCTTAAACAAGTTAACATATTAACCAAATTCACATGTACTTCTGTCCAAACATAACCATAACTGAAGCATACTCATGAATATCCAAATTCATCATTTTTTCAAGCATATAATACTTACCACAATGCCATGTTTTCAAGGTACATAACATTATAAACAAGGTGTACGTAAACCATAAGCAACATAACCAAATTTAAACATAAAGGTTAAGCCATTTTCGCATGGCTTGATTATACAAACCCAAAATCTAACATTTCAAAACATAATCCAGCCTATACATGCCATAATTCGAGTTCAACTATTAAGTACTGAAATAGTGGATAGTGTGATGAACTTTGCTGACGACCCCCGAGCTTGAGCTTGTAATTTGAATCCAAAATCTATAAAACAGAGTAAACATGTACACACAAAGTAAGCTATCATAGCTTAATAAGTCATAAGCAAATAAACAATCCAATGATATAATCAATTTATTTTTAAACTAAATTGAATTACATTAACTTTACATGCCTAATCTCAAATTTATTTATTTCATAATTAATGCATTTTCAAACACATTCCTTACCTTGGCTGAATACTCACCTAAGCAAATTGACCAAATGTCATTTAACTTTCAAAGCCATAATGTTATTATTTAATCAATTATACATATACTCATATAAACAAGCTCAAAAATCATAATAAAACATTAGGTACATAAAATTTACATTTGGCCGAATATGCATGGTCAAATATACATATATCAAGTATCAATTCCAGAAAATTTATATAGTGTATTCATAAGGCCGAATATTCTTACTAAGTCCACATGAAATTCTCATTTGTATCACACATAATTTGTAACAAGACCAAGTCACATACTTACCTTTTTTCAAGTAATAACAAGCTAATTCATACCTAGCTATTTAGCTCGATTTACACATTCGTTCACAACATATCATTGCCCGATGAACCATTCGAAATTGGATAAGACACTCGCATAATCACACATATCATACAATGCCAATGTCCCAGACGTGGTCTTACATGTAATCACATATCAATGCCACTGTCCCAGACAGGGTCTTAATCGCACACATATATCAGAATCACATATCGATTCCATGGTCTTACTCGCACATCACATATCAGAATCCTATGTCATGACATATGTATCCTAACTATTCCTAAGGTTCACACGGGCTTTTGGACGTCGTAACTCGATCGAAACAAATGCATGAACATGGTTACCAAGCTTATACACATTCGAAAATAGCATATATAAATTCTTATGTTTCATTTCAGATATATACTAAACATTTAATTAAAATTAAATACGTCTATTTGCTTATAAACTTACCTCGGACAATGTAAAACGGAATGGGACAAGTAGTCGACAACTTTCATTTTCCCCCGATCCAAATCCGATTTCTTTGGGTCTTGATCTAAACATATTCAAATTAAGATCATTCAAACATATTTTCATTCAATTCAATCCAAAAGCACATAAATGGGAAAATTACTATTTTACCCTTGACATTTACACTTTTTACAATTTAGTCCCTATTGCACAAAACACAAAATATGCAAAATTTCCCTATACCCATGTTAGGTCGAACCTTACCCATAATTATACAAGTCCATATATTTCATTTATTTCACATTTTAGTCCCTCAAATTTTTATTTTTGCAATTTAGTCCTAATTACTCAAAATCATCAATAATTCCAATACAAAACATGTTAATCTAAAACATACCTTTCATATTTCATCATCAAACAACACAAATCACAAGCTATCATCAATGGAATAACTCAAAATATTCACCAAAATAAAAAATTTAAGCGTAGGTTTTGTAGTACTCGAAGCAATGATCTAAAAAACGTAAAAATTATCAATAACCGAACTAGCTACATACCTTGATTAAGCTTGACTATGGCTGAACCCTAGTTTCTTTTCTTTATCTTTCTTTTGTTTAGTTTCGGCAATGAATAAATAATATGAAATTGGCTTTCTCTTTTTTTTTTATGTTTTATGTTATAATATATATTTTATTAACTTATGATTTAATTTACTTATTTAACCTGACTAAAATTATAACAAAACCATATGATATATGTCCACTACCTTCCATTTAATATGTCAATGGGTTATTTACCACTTAAAGGCTTCCATTTATAAAGCCAATAGAAATTCAGCCCTTTATACATTAAACTACCAATTTTTTAATTTACGCGATTAAGTCCTTTTATTTAATCAGATACCTAAACGATAAAATTAAAGCACAAAAATTTCACACATACAAATTCACACATAATAAACACATAAAGTAAATTTAAAATATTTTTCTGATTCAAATTCGTGGCCTCGAAACTACCATGCCAATTAGGGTCTAAATCAGGTTGTTACAAACATGACCGTGTGGACCGCACGTCCTGGACACACGAGCGTGTCGTGTGAAACCTGGAGCTAATTTTTTTAATTTTGAAACAAAGTTAGAGAGTTACATGGACAAGGCACAAGGCTTGTGTGAGACACGACCAAGCTACACGGGCATGTAAGAGTTCACATAGGCATGGGAGAAGTGAAGGAGGCTGCATACAGCCATGTGATATGGCCATGTGTGCCACACAGCCTGGACACACGGACGTGTCTAAGGCCGTACAAAGACAAGGCTAGGATTTTTATTGACACGGGCTTAACAACATCCACACAGGTGCGTGACACGGCCGTGTGGCCCAACACGAGCCTCACACGACCATGTCACCCTTAAAAGAACCCTAGCTTCTTTTTTTTTTCATCAATTTTGTCTTTTTCCCCCACCTTCCCAACATAACTTAGCTATCGCCACTACCTCTCCTTTCTCACGGTCCAGCCACCAGTCGTCCCTATGCCATTTCACACCGCCCTTTCCCCTTCCCTTTACTTCCTCGTTTGAACCACCCACCAGCCATACCCCCACGACATCCTCCACCATCCCAAAATAGTTCGAGCAGCCCCTAACCACTGTACGAACTGCACCTTACCCGTTGCGCCATCCCTAGCCGCTGTGCGCGCCCCTCACTCCAGCCACCATTCCTACCGTCGTCGGTGCCCCCTTTTTCTCCTTGTTCTTTTATTATTATTATTATTATTATTTCTTTATTAATACTATTTTTTATTATTTTTATTTCTTTTACTTGTTTCTTTTATTATTCTTAATTTATCTTCTTGACTGTTTATTTTATTATTCTTAATGTAGTTCTGGACATGTTGATTATTTTATCGTCTTGTACTTTATTTTATTTTTTTATTTTATTCCTTTCATTCAACAGTATTCTACCTTTTTTTTAATTGATTATATTTTTTATTTTATTCTTGCTAGTCTTAATAATTCATTATTCATTAATCACTATTAGTTTTATTTATTCATAATAGATTTTTGTTTGATAGTTGGAATTCTATTTTTTAGTTTTATTATGTTAAAGGTCAATGTCTTTATTAGTCCAATTGTTAAGCTTAACTTAGATTTTTATTTCCTATTCACTTATATCTATTATGATGGTTCGTTTATTTAATTTATTTGCTTGATTTGTTGCAAAGACATTATGATGAACACTCGCGAAAAGTCTAAGGTCGTTGTCTCCGTTTCAAAAAAGTGGAGGACCCATGCTGTGACCTCCTCCTTGAGCACTTTCGTCGAGGTCCACCACCCTTATCTCCAATTTTCAGTGGGCCCCTAAGAGAATTTATTTCAGTTACTTCGACAGTGCCCAGTTGGCCTAGGCCGATGTATTGATTGGGCTGCGTTGGAACAGGTCCACCTCCCTGATCTTATTCTAGCCTTTATTGTCACAGGCCTATGGGATAGATTCTTTCCCATCATCGAGCCTACATAGATGGAGCTGATGTTGGAGTTTTGCTCGACATTTATTCTACAGCAGGTCATGACGACTCATGACGAGCTAGGAACCATCACTTTTTGACTTGGTGGCTTGGTGTGTCATATGAGCATCCCCTAGTTTGGTGCTGCTATGAGACTCTACATTGAGGAGTTCGTGAGCACCAAGAACTTCCTCCACCTACATAGGCACATCCATTACACCCTATCTCGTTGTTGGACAGATCTTACGATGAGTCTGATCCCTTATGATGCGATTCACTCAAAAGCGACCTCTCCCTCTGGCCTTACGATATCTTCATGCCCTGTTAGCTCACACTTTGACTAGTAAGAGAGAGAGTGCCACAGTCGTCAGTACTAGTAATGCTTATTTTCTATGGAACATGGCCACTAGGCATATATTTGATTTGGCATGCTTCATTGCCTTAGCCTTTCACCATCAGACTGACCGCCACAGGAAGGGCCCCATCTATTTAGGCCCTTATATGACTCGCCTTGCTGACATTTTAGTCTCCTCAACACACCCGAGCAGTGTAACAACCCATTTTTAGTGAAATTGAAATAGTGGTATCGGGACCAAAAATCTGAGTTAAAAAGAAATTTTATTTTAATGTCATTTCATGGTCTGCATTATGATAGGAAGGATGTATGAAAATTCTGATAAGAAAATTTTACCGATTGTGTGTTTAATTATGGAAAGGACCAAATTGTATAAAATGAAAAAGTTGAATTCTAGTAGCTAGAAGGGTTAAATAGCTATGGAATTCAAAATAAGAGGTCCTTATATGGTAATTAGACCATTGAATAAAAGTTAGTAGATATTTTTGTGACTCATCCATGAAAAATTAGAAAAAGAAAATGATGAAATTGGAAACTTGAAAAATTAAATATGATAAATAAAATAAATATCAAATAACATCATTTTATATCATCCTCTTCCCCGAAATTTCTATGGAAACCTTAGGAAAGAGAAAACAAGCTTTTTTGGCTTAATTGGGTAAGTATCATTGTCCCATTTTTAGTAATTTTTATATTTTTGAGATTGGAATAGCTTAATCTATCTTTTTTAGGGATTAATTTGAAAAGCTATCAAAGTATCAAAGTTTTGACATGGATGAATATGCTGAAATTTTGAAATTTATGGTAGAAAATGAAAGGTTGCTAATAGATAAACAACTTTTGTAAAGTGAATTTTGATGAAATTATGATTTAAGGATTAAGTTGTAAAGATGTAAAAGTTATGCAAAATTTTTGAATTTTTTGAAATACAAGTGTTGTAAATGTTATATGAAAAAATCGGTTAGGCTTGGAATAAGGATTAAATTGCATGAATTTCATTTTCCAAGCCTAGGGACAAATTTGTCATTTATGAAAAAGTATAGTGACAAAATGGTAATTTTGAATAGGATGTAAATTTAATCCAATTGAATATGAAATATAATGAATTAATGATTAAATTCATTTATATAGATCCAGAAAAACCAAATACAGAATTAGATCGAGTAAAACAAAAAGTAACGAATTAGTAGACTTTTATACATGGACAAGTGTCAAGGTAATTTGTGTAACTTAATCATGTATTTTTACATTTTTAAATTGAATGTTATATATATGAGAATTGTATAAATGATTAATATATGAAAATAATCGCATGCCCGAAATTACTCGATAAATAATGAGTTCCATTTGAATATTGAAATGCGATGGATACAGTATTTTCTCGTACTGATTATAATCCTGCATATGTTACGGAAATTATAGCTCGGATGAGAATCCTGTTATATAGTTCCTATGAGCATCTTGATCGGTAGTGATTCTGCATGTGTTGCGCACTACCGCAGCTCTTTGTGAGAGTCTGTTACATGATTCGATCGGTTGTGAACCAGCATTTATTGCAGACACAAACGCAGCTCTTCATGAGCGCCTTGATATAGGCTCTTATGAGCTTCCTGAATTGACTCACTTGAACTCCCTGTTAAATGGCTATTTGATGCTCCCTGATAATAACTCTTCGGAGTTACCTGTTAAGATCTATAAGCTCTCTGATTTAAAACACTTATGAGTTTACTGTTTAGCTTGGATAAGCGTCCTGTTACATGGCTCATCTAAGCATCCTGATATATATGGCTTGAGAATGTGCTCCCTGATTATGTACCCTATCGGGTACCCCTGAACATGAATTGACGGATCACTGATTTGTATACCTCGCGTATACTACCTGAGTATCCATCGCAATTTCAATGATTCAACGGATAAAACTCCTGACATGAAAAAATTTTAAGATTTAAAAGAATTATGTCTTGGTTACTTCTGAAATACCTAAAAGTTTGTAGCACGATGAGCTCATCCATGCTTATTTGATGTACATGTGAATTATGTGACTAACTTGCTTAATTGAGTGTATGTGACTAGGCAAATTGCCAATTTGTTGGGAAGCATGTTATTGAATGCTTATTTTAATGAATGTTATTGGTAAGTTTAATTCCTGTTATATGAACTTACTAAGCATTAAATGATTACTAGGTTTTCTTTTCTCTGTTTTATAGTGCTCGAAAGCTCGCAAAGGTTAGAGATCAATTGGAGCATCATCACACTATCCACCAGCCTATATTGGTATAAATAGTAAACTTATTTTAGTATAATGGCATGTAGAGGTTAACTTGGCCAATTGTTGACTTGTCAATGGTTGTATGTAATCTAGCCATTGGAATGGCTAGTGATAATTGATTTTGGTATATTTATAAGGTTAAATCATGATAAATACATATGTGTTTAGTATGTTTAATTGAGTTATGTTAAACATGTATGTTTACAAAAGGTAAGATTATAAACATGAATGCATGTGATGATATAATATGCTAGATGATAAGTTCCGTTTGAATAATGAAATGCGATGGATACAGTATTTTTCCATATTGATTATAGTCCTGCATATGTTGCAGACATTATAGCTTGGATGAATATCTTGTTAAAAGCCTTCTCGAGCATCCTGTTATATATTTCTTACAAGTATCCTGATCGGTAGTGATTCTGCATGTGTTACACACTACTATAGCTCTTTGTGAGCGTCCTTTTACATGATTTGATTGGTTACGATCCAACATTTATTGCAAACACAAATGCAGCTCTTCGTGAACGTCCTGATATAGGCTCTTAGGAGCTTCCTGACATGGCTCACTTGAACTCCTTGTTAAATGGCTATCTGGTGCTCCCTAATAATAACTCTTTAGAGTTACTTGTTAAGCTCTATGAGCTCTCTAATTTAAAACTCTTATGAGTTGCCTATTTATCTTGGATAAATGTCTTGTTACATGGCTCATCTGAGCATCCTAATATATGTGGCTCGAGAATGTGCTCCCTGATTATGTGCCCTATCGGGTACCCCTGAACATGAATTGACGGATCACTGATTTGTACACCTCACGTATACTACCTGAGTATCCATCGTAATTTCAATGATTCAACGGATAAAACTACTGACATGAGAAAATTTTAAGATTTAAAAGAATTATGTCTTAGTTACTTCTAAAATACCTAAAAGTTTGTAGCATAATGAGCTAATTCATGCTTATTTGATGTATATGTGAATTATGTGACTAACTTGCTTAATTGAGTGTATGTGATTAGGCAAATTGCCAATTTGTTGGGAAGCATGTTATTGAATGCTTATTTTAATGAATGTTATTGGTAAGTTTAATTCCTGTTATATGAACTTACTAAGTATTAAATGCTTACTAGGTTTTCTTTTCTCTGTTTTATAGTGCTCAAAAGGTCGAAAAGGTTAGAGATTGGTCGAAGCATCATCACACTACCCACCAGCCCGTTTTGGTATAAATAGTAAACTTATTTTGGTATAATGACATGTACAGGTTAACTTGGCCAATTGTTGACTTGTAAATGGTTGTATGTAATCTAGCCGTTGGAATGGCTAGTGATAGTTGATTTTGGTATATTTATAAGGTTAAATCATGATAAATACATATGTGTTTAGTATGTTTAATTGAGTTATGTTAAACATGTATGTTTATAAATGGTAAGATTATAAACATGAATGCATGTGATGATATAAAATACTAGATGATAGAGTTGGCTTGGTTATAATGCTTGAATAGGTTGGTATATGATTGCAAGTTTTGGTGTAGGTTGTTGGCAAAATTTGGGTGACAAATAAGGCTAGGAAATGGCCTTAGTTTGTCCACACGGGTAAACATAGGGGCGTGTGTCTTGACTGTGTGTGACACATGGCTTGGTATATGGGCATGTGGTTTGGCCGTGTGTCCCCTGCATCTTAAAATTGAGAAACAGAATGCTCAGAATTAGACTAATGGGCAGAGACACGGGTTTGTGTGATACAAAGCCTAAAACATGGGCGTGTGTCTTGGCCGTGTGAAACTTGCACCTAATTTGTGAAAAATGAAATTGATTACACGACCTAGCACACGGGCGTGTGGCAGGCTATGTGGCACAAGTCAAAGAGTTACACAGGTAAAGACACAGGCTACGACACGACCGTGTGCCTCACATCAAATGCCCACACGACCTGAGACATGGGTATGTCATTTGGCTGTGTGAGCCACACGGCCTACTCACACGGGCGTGTGACCCTTATACATAAGAAAATTTTTAAAATTTTGTGAAATTTTTTTTGAGATCCTAATTTAGTCCCGAATTGTTTCTAATGCTTCAATTGGGCCTCGAGGATCCATTCAATGGATGATATGATTAGTTTCGGATATGAACAGTAAATGATATAAATTATCTGTAATTATTCTGTGAACTCCGGTAATGCTCTATAACCCTATTTCGACGACGGATACGGGTTAGTGGTGTTACATTTATTGGTATCAGAGCTACAGTTTAGCCAATTCTTGGACTAACGTAGCAAATATGAGTTTAGCTATACATGCCATTATATAATTTGTGATAGTATGATATCTCCTGACCATTTTTAAATGTGTTTTTCATATAATAATGTCATCCAACCAAGCTAGAGCTGAATCTGAGGAAGCTGGGAGTAGTGCTCAAGCTTCCATTCAACAAGCTGTATCTAGTAGTAGAAGGCCTATATCTGAGGGTCGAGATGAGGAGGCAAAAGAAGCCTTCTTTCAAATGATGAATGAGTGGTTCACTGAATACTTGAGAACAAATCCTGTTGTATAACAACCTCTCCCACCTACTCCTCAACTGGTTCTAGAGATGCCATAGGGTGTTGAACCTGTTAGAATCGATAAGCCTCCAGTGGATAAAATCCGTAAGTATGGGGCAAAGGAATTTAGGGCTACTACCGATGACGATCCGGAGAGAGTTGAATGCTTTAAATGAATTATCATGTACACCAGTCGAAAGCTTGAAATGGGCAGTGTCTTTACTGAAAGACATAGCCTATCAATGGTGGAATACTATAACTTCTGTTGTACCAAGAGAAAATGTTATATGGGAATTCGTCTAGAGAGAATTTAGAAAGAAGTACATAAGTCAAAGATTTTTGGATCAGAAAAAGAAAGAATTTTTAGAGCTCAAACAGGAAACATGATTGTATCTGAGTACGAACGAGAATTCGTTAGATTGAGCAAGTACACCAGAGAATGGGTTCCGACTGAGGTTGATATGTGTAAACATTTCAAAGAAGGGTTAAATGAGGACATCAAGTTATTGATTGGAATTCTTGAATTAAATGAAATTGTGGTATTGGCTGATCGAGCACACAAAGTCGGGGAATTAAGTAAAGAAAAGAAGCAAGCAAAGAGAGAAGCTTGGGTATCTGGTAAAAGATTTATGGGCAAGTCACAATCATCTACTTCAAAGAAATTAAAGAAGTACCATGACCTTTCTACCACCTTTACGAGATATTTTGGGAAAGAGCGAGGTTCTCAACGTTCTAACCCGATATCTTCATCTACATCTGTAACAAGTGTGAGAAGTGTTGGTAACCCCAAATCGAGGTGTAAATACTGTAATAAATTTCATTTTGGGGAATGTCGTTTGAGAAGTGGAGCATGTTATAGATATGGTTCTCTTGACTATTTTCTTAAAGATTGTCCAGAAATGATTGAAAAAGATACTAATCAGACTTCGAAGCCAAGCAACCCTAGTTCGAGAGGTAGACCACCCCGATACCCTAGAAATGTCAGTGGTAGCCGAAGTGCTACAAAAGATTCAACAGTTAAATCTGAGGCAAGAGCATCGGCAAAGACATATGCTATATGTGCAAGAGAGGATGCATCTACACCAGATGTCATTCCTAGTACATTTTCTCTACTTAATACTAATATTACTGCTTTGATTGATCCTGGTTCAACACATTCATGCATATGCATGAAATTAGTGTCTATTAAAAATTTACCTGTTGAATTTACTGAATTTGTGGTTAAAGTTTCAAACCCCCTGGGCCAGTATGTTATAGTGGATAAAATTTGTAAAAATTACCCGTTGATGGTAAAGGGTTATTATTTCTCAGCTAATTTGATGCTACTGCCATTTGATGAATTTGATGTAATTTTGGGAATGAATTGGCTAGCTCAACATGATAAAGTGGTGAATTGTAAACAGAAATGCATTGTGTTAAAATGTCAGATTGGTGAATTACAACATGTTGAATCTGATAAATTGGATGGGTTGCCTAATGTGATTTCACCGATATCAACACAGAAATATATCAGAAAAGGAGATGATGCTTACCTCACTTATGTGTTAGACACTAAAGTCTCATAATCAAAGATTAAATCAGTGTCGGTGGTTTGTGAATGTTCTGATGTGTTTCCAGAGGAATTACCTGGATTATCATCGGTTAGAGAGGTGAAGTTCTCTATAGATCTTGTTTTGGGAACAAACCAATATCCATAGCACCCTATAGAATGGCTCCTACTAAGTTGAAAGAGTTGAAAGTACAGTTACAATAATTGACTGACAGAGGATTTGCTTGACCCAGTTTCTCACCTTGGGGTGCACCGGTTTTGTTTGTAAAGAAGAAAGATGGATCATTGAGATTGTGTATAGATTACAGGCAACTCAACAAAGTCACAATAAAGAATAAGTATCCACTACCTAATATTGATGACTTGTTTGATTAACTGAAAGGTGTCATTGTATTTTTGAAGATTGATCTTGGTTCTGGTTACTATCAGTTACAGGTAAAAGATTTAGATGTACCAAAGATAGATTTGAGAACCAGGTATGGGCACTATGAGTTTCTTGTGATGCTGCTTGGTTTGACAAATGCACTAACGGTATTTATGGATTTGATGAACTGAATTTTCAGACTGTATCTAGACAAGTTTGTAGTGGTATTTATTGATGATATTCTGGTTTACTCCCGAGATGAAAATGAACATGGTGATCATTTGAAAATAGTGCTACAAACACGGGAGAAACAATTATGCCAAATTTAGTAAATGTGAATTTTGGCTACGGAAAGTTGGTTTTCTCAGACACATAGTATCTGTTGAAGGTATCAAGGTAGATCTAAATAAAATTTCAACAATTTTTAATTGGAAACCACCATAGAACGTGTTTGAAGTTAGAAGTTTTTTAGGATTAGTCAGTTATTATTAGATATTTATACAAGAGTTCTCGATGATAGCTTCTCCGATGACTCGATTATTGCAAAAAGATGTGAAATTCGAGTGGTTTGATAAATGTCAGCTGAGTTTTAACAGATTGAAAACCTTATTGACAGAAGCACCTGTATTAGTTCAGCTTGAATCGGGTAAAGAATTTGTAATTTACGGTGGTGCATCATTGAATGGTTTAGGTTGTGTATTGATGCAAGAAGGTAAAGTAATAGCCAATGCTTCGAGACAGCTAAAACCACATGAAAAGAACTACCCGATACATGATTTGGAGTTGGCAGCCATTGTTTTTGCATTGAAAATCTGGCAGCATTACCTGTTTGGTGAAAAGTGTCACATATTCACCAATCACAAAAGTTTGAAATATTTGATGTCGTAAAAAGGCTTAAATTTAAGACAGCACAGGTGGCTTGAATTATTAAAAGATTATGATCTTGTTATTGACTATCACTTGGGAAAAGCTAATGTGGTTGCTTATGCCCTAAGTAGAAAGCCTTTATTTTCCTTGAAAGCAATGAATACTTGATTGTCATTGTCAGAGGATGGTTCAATTATAGCTGAGTTAAAAGCTAAATCGACATTTCTGCAACAGATCTGCGAAACTCAAAAGGGTGATGAAGAATTACAAGCTAAATGAGAACAGTGTGAGTTGAATCTTGATTCAAAATTTTAGATTGGGCTTGATGATTGTTTGTTATTCAAAGGCAGAATATGTGTACCGAAGAAATCAAAACTGGTACAGTAGATTCTACATGAAACTCATAATGGTACCATGTTTATTCATTCTGGTAGTAACAAAGTGTATAATGATTTGAAAAAGATGTACTAGTGGCCAGGAATATAACAAGATGTTTTTGAATTTGTATCTAAATGCTTGATATGTCAACAAGTAAAAGCTGAACATCAGGTGCCTTCAGGATTATTACAGTTAGTTACAATTTTAGAATGGAAATGGGAAAGAATTACTATGGATTTTGTATCGGAATTACCTGTAATGCCCTGATTTTCAAGATTTTTTGGGTTTCTGTGATTTTGGGTAAATTTTGAAATTTTGGTGCTCTGAATATTGGAATTGTGTTTAAATGTGTTAGTGGGCCTCTAGAAGGCCCAGGCCTAAGTGAAACACGGTAAAATATCAAGGTTGGATTTTAAGTGAATAGGAGAATTGGTTTAGTGGGCTTTTAAGAAGAACTTCATAAATTACAACACAAATAAGGCCTTGGTAAAGTGGCAAGTGGTGCCACTAAGTTCCTAAAAAAAATGGCGTATGGGAAGGAATTAAAGGTCCAGGGCTCAAGTTGCAAGGTAGGCATATTGTTACTTTTTAATTTTAGGCATGTGTCGGGCATGTGATCACTTAAGTGAATTTTGGCAAGGGCCTTAGGCAGGTTGGGCCGATTGTTTTAGTTGATATTACGGTTAGGTTCTTTTCTTTTTCTTTCTTGGAGAATTAGGGTTAGCCACCTGAAAGCTTTCACTGTCATTCCTCCTTTCTGAGTTCTCACAAAAGCCGAAAATGTAAATTCCTTCTCCTTGGTGCCGATTTCCTCTTCCTCTCTTTTTCCTCCATTTTCTTTATTCCTTTTTTCTTTTTCTTCTAGCCAAAACCTTCTGATCACCTTACTCACCTCCTCTGTCGATCCCATCCTCCACAAAACCTCCATAGCCGATTTCCATAAAAGCCGAAATCTTGAAAACTCACTTTTTGTGCTGATTTCTCCAAGCCAAAATCCTTCAGTTATTTTTTTACTTTTTGATCAACTTTCATCTTCTCTAAACCCTTAGTATCTGTCAACAACATTACTTCAAAGTTATAGCCTCAAATCGGCATCTTCTTCATCACTTAAAAAGCTGAAATACCATAGATTTAGGGACTTATAGCCGAAACTTCAGATCTCCTGGATTTGAGTTCTACTATCGTTTAGAGAATAGATCTGCATCAGATCTGTGTAGAAATCAAAGAGGAATAAGTGGTAAGTGCTCATCACCTTAGATCTAGTCTTATTTTACAATTTAGAAAAGCTGAAGTCCCTAAAATCTAGGGAGGCTGTCGATTTGGGCATAGGGCTTTAAGGATCTTAAACCGACGATTTATTTTGGTGATTAGTGTCTTCTAGAGGTGTGATCGAAGGCTTGGATCTTTGGAGCAGCTAGACTTGGACCTAGTCATTGGTTTTCGGCAAAAAGGTAAGATTCTAAGGGCTTTAGGGGCATGGTTCGAATATGGGTAGGTGAATATTGGGATTGGTTGTTGTGGGTTGCAATCTAAGAATTGTGGTAATCAATTATAGGACATCGTAAGGGATCTCAGTAGCAGTCGTCGCGAAACAGGTGTGTACCGAACACCGTCTCATAGTTCAATTCGGCAAAAGCCGAAATACCAAAATTTTGGCATTTCGTGGGCTTGTGAGTGTGCCAGTGCTCACAAGACATTTAGAAATCATTAGATCTGAAATCGAAAAGTGGTAAGTCATTCGTGTGTGAAATTTCGTGCACTTCGATAATTGGGCCTCGATAGGCTAAAACTGGGCCCAATAGGCTTACGGGCCCATACGGGTAAATAATAAAACAAATATGTATAATATATAAAAAAATAGGCAATAAGTATCTTCTGTTAGACTATAGAATCGAAACTACTTAAACTGGTAAACTGGTCATAAAACATGGATTAAATGGGCTTAAATTGCTAGTGGACACTGTACGGCCCATTAGGGGTTTTAGGGCCCAATGGCTAAAATTGTGAAATTGAGATAAATAAATTACTGCGATGACAAATGGGCTAGTAAGGACCGTAACATTCATGAGAACCCTTAAAACTGATAAAATTACTGAAATACCTTTATAGGTGGAAAGTTTACAGTTTTACTCCTAGGCGCAAAATTACTAATATACCCCTAGGGTTAAGGTATTTACTGCATGCCATGTTATTATTATCTGATGCATGGGACTGGGTTAGTGATCGAGGAAGTACTGAAAGTGGCTTGACCACGTACTGGAGGCTTCGCCTCAATTTACTGATATTTGAGTAGCTATGCTACAACTGTGGAGTGTAGGGTTGGGTAGGTTGAGCTATTCACCACATGGACTGGAGGGCTGGAACGGGTGGAGTGTAGCAGTTGGTTATAGGCTGAGTTGGGCTTGCATACACGAATATGTCTGTTCTGTTCTGGAATGGGCCTATGGGCCATACTGTTATCTGAAAAGGGGCTAAGGCCCAGTTTATCATATTCTGGAAAGGGCTTCGGCCCAGTACTCGCTGTTATCTGAGTAGGACTTAGGCCCAAGGGGCTTGAGCTGACTTGGGCTTTGGATGGGTTTTCCATATACACTGAGTTTTCCAAACTCACCCCCTTTCTCTTCCATCCTTTCAGGTGAGCCCTAGTTGGTGGACTTGGAGCTGGGCGGGATTCAGAGTGGCCATGAAGATTAAATTTCTGGTTTTTAAATAAGTTTCAAGTAGCTTCCTTTTAAATTTCACATTTATTTTTGATTATTTCTATTTTGGTTAAAGTTGTAATAAGGCCGCTATATTATTTTTATTTTGGGTTTTTAAATTACTTAAATCATTTCCAACTTGAGATTCACATCACTTAAATTGATTCCTTGAAATTGGTTAACTCTAGGTTTATCAAAAATTACTTGTTTCAAACCGACACGACAACTAAACGTCTTCGAAACGGAACTTTTCAAAGTACAAAAAATGTCACGTTTTTCTAAACCCTTAACAATCGATAATGGATAGGACTCACACTAGTGAATCGGAACATTTCTTTTAAAACTTCGTTAATGGATTTTGCAAAGCTCACCCCAATTTTAGTAAACTAGGTAACTTGGTTAGTGGTAGGTAATGTGATACACCAGATTTGGTCGTAACGTCTAGGCCGGGTCTGTGGTGTTACATTTAGTGGTATCAGAGCCCGGTTACAACAACTCGGCTGTGGATCGGGTCCAAAAAGGTTTTCAAAACTTTAAGCCCAAAGAGGGTATTTTTGGAAAAATTTGACTTTTGAAAACAAATTTTCTAGTTAAAGGAGATAATTTTCAAACTTGGTTTCTTTAAACCAAATGTTTGGGAAATGGATTTTAAAAAAGCCTAAATCTTTTGAGTTTGTCAGAAATCTGATAAGGTGGCACACTGAATCCCCGGCACCAAGTCTGTAAGTATCTTTTTGCTCTCTATATATATATACTGTACTGTACTAAAAATAATACTGTAGATAGTACTGAGCCTTAGATATAGTACTATAGGTAAGGTAGTATTAAGGCTGCAAAACTAAGACTGTAGGGTAAACTAAGCCCTAGGAAACTGAGACAGTAGCTAAACTACGATTGCGCGAGAATAATTCTGAAACTTTATCTGTTCATAAGATATTCTGTAATAAACAATTGAAACAGTAAACTAATGTCATAAAATTCGTAATCAGATAAATCAATATGAGTACGAGAGCTGCTCGGGGAAGAGGCCGTGGTCGAGGCTGATGTAGTACTTAAGCTGGATCTTCGTCTTCTGAACACATGCCAGCTGGTGAGGCACGACCACCACCGGTGGATGATAATGGGATGTATAATCGGGCCACAGGGGACGATGCTCTATCCTAGGCCATGTTGAGAGTTTTGGAAAGAGTGGCCGGAGATAATGTCGGGCCCATAAATAGGGGGTCTATTTCTGAGCGACTCCGGGCCAACGAAGCAAAGGTTTTTAGGGGCGTATCTGGAGTAGCCCCAAATGTGGCTGAGTACTGGCTGGAAGCCATGGAGCGGATTATGGATGATCTGGACTGCCTAGTGGAGCAGAAGTTAAAAGGAGCGGTGTCGTTGCTGCGGGATGAGGCGTATCAGTGGTGGATCACTATGAGAGAGGGTACCCCAGCTGAGAGGGTAACATGGGAGTTGTTCAAATAGTCCTTCAAGGTGAAATATGTCAGAGGTAGCTATGTAGATGCATGAAGAAAGGAATTTCTGAACCTGACCCAGGGTAGTAAGACCGTTGCTGAATATGAGGCAGAGTTTCTACGATTGAGCCGGTACGCTAGTGGCATTGTCTCCACCGAATATGAGCGCAGTGTTCATTTTGAGAATGGCCTCAGGGATGAGTTAAGGGTGCTGATTGCTCCGCAGAGAGAGCGCGATTTTGCTGCACTGGTAGAGAAGGCTAAGATAGCTAAAGAGGTGAAGCAAGCCGAATGAAAGAACCGTGATAGGGATTGAAATAGATTCAGGAGGGATGCTAGACCAGTTGGTGCTACAAACTGAAATGTTAAGAGAGCTAGGATGGAGGAACCAGTTCGAGTAGTTCCGGTGAACACAGTTAGACCACAAGCTTGTGGAGATTGTGGTAGAGTGTATCTAGGGGAATGCTGGAAGTGTACTGGGGCTTGTCTTCATTGTGGGTCAAAGGAACATAGGATCAGGGATTGTCCTAGGAGGCCAGCCCAGACTCAAGTGGCTGAACAAGGGGTTGTGCAACCTGTGCAACCAGCGCGAGGTGGACCGCCGCCGCTGAGAGGTCGTGGATAAGGTCGCGGTGGTAATGGCCGTGGACGTGGGGCACCTAGCAGGGGTGCTATTAATGCTAAGGCTCGTCAGCCAGCTTTGGTATATGCTGCTCGTCGCCGCGAGGAGGGTGACGCACCTGATGTCATAACTGGTACATTTTTTATCTCTGGCGTACCTTATACTACTCTGATAGATGGTGGGGCCAACTCATTCGTATATTGCATATGATATTTTTGGGGCATTGGGTGTACACTTTGAGGAGACTGTGTGTGGGGTAACTGTGATAAGTCCTTTAGGTCACTCGATTAAGGTAGAGAAAATCTTTAGGGAGGTGCCTTTAGAGACTCAAGGTAGGATTTTCTGTGGAGACTTGATGGAGATACCATTCGGAGAATTTGATTTGATCCTAGGGATGGACTGGTTGACCAAGCATAAGGCAACTCTGGATTGTGCAGCCAAGAGGATAGTGTTAAGGACTATCGAGGATGAAGAGGTAATGATTATTGGAAAACGAAAAGATTACTTGTCCAATGTAGTATCGGCTTTGGGGGCTGAGAAACTGATGCGTAAGGGATGCGAGGCATATTTGGCTTTTGTAAGCCAAGCTGAAACTAAGGATCTGACTGTGGAGATAGTCAGAATGTTAGAGAATTCCGAGATATTTTCCCAGAAGAGCTTCCTGGATTACCTCCGAAACGAGAAGTTGAGTTTGGAATCGATTTGCTGCCTGGAACAGCTCTAGTGTCCATTACACCCTATAGGATGGCACCGAAGAAGTTAGTGGAATTGAAAGCTCAGATCCAAGAGTTGTTGGATAGAGGCTTCATTAGATCGAGTGTGTCTTCATGGGGAGCACCGGTCCTGTTTGTGAAGAAAAAGGACAGGACGATGCGTATGTGCATCGATTATCACCAGTTGAACAAACTGACGATAAAGAACAAATACCTACTGCCTAGAATTGACGATCTATTTGACCAACTTAGAGGAGCTTCGGTATTTTCCATGATTAACCTTCGATCTGGATACCATCAGCTAAGGGTAAAGGAAGTGGATATTCATAAGACAACATTCAGAACTCGATATGGTCATTACGAGTTTCTAGTTATGCCGTTTGGGTTGACGAATGCACCTGCAGCTTTCATGGATCTGATGAATCAAGTATTCTAACCTTACTTGGACCGATTTGTGGTCGTTTTTATCGACGATATTCTGGTATATTCGGAAACTGAGGAGAAACATGATGAGCATCTACGTATTGTGCTGCAAGTGCTGACAGAGAAATAACTTTCTTCGAAGTTTAGTAAGTGTGAATTCTGGTTGCAAGAAGTGACTTTTCTAGGTCATGTGGTTTCTACAGAAGGAATTAGAGTGGATCCTCAGAAAATTGAGGCAGATTTGGAATAGAAACCACCGAAGTTAGTATCGAAAATTCAAAGTTTTCTGGGTCTGGCAAGCTATTACAGAAGGTTTGTAGAGGGATTTTCTCTGATTACTGTACCATTGACGAAACTGTTAAGGAAAGGAGTAACATTTGTCTGGACTAAAAAACAGTAAAAAGCTTTTGACCAGTTGAAAAAGGTATTGACGGAGGCGCCAGTGTTGATTCAACCAGAGTCTAGGAAGGACTTTACTGTGTACAGCGATGCGTCGCATGTGGGGTTAGGATGCATACTGATGCAAAAGGGTAAGGTGGTCGCTTATGCTTCGCGACAGCTTAAGCCTCATGAAGCAAACTACCCTACGCACGATTTAGAGCTAGCAGCAGTGATCTTCACGTTGAAAATCAGGAGACATTACTTATATGGAGAAAAGTGTATTATATACATAGACCATAAGAGCCTAAAGTATCTGTTGACTCAGAAGGAGTTAAACCTTAGGCAACGAAGATGGATAGAGTTGCTTAAGGATTATGACTGTTTGATTGAGTACCACCCAGGTAAGGCTAATGTGGTGGCTGATGCTTTGAGTCGAAGGGTTGTTACTGATTTGAGAGCCTTGTTTGCACATTTGAGTCTGTTCGATGATGGAAGTCTGTTGGCAGAATTGCAAGTGAGGTCTACTTAGGCTGAACAGATTAAAGAAAAATAGTTGAAGGATGATTCGTTAGTTCTTCGGCTTCGGCAAGTTAAGAATGGTGAGAATGAGGATTTTGGACAGAATACTGACGGAGTTCTGTGCTTTCGTGGAAGAGTTTGTATTCTGAAGGACCCTGAATTGAGGCGGTCAATTCTAAAAGAGGCTCATGGTATGCATCCTGGAGGAAATAAGTTATATCGAGACCTGTGAGAGGTGTACTGGTGGCCTGGACTAAAACGAGAGGTGACTGAATTGGTTGGGAAATGTCTAACGTGCCAACAAGTTAAGGCTGAGCACCAATTGCCTTTTGGATTACTGCAACCGGTGAAAATTCCACTATGGAAGTGGGAGAGAGTAACTATGGACTTCGTGAGTGGGCTACCTTTGACACCCACCAAGAAAGATTCTGTGTGGGTAATTGTAGATAGGTTAACAAAATCTTCCCATTTCATACCTGTTCGTACTGATTACTCACTGCAAAAGTTGGCCAAGTTGTATGTGGCGGAGATAGTGCAACTACATGGGGTGCCAGTGTCGGTTATTTCTGACTGAGACCCTAGGTTTACATCTCGGTTCTGGCAGAAGTTGCAAGAGGCGTTGGGTACACAATTGGATTTCAGTACTGCTTTTCACCCTCAGACAAATGGACAGTCGGAAAGAGTTATTCAAGTTTTGAAGGATATGTTAAGAGGTTGTATCATCGATTTTCGTGGTAGTTGGGAGTACTACTTGCCATTGGAGGAGTTTGTGTACAACAACAGCTACCAAGCAAGTATTCAGATGGCTCCATATGAGGCACTTTATAGGCGAAGATGTCGTACGCCTACGTGTTGGGCAGAGTTGGGTGAACGACAAGTGCTTGGACCGAAATTAGTGGTAGATACTAAAAGTAAGGTTAAGTTGATAAGAGATCGATTAAAAAGGGCATCTAATAGACAGAAGTCGTATGCGGATCTAAAGTGTAAAGAGATTGAGTTCGCTGTTGGGGATATGGTTTTCTTGAAGGTTTCACCTTGGAAGCAGATCTTGAGGTTTGGCAAGAAAGGCAAACTGAGTCCGCGATTTATAGGGCCTTATCGTGTTCTTAAACGGGTAGGGCCAGTAGCATATCAGTTAGAGTTACCACCGGAGTTGGACAGAATGTGCCAGTGGAGGAGCTTGAAGTAAAGACTGATTTGACCTTTGAGGAGGAACCCGTGTAAATTTTAGATCGAGAGGTTAAAGTTTTAAGAAGGAAGTCGGTTCCGTTGGTGAAAGTACTGTGGCGTAATCATGGAAAGGAAGAGGCTACTTGGGAGTCAGAAGAGACTATGCGTCAACAATACCCTCAATTTTTTGGATCAATTAAATTTCAAGGCCGAAATTTCCTTAAGGGGGTAGAGTTGTAATGCCCTGATTTTCGGGATTTTCTGGGTTTCTGTGATTTTTCGTAAATTTTGAAATTTTGGTGCTCTAAATATTAGAATTGTGTTTAAATGTGTTAGTGGGCCTTTAGAAGGCCCAGGCCTTAGTGGGCCTTTAGAAGGCCCAGGCCTAAGTTAAACGCGGTAAAATATCAAGGTTGGATTTTAAGTGAATAGAAGACTTGGTTAAGTTGGCTTTTAAGAAGAACTTCGTAAATTACGACACAAATAAGGCCTTGGTAAAGTGGCAAGGTGGCCTCACTAATTTCCTAAAAAAATGGCATTTGGGAAGGAATTAAAGGTCCAGGGCTCAAGTTGAAAGGTAAGCATATTGTTACTTTTTAATTTTAGGCATGTGCCGGGCATGTGATCGCTTAAGTAAATTTCGGCAAGGGCCTTAGGCAGGTTGGGCCGATTGTTTTAGTTGATATTAGGGTTAGGTTCTTTTCTTTTTCTGTCTTGGAGAATTAGGGTTAGCCACCTGAAAGCTTTCACTGTCATTCATCCTTTCTGAGTTCTCACAAAAGCCGAAAACCCAAATTCCTTCTCCTTGGTGCCGATTTCTTCTTCCTCTCTTTTTCCTCCATTTTCTTTCTTCCTTTTTGCTTTTTCTTCTAGCCGAAACCTTCTGATCACCTTACTCACCTCCTCTGTCGATCCCATCCTCCACAAAACCTCCATAGCCGATTGCCATAAAAGCCGAAATCCCGAAAACTCACTTCTTGTGTCGATTTCTCAAAGCCAAAATCCTTCAGTTATTTTTGTTCTTTTTGATCAAATTTCATCTTCTCGAAACCCTTAGTATCTGTCGACAACATTACTTCAAAGTTATAGCCACAAATCGGCATCTTCTTCGTCACTTAAAAAGCTGAAATACCATAGATTTAGGGACTTATAGCCGAAACTTCAGATCTCCTGGATTTGAGTTCTACTATCGTTTAGAGAATAGATCTGCATCAGATCTGTGTAGAAATCAAAGAGGAATAAGTGGTAAGTGCTCATCACCTTAGATCTAGTCTTATTTTACAATTTAGAAAAGCTGAAGTCCCTAAAATCTAGGGAGGCTGTCGATTTGGGCATAGGGCTTTAAGGATCTTAAACCGACGATTTATTTTGGTGATTAGTGTCTTCTAGAGGTGTGATCGAAGGCTTGGATCTTTGGAGCAGCTAGACTTGGACCTAGTCATTGGTTTTCGGCAAAAAGGTAAGATTCTAAGGGCTTTAGGGGCATGGTTCGAATATGGGTAGGTGAATATTGGGATTGGTTGTTGTGGGTTGCAATCTAAGAATTGTGGTAATCAATTGTAGGACATCGTAAGGGATCTCAGTAGCAGTCGTCGCGAAACAGGTGTGTACCGAACACCATCTCATAGTTCAATTCGGCAAAAGCCGAAATACCAAAATTTTGGCATTTCGTGGGCTTGTGAGTGTACGAGTGCTCACAAGACGTTTAGAAATCATTAGATCTGAAATCAAAAAGTGGTAAGTCAGTCGTGTGTGAAATTTTGTGCACTTCGGTAATTGGGCCTCGATAGGCTAAAACTGGGCCCAATAGGCTTGCGGGCCCATACGGGTAAATAATAAAAAATATGTATAATATATAAAAAAGGCAATAAGTATGTTCTGTTAGACTGTAGAATCGAAACTGCTTAAATCGGTAAACTGGTCATAAAACTTGGATTAAATGGGCTTAAATTGCTTGTGGACACTGTACGGCCCATTAGAGGTTTTAGGGCCCAATGGCTAAAATTGTGAAATTGAGATAAATAAATTACAGCGATGACAAATGGGCTAGTAAGGACCGTAACATTCATGAGAACCCTTAAAACTGATAAAATTACTGAAATACCTTTATAGGTGGAAAGCTTACAGTTTTACTCCTAGGCGCAAAATTACTGATATACCCCTAGGGTTAAGGTTGACCTGAATGCATGTTTCATTATTGCTATTTACTGCATGCCATGTTATTATTATCTGATGCATGGGACTGGGTTATTGATAGAGGAAGTACTGAAAGTGGCTTGACCACATACTGGAGGCTTTGCCTCAATTTACTGATATCTGAGCAGCTATGCTGCAACTGTGGAGTGTAGGGCTGGGTTGGTTGAGCTATTCCCCACATGGAGTGGAGGCCTGGTATAGGTGGAGTGTAGCGGTTGGTTATAGGCTGGGTCGGGCTTGCATACACGAATATGTCTGTTTTGTTCTGGAATGGGCCTATAGGCCATACTGTTATCTGAAAAGGGGCTAAGGCCCAGTTTATCGTATTCTGGAAAGGGCTTCGGCCCAGTACCCGCTGTTATCTGAATAGGGCTTAGGCCCAAGGGGCTTGAGCTGACTTGAGCTTTGGATGGGTTTTCCATATACACTGAGTTTTCCAAACTCACCCCCTTTCTCTTCCATCCTTGCAGGTGAGCCCTAGTTGGTGGACTTGGAACTGGGCGGGATTCAGAGTGGCCACGAAGATTAAATTTCTGGTTTTTAAATAAGTTTCAAGTAGCTTCCTTTTGAATTTCACATTTATTTTTGATTATTTCTATTTTGGTTAAAGTTGTAATAAGACCACTCTATTATCTTTATTTTGGGTTTTTAAATTACTTAAATCATTTTCAACTTGAGATTCACATCACTTAAATTGATTCCTTGAAATTGGTTAACTCTAGGTTTATCAAAAATTACTTGTTTCAAACCGACACGACAACTAAACGTCTTCGAAATGAAACTTTTCAAAGTACAACAAAAGTCACGTTTTTTTAAACCCTTAACAATCGATAATGGATAGGACTCACAGTAGTGAATCGAAACATTTCTCTTAAAACTTTGTTAATGGATTTTGCAAAGCTCACCCAAATTTTAGTAAACTAGGTAACTTGGTTAGTGGTAGGTAATGTGACACACCAGATTCGGCCGTAACGTCTAGGCTGGGTCTATGGTGTTACATTACCCCTGTGTTCGAATAAGAAAGATGCCATTTGGGTAATCTTCGACCAGTTGACAAAGTCTACACACTTTATTCCGGTACGTATGGATTTTTCCTTGGATAGGTTGGCTGAATTATATATTTTTGAGATTGTCAGATTGCATAGAGTGTCTGTCTCCATTATTTCAACAGAGATCCTCGATTTACATCCCGATTCTGGAATAAATTGCAAGAAGCTCTAGGTACACAGTTACATTTCAGTACTGCATTCCATCCTCAAACTGATGGACAATCTGAACATGTTATACTGATTTTGGAGGATATGCTTCGATGTTGTATTCTGGAACTTGATGGTAACTGGGAAAAATATCTACCTTTAGTTGAATTTGCTTACAATAACAGTTACTAGTCCAATATTAAAATGGCACCATATGAGGCTCTGTATGGTCGTAAATGTAGAACTCCATTGTATTGGACAGAGCTCAGTGAGAAAAAGATACATGGAGTTGACTTAGTTCATGAAATTGAAGAAAAGGTGAAAGTAATTCAATATAGTTTGAAAGTAGCCTCTGATCGTCAAAAGTCTTATGCAGATCTTAAAAGAAAAGAAATAGAATTTTAGGTCGGTGATAAGGTATTCTTAAAAGTATCACCTTAGAAAAAAGTTCTCCGATTTGGCTGTAAAGGAAAACTGAGTCCATGGTTCATCAGACCATATGAGATTATTGAAAGAATCGGACCTGTTGCATATCGGTTGGCATTACCACCAGAACATAATAGAATTCACAATGTTTTGCATGTGTCCATGTTACGACGGTATCGGTCTGACCCTTCACATTGCATTTCTCCAACAGAGGTAGAGATTCAACCTGACATGACATATATGGAGGAAATAAAATCCTGGCACATGAAACAAATGAATTAAGAAATAAAAAGGTAGCTTTAGTAAAAGTTCTCTGGCAACGACATGGTATAGAAGAGGCTACCTGAGAACTGAAGGATACAATGAGAATGCAATATCTGAACCTTTATACTGGTAAGATTTTCGAGGACGAAAATTTTAAAGGTAATTTTTCCTAGGATGAAAATTGAATCCAATTTAATATGAAATATAATGAATTGATCATTAAATTCATTTATATAGATCCAAAAAGACCAAATACAAAATTGGATCGAGGAAAACAAAAATTAACGGATTAGTAGACTTTTATACACGAACAAGTGTCGAGGTCAGTTTCTGTAACTTAATCATGTATATTTACATTTTTAAATTGAATGTTGTATATGTGAGAATTGTATAAATGATTAATGTATGAAAATAATCACATTCCCGAAATTACTCGATAAATAATAAGTTCTGTTTGAATAATGAAATGCGATGGATACAGTATTTTTCCATACTGATTATAGTCCTGTATATGTTGCAGACATTGTAGCTTAGATGAGTATCTTGTTAAAAGCCCTCTTGAGCATCTTGTTATATATTTCCTACAAGCATCCTGATCGGTAATGATTCTGCATGTGTTACACACTACCGTAGCTCTTTATGAGTGTCCTGTTACATGATTTGATTGGTTATGATCCACCATTTATTGCGAGCACAAACGCAGCTCTTCGTGAGCATCCTGATATAGGCTCTTATGAGCTTCCTGACATGGCTCACTTGAACTCCTTGTTAAATGGCTAACTGGTGCTCCCTAATAATAACTCTTTAGAGTTACTTGTTAAGCTGTATGAGCTCTTTAATTTAAAACTCTTATGAGTTGCCTATTTATCTTGGATAAGTGTCCTGTTACATGGCTCATCTGAGCATCTGATATATATGGCTCGAGAATGTGCTCCTTGATTATGTGCCCTATCGGGTACCCCTGAACATGAATTGACGGATCACTGATTTGTATACCTCGCGTATACTACCTGATTATCCATCGTAATTTTAATGATTCAACGGATAAAACTCCTGACATGAGAAAATTTTAAGATTTAAAAGAATTATGTCTTGGTTACTTCTGAAATACCTGAAAGTTTGTAGCATGATGAGCTCATCTATGCTTATTTGATGTACATGTGAATTATGTGACTAACTTGCTTAATTGAGTGTATGTGATTAGGCAAATTGCCAATTTGTTGGGAAGCATGTTATTGAATGCTTATTTTAATGAATGTTATTGGTAAGTTTAATTCCTGTTATATGAACTTACTAAGCATTAAATGCTTACTAGGTTTTCTTTTCTCTGTTTTATAATGCTCAAAAGCTCACAAAGGTTGGAGATTGGTCGGAGCATCATCACATTATCCACCAGCCCGTTTTGGTATAAATAGTAAACTTATTTTGGTATAATGAAATGTACAGGTTAACTTGGCCAATTGTTGACTGGTAAATGGTTGTATGTAATCTAGCCATTGGAATGGCTAGTGATTGTTGATTTTGGTATATTTATAAGGTTTAATCATGATAAATACATATGTGTTTAGTATGTTTAATTGAGTTATGTTAAACATGTATGTTTATAAAAGGTAAGATTATAAACATGAATGCATATGATGATATAATATGCTGGATGATAGAGTTGACTTGGTTATAATGCTTGAATTGGTTGGTATATGATTGCAAGTATTGGTGTAGGTTGTTGGAAAATTTTGGGTGACAACTAAGGCTAGGAAATGGCCTTATTTTGTCCATGCGGGTAGACACACGGGCATGTGCCTTAACCGTGTGTGACACACGGCCTAGCTAAAGGGCGTGTGATTTGGTCGAGTGTCCCCTACATCTTAAAATTGAGAAATAGAATGCTCAAAATTAGACACACGGGCAGAGACACGGACGTGTGTTTCAGCCTAGAACACGGGCGTGTGTCTTGGCTGTGTGAAACCTGCACCTAATTTGTGAAAAATTAAATTAATTACACAGCTTAGCACATAGGCGTATGGCAGGCTGTGTGGCACAAGTCAGAGAGTTACACGAGTAAGGACATGGGCTGGGACACGGCCGTGTGCCTCACATCGAATGCCCACACTGCTTGAGACATGGGCATGTCACTTGGATTTTCTTAGATCCCGATTTAGTCTCGAATTGTTTCTAATGCTTAAATTTGGCCTCGAGGGTCTGTCCAAGGGATGATATGATTAGTTTCAGATTTGAGTAGTAAATGATATGAATTATCTATAATTGTTTTGTAAACTTTGGTAATGCTTCGTAACCCTGTTCTGGCGATGGATACGGGTTAGGGGTGTTACAAGCAGTCCTTTACTCTTACAGGCGTCGGCCAAATGTCCCCATAGGAAATCTCAAGCATGATTCATATGAAGATGATCGAGCGGCATCGTGCAGTGGATCCTCCTCAGTATCGAATGTTTCATTTTAATGCTCAGAATGAACACGAGGACTTCTCTGATGATGTTCCTCTCCATCACTACGACCCTCCACAGCCTCCATCTTCGAGTCATCATCCTGTTTCTTCTACTTCTACTTTAGCGGACCTCCCCGAGCGATTCACTCATTTTCGAGTAGCATTGCTTTCAGAGGGTCGACAGTATTGATGCGACATTATAGCAGATTTGTCAGCATCTCCATATCTCCTCCTCAGCGCCGATGACTCATGACACTAATGCGTTTGATGAAGAGGACCATTGAGTCCATTTCTGTGACAGTCCGATTTAGACCCTAGTTGGAACAGTGGTTTCGAGACCAAAAATCAGAGTCAGTAAAATATTTTAATATTATTTTTCGTGTTTATTATATGTGAATTTGCATGTGTGAAAGTTTTGTATGAAAAATTGATCTTTTGTGTGCTTAATTTAAAAAAGGACTTAATCGCGTAAAATGAAAATTTGATGGTTAATTGTAAAAGGGCCAAATTGTTGTTGCCTTTTTAAATTGAGGTATTTATGTTACAAATTGACCATTGGAGTTAGTGATGGACGGTCATGACCATAATGTATATTGGTTTTGTATTAATTAACAAAGGTTAATAAGGTAATTTGTGAAATAATATATATTATATTAAAACATAAAAATAATAAAATAAGGTTTCATATTGTTTTGTTCTTGCCGAAAATAAAAAGAAAGAAAAGAAACAAAACCTTCAAGGGTTCGGCCAAAACTAAGTTTGATTAAGGTATGTAACTAGCTAAGTTTTTGATAATTTTTACATTTTTGAGATCGTTGCTTCAAATACTATCCGACCCATGCTAGAATTTCTGATTTTGATGAATATTATGAGTTATGCCATTGATGAATATTTTTTTTGTGATGTTTGATGATAAATTATGAAAAGTATGTTTTGGATTAATATGTTTTGTATTGGAACATTTGATGAATTTGAGTAATTAGGGCTAAATTGAAAAAATAATAAATTTAAGGAATAAAATGAAAAATAAACGAAATGTGAGGACTTGTATGTGTAGGGGGAGTATTCGGCCCAAGCATGGTATGGGCAAATTATGCTTCTTTTGTGTTTTGTGAATTTTGGATTAAATTGCTAAAAGTGCAAAATGTCTGGGGCAAAAATGCAATTTGTCCATTTATGTGTTTTTGAATTAATTTGATTGAAAATTTGATTAAATAAGTTTAATTTATGTTAATTTAGATCAAGAAAAGGGAAAATTGGATTTGGATTGGGGAAAGACCAAAATAGTCAAATAATCGATTAATACTGTTCGTCGATATCCGAGGTAAGTCTTTTAGCAATTGAACATCATTAATTCTGAATATAATTTAATTTAATATGCTGGTTTGGAATTTATAGATTTATAGTAGAGTTAGCAGAATATGATTAAGCATGAAAATAATGTATTTGAGTTTAATTCGACTGAGTTATAGCATTTGAAAGTCTGTATGAACTATAGGGAATATCTGGAATTTTTGTTATATTAATTGTGTATGAGACAACATTATAATAGTGATATTCAGCCTTTAAGCCTAGCAAGCCCTCTGTTGGTGAATTTTATCGGGCTTTATGCCTAGCAGGCTTATTACCGGTGTATAAAATCAGACTTTGAGTCTAGCAAGCCTTGTGCCGGTGTGTGATACAGGCTTAGGCCTAGCAGGCTTTATGCCGGTGAATTATTAAAAGTTTATGCCTAAAAGAATTTATGCTGATGTGGTAATTGAATACGTTAAACGAGCTAAACGATCAGGTACGTGATAGTTGGTTATCTATTTGAAAATAAAGTGAAATGATTTCTTGATATGTGATGAAAAAGGGTACATTAAATTGATGTAGTACATGTGCTAATATGAGAAATATATTTGGCCTTATAGATGTATATGGATGAAATGTTAAACTTTGAGTGATGAATATATGTTTATAAATATATATGTATATTCAATTATATAAGACAATATGTTTCGAAATTTGGGAAAATATTGATGATATATACATGTTATTTGGCCAAGTAGAAATTTATCTTATGAAGGTATATATTATATATGTATTGAATTAAAAGCTTTAATCTAAATGTGATTACAAGTGCATAAGTTGATTTATTTAACTGAAATGATTAGTAATTGAGATGATATTATGCATTAATTGTTTAATTTGCTTAAGGCTTACTAAGCTAGGTTAGCTTACTTTCTTTGTATATATTTGTCTTTGTTTTTTTTAGATTTTGGAGATCGTTACATGCTCGGGGATCATCAGTAAAGTCAATCGCACTATCGTTTATTCTCGGTACTTTTGAAAGTTTTAAATTCAAACTTATGGCATGTATAAGCTATATTATCCTTTGGACATATTTGATTTTGATATGTATATATGTTAAAAATCCATGCGAAAATGGCTTAATTTCTAGGTTTGATTTCGGTTATGTTTGGTTGTGGTTTGAAGCCGTTTTGGTTATATTACTAAGTGTTATGAAGTGATGTTGTTCATGATAGGTAATTTTATGTTTTGAAAATGGTTAATGATTATGAATGAATGTATGGGTGACTCGGCTAAGGTATACGTAGAATAGGTTATATGTGATTGAGGTGGTTGTATTAAGTCAATGAATTATATTTGTTTCGGCAGTTACAGGTTGGTTTATTATGTTTTAATATGAAATTTATCTTTTCATGATATGGTTATTATTTGATATGGCACTATTTACGTTTTTAATATAAGTATATATGTTAGTTAAATGACTGTAAATGAAGTAAGGACATTCGGTTATGAGATAGGATATGAATATTTCTTTTTGAGCTATCTATGGTTATGCATTTGTGATTATTCATGTATTGAAATGGCTTGATAAATCATTTGGTTTATATGCTTATAAGATAAAATGATTTAAAACATGGGTACTGGAAATTCAGCTGAGATATATGTTCTTTGATAAGTATGAAGTTTATATATATATAGTTGTGAATATTCGGTCACTATGATAAAACATTCATTAAGTTTTAAAGATTAGTTTCATAAATGTTTTAGTATTTGAATGTTATAATACAATTTATTGCACGTGAATGATATGATTGTATGAATAAGTATGATATGAAATGTTTTAAATATATTAGTGTTATGTCAGTGCATGAAACAAATTTTGACTGATTTTCAGGAGTCATTCATGTATGAATGTTAATGTTTGAAGTTGTGCTTTTGATTAGTAATGCTTCATAACCTTAATCTGGCGACGGATACGGGTTAGGGGTGTTACATTTTATTAGGATCAGAGCTACGGTTTAGTCGATTCTAGGACTAACGTAGCGTGTGTGAGTCTAGCTATACATGCCATAAGATTTACTGCGACAATGTGATGACTTCTGACATTTGAAAATGTGATTTCATATAGTAAATGGATCGCGATAGAGCTGTAGCTGAGGATGTCGAGAGTGTAGCGCCTGCTCTCGCACAAGGGACAACGCCAGATGAATCTCGGTCGATCTCGAGTAGCCATGAGGGGGAGGATAAATAAGCCTTCTATCAAATGATGAATGATTGGTTTACTCAATATATCTAAACTAACTCGGCTGCTCAACAACCTCCACCCCCGAATAATCCATCTTTGATACATGTGGTACCTCCGGCGATTGATCTGATGAGATTTAACAAGCCTCCTACTGATAAAATCAGAAAACACGGGACTGAAGAATTCAGAGCTACTGATGATGATGATGTTGAGCGAGCTAAATTCTGGCTTGATAATACTATCCGTGTGTTTGATGGGTTATCTTGTACCTCGGATGAATGTTTAAAATGTGCCATACCCTTGCTGTGAGACACCGCATATCATTGGTGGAGTACACTAGTATCGGTGGTTCTGAGAGAATGGGTGACCTAGGACTTCTTTCAAATTGAGTTCCTTAAGAAATATATCAGCCAGAGATTCATTGATCAGAAACGTAAGGAATTTCTCGAATTAAAATAGGGTTGTACAACTGTGACAGAATATGAACGGAAATTTGTGAGACTTAGTTGATATGCCCATGAGTGTGTTTCAACTGAAGCTATCATGTGTAAAAGATTTAAAGACAGTTTGAACGAAGATATTAAATTGCTGGTTGGTATACTTCAAATCAAAGAGTTCTTGGTACTTGTTGAGCGAGCTTGCAAAGCCGAAGAGCTTAGGAAAGAGAAAAGAAAAGCTAATTTTGAAGATAGAGATTCCCGTAAAAGATCATCGGGTAAGACTTTTCACTCAGCATCGAAGAAGTTCAGAGAGGATTCTAGTCGATTTAAGGATACTACGGGCTTTTCTAAACGAGATTGAAACCGTCCTCCTGTGAGTTCACGAGCCACTTCGATAGCTAGTTTTGGTAATGTTGGACAGAACAGAGTTGAGTGCAAGTATTATGGTAAATGGAATTCTGGAGATTGCAGATTGCATGACCGGTCTTGTTTTAAATGTGGATTGATGGATCATTTTATCCGAGGTTACTCGATGTTAGCCGAGCAAAACATTGTTCAGAATGCGAGACCGAGTAATATGTCAGTACGAGACAGACCACCCAGGCATTCGGGTAATGTGAGTGGTAGTAAGAGAGGGATGAAAGATACAGTAGTTTGATCTGAAGCTCGTGCACCTGCCAGAGCATATGCTATACACGCTCGGGAGGACGCTTCTTCCCCAGATGTTATTACCAGTACTTTCACTCTTTATGATATTAGTGTTATTGCATTAATTGATCCTCGTTCGACTCATTCATATGTGTGTGAGACATTAGTATCTAGTAAGACTTTGCCTGTTGAGTCTACTGAGTTTGTGATTCGAGTATCAAACCCTTGGGCCAGTGTGTTCTAGTTGACAAAGTGTGTAAAAATTGCCCATTGCTGATTCGAGATTCATGCTTTTCGGTTGATTTGATGTTGTTACCTTTCGACGAGTTTGATATAATTTTGGGTATGGATTGGCTGACTTTGCATGATGCCATTGTTAATTGCAAAAGAAGGACCATTAATTTGAGATGTTAGAACAACAAGATTATTCGGATTGAATCTAAAGATCTGAGTGGTTTACTAGAAGTAATATCTTCGATGTTAGCTCAGAAGTATGTGAGAAAATGTTGTGAAGCTTACTTTGCTTATGTGCTTGATAGTAAAGTGACTGAAAAGAAGATTGAATCCGTACCAATTGTGTGCGAGTATCCAGATGTGTTTCCTGAAGAATTGTAGGGTTTGCCACCTATCCGAGAGGTAGAGTTTGGTATTGAGTTAGTACAGGGGACGACTCTGATTTCAATAGCTCTGTACCAGATGGCACCTACTAAATTAAAAGAATTGAAAGCTCAGTTGCAAGAGTTGACAGAAAGAGGTTTCGCGCGACTGAGTTTTTCTCCTTGGGGTGCACCAGTTTTATTTGTGAAAAAGAAAGACGGAACTATGAGAATGTGCATCGATTATAGACAGCTCAATAAAGTGACTATAAAGAATAAGTATCTGTTGCCGCGAATTGATGACTTGTTTGATCAGCTGAAAGGGGCTAAAGTGTTTTCGAATATAGATTTGAGGTCCGGCTACTATCAATTACGAGTTAAAGACTTTGATGTGCCGAAAACTACCTTCCGAACGAGGTACAGACATTATGAATTTTTGGTTATGCCTTTTGGGTTTACTAATGCACCTATTGTTTTTATGGATTTGATGAATCGGATCTTCAGACAGTATTTGGATCAGTTTGTGGTTGTGTTCATTGATGATATATTGATTTACTCCCATAATGAAACCGAACATGCCGAGCATTTGAGACTTTTGTTACAAACTTTGCGAGATAAATAGTTGTATGCGAATTTTTGTAAATGTGAGTTCTGGTTACACGAAGTTAGCTTTCTGGGACATGCTGTTTCAGCATCAGGTATTCGGGTTGATCCGAGTAAGATTTCAGCAATACTTGACTGGAAACCTCCGAGAAAAATTTTTGAAGTTCTAAGTTTTCTGGGACTTGCTGGTTACTATAGATGATTTGTGAAAGGGTTCTCGATGATTGCAATCCTGATGACCAAGCTACTGCAAAAAGATGTTAAGTTTGAGTGGCCAAAAAAGGGCCAGAAAAGTTTTGCTCAGTTGAAAGCCCTTTTGACTAAAGCTCCAGTGCTAGTTCAGCCAGAATCGGGTAAAGAGTTTGTTATTTATAATGATGCATCTTTGAACAGTTTGGGCTGTGTTTTAACGTAAGAAGGCATAGTTATAGCTTATGGCTCGAGACAGTTAAAGCTGCATGAAAAAAACTATCCAACGCACAATTTAGAGTTGGCAGCTATTGTGTTTGCATTGAAAATATGGCGCCACTATCTGTTCAGTGAAAATTGTCCTGTTTATTCTGATAAAAAAAGTCTAAAGTACTTGATGACTCAGAAGGATCTTAATTTGAGACAGTGTCGATGATTAGAGTTGCTAAAAGATTACGAGCTAGTGATTGATTATCATCCGGGAAAGGCTAATATTGTTGTTGATGCTCTAAGTCGAAAATCCTTGTTTGCTTTGCGTACAGTGAATGCACATATGGTTATGTCAGATGATGGTGCGATAATAGCCGAGTTAAAAGCAAGACCGTTATTTATTCAGCAGATTGAGAAGCTCAGAAGGTTGATAATGATTTGATAGTAAAGCGGGCTCAATGTGATTTGAACGTTGATTTAGAATTTCAAGTGGATGCTGAGGGATGTTTGCGGTTCAGAAACTGAATATGCGTTTCAAGAAATACAAAGTTGATTCAGATGATTTTGAATAAAGCTCTTAACAGTCAGCTATCTATTCACCCGGGTAGTACAAAGATGTATAATAATTTGAAACAACATTATTGGTGGCAAGGTATGAAACGAGACATTTCTGACTTTGTATCAAAATTTTTAGTTTCTCAGTAAGTAAAATCCGAGCATCAGGAACCTTTTGGATTGCTTCGGCCGATCATGATACTCGAATGGAAAGGGGACAGAGTCACGATGGATTTTGTATCTGGTTTACCGATGACACCGAGTAAGAAAGATGCAATCTGGATTATTGTAGATAGATTGACTAAATCTGCTCACTTTATTCCGGTTTGTACAAATTACTCGCTTGCTAAGTTGGCTAAATTGTATGTTTCTTAGATCGTGAGGTTACATGGTGTACCTATTTCTATCATTTTAGATAAAGATCCGAGGTTTACATCACGGTTTTGGAAGAAACTACAAGATGCACTAGGTACTAAACTGCATTTTAGCACTGCATTTCATCCCCAAATAGATGGTCAGTCTAATCGAATCATTCAGATACTCGAAGATATGTTGAGATGTTGCATTCTCGAGTTTGAAGGTACGTGGGAACGATATCTACCTCTTATTGAATTTGCGTATAATAACAACTTTCAATCGAGTATCAAAATGGAACCTTACAAGGCTTTGTATGGTCGTAAATGTTGTACACCATTGTATTGGACTGAGCTCAGTGAAAACAAGATACACGAGGTCAATTTGATCAGAGAAATTGAACAGAAAGTGAAAGTGATCCGTGAAAGTCTGAAAGCAACATCAGATCGTCAAAAATCATATACAGATTTGAAACGTAAAGATATACAGTTTCAGATCGGGAATAAAGTATTTCTGAAAGTCTCACCATGGAAGAAAATACTTAGATTCGGTCGCAAAGGCGAATTGAGTCCGATATTTATTGGGCCGTATGAGGTTATAGAGCGTATCGAGCCGGTTGCTTATAGACTGTTATTGCCACCTGAATTAGAAAGGATTCACAATGTATTTCATGTTTCGATGCTTCATAGATATCGATCTAATTCTTCACATGTGATATGATGTACGAGGAAGAACCAATTTGTATTCTGGCTCGTGAGATTAAAGAGTTGCGAAATATGAAAATTTCGTTGGTTAAAGTACTGTGCCATAAACATGGAGTTGAGGAAGAAACATGAGAGTCAGAAGATGTAATGAGAGAACGCTATCCAAACCTATTCACCGATAAGATTTTAGGGGACGAAAATCCCTAAGGGGGAGAGTTGTGACAGTTTGATTTAGACCCTAGTCAGAACGGTGGTTTTGGGACCACAAATCCGAGCCAGTAAAATATTTAAATATTATTTTCCGTCTTTATTACACGTGAATTTGCATGTGTGAAAGTTTCGTATGAAAAATTGATCGTTTGTGTGCTTAATTTAATAAAAAGACTTAATCGCGTAAAATGAAAATTTGATGGTTAATTGTAAAAGGGCCAAATTGTTGTTGTCTTTTTAAATTGAGGTATTTATGTTGCAAATTGACCAATGGAGTTAGTGATGGACGGTCATGACCATAATGTATATTGGTTTTGTATTAATTAACAAAGGTTAATAAGGTAATTTGTGAAATAATATATGTTATATTAAAACATAAAAAAAAATAAAATAAGGTTTCATATTATTTTGTTCTTGCCGAAAATAAAAAGAAAGAAAAGAAATAAAACCGTCAAGGTTTCAACCAAAACTAAGCTTGATTAAGGTATGTAAGTGGCTCAATTTTTTATAATTTTTACGTTTTTGAGATCATTGCTTCGAATACTATCCGACATATGCTAGAATTTCTGATTTTGATGAATATTTTGAGTTATTCCATTGATGAATATTTGTGTTTTGTGATGTTTGATGATAAATTATGAAAAATATGTTTTGCATTAATATGTTTTGTATTGGAACTTTTGATGAATTTGAGTAATTAGGGCTAAATTGCAGAAATAATAAATTCAAGGACTAAAATGCAAAATAAATGAAATTTGAGGACTTTTATGTGTATGGAGAGTATTCGACCTGAGCATGGTATGGGCAAATTATGCTTCTTTTGTGTTTTGTGAATTTTGGATTAAATTGCTAAAAGTGCAAAATGTCTGGGGCAAAATGCAATTTGTCCCTTTATGTGTTTTTGAATTAATTTGATTGAAAATTTGATTAAATAAGTTTAATTTATGTTAATTTAGATCAAGAAAAGGGAAAATTAGATTTGGATCGAGGAAAGACCAAAATAGTCTAATAATTGATTAATATTATTTGTCAATATCTGAGGTAAGTCTTTAAGCAATTAAACATCTTTAATTCTGAATGTAATTTAATTTAATATACTGATTTGGAATTTATAGATTTATAGTAGAGTTAGCCGAGTATGATTAAGCATGAAAATAATGTATTTGAGTTTAATTCGATTGAGTTATAGCATTTGAAAGTTTGTAAGAACTATATGAAATATTTGGAATTTTTGTTATATGAATTGTGTATGAGACAACTCTATAATAGTGATATTTGGGGCTTTGATTCTAGCAAGCCTTGTGCTAGTGAATTTGATCGGGATTTATGCCTAGCAGGCTTATTGCCGGTGTATAAACTCAGACTTTGAGTCTAGCAGGCCTTGTGCCGGTGTGTGATACAGGATTAGGCCTAGCAGACTTTATGCCGGTGAATTATTAAAAGTTTATGCCTAAAAGACTTTATGCTGATGTGGCAATTGAATACATTAAACGAGCTAAACAATTAGGCACGAGATAGTTGGTTATCTATTTGAAAATAAAGTGAAATGGTTTCTTGATATGTGATGAAAAAGGATACATTAAGTTGATGTAGTACATGTGCTAATATGAGAAATATATTTGGCCTTATAGATGTATATGGATGAAATGTTAAACTTTGAGTGATGAATATATGTCTATAAATATATATGTATATTCAATTATATAAGACAATATGTTTCGAAATTTGGGAAAATATTGATGATATATACATGTTATTCGACCAAGTAGAAATTTGTCTTATGAAGGTATATATCATATATGTATGGAATTAAAATCTTGAATCTAAATGTGATTACAAATGCATAAGTTGATTTATTTAACTGAAATGGCTAGTTGAGATGATATTATGCATTAATTGTTTAATTTGCTTAAGGCTTACTAAGCTAGGTTAGCTTACTTTCTTTGTATATATTTGTCTTTGTTTTTTTTTTAGATTTTGGAGATCGTTACATGCTCGGGGATCGTCAGTAAAGTCAATCGCACTATCATTTATTCTCGATACTTTTGAAAGTTTTAAATTTAAACTTATGGCATGCATAGGCTATATTATCCTTTGGACATATTTGATTTTGATATGTATATATGTTAAAAAGTCATGCGAAAATGGCTTAATATCTAGGTTTGATTTCGGTTATGTTTCGTTGTGGTTTGAAACCATTTTGGTTATATTACAAGTGTTATGAAGTGATGTTGTTCATGATAGATAATTTTATGTTTTGAAAATGGTTAATGATTATGAATGAATGTATGGGTGACTCGGCTAAGGTATGCGCAGAATAGCTTATATGTGATTGACGTGATTGTATTAAGTCAATGAATTATATTTGTTTCGGCAGTTACAGGTTGGTTTATTATGATCGACTATGAAATTTATCTTGTCATGATATGGTTATTATTTGATATGGCAATATTTACGTTATTAATATAAGTATATATGTTAGTGAAATGAGTGTAAACGAAGTAAGGACATTCAGTTATGAGATAGGATATGAATATTTCTTTTTGAGCTATCTATGGTTATGCATTTGTGATTATTCATGTATTGAAATGGCTTGATAAATCATTTGGTTTATATGCTTATAAGATAAAATGATTTAAAACATGGGTACTGGAAATTCAGCTGAGATATATGTTCTTTGATAAGTATGAAGTTTATATATATATAGTTGTGAATATTCGGTCACTATGATAAAACATTCATTAAGTTTTAAAGATTAGTTTCATAAATGTTTTAGTATTTGAATGTGATAATACAATTTATTGCATGTGAATGATATGATTGTATGAATAAGTATGATATGAAATGTTTTAAATATATTAGTGTTATGTCAGTACATGAAACAAATTTTGACTAATTTTCGGGACTCTTTCATGTGTGCATGTCAATGTTTGGAATTGTGCTTTTGATTCGTAATGCCTCATAACCTTAATCTGGCGACGGATACGGGTTAGGGGTGTTACAATTTCTTTCATTTTATTTATTTATTTATTTATTTTTATGTTTATTTTTATTCTCTTAGACTTATTTCATTTCTATCTTTTGAACTATATTTTTATTTTTACGGTTGTTTTTAATCGAGGATAATCCATTAATCTTCTTCACTACTTGTGTTTATTTTCTTAGTAGTTTACTCAGAATCATGCACTACATCTAGATTTGTCTACAATTTCGCTTTTCACTATTCTGGGGATTTCATCCAATATTCAAGGCAATTTCAGTTTTCTCCCTCTCTTATACTATTTTGTTTATGTAACGCCCAAAAAATCCCAGAATCCTTGACCTTCTTTTTTTTATTCGGTTTCAATAAAAAATTGTGCTTAACATTCCTAGTCAAGTGTTAATTATGTGATAGTAGGTCTTGGTTAAGGTTTGAGTTCGAACTTAGGGGTGAAGGAAATTATGGTTTAATTATTAAAAGAACCTTGTTTGCAAGTAGGTTGGCTTTTAAATAAATGAAGGAAGAATTGGACACAAGAAAGACTTGTGGTGGAGTGGCAAGTGGCGTCACATGCATGACAAGGAAGTTCGAGGTTCGAATCCCTCCTTGCTCAAATGAAGGATTTACTTTTGCTTAAGGAATGGACAGTGGTGGCGATGGATATGAACACTGTAAGGAGTGATAAGACGAGAAATTTGAGAAGGGGATTAAAGAGTTATCAGGGAGAAAAATTAGGAGATGAGGAGTGAAGAAGAGGTGGAGCCGAATTGGGAATTTGGGCATAGGAAATTTGGCCATAGAGGCTATATATAGGTGCCGAATGTGAGGTTGTCAGGCTAATGCCGAATTCTCCCTCACCTTGTTACCAAAAAACACCTTTTTTCTCCAAAGATCTGAAAGTCGAAAATCCCTTGTTATTCCTTTTTTTTCTTTGTGCTGATTCTCATTCTTCCCTACTCAAAGTTTTCTTTTTGATTTACCTCTGGTTTTAAACGATTTCTACTTCTCTTTGTGCTGAATAACCTATTTTACCATACAAGTTTCAAGAGCCGAATATTCTCTGTGCCGCCACTACCCTTTCCACTTGGTCAATTCTAGTGTAAGTGTTTTGCTCTCTCAATCAATTTTGCTAGTACAGATCACTCTGTCCCTCACTTCTTCTAATTGGTTTTGGTAGGATTAGTATCGAATCCCAGTCTTTTGGATCTCTGCCGATTTGCTCCCTAGGTGGTGAAACTTTGGTAAGTGTTTTTCATTTCGGCAAAGGTTGGCCGAATAGGCTTTAATAGAAAAGGGTGACATATGCTGGATACAAGTCACCCAATATGTTTTTAACGATAAAGGTTAATGTAGATCTGGGTAGCACTCCTGATTAGTGATAAAGAAAAAGCTATTAAGACATTGCGTTTCAGGTAAGGTTAAGGTGAGACTTCGGCTTTTGGTAAAATATTCGATAAGTATATGTGAGTAATCATTGAGTGATAATGATTGTAGGTTCATGGTAAGGGGGATCGCAGCACACTTTATTACCAGGTGTGTACATACACTGCACACACACAAGTAGATCGGTAAATCCCAAAATGCTGAAAAGTCGAAATGCCGAAAAGCCGAAATGTCGAAAAGTTGAAAGTTTAGCTACAGTAGTCTTATGAGTGCGCAAAAACTTGTAAGTTGGAAACCATTAGGTTATCTGAGGCCTCATGGGCAATTCCATGAACTTGGGCCGTATTTTGGCCAATCGAGCCAGGATGGGCTAAATAGGCCCGATGGGCTGTTGGGCCCATAATAGGCAAAATTGGCAACTTGATGTTAAGTGATAGAAATTATATGAAAGCATGTATACAAATGTGATTTGGGCCTAATGGGCCGTATGAATGTTATTTGGGCCTAATGGGCCATACGAATATGATTTGGGCCTAATGGGCCATATGAATGAGATTAGGCCTAGTGGGCTATATGCATGTATGTAGACTTGTTTGGGCTCTGTAAGGGGTTTTGGGCCTAGTGTCTGATAACTGATTAATTGACATAAAAATTAATTAATTAATTGTGACAGTGGATGAGTCATAAGGTTAAACTGTGGTAATGGGTATATGCATGTCTAGGATTGGATCTAGGGAGAGCTTAGTACTTAAGCGGTCTTAATGACTCACCTCCTCTTCTCTGGAATCCTACCTGGTGCATAGTATCTATTCACTTTAACCAACGGGAACTTGTTAACGGGCCAAGGTAAGTAACAAACCCATAACAAGAGAAATTCCGAAATTCCCTAAGGGCAAAAATGACTAAAATACCCCTATGTGTGGAATGTAAGACTTATGGATGTTCATATGTGATTGGCAGCTTGACAATCATAGGTCCACCGATGGCTATTAAGCCCAATATGTGATTGGCAGCTTGCTGCCATGAAGGTAGTTTTGCAACTGGGCTACCCTTGATGTGTATCGGATAGGTGGGTCGATATTTATATCCCTACATGATGTGTATCGGGGGACGGAGTTGATGTGTACCGGTTGGATTATTGGGGTGGGTTGGACTGCATTGCATTGCATGTATGATTTTATGGATTGATGAATGCTTATTACTCATCGAGGGTTGTACACACTGATTTTTCGAAAACTCACCACCCTCTTTTATTTTTTTAGGTGATGCTTAGTAGAATGTTCGATGTTTGGAGGGACTCGGAGGTGGCCAGGTAGCAAGACGACTTGGAGTTGTTTTTTTTATTTAAAGAAAGCATATAGTTTCTAGCTTATTAAGTAATTTTAGACTGGAATGTAATATGGCCTTCCTTTTTAATATTATTTGTATTGTTATCTTTATGCGTTGTAATTATGAGAAGGTGAACATGGGTTTCCTAAATCATAGATTGTTTTCCTACGTTTCCGCAACTAAATTTTAAAATGACAGGCTTTCATAAATCATATGTTTTAAACAAGCTTTCACAATTGAAAGAGAGTTTTTAAAAGTTAATTAAGGTTTCTCATTTTAAGAAGGGTTTTCAATGAAAACAAGGTTTTCGCTAAAACACTTCAAGGTGAAGCGCCAGGTTCGGTCATAATGTCTGAGCCAGGTTTGAGGTGTTACATTTAGTGGTATCAGAGCCCAGGTTACAAAACTCGGGCTGTGAAGTGAGCCTTATTAATTTGGTTTTATTTTTTAAAGAAAAAATTTTCAAATCACAATGTTTTGGAAGAAAAAAATTCTTACAGTGCGGCAAATTGAGTGTTCGACGTTGAACCAAGTAAGTTCCTTTATTCTTAAGCTTGTGTAATTTGATATATTGTAGGTAGTTAGTGAGCTATTTTAGATGATTATGCTAAGGTTTTTAGATTGAAACTGAAGCCCGTAGGACCTTGGAACTGTAGAGGATTTACGGAAACAACCTTCTTTTAATACTTCCACAAAACATTGATTTAGTTATTAAAACTAACTAAAACTTCATAAAAATTTTAATCCAGATAATATGTGAGACAACGATCAGTGCTAGAAGAGGTGCAAAAGGCCGTGGCCGAGGCCGCGAAAGTGTTAGGGCTGAATCATCGGCATCAGGCCATATGCTCGAAGTTGGAGTAGAAAAGGCTTCGGCCTCACCCATAGCTGGGACTGGGCCGTATGATCGGGCCGCAGGGGAAAATGCATTGTCCCAGGCGATGCTGAGGATTTTGGAAAGGGTCGCAGGGCCTAATAACAACACGGGAAATCGGGGGTCCATTTCGGAGCGACTTCGATCAAATGGGGATGAGATCTTTAAAGGCGTGGCTGGTGTGGCTCCTAACGTGGCAAAATACTGGTTGGAGGCCACCGAAAGGATAATGGAGGACTTGGACTGTTCTTCTAAACAAAAGTTGAAAGGGGCAGTGTCACTACTTAGGGAAGAAGCTTATAGTGGTGGCTGACAGTGAAAGAGGGCACCCAACCTGAGCAGGTCACTTGGGAGTTTTTCAAAACTGCGTTCCAAGGGAAGTATGTGGGTGTGAGTTATGTGGATGCTAAAAGGAAGGAGTTCCTAAACTTGACCCAGGGAAACAAATCTGTGGCGGAGTATGAGGCAAAATTTCTACGCCTTAGTAGGTATGCAAGAGTTACGGTGGCAACGGACTATGAGCGTTGTGTTAGGTTTAAGGATGGACTTAGAAATAGCCTCAGTGTATTGATAGCTCCACAAAGGGAACGGGTCTTCTCGGAGTTGGTAGAGAAAACAAAGATAGTGGAGGAGGTGAAGCGCACTGAGTGCTTAAATTGAGAAAAAGAAAAGGGTAGGAATAAAAGGGAGACTGAGACTCTTGGTGTTTGACAAAGGCTTAGGGCTAGGGCCAGAGATAATGGGCTAGTTAGGGCAGGGCCCCTGCTGTGAATCCAGGGGTGCCACCTTGTGCTGATTGTGGGAAAGGTCATGCAGGCGAGTGTTGGAAGAAGACGGAAGCTTGTCTGGCTTGTGGATCTACGGAGCATAGGATCAAGAATTGCCCTAGGAAGCCAGTTCAGGTGCCAGACGTGGGTAGAGGTGATGTACAGCCACCAAGGGGTGGTCAACAGCCGCCTGGAGGCAATGGTCAGGCCGGGGTGGAAACATTTTGGGCTGTGGAGTGCCGACAGAGGTCCTAGTCATGCTGAGGTAAGACAGCCAATGTTGGTCTATGTAGCACGTCGTCGAGAGGAAGGAGATGCTCCAGAGGTGAATATTGGTACGTACTTTACCCATAGTGTGCTATTTACTTAGTTTGGAATTAGAGTGCGCAGCGGAAACGTGGTGTGGTAGTCTATGTTATGCAGCTGTACTGATAGTTTGAAATTTTGAGGATGAAATTTCTTTTAGGGGGTAGAGTTGTAACGCCTTAAAAATCCCAGAATCCTAAACTTCCTTTTTTTATTCGGTTTGGATAAAAAATTATGCTTAACATTCCTAGTCAAGTGTTAATTATGTGATAGCAGGTCTTGGTTAAGGTTCGAGTTCGAACTTAGGGGTGAAGGAAATTAAGGTTTAATTATTAAAAGAACCTTGTTGGCAAGTAGGTTGGCTTTTAAATAAATGAAGGAAGAATTGGACACAAGAAAGCCTTGAGGTGGAGTGGCAAGTGGCGTCACATGCATAACAAGGAGGTCCGGGGTTCGAATCCCTTCTTGCTCAAAGGAAGGATTAATTTTTGCTTAAGGGATGGACAGTGGTAGCGTTGGATATGAACACTGTAGGGAGTGATAAGAGGAGAAATTTGAAGAGGGGATTAGGGAGTTATCAGGAAGAAAAATTAGGAGATGAGGAGTGAAGAAGAGCTAGAGCTAAATTAGGAATTTGGGCATAGGAAATTCGGCCATAGAGGCTATATATAGGTGCTGAATGTGAGGTTGCCAGGCTAATGCTGAATTCTCCCTCATCTTGTTGCCAGAAAACACCTTTTTTCTCCAAAGATCTAAAAGCCAAAAATCCCTTGTTCTTCCTTCTTTGTCTTTGTGCCGATTCTCCATTCTTCCCTACTCAAAGTTTTCTTTTTGATTCACCTCTGGTTTTAAACGATTTCTACTTCTCTTTGTGCCAAATAATCTCTTTTACCATACAAGTTTCAAAAGCCAAATATCCTTTGTGCTGCCACTACCCTTTCCACTCGGTTAATTCTAGTGTAAGTGTTTTGCTCTCTCAATCAATTTTGCTAGTACAGATCACTCTGTCCCTCACTTCTTCTAATTGGTTTTGGTAGGATTAGTATCGAATCCCAGTCTTTTGGATCTCTGCCGATTTTCTCCCTAAGTGGTGAAACTTTGGTAAGTGTTCTTCATTTTGGCAAAGGTTGGCCGAATAGGCTTTAGTAGAAAAGGGTGACATATGCTGGATACAAGTCACCCAATATGTTTTTAACGATAAAGGTTAATGTAGATCTAGGTAGCACTCCTGATTAGTGATAAAGAAAAAGCTATTAAGACTTTGCGTTTCAGGTAAGGTTAAGGTGAGACTTCGGCTTTTTGTAAAATATTCGATAAGTATATGTGAGTAATCATTGAGTGATATTGATTGTAGGTTCATGGTAAGGGGGATCGCAGCATGCTTTATTACCAGGTGAGTACATACACTGCACACACACAAGTAGATCGGCAAATCCCAAAATGCTGAAAAGCTGAAATGCCGAAAAGCCGAAAGTTTAGCTACAGTAGTCTTCGAGTGCGCGAACACTCATAAAGGGGAAACCGATAGGTTATTTGAGGCCCCATGGACAATTCCATGAACTTGGGTCGTGTTTTGGCCAACCGGGCGAGGATGGGCTAAGTGGGCTCTATGAGTTGTTGGGCCATAATAGGCAAAATTGGCAACTTGATGTTAAGTGATGGAAATTATATGAAAGCATGTATATGAATGTGATTTGGGCCTAATGGGTCATATGAATGTGATTTGGGCCTAATGGGCCCTACGAATATGATTTGGGCCTGTGGGCCATATGAATGAGATTGGGCATAATGGGCCATATGCATGTATGTAGACTTGTTTGGGCTCTGTAAGGGGTTTTGGGCCTAGTATCTGATAACTGATTAATTGACAAAAAACTTAATTAATTAATTACGACTATGGACGAGTCATAAGGTTAAGGTGTGGTAATGGGTATATGCATGTCTAGGATTGGATCTAGGGAGAGCTTGGTACTTAAGCGGTCTTAATGACTCACCTCCTCTTTTCTGGAATCCTAATTGGTGCATAATATCTGTTCACTTTAGCCAACGGGGACTTGTTAACGGGCCAAGGTAAGTAACAAACCCATAACAAGAGAAATTATCGAAATGCCCCTAAAGGCAAAAATGACTAAAATACCCCTATGTGTGGAATGTAAGACTTATGGATGTTCATGTATATCTACTGTATACATACGATATTCTGTTTAGGTTGCATATGGGCTGGGAATTATGGAACAGAGGAAGTATATGTGGATCGCATGGTTGCTTGACAACCATGGGTCTACCGACGGCTTTTAAGCTTAATATGTGATTGGCAACTTGCTGCCATGAAGGTAGTTCCACAACCGGGCTACCCTTTATGTGTATTGAATGGGTGGGTCGATATTTATATCCCCACATGATGTGTATTGGGGGACAGAGTTGAGGTGAGTTGATGTGTACCGGTTGGATTATTGGGGTGGGTTGCACTGCATTGCATTGCATGTTTGATTTTATGGATTGATGAATGCTTATTACTCGTCAAGGGTTGTACACACTGAGTTTTTGAAAACTCACCACCCTCTTTTATTTTTCTCAGGTGATGCTCAGTATAAGGTTCGATGTTTGGAGGGACTCGGAGGTGGCCAACTAGCAAGACGACTTGGACTTTTTTTTAAAAAGAAAGCATATAGTTTCTACCTTATTAAGTAATTTCAAACTGGAATGTAATAAGGCCTTCCCTTTTATTATTATTTGGATTGTTATCTTTATGTTTTGTAATTATGAGAAGGTGAACATGGGTTTCCTAAATCATTGATTATTTTCCTATGTTTCCGCAACTAAATTTTAAAATGACAGACTTTCATAAATCATATGTTTTAAACAAGCTTTCGCGATTGAAAGAGAGTTTTTTTATAAGTTAATTAAGATTTCTCATTTTAAGAAGGGTTTTCAATGAAAACAAGGTTTTCGCTAAAACACTTCAAGGTGACGTGCCAGATTCGACCATAACGTCCGGGCCGGGTTTGGGGTGTTACAGTTTATACTGTGATTATATATGTTTGTACATTGAAGACAATGTACATTTTAAGTGTGGGGAAATTATTTATATAATTATTAGAAAATCCCTAAATTATGTCTTGTGTTTAAGTAATTTTCTCATACTTCTTTTAAAATAATTTTTTATTTATTTGTGATTTTTATTGATGTGTTTTGGATTAAATTCATAGGTATTTGTGCATTGGTTGTGTGACACCCCTAATTTGACCCTAGTCGGGAAGTGGTTTTGGAACCCCAAAACCGAGTCACAAAAATAATCAGATGTTATATTCTGTGCTTATTGAATGTGGAATTTGTATGTGCGAATATTTCGTGCCTTGATTTTATCAAGGCGGTGTTAATTTATAAGAAAGGACCCATGTGATAAGACTTGAAAATGTGATAGGTGAAATTTAAAGTGGCCAAATAATGCATGAGTTATTGACATGAGGGACTTGCATGTCAAATGGACCACTTTTAATTAGTGGCCGGCCATAATGATAGTTGATAGATATTATATGCATTTTATTTTAGCATGATAATAGTTAATGGCTTTATATTATGGAAGAAAGAATAATTAAAATAAGGAAAGAGTGATAGAAACAAGGTATGTCCATCTTTCTTTTCCCCATTGCCGTAACTAGTGAAAGAAAAAAAAAAGGAGAAGAAGAAGCCAAGGCATTCGGCCATGGTTAGTTCATAAATCAAAGGTATGTTAATGTGATTTTTATGTAATTGTTCATGAATTTAAACCATAGTGCATGTGTGAAAATTTGATGTTTTAATTTAGACTTATGAAGGTGAAATTCATGTGATTGACTTATGTAACACCCCGAACCCGAGACCGACACCGGAGTCGAACACGAGGTGTTAACAGACTTTAAGCCCCTTATAAAAAAATTTCCCAGACACTGCCAATCTGCGTACTAGTCGCTTTAAAAATCATATCTTGAGTTTCACAACTCAGAATCCAGTTCCGTAAATTTTCCCTGAAACTAGACTCATATTCCCATCTACATATTTTTTTCTAGAATTTTTGGTTGGGCCAATTAGTACAGTTTATTAGTCAAAGTATCCCATGTTACAGGGATCGACTACCCTGACCTTTGCGCATTACGGCTTCGATATCTCCCTGTACAGGGCTTAAATACTGATGCCGTTTGTTTCTATAGAAACTAGACTCAGAGAGGAATCTATCCATATATGGTATGACTCCTAATTATCTCTGGTTAATTTATAATGAATTTCCAAAGTCGGAACAGGAAATCCAGAAACCGTTCTGGCCCTGTCTCACGAGAACCTGAATATCTCTTAACATACTGTCCGTATGATTGTTTCGTTACTTTCCTATGAAAGTAGATTCATCAAGGTTTGTTTACATAATTTATTCACTATTTAATTCCCTTCCTAATATTTTTAGTGATTTTCCAAATCTACATCACTGCTGCTGTCAGCATCTGCCTTTAAGGTAGACTTTACCTATTTCATGGTTTCCATGATTCAACTAGCCCTTTTTGCATAAATAGCACAATTTATGAAAGTGATTAACCATCCCCATGGCCAATCCTTGTCAAGCATATCCACACCAAATGATTATAACAATATACTCAAACACATATAAGCCATTTTCGCATGGCTATCCAAAATTTATACAAGTCCAAAGGGTCCACGACCCACAACAAACGGGTAGTCCTATACATGCCATTTCGAAGTTCAACCAAAATTGTACCAAAAGGGGCTTTGATAGTGTGGGCGACTTTGACCTCAAGATCCCGAGTCCGATAGCTGGAGAACCAAATCTATAAAACAGAGGAGCAATGAAACAGAGTAAGCAATTTATGCTTAGTAAGTTTTGAGCAAGGAATTCCAGCACAACAAAAGTATAGCATTCATATAGCTAAACGGATAATTTCATATGCACAAATTTACGATATCGTACTTGCTTCACATTATCAACCCTTATGTACATACACAAAAGATCAACTCAGCCAAAGGCCGGTAGCTCGTTTATCAACTGAGCGAATACTTATTTGTAAGGGCTCAACTAAATTCAAGCACATACGAAACATACCTCAATGTTGGGATGTTTCGAGAGTATTAACTAGAATTTTACAGCAAGTTCATTCATTCCCAAATCACGTACCTTTGGAATTTAACCGGATATAGCTCCTCGTTCAAATGCCTTCGGGACATAGCCCGGTTATAGTAATTCGCACAAATGCCTTCGGGACTTAACCCGGATTTAGTAACTCGCACAAATGCCTTCGGGCTTAGCCCGGAATTAGTATCTCGCACAAATGCCTTCGGGCTTAGCCCGGAATTAGTATCTCGCACAAATGCCTTCGGATCTTAGTCCGAATATTGTCACTTAGCACAAGCCTTCGGGACTTAGCCCGGACATCATTCAAATAACCATGCACATTTAACAATAAATCATGGCCCATTTGTATTTCATTTTCATTAGCAAAACTCAAACACAAGACATTTATCATTCTTGCAGATTCGGCTCAATAGCCACACAAAGAGCATGATTTTAATTTGCTTAAAACATGATCTAATCACATCATAATTTAAGCTCTCTTACTCAAGAACTTACCTCGGGTGTTGTCGAACGATTCCGATAGCTATTCGACCACTTTTTCCTTCCCTTTATCGGATTTAGTTCCCCTTTGCTCTTGAGCTTAATTAAACAAATAAATTGATTTAATCATTTGAGCATCGAAAAGAGGAACACAAGGCACTTAGCCCATATTTATACATTAGACATTAAAGTCACATATGTATGGAATCATGAATCAAACTCAACATTTTAGCTAATTTTTCCCCCTTGGCCGAATATGCATGTCTATTTTGGGGCCGATTTCAACACTTAATACATTCTACAAGTATGGTCACTTGTATTGACTAAACACCCTTTTGTTTCAAGTTCAAAACTTGGCTAATACACACATATACACACTAGTAAAGCATCCTCTCCCTTTCCATCAATTTAACACATGCATTGCTCATTAACATGCAAAAGTTATATTCGGCCTTAGCACACAACTTGCTAGCCGATTCTTCTCCATTTAGCAACCAATGCACATATGTGCTCACTCAAAAATGCTAAAAAGGAGGTTCAAGAATCATCAAGCCACCATCACATGCATCATTAACAAGCTTCATATTTAGCATGCAATGGCATTAACACAAACTCCACCTAGGCCAAATCTTAACTCATCCTCATGCCTCATCACCACAACATCAAACATCAACTAAGAATGATGCATCCATGGCCGAGTGTCATTTCCATCACATAGCAAGATTTAGACCATGGGCTAGGTAGAACTCAAGCTAACAACTAAAACATGCATGCATCTCATGGAACATCATCAAACATACCTTAGCCTAGCTACATGCATGGCCGAACCTCTTCAACCTTTCTTCTTCCTTCCTCCTTAAAATTTTTGGCCAAGGATGAGCCAAAGGATGAGCATTTTTTTTCTTTGTTTTTTTCTTTCTAGTTTCGGCTAAATGAAGATGAGAAAGGATGAACAAAAATTTTCTCCTTTCTTTTCTTTAGCTCACGGCAATGGGGGGGGGAAACAACTACACACATTTTTTTTTTGTATTCATCATACTCCTTTTCATTATTTTATGCCCATGCCCCTTATTTTATTTTTTTCCTACATACCTCACTAGGCCAACATGTTCCCAACATGTTTCCACCCATAGCATGGCCAACCACTAGCTCAAATTTTGGGTAATTTGACATGCAAACCCATCATTTTCACAACATGCATTAATAGACCATTTTAAATTAGCCTATCATATATTCACCATGTCTCATATCAATCCCTATTTAATAATTTCTCATGCAATTGGCAAAATTGGAGAATGAAACTTCCACATACTCATGTACACACATAATAAGCATAGAATATGGAAATCAATTATTTTTATGATTCGGTTTTGTGGTCCCGAAACCACTTCCCGACTAGGGTCAATTTTGGGCTGTCACAACTTAGTTGAGAACCTAAGAAAATATGATAGGGGAATATGTAAGGATCAAATGATAACAAAGTGAGGAAACTTGGGTTTGCATGTCAAATCACCCAAACCTCAAGTAGTGGCCGGCCAAGCAAGGATGGTTCTTCCATTAAGTTGAATTTTTAATGATGCTTTTATTAGTAAATGATTAAAATAGATCAAAAAAAAAGAAAGGGGGAATAAAATAAGAAAGCAAGAGAAAGTCTTCATCTTCTTTCTTTTCTTGAAGTGCCGTGAGCTAGGGAAGGAGGGGAGACTTCATTGTTTTTGGGTTCTAGCCGAAACTAAAGAAAGAAAAAGGGGAAAGTGTTTTGGGAATGTTCGATCTTTTGGAGGCCAATTTCTAAGGTAATTTCATTGTAATTTTGTTAAATTTTGATGAATACGAGCTTCACTTCTTTATCTAGCCAAAACCCATTTGCTAATTTTGGTCTAAGTGGCGTATTAAGTTCGGTTCATGTGTTTTTGAGCTAGGGATTTGTTTTTAAAGTTAAAAGTTGCTGGATAAGTGTTGGATGGACTTGATAATGTTAAAATTATTGAGTGTGTAAAGTTATAAGTTTAGTTTATGATTGGGAGCTTAAATTTAGCTCAAATTTAACTCAATTTCTTATATTAAGCATTTCGGCTATGGTGTGGATTGCATCAAATTTGAAGTATTTGATGTTTGAGAGTTCTAAATAGTTAATTATTAAGTGAGGCTTAGTAATTTTGTGTTAAAGATGAATTTCATTACTAAAAGTGGTATTCAGCTATGTGGCATTGTGTTAAATTTTGGATGTTTTTTTTAATTTTAAATTGACTATTAAGTAAGCTTTAAGGTTGTTAAATGGTAAAAAGAGACTTGAGAGTGATGTTTAGGTGGCTTTCGGCCTTATAGTGAATTATGATTGTTAAAGGATGGACTTAAGTTGTGAATATGGGATTTAACCTTGCCGATTATGTGTTAACAAGGTGAAAATGGTTATGTTGCGTTAATAGAGTGTCGAATGTGAATTTGGTGTTAAGCTATATTTGAATACTTGGTTGAATGATTTTTGATATACCCGAAATAAGGTGCATGAATTATGGATTAGTAATGATTTGAATTTGTTTAAATCTAGCTCAAGAACAAAGGACACCAACTTCGGATAGGGGAAAAGAGAAAGTAGTTGAATAGCCGATTTGTACTAAATCGATCAAATTCAAGGTAAGTTCTTAAGTATTTGAGTTTGATTCCTTTGTAAGTTTTAAGTGTTTAAACGTTGAGTAAATTCAATTATAATAGGACATGATGAGTTGATTTAATAAGATATGATGTGGCCATGATATGTTCTAAGCTCAAATGGTAAGTTCTTAAGTGTTTGAGCTTGGGAAGTTAAGGGTAATTTGAAATAGTCTGCTTCGGACAGCAGCAGTAACGTGAATTTAGAAAATCACCATAAATTTATGGATTTGAATTAGAGGCTGAATGAGACATGAAATTAAAGCTTAATGAGTGTAGTTTCTTATAAAAGAAATCGTGTAAGCAAAGGGATTTCCGACAATGAGATACATAAAGTTGTGTGAGACAGCACAGAATGACACTGTAATCCTCTGTTCTGTTTTTAGAAAATCATTATAAATTGTACAAAAATGGTTATAAGATAAAATTTATATTCTTAGACTCCTTAATGAGTCTAGTTTCAAATGAAATCAAATACAACACATTTTGAATTCTGTAAGATGAGAAATTTGATTCGTAGTGAAGAGTGGTCAGATTAGTCAAACAGTGAAACAGGGGAAACTTTAAGAAAGATCTGGTATTGATTGGCCAAACCTAAAATTCTGGAAATTTTATGGATGGAAGATATACGAGTCTATATTAAGAAAAAATTAACGGCAAGTGATTTGGAGTTTTGTAGCTCCGGTTATAAATAATTTAGTGACCATTGCTCAGGAAAACAGCTCGTAGTGAATATGTGATTTTGTTGTAAACATGGATAAAACTTGTTTTAGTTGCTCATAAGCTATTGATTAAACCCATACTTGAATTCTAAATCGTGATATTGTAAGCTTATGAGTATTCGAATATGAAATGATAGTATGGCGTAAAATTGAATTATTCATTGGAAAGTGATGGATGTAGATTCGGCCAAGACCAAGTCTGTACATGATAGTATAGGTGGTATGTGAAGTATATTTGAATAAATGTGAAAGTGTATATAAATGTGATAAGGCCTAATGGCCGATGTGATGAATGTGAAAGTGTATATGTGTGATAAGGCCTAATGGCCGATGTGATGAATGTGAAAGTGTATATATGTGATAAGGCCTAATGGCCGATGTGATGAATGTGAAAGTGTATATATGTGATAAGGCCTAATGGCCGATGTGATGAATGTGAAAGTGTATATATGTGACAGGGCCGAGTGGCGAACGTGATGGATGTGAAAGTGTATAAATGTGATAAGTCCCGAAGGGCATTTGTGTCAGTACTATATCCGGGTTAAAACCCCACAGGCTTTATGCGAGAATATTATCACTGATTAATGTCCGTAAGCTTCGTGCTCGTACTATATCCGAGCTCTAAAGACCCGATGACTACGTGTGGGGATTTTGTCCGGGTAAGACTTCGTAATAAGAATTGCTTATAAATATATTCAATGCGAAAAGTTTAAACAGGTATGTACTCCAAGTTTATATGTGAGCTTGATTTGCACTAAATCATAAGGTAGTTATGTGATGCATACGAGAGCAATCTATGATACTATTCCTATGATTATGTGACATCGGATCAGTGTGAGAGGTTATGTGAAATCATACGATATATCTATGTCACATGAGCTCACTTTTATGTGAAAGTTTATCTGCCTATTGTTTATGATGAGATGTGCATATTCGGTAAAGGGATGGTATGCCCGAAGGAAGAGTGAAATAAAAAAATACGAACAACTATGTTATAATTTGATTGTTATCTGTTGACACTGCTTAAAACTTACTAAGCATTGTAATGCTTACTCCGTTTACTCTGTTTCCTCTGTTTTATAGATCTCATTTGGAAGCTACAGGCTCGGGGATCATCAGCAACTAGTCACACTATCACTATCCATTGTTTGGTACCGCTACGTTTTGGATTATCTTATGGCATGTATAGAATAGACTAGTGGCGGAAGAATATTTTTGGTTAATGTATATAAGCCATGCGAAAATGGCATCTTTCGAATGTTTACTTAGGGAAGTTTAAATTTTATCCCTGGCTGTGCTTAGTACTTATTTAAATGAATGATCTTTATTTCAAGAAAAAGTTCAAAATTTTACTGTTCTGACATGAGTTACAAGTCCGGTAATGCCCCTTACCTATTCTGGCGACGGTTACGGGATAGGGGTGTTACATTTTATTGGTATCAGAGCTACGGTTTAGTCGATTCTAGGACTAACGTAGCACGCGTGAGTCTATTTATACATGCCATAAAGTGATAAAATGATAGTGTGATGATTTTTGGCTATTAAAATGTGTTTGATGTATTGTAATGAATCTTGATCCCGATCGAGCTGTAGCAAGCTTCTGACTATGAGAATTTGCGATATAACTTCATTTAGATATGCCTAAATTATTAAGTTGATCAGGTACGTATCATGTACTCGTATTTGAATTTCGATTTGGATTGAATTATAAGGGTATAAGTGATGCAATTTTGAATGAGTGTTATGACTATAAATGTGATTTTTGTATGTGGCTATGGAACTGGAAGTTGAATGGTCGATAAGCATGTTGTGTTTGTATTCAAGTAATGTAAATGATATACTAATGTGTATTTCTATATGTGTATATGTATGTAGAGACGAAATTGTCGAATGTAAAAAGGCAGTGAAGCGTATAGAGTGGTTGGTTTTCAGCACTAAGTGTGCGGGCAATAAGTGTTCACGGTTGTGAGATTGGCACTAAGTGTGCGGGCAATAAGTGTTCACGGTTGTGAGATTGGCACTAAGTGTGCGGGCTTGAAATGCATGGCACTAAGTGTGCGAGTTTAAAGTACATGACACTAAGTGTGCGTGGTTGATTATTAAGCACTATGTGTGCGAACCCACTATATATATATATATTCTATCAATTATTTATATTAAGGGTGCGACCTTACCAAGTCGATTTCGGACAGCGGAAAGGGGTAAGTTCTTGAGTAATAGAGCTTAAATTATGATTTGATTAGATCATGTTTTAAGCAAATCAAAATCATGCTCTTTGTGTGTACCTATTGAGCCGAAATTGCAAGAATGATAAGTGTCTTGTGTTTGAGTTTTGCCAATGAAAATGAAATGCGAATGTGTCATGATTTATTGTTAAATGTGCATGGTTATTCGAATGATGTCCGGGCTAAGTCTCGAAGGCTTTGTGCTAAGTGACCATATCCGGACTAAGATCCGAAGGCATTGGTGCGAGTTACTAAATCCGGGCTAAGTCCCGAAGAGCATTCATGCTAGTGATATATCCGGGCTAAGTTCCGAAGAGCATTCGTGCTAGTGATATATCCGTGCTAAACCCCGAAGAGCATTCGTGCTGGTGTTATGTCCGGGCTAGGTCCCGAAGAGCAATCATGCTGGTGACGTGTATTCGGTCTTTAGTGCCTAGTAGGCTTCGTGCCGGTAATTTGAGCAAAGTTTAAGTATTCATTACTATACGAATTCAAATTTAAATGAGATATATGTGCATACTTGTAGAACTGTTTATGTATTTGTTTTAAGATAAGAAAATGATTTTATAGATCGATGCGAAATCAATAATGAATTACAATTGCCATCGATGAGCTAATGTTTATATGAATATAATTCAATAAGAGGACGTTATCCTAAACTATGCATCGGTAGAAATTTTCGGGGACGAAAATCCCTAAAGGGGGGAAGAGTTGTGACACCCCTAATTTGACCCTAGTCGGGAAGTGGTTTTGGAACCCCAAAACCGAGTCACAAAAAAATCAGATGTTATATTCTGTGCTTATTGAATGTGGAATTTGTATGTGCGAATATTTCGTGCCTTGATTTTATCAAGGCGGTGTTAATTTATAAGAAAGGACCCATATGATAAGACTTGAAAATGTGATAGGTGAAATTTAAAGTGGCCAAATAATGCATGAGTTATTGACATGAGGGACTTGCATGTCAAATGGACCACATTTAATTAGTGGCCGGCCATAATGATAGTTGATAGATATTATATGCATTTTATTTTAGCATGATAATAGTTAATGGCTTTATATTATGGAAGAAAGAATAATTAAAAGAAGGAAAGAGTGATAGAAACAAGGTATGTCCATCTTTCTTTTCCCCATTGCCGTAACTAGTGAAAGAAAAAAAAAGGAGAAGAAGAAGCCAAGGCATTCGGCCATGGTTAGTTCATAAATCAAAGGTATGTTAATGTGATTTTTATGTAATTGTTCATGAATTTAAACCATAGTGCATGTGTGAAAATTTGATGTTTTAATTTAGACTTATGAAGGTGAAATTCATGTGATTGACTTAGTTGACAACCTAAGAAAATATGATAGGGGAATATGTAAGGATCAAATGATAACAAAGTGAGGAAACTTGGGTTTGCATGTCAAATCACCCAAACCTCAAGTAGTGGCCGGCCAAGCAAGGATGGTTCTTCCATTAAGTTGAATTTTTAATGATGCTTTTATTAGTAAATGATTAAAATAGATCAAAAAAAAAAAGAAAGGGGGAATAAAATAAGAAAGCAAGAGAAAGTCTTCATCTTCTTTCTTTTCTTGAAGTGCCGTGAGCTAGGGAAGGAGGGGAGACTTCATTGTTTTTGGGTTCTAGCCGAAACTAAAGAAAGAAAAAGGGGAAAGTGTTTTGGGAATGTTCGGTCTTTTGGAGGCCAATTTCTAAGGTAATTTCATTGTAATTTTGTTAAATTTTGATGAATTCGAGCTTCACTCCTTTATCTAGCCGAAACCCATTTGCTAATTTTGGTCTAAGTGGCGTATTAAGTTCGGTTCATGTGTTTTTGAGCTAGGGATTTGTTTTTAAAGTTAAAAGTTGCTGGATAAGTGTTGGATGGACTTGATAATGTTAAAATTATTGAGTGTGTAAAGTTATAAGTTTAGTTTATGATTGGGAGCTTAAATTTAGCTCAAATTTAACTCAATTTCTTATATTAAGCATTTCGGCTATGGTGTGGATTGCATAAAATTTGAAGTATTTGATGTTTGAGAGTTCTAAATAGTTAATTATTAAGTGAGGCTTAGTAATTTTGTGTTAAAGATGAATTTCATTACTAAAAGTGGTATTCAGCTATGTGGCATTGTGTTAAATTTTGGATGTTTTTTTTAATTTTAAATTGACTATTAAGTAAGCTTTAAGGTTGTTAAATGGTAAAAAGAGACTTGAGAGTGATGTTTAGGTGGCTTTCGGCCTTATAGTGAATTATGATTGTTAAAGGATGGACTTAAGTTGTGTATATGGGATTTAACCTTGCCGATTATGTGTTAACAAGGTGAAAATGGTTATGTTGCGTTAATAGAGTGTCGAATGTGAATTTGGTGTTAAGCTATATTTGAATACTTGGTTGAATGATTTTTGATATACCCGAAATAAGGTGCATGAATTATGGATTAGTAATGATTTGAATTTGTTTAAATCTAGCTCAAGAACAAAGGACACCAACTTCGGATAGGGGAAAAGAGAAAGTAGTTGAATAGCCGATTTGTACTAAGTCGATCAAATTCAAGGTAAGTTCTTAAGTATTTGAGTTTGATTCCTTTGTAAGTTTTAAGTGTTTAAACATTGAGTAAATTCAATTATAATAGGACATGATGAGTTGATTTAATAAGATATGATGTGGCCATGATATGTTCTAAGATCAAATGGTAAGTTCTTAAGTGTTTGAGCTTGGGAAGTTAAGGGTAATTTGAAATAGTCTGCTTCGGACAGCAGCAGTAACGTGAATTTAGAAAATCACCATAAATTTATGGATTTGAATTAGAGGCTGAATGAGACATGAAATTAAAGCTTAATGAGTCTAGTTTCTTATAAAAGAAATCGTGTAAGCAAAGGGATTTCCGACAATGAGATACATAAAGTTGTGTGAGACAGCACAGAATGACACTGTAATCCTCTGTTCTGTTTTTAGAAAATCATTATAAATTGTAAAAAAATGGTTATAAGATAAAATTTATATTCTTAAACTCCCTAATGAGTCTAGTTGCAAATGAAATCAAATACAACACATTTTGAATTCTGTAAAATGAGAAATTTGATTCGTAGTGAAGAGTGGTCAGATTAGTCAAATAGTGAAACAGGGGAAAATTTAAGAAAAATCTGGTATTGATTGGCCAAACCTAAAATTCTGTAAATTTTATGGATGGAAGATATACGAGTCTATATTCAGGAAAAGTTAACGGCAAGTGATTTGGAGTTTTTTAGCTCCGGTTATAAATAATTTAGTGACCATTGCTCAGGAAAACAGCTCGTAGTGAATATGTGATTTTGTTGTAAACATGGATAAAACTTGTTTTAGTTGCTCATAAGCTATTGATTAAACCCATACTTGAATTCTAAATCGTGATATTGTAAGCTTATGAGTATTCGAATATGAAATGATAGTATGGCGTAAAATTGAATTATTCATTGGAAAGTGATGGATGTAGATTCGGCCAAGACCAAGTCTGTACATGATAGTATAGGTGGTATGTGAAGTATATTTGAATAAATGTGAAAGTGTATATATATGTGATAAGGCCTAATGGCCGATGTGATGAATGTGAAAGTGTATATGTGTGATAAGGCCTAATGGCCGATGTGATGAATGTGAAAGTGTATATATGTGATAAGGCCTAATGGCCGATGTGATGAATGTGAAAGTGTATATATGTGACAGGGCCGAGTGGCCAACGTGATGGATGTGAAAGTGTATAAATGTGATAAGTCCCGAAGGGCATTTGTGTCAGTACTATATCCGGGTTAAAACCCCGCAGGCTTTATGCGAGAATATTATCACTGATTAATGTCCGTAAGCTTCGTGCTCGTACTATATCCGAGCTCTAAAGACCCGATGACTACGTGTGGGGATTTTGTCCGGGTAAGACTTCGTAATAAGAATTGCTTATAAATATATTCAATGCGAAAGGTTAAACAGGTATGTACTCCAAGTTTATATGTGAGCTTGATTTGCACTAAATCATAAGGTAGTTATGTGATGCATACGAGAGCAATCTATGAGACTATTCCTATGATTATGTGACATCGGATCAGTGTGAGAGGTTATGTGAAATCATACGATATATCTATGTCACATGAGCTCACTTTTATGTGAAAGTTTATCTGCCTATTGTTTATGATGAGATGTGCATATTCGGTAAAGGGATGGTATGCCCGAAGGAAGAGTGAAATAAAAAAATACGAACAACTATGTTATAATTTGATTGTTATCTGTTGACACTGCTTAAAACTTACTAAGCATTGTAATGCTTACTCCGTTTACTCTGTTTCCTCTGTTTTAAAGATCTCATTTGGAAGCTACAGGCTCAGGGATCATCAGCAACTAGTCACACTATCACTATCCATTGTTTGGTACCGCTACTTTTTGGATTATCTTATGGCATGTATAGAATAGACTAGTGGCGGAAGAATATTTTTGGTTAATGTATATAAGCCATGCGAAAATGGCATCTTTCGAATGTTTACTTAGGGAAGTTTAAATTTTATCCCTGGCTGTGCTTAGTACTTATTTAAATGAATGATCTTTATTTCAAGAAAAAGTTCAAAATTTTACTGTTCTGACATGAGTTACAAGTCCGGTAATGCCCCTTACCTATTCTGGCGACGGTTACGGGATAGGGGTGTTACATTTTATTGGTATCAGAGCTACGGTTTAGTCGATTCTAGGACTAACGTAGCACGCGTGAGTCTATTTATACATGCCATAAAGTGATAAAATGATAGTGTGATGATTTTTGGCTATTAAAATGTGTTTGCTGTATTGTAATGAATCTTGATCCCGATCGAGCTGTAGCAAGCTTCTGACTATGAGAATTTGCGATATAACTTCATTTAGATATGCCTAAATTATTACGTTGATCAGGTACGTATCATGTACTCGTATTTGAATTTCGATTTGGATTGAATTATAAGGGTATAAGTGATGCAATTTTGAATGAGTGTTATGATTATAAATGTGATTTTTGTATGTGGCTATGGAACTGGAAGTTGAATGGTCGATAAGCATGTTGTGTTTGTATTCAAGTAATGTAAATGATATACTAATGTGTATTGCTATATGTGTATATGTATGTAGAGACGAAATTGTCGAATGTAAAAAGGCAGTGAAGCGTATAGAGTGGTTGGTTTTCAGCACTAAGTGTGCGGGCAATAAGTGTTCACGGTTGTGAGATTGGCACTAAGTGTGCGGGCAATAAGTGTTCACGGTTGTGAGATTGGCACTAAGTGTGCGGGCTTGAAATGCATGGCACTAAGTGTGCGAGTTTAAAGTACATGGCACTAAGTGTGCGTGGTTGATTATTAAGCACTATGTGTGCGAACCCACTATATATATATATTTTCTATCAATTATTTATATTAAGGGTGCGACCTTACCAAGTCGATTTCGGACAGCGGAAAGGGGTAAGTTCTTGAGTAATAGAGCTTAAATTATGATTTGATTAGATCATGTTTTAAGCAAATCAAAATCATGCTCTTTGTGTGTGGCTATTGAGCCGAAATTGCAAGAATGATAAGTGTCTTGTGTTTGAGTTTTGCCAATGAAAATGAATTACGAATGTGTCATGATTTATTGTTAAATGTGCATGGTTATTCGAATGATGTCCGGGCTAAGTCCCGAAGGCTTTGTGCTAAGTGACCATATCCGGACTAAGATCCGAAGGCATTGGTGCGAGTTACTAAATCCGGGCTAAGTCCCGAAGAGCATTCATGCTAGTGATGTATCCGGGCTAAGTTCCGAAGAGCATTCGTGCTAGTGATATATCCGTGCTAAACCCCGAAGAGCATTCGTGCTGGTGTTATGTCCGGGCTAGGTCCCGAAGAGCAATCATGCTGGTGACGTGTATTCGGGCCTTAGTGCCTAGTAGGCTTCGTGCCGGTAATTTGAGCAAAGTTTAAGTATTCATTACTATACGAATTCAAATTTAAATGAGATATATGTGCATACTTGTAGAACTATTTATGTATTTGTTTTAAGATAAGAAAATGATTTTATAGATCGATGCGAAATCAATAATGAATTACAATTGCCATCGATGAGCTAATGTTTATATGAATATAATTCAATAAAAGGACGTTATCCTAAACTATGCATCGGTAGAAATTTTCGGGGACGAAAATCCCTAAAGGGGGGAAGAGTTGTGACACCCCTAATTTGACCCTAGTCGGGAAGTGGTTTTGGAACCCCAAAACCGAGTCACAAAAAAAATCAGATGTTATATTCTGTGCTTATTGAATGTGAAATTTGTATGTGCGAATATTTCGTGCCTTGATTTTATCAAGGCGGTGTTTATTTATAAGAAAGGACCCATGTGATAAGACTTGAAAATGTGATAGGTGAAATTTAAAGTGGCCAAATAATGCATGAGTTATTGACATGAGGGACTTGCATGTCAAATGGACCACTTTTAATTAGTGGCCGGCCATAATGATAGTTGATAGATATTATATGCATTTTATTTTAGCATGATAATAGTTAATGGCTTTATATTATGGAAGAAAGAATAATTAAAAGAAGGAAAGAGTGATAGAAACAAGGTATGTCCATCTTTCTTTTCCCCATTGTCGTAACTAGTGAAAGAAAAAAAAGGAGAAGAAGAAGCCAAGGCATTCGGCCATGGTTAGTTCATAAATCAAACGTATGTTAATGTGATTTTTATGTAATTGTTCATGAATTTAAACCATAGTGCATGTGTGAAAATTTGATGTTTTAATTTAGACTTATGAAGGTGAAATTCATGTGATTGACTTAGTTGAGAACCTAAGAAAATATGATAGGGGAATATGTAAGGATCAAATGATAACAAAGTGAGGAAACTTGGGTTTGCATGTCAAATCACCCAAACCTCAAGTAGTGGCCGGCCAAGCAAGGATGGTTCTTCCATTAAGTTGAATTTTTAATGATGCTTTTATTAGTAAATGATTAAAATAGATCAAAAAAAAGAAAGGGGGAATAAAATAAGAAAGCAAGAGAAAGTCTTCATCTTCTTTCTTTTCTTGAAGTGCCGTGAGCTAGGGAAGGAGGGGAGACTTCATTGTTTTTGGGTTCTAGCCGAAACTAAAGAAAGAAAAAGGGGAAAGTGTTTTGGGAATGTTCGGTCTTTTGGAGGCCAATTTCTAAGGTAATTTCATTGTAATTTTGTTAAATTTTGATGAATACGAGCTTCACTCCTTTATCTAGCCGAAACCCATTTGCTAATTTTGGTCTAAGTGGCGTATTAAGTTCGGTTCATGTGTTTTTGAGCTAGGGATTTGTTTTTAAAGTTAAAAGTTGTTGGATAAGTGTTGGATGGACTTGATAATGTTAAAATTATTGAGTGTGTAAAGTTATAAGTTTAGTTTATGATTGGGAGCTTAAATTTAGCTCAAATTTAACTCAATTTCTTATATTAAGCATTTCGGCTATGGTGTGGATTGCATAAAATTTGAAGTATTTGATGTTTGAGAGTTCTAAATAGTTAATTATTAAGTGAGGCTTAGTAATTTTGTGTTAAAGATGAATTTCATTACTAAAAGTGGTATTCGGCTATGTGGCATTGTGTTAAATTTTGGATGTTGTTTTTTTTTTAATTTTAAATTGACTATTAAGTAAGCTTTAAGGTTGTTAAATGGTAAAAAGAGACTTGAGAGTGATGTTTAGGTGGCTTTCGGCCTTATAGTGAATTATGATTGTTAAAGGATGGACTTAAGTTGTGTATATGGGATTTAACCTTGCCGATTATGTGTTAACAAGGTGAAAATGGTTATGTTGCGTTAATAGAGTGTCGAATGTGAATTTGGTGTTAAGCTATATTTGAATACTTGGTTGAATGATTTTTGATATACTCGAAATAAGGTGCATGAATTATGGATTAGTAATGATTTGAATTTGTTTAAATCTAGCTCAAGAACAAAGGACACCAACTTCGGATAGGGGAAAAGAGAAAGTAGTTGAATAGCCAATTTGTACTAAGTCGATCAAATTCAAGGTAAGTTCTTAAGTATTTGAGTTTGATTCCTTTGTAAGTTTTAAGTGTTTAAACGTTGAGTAAATTCAATTATAATAGGACACTGTAATCCTCTGTTCTGTTTTTAGAAAATCATTATAAATTGTAAAAAAATGGTTACAAGATAAAATTTATATTCTTAGACTCCTTAATGAGTCTAGTTTCAAATGAAATCAAATACAACACATTTTGAATTCTGTAAAATGAGAAATTTGATTCGTAGTGAAGAGTGGTCAGATTAGTCAAACAGTGAAACAGGGGAAACTTTAAGAAAATCTGGTATTTATTGGCCAAACCTAAAATTCTGGAAATTTTATGGATGGAAGATATATGAGTCTATATTCAGGAAAAATTAACGGCAAGTGATTTGGAGTTTTGTAGCTCCGGTTATAAATAATTTAGTGACCATTGCTCAGGAAAACAGCTCGTAGTGAATATGTGATTTTGTTGTAAACATGGATAAAACTTGTTTTAGTTGCTCATAAGCTATTGATTAAACCCATACTTGAATTCTAAATCGTGATATTGTAAGCTTATGAGTATTCGAATATGAAATGATAGTATGGCGTAAAATTGAATTATTCATTGGAAGGTGATGGATGTAGATTTGGCCAAGACCAAGTCTGTACATGATAGTATAGGTGGTATGTGAAGTATATTTGAATAAATGTGAAAGTGTATATATATGTGATAAGGCCTAATGGCCGATGTGATGAATGTGAAAGTGTATATATGTGATAAGGCCTAATGGCCGATGTGATGAATGTGAAAGTGTATATATGTGACAGGGCCGAGTGGCCAACGTGATGGATGTGAAAGTGTATAAATGTGATAAGTCCTGAAGGGCATTTGTGTCAGTACTATATCCGGGTTAAAACCCCGCAGGCTTTATGCGAGAATATTATCACTGATTAATGTCCGTAAGCTTCGTGCTCGTACTATATCCGAGCTCTAAAGACCCGATGACTACGTGTGGGGATTTTGTCCGGGTAAGACTTCGTAATAAGAATTGCTTATAAATATATTCAATGTGAAAGGTTAAACAGGTATGTACTCCAAGTTTATATGTGAGCTTGATTTGCACTAAATCATAAGGTAGTTATGTGATGCATACGAGAGCAATCTATGAGACTATTCCTATGATTATGTGACATCGGATCAGTGTGAGAGGTTATGTGAAATCATATGATATATCTATGTCACATGAGCTCACTTTTATGTGAAAGTTTATCTGCCTATTGTATATGATGAGATGTGGATATTCGGTAAAGGGATGGTATGCCCGAAGGAAGAGTGAAATAAAAAAATACGAACAACTATGTTATAATTTGATTGTTATCTGTTGACACTGCTTAAAACTTACTAAGCATTGTAATGCTTACTCCGTTTACTCTGTTTCCTCTATTTTATAGACCTCATTTGGAAGCTACAGGCTCGGGGATCATCAGCAACTAGTCACACTATCACTATCCATTGTTTGGTACCGCTACGTTTTGGATTATCTTATGGCATGTATAGAATAGACTAGTGGCGGAAGAATATTTTTGGTTAATGTATATAAGCCATGCGAAAATGGCATCTTTCAAATGTTTACTTAGGGAAGTTTAAATTTTATCCCTGGCTGTGCTTAGTACTTATTTAAATGAATGATCTTTATTTCAAGAAAAAGTTCAAAATTTTACTGTTCTGACATGAGTTACAAGTCCGGTAATGCCCCTTACCTATTCCGGCGACGGTTACGGGATAGGGGTGTTACAGGTTGTTTTAAACTTCAAGACTCAAGAGATCAAGCATGATAAGTCTATTTTCAGAATTAAAAAAAAATTAGGTTGTTTCCCTGAATTGAGGAATTACCTTGAAGTTTGAGATTTGCAATATTGATATTAGAAACCATAATTTTTTGGGAGATTTTGAGCCTTTAGAGCATACATTTTTCTTGTTCATTTTATTATTGGTTATGAGTGCATCAATATTTATTTGTTATTCTAGAACTTGTTTCGATTATGCATGTCGAGTCCACACTTTTGATTTGATATACTGAGATGATAAAGGCACTTAGGTTTTAACCCACTTATACCATAAAAAGCCTACATTCATGATTAACCCTTAGTGAACCCCATTGAGCCTAACAAACCATTTCTTGATTTACCCATTCATGTTAACCCATAACTCACTCTTTTGATTCATTGAGAATTTTTCCCATTTTTATTGACTCCCTTTTTATCGAGATTTGATTTGGTTAGTTGCCTAATTATGCTCTTTTGTTTCATTTGCTGAGTTATTTCTTATTATTCTAAAAATAATGATGAGAAGAATATATATATACATATATATTTATTATTATATAGTTCTATGTTAATTGAGCTTGAACAGTTAAATTTATATTTTGAGAAGATGCTCGTATTATTCTTGAATCATTTTCGATTGATGTAATTGCTTTTAATTCAGCATTTGTTTATTTTTCTAGTGTGGTAATTTATAAAATTGATCTCGATTTTAACCATCTTTTTTAGCCTTTCTCCACGTCTTTAACCTAAGCCTCATTACAACCTTTAAAGACCTTTTGATTTGTGTATCATCTCATTTTATAGTGGTGGAGATTTGATTTTCATGCAAGCCTATGGTAATGACTTTTCATGTTTGACTATTGAGTGCTTATTTTTGAACTTTAAACACTTTGAGTGATTTGAGTGAAACTTTAGTGAGGATGTCGATTCTTATTGGTCTTGAATTAAAGGTAATTACTTAGATAAAGGGAGATACCTATGTTTTCTTGCTTCAGAAATGTTCGACTTGGATTGTTTGTTTTTAGTTGAATTATCAATGTATGATTATTTGTGCATTATGACAAAATGATGAGAATTATAAGTTGAGAAAGATTAATTTTTAATTGTGAGTTGAGGATTTTACTTGAAGATAAGCAAACACTCAAGTGTGGGGATATTTGATAAGCTATAAAAGTAACAGGTTTTTAATCCCATTCTTGATGCATTTGTGGATGGTTTATTATGTAAATGAGAGAATTTGATGCTCCTAATCCTTTAAATTCATGTTTCTATACTTAGGTGAGCATAGGGGAGGGAAAGGAGCAAAAAATGGACCAAAATCAGACAAAAAGAGCTATTTTTAGGATCCATACAGCCTGAGCATTTCCACACGAGCTGGCCACACACCTGTGTGAGCCACATGGGCTGGCCACACGCCCATATGCCAGCCTATGTCAATTTCGCACCCTGTTTCCCAAACACACATAAATACCCAAATTTCAGGCTTTCTGAGCATTCTAAAGTCTATAAATAACAATTAGAAGAAGACCTAAGGGAACACGCAGAGAAGAACGAAGAAATTACTCGAAGAACACCATCGGAAGCAACTCAGAAGCAGATCTCCTTCAAGATTGAAGATCTCCATTTAATTTCTCTAGAAGTTTTATTAGTTTCTTCATTTACTGTTGTTATCTTAAATTTGAGATGTTTTCATTCCAGATTATGAACTAAATTCCTTAGATGCCTTGGGAAGATGAAACTTATGATGAATCTTATTATTTGATTTATGAATTACATGATAAATACTTGATTCGTGTTCTCAATTATGTATGCTTATTGCATGTTTTAATATTTTCAAGATATTGATTCATGTTAAATGTGCTTATTTCAGTCGAGTAAAAGTCCCTATTTAAGAGTAGATCTAGCATTTATTGAGTGGAGTTGAATGTAATCCTAGAAATAGGATGACTAAATCTATCGGATTAGAGTCAAATCTAATAAGGGAATCCATAAATTGAGTTAATGTGACAATAGGGGTTTTAATTAGAAAGAGATTTCAATTAATCAGCCTAGAATCAACCTAGAGTCAGCTGTTCTTACTCTCGAAAGAGATATTAACATAATCTAGGGATTTCCACTGATTAAGGCGCAAGTGAATAAATCGTTTAATTCAGATTTAGAATAATAAGTGAAGTTTAGGTGGATTCTTTCTTGGGTATTCTCTATCTCATTGGTTTTGTAATAGCCCGTTTTTAGTCAAATCAGAACAGTGGTTTCGGGACCACCAATCTGAAGTTGAAATAATTATTTTATTATTATTTTGAGGCCTATAGTACGATTAAATGATTTTGTGAAAATTTTGTTAAGAAATTTTATCGTTTGATTAGTTAATTTGACAAAAAAGGATTAAATCGCGTAAAGTGAAAAATTGAAGTTCCATAAGTTAAAGGGATTTAACAACTATAAAATTAAATAGAGAAGGTCCTTATGCTATAATTAGACCATTTTTAAGGATAGTGGACTTTTATGGACATCTTTTAAGTGAATTTCAATGTTATTATTTAAGGTTAAAATGGTAAAATAATAATATTAACTTAAAATTAAAAGACATAAAATGTGTATCATCTTCTCCATGCTTTGTTTTGACCGAAATTAGAAGGAAGAAAACCATTGTTGAGCTTTTGGATGTTCGACCATTAACACTAGTGCATGTAAGTCCATTTTTGTCCCATTTTTAATGATTTCTATGTTTTTGAGATCGTTGCAGCTTAATTTAGCTAGCCCAGGGACTAATTTCCAAAACCATTAAAGGTTTAGGTTTTTTCCATTGATGAATCTATGTATGTTTTGATGTTTGATGATAGAAAATGCATGCTTGTTGTTAGATAAACAACATCTGTAAAGTGAGTTTTGACAAAATTGTCGTTTAAGGATTAAATTGTGAAATAAATGAAAAATGTGGCCCGTTAGGCACCTAATTAAAATTTGGCTAGCATGGGTTTTGGTTGAATTGCATGAGTTTGAGATTTTATGAAATAAGGACTAAATTGTAAAAATGTTGAAATGTTAGGGGCAAAAGTGTAAATTTTCCTTAATGTGTATTTTGGACTAAATTGAATAGAGTGATAATTAAATAAGTTAAAATTGATATTATTTAGATCAAAAAATGCGAAATACGGATTTAGATTGGGGAAAGAATAAGATTTTGGATTAATCGACTCATTTCGTCATTTTTGCATTCGAGGTAAGTTCGTATGTATAAGTTTTGTTATAATTGTATTTTAAATGCTTTGATTTTGCATAAATTGTGAGTACGACTCTATGGACATGTTCGACAACGATTCGGCGACTGAGAAATCGTGATTGAACCTCAGGAATAGATTAGGATACGAATGTCATGTCATTAGGGGTTATGTGATTTGGGTGTCGATCCATACATCCTATCGGTGGCTAAGTTATCAGGCATATGTTGCGGATATTCGTTAGCTTGTGTGAGAAACACTGTGTAGCTTCGTCATGACCGTCAGTATGTGTGAGCAAACCCATTAATAGCTTTAGTGTGAGCATTATATGTGATACGAGATTGAGATAGCTTTGGCTATATATATGTGGCACTTAGGGTGCAATATTCCCGAGTATCCGATAGTATTCCGAATGGTTCAATGAATATATATGTCAGAGATGTGGTTGACTATAACTTTGATACGAGATCATATTGGTATGTACACGAACCGTATGAGCTTTGAATCAAAGAAAACTATGATTTTACATCAAATCTTATGATTGAATATGTGAAAGGTCTGTTAGCTAATATAAGTTATATGTTGATATATTCAATTGGTTGAATTGTATATTTGTGGTTAATTGAATTTATTATTATACGAACTTACTAAGCTTTATAGCATACTTTATTATACTTTGTTTATTTTCCGTGTTTTATAGTGAATATCGAAGCTGGCTCGGATTCGGGAATCATCAGAGACTTCATCACACTATCCAACTATCACTTTTGTACTTTTGAACTTAAGTATTTTGAGAATATGGCATGTATAGGGTTATGGTCATTTTGATATATAATTTGGCAATGAATTTAGCCATTTGAAATGGCTTGTAAATGTCTAAAGCTTGGTTTTGTATTTAGCCATGAAAGTTGGCTTATTTTGGTAAATTTGATCATGTTTATATTTTTGCATATGCCTTATGTTGCGAGTTTGATGATGGATATGTGATGCTAGTTGTTATTTGGTAATTAGGTGTACTAAATGGTTGTGAATTGAATTTGGTATGTTTGTGAGATTAGGTTAAATGATGCATGTTTGAAAGTGTTTATAATGTTGGTTTGAGATTATGAGTTTTGGTATGAAATTGAATGGCACATTGTGATATTGATGTGTTTTGTATATGTTGGTATTGAAATGGTATGAGTTATGCTTGATTGAGGTTTGTTGAATGCATAATTATGCCATGTTTTTGTGCCAATTGGGTTGGTTTAGGTTTGTACAAGTTTGGGTGGCAAAATGGCTTGGTAAATAGTTTATTTTTGTCCACATGAGCAAAGACACGGGCGTGTGTCTTAGCCATGTGTGACATACAGTCAGGTTACACGGCCGTGTGTCCCATGGTGTTGAATTAGAAATCAAGCCAGTATGCCATACACAGCCCAGCACACGAGCGTGTGTTTTAGCCATGTGGCATAAGTCAGTATACCCTACAAGTTTGGCATGGCTTAGCACACAGCCTGGCAAACGGACGTATGTGGCCATTTCTTGGGGCACACGGGCGTGTGTGTTGGCCATGTGACTCAAGTCAGAGACTTACATAGGGTCAGACACGACCTGGGACACAACCATGTGATCCTATTTCGAATGCCCACACGACCTGTAACACGGGTGTGTCTTTGGTCGTGTGAGACACATGGCCGGGCCATACGAACGTATGTCCCCTATGGTTTGAAAAATTTTCTAAATTTCATAAAAATTTCTTAAGTTATCGGTTTAGTCCTAAACCACCTTGAATGTATGTTTTGGGCCTCGCAGACTCGTATTAGGGACGATGTGAATGATGTCGAATGATGATTATATGAAAATTGAAAATGTATGTGAAATGTGTGTTTAATTGTATAGTAAGTTCAATAATGCTCCGTAACCCTATTCCAGCGTTGAATACAGGTGAGGGGTGTAACAGGTTTTATTCAATTATTTTCCTAATTCACTTTCAGTTGCGTTCTTAGTAATTAGTTTAGTTAATTTTAGATTAAAAACAATCATCCCAATTTACTGACTAAATAATAGAAAAATAGTAATTACTAGTACTTTTAGTCCTCGTGGATACAATATTCCCTACTCACCATAGCTATACTATTATTCAATAGATGCACTTGCCTTTGTCGTAATTTTAGTTAGTTTAGTAACCATCACATTACTAACATGTTTCTAATCTCTAAGGAACTTTTGTATACACTCTCACCCAAGAAACCCGCAGCAGTGACTATAAAAATCGGTCTAGCATAAACAATGAATAACTTTGATTATATGTGGTTGGGTGAGGACCTAGATTATGATAGTGATATTTACGAAGAAGGGGCCCATAAAGAATAGGAGATTTAGGAAAACCAGTGACTATTGTTGCTTGAATTAAGTCAACTCCGAGAAGAAATTTCCACTCCCTTGCAAGATGATGACATTAGCTTCAATACAAATATGAAGGCATATCAGTATAAACAAGACCAAAGATTAAACAAGGAGGAGAATTTAGCTTAAACGCTTGTGAGGAAGGGGAGTTCTTGAACAACTAGTTAACCTTGAGTAAAGCAGAAAATCAAAACGGGTTATAAGAAATAACACCCTCAAAAATTATATAATCAGTTACAGAAATGGTAAGTGGACACAGGAAACAATCAAGAGTTGAACTCACCTATTCTACAATGTTAGATTCTCTCGATGGAGAAAGTGTGCAAGATCAGTACATTCTGGATCTACCCCAACAATCGGAGCTAATGATATTCATTGCCAAATCTAGTGGAAGAATGCCCAAAGTCTAAGAACCCTGTAAGAAAGAATGGAGATAAACATCCACTTTTAGGGGAAATATTCAACTTGAATGTTTTTTGCGAGACAATAATCGTTAATCAGATGCCCCAAAAGTTTAATGATCTAGGGATCTTTCAAATGTTGACAAAGATCAAAAAAATATACATCAATAGGACTTATGATCACATGGCAGACATCGTCCAAACAATATTACTGGTAAGCACGGAGATAGGGCTGAAGAAATATGCAGTACTCGATTACTGTGAGAAACACTTGATAGAATGGTTGTAATATCCCGAATTAGGGCCTAATCGGAATAGTGGTTTCATGACCACAAATCCGAGATAGAAATAATTATTTTATAATTATTTTGAGGTTTATGATATGATTGCATGATTGTGTGAAAATTTCGTGATGAAATTCTATGCCTAAAGTGCTTAAATTGAAAGTAGGGACTAAATCGAATAAGTTGCAAAACTTACATTCTAGAAGTTTTTAGTATGAAATTGTTTTGGAATATTAATGAGGAGGTCTTAAATAACAATTTGACCAATTTTAAGTTCATGGACAAAATTAGGACATGGAAGGAATTTTTGGAAAGTTTAGTAGTAAGGGTATTTTGGTCATTTAGTTATTAAAATGAATTAAAAATAAAATTAAAAGCCAATTTTTGTCCATCTTCTTCATTAGGCCGAAATTTCAAGGGTTCTCCATAGCTAGGGTTTGTTTCAAGCTTCCAAGCTCCATAGTAAGTGATTCCAAGCCCCGTTTTTAATGATTTTTACGTTTTTGAGATCCCGGTAGCTCGATTAAGCTTATGCTAACAATAATTCAACTTAGGGTTCATATTTGGAAAAATACCCATAGGTGAAATTTGTGTATTTTGATGTTTTATGTTAGAATATGGGGTTTTAAATTATGTTAGACAACTTGTGCTACTCGGTTTTGAGTGAAAACGAGTAAAAGGGCTTAATCGGTAAAAATACCTAATAGTCATAAGTACATGTTAGAGTGAGAATTTGATGTTGCCATAGAAGAGAAAAGTGATCAGCATGTTGTAAAACATAAGAATAAGGAATAAAGTTTAATCCCGAGCCTAGGGGCAAAAATGTAAATATGCAAAAGTTTAGGGGTAAAATTGTAATTTTGCCAAAATTTGAGTTAAGGATTAATTTGATAATGTGAGTATTAAATAAGCTAAATTTGTTATTTTAGATCAAGAAAGACGTGGAATCGACCTCAATCGAGGAAAAGAAAAGATTGTGGACTAAATTGCAAAATCTTTGTATTTTGGTACCAAGGTAAGTTCATGTGTAAATAATGTAGCATAATGGTCATTTTTAAGTTATTGATGTTAATTATATGTTATGCTAAATTTTATTATGAAATGTATGCTTTGTGGTTAATTTCAAATAATATGTAAATTATGTGAACTACTTGTTAAATATAATTGTTACCGAGTATTGATTTCGGCATTCTACGGAAGACGGCAAGGATAAGTGTTCGAGGAAAAAGCCCGTTTGAACCTTAGGAATAGATTAGGATACAAGTGACATGTCACTAGGATGGTTGAGCATCCGAACTCGTTGAGTTGAGTCCGAGTTCACTTATGGATGCGAATGTCCGAACTCGTTGAGTTGAGTCCGAGTTCGTGAGATGTAACTAGGCATCCGAACTTGTTGAGTTGAGTCCGAGTTCGCTTATGGGCGGGTTACATGATTGCTTGATTGAATATGTGGCACTTATATGCAAATTATCCATGTATCCGAATTATATTCCGATGTGTTCAACGGGTAAAGTTCTACTCAATGGAGGAATATTCGAGATGTAAAGAGAAGCATTGGTGAGTGATGTGAAATGGATATTTTGGACAGGTATGTATTTAACCCTCGGGTTGAGTATTGATACAACCACTATAAGGTAATAAGATGATGAAAAATGATCAGAAATGTGATATGTGTTTTAGTGATGTATGCTAATGTTGATTGGTATAACTGTTTGTTATGTTACTTATTATTTGCATATGAACTTACTAAGCATTTATGCTTACTCCCTCCTTCTTACTCATTGTAGTTTTGGACAAGCCAGCTCAGGAGTCGGGATAGGTCGAAGGCTCAGTCACACTATCCGGAAGACTTTTGGTAAATGGCTTGTAAATTTAAGTATGGCATGTATAGCAATATACCTATTTTGTGTAAATGATCTTATAGTATGGTTGTGGAATGGTTGAGGAAATGCTTGATAATGATAAATTATGAAAATGGTTAGTGTAGATTATGTTTGATGTTAAGGAAAACTATTAAGATACTTAGTGCATAAAAACTCATAAAAAGGATGAAATTTGCCATAAACAGAATACTGCAGCAACACTGACGCGAGTTTGAAAATTTATTAAAAATCATAGCAATTGAATTTGGTGATGGAATACATATCAAATTGAAGCTTATTATGTCTAGTTGCACATGAAACAAATGAAACAGGTAAAGGAATTATATGTTAGAAGATATTTGAATTTTAGTGAAACAGAGTCATAGCAGTTTTTGAATCCCCTGTTCCAACTTTAGAAATTCATTATAAATTATAAAGATATAATTAGGTGGTATATTTTATATCCTCAGAATCCTTATTGAGTCTAGTTTTAGTAGAAGTAAATCTCATAGTCATATGAATTTTTTACAGAGAGAAATGTGGTTCGTAGTAAACAGAGGTCAGACCAGTTGAGTCCTGAAACAGGGGTAACTTTAACTAATAAACTGTACTAATTGGCCCAACCAAAAATTCTAGAAAAAATTTAGTAGATAGGTATATAAGTCTAGATTCAGGAAAAATTTACGGATCTTGATTTTGAGTTTCGTAACTAGAGATATGATTTTTCTTGTGACTGTGACGCAAGTAGCTTAAAAGCTGTGAATGTAGAAACAATAATCCAAAGTTCTAAAAATGTTAAACTAAGCTTAGTAACACCTCATACTCGACTCCGGTGATGGTCTCGGGCATGGAGGCGTTACATTTAGTGGTTTCAGAGCAGGTTTAGTCGGTTCTCGGACTACGTGTTATATGTACGGATTTTGCTATACATGCCATATGTATGAATTGTGATAGTGTGACGACTTCTGACCTTTTTAAAAGATTTTTATATAGTAAATGGATCCCGATCCAGCTGTGACAGATGAAGTAGAGAGTAATGCGCCAGCTCCGGCTGAAGGAGCAGTGCCGACTGAAAATCCACCTCCTACTGTTGGTCAGGGAGGAGGAGAAAGGGGTCGGGAAGCCTTTCTCCAAATGATGAGTGCATGGTACACTGAGTTCGTTCGTACGAACCCAAATGTACGACCTCCCCCACCTCCCCCAATTCCTCAACCTGTACCCCCGATGCCTCAAGGTATGGATATGATAAAATTTCACAGAACCCCCGTTGACAGAATTCGTAAACAAGGGGCTGAAGAATTTAGAGCAAATATTGATGATGATGCAGAGAAAGCAGAGTTCTGGCTTGAAAATTCTATCCGGGTATTTGATGAATTATCTTGTACACCTGAAGAATGTTTGAAATGTGCTACATCTTTGTTGAGAGATTCAGCCTATAATTGGTGGAAGACTTTGATTTCGGTGGTACCGAAAGAGAGGGTAACCTGGGAATTCTTTCAAGAAGAGTTTCGGAAGAAATATATTAGTGAAAGGTTTATTGAGCAGAAAGTTGTTGTTTGCTTTGAGAGTTATGAACACTCAGTTGAAAGTGTCAGATGATGGTTCGATTCTAGCAGAGTTAAGAGCAAGACCGATGTTTTTACAAGAGATTTCTGAAACTCAGAAAAATGATCAAGATTTGCTAGCCAAAAGAAAACAGTGTGAAGCTGATACGGGATCAGATTTCAGAATTGGTGCTGATGGGTGCTTAATGTTTAAAGATCGAATTTGTGTACCGAAGAATGAGGAATTGATTCAAAAGATCCTACAGGAAACACATAGTGGTTATTTCTCGATTCATCCAGGTAGTACGAAAATGTATAATGACTTGAAGAAAATGTATTGGTGGAATGGAATGAAAAGAGATATATCAGAGTTTGTGTCCAAATGCTTAATTTGTCAACAGGTGAAAGCTGAACACCAAGTACCTTCGGGATTACTTCAGCCTATTATGGTTCCTGAATGGAAATGGGATCGGATTACTATGGATTTTGTTTCAGGATTGCCATTGACTCCAAGAAAGAAAGATGCCATCTGGGCAATAGTTGACAGATTAACTAAGTCGGCTCATTTTATCCCGGTACGTACGGATTATTCTCTTAACAAGTTGGCTGAACTGTATATTAGAGAAATTGTTAGATTACACGGAATACCATTATCGATTATTTCAGATAGAGATCCAAGGTTTACCTCGCGGTTTTGGCAAAAGTTGCAAGATGCGTTAGGTACGAAGTTAAATTTTAGTACTGCTTTTCATCCACAAACTGATGGACAATCAGAAAGAATAATTCAGATTCTTGAAAATATGCTTAGATGTTGTGTATTGGAATTTCAAGGAAGTTGGGAAAGATACTTACCGTTGGTGGAATTTGCTTACAATAATAGTTATCAAACGAGCTTGGAAATGGCACCTTATGAAGCATTGTATGGTCGTAAGTGTCAAACGCCTTTGTATTGGACTGAACTCAAGGAAAATCAGATTTATGGAGTTGATCTAATAAAAGAAACTAAAGAAAAAGTGAAGGTAATTCGAGATTGTTTGAAAGCTGCTTCAAATAGACAGAAATCTTATGCAGATTTAAAACGAAAGGACATTGAATTTCAAGTTGGTGATAAAGTATTTTTAAAGGTGTCTCCGTGGAAGAAAGTCCTTAGATTTGGACGGAAGGGCAAATTAAGTCCGCGTTTTATTGGGCCGTATGAAGTAATTGAAAAAGTTGGACCGGTAGCATATCGGCTAGCATTACCACCTGAACTAGAGAAGATTCATGATGTGTTCCACATATCTATGTTACGTCGGTATCGTTCGGATCCTTCACATGTAGTTTCATCGACAGAAATTGAACTACAACCAGATATGACCTACGAAGAAGAACCGATTAAGATTTTAGCTCGAGAGGTCAAACAACTAAGGAATAAAAATGTTGCACTTGTGAAGGTGTTGTGGCAAAGGCATGGAGTAGAAAAAGCTACATGGGAATCCGAAGAAACTATGAGAAATCAATACCCACATCTGTTTACAGGTAAGATTTTCGAGGACGAAAATCCTTAAAGGGGGAGAGTTGTAATATCCCGAATTAGGGCCTAATCGGAATAGTGGTTTCGTGACCATAAATCCGAGATAGAAATAATTATTTTATAATTATTTTGAGGTTTATGATATGATTGCATGATTGTGTGAAAATTTCGTGATGAAATTCTATGCCTAAAGTGCTTAAATTGAAAGTAGGGACTAAATCGAATAAGTTGCAAAACTTGCATTCTAGAAGTTTTTAGTATGAAATTGTTTTGGAATATTAATGAGGAGGTCTTAAATAACAATTTGACCAATTTTAAGTTCATGGACAAAATTAGGACATGGAAGGAATTTTTGGAAAGTTTAGTAGTAAGGGTATTTTGGTCATTTAGTTATTAAAATGAATTAAAAACAAAATTAAAAGCCAATTTTTGTCCATCTTCTTCATTAGGCCGAAATTTCAAGGGTTCTCCATAGCTAGGGTTTGTTTCAAGCTTCCAAGCTCCATAGTAAGTGATTCCAAGCCCCGTTTTTAATGATTTTTACGTTTTTGAGATCCTGATAGCTCGATTAGGCTTATGCTAACAATAATTCAACTTAGGGTTCATATTTGGAAAAATACCCATAGGTGAAATTTGTGTATTTTGATGTTTTATGATAGAATATGGGGTTTTAAATTATGTTAGACAACTTGTGCTACTCGGTTTTGAGTGAAAACGAGTAAAAGGGCTTAATCGGTAAAAATACCTAATAGTCATAAGTACATGTTAGAGTGAGAATTTGATGTTTCCATAGAAGAGAAAAGTGATCAGCATGTTGTAAAACATAAGAATAAGGAATAAAGTTTAATCCCGAGCCTAGGGGCAAAAATGTAAATATGCAAAAGTTTAGGGGTAAAATTGTAATTTTGCCAAAATTTGAGTTAAGGATTAATTTGATAACGTGAGTATTAAATAAGCTAAATTTGTTATTTTAGATCAAGAAAGACGTGGAATCGACCTCAATCGAGGAAAAGAAAAGATTATGGACTAAATTGCAAAATCTTTGTATTTTGGTACCAAGGTAAGTTCATGTGTAAATAATGTAGCATAATGGTCATTTTTAAGTTATTGATGTTAATTATATGTTATGCTAAATTTTATTATGAAATGTATGCTTTGTGGTTAATTTCAAATAATATGTAAATTATGTGAACTACTTGTTAAATATAATTGTTACCGAGTATTGATTTCGGCATTCTACGAAAGACGGCAAGGATAAGTGTTCGAGGAAAAAGCCCGTTTGAACCTTAGGAATAGATTAGGATACAAGTGACATGTCACTAGGATGGTTGAGCATCCGAACTCGTTGAGTTGAGTCCGAGTTCACTTATGGATGCGAATGTCCGAACTCGTTGAGTTGAGTCCGAGTTCGCTTATGGGCGGGTTACATGATTGCTTGATTGAATATGTGGCACTTATATGCAAATTATCCATGTATCCAAATTATATTCCGATGTGTTCAACGGGTAAAGTTCTACTCAATGGAGGAATATTCGAGATGTAAAGAGAAGTATTGGTGAGTGATGTGAAATGGATATTTTGGACAGGTATGTATTTAACCCTCGGGTTGAGTATTGATACAACCACTATAAGGTAATAAGATGATGAAAAATGATCAGAAATGTGATATGTGTTTTAGTGATGTATGCTAATGTTGATTGGTATAACTGTTTGTTATGTTACTTATTATTTGCATATGAACTTACTAAGCATTTATGCTTACTCCCTCCTTCTTACTCATTGTAGTTTTGGACAAGCCAGCTCAGGAGTCGGGATAGGTCGAAGGCTCAGTCACACTATCCGGAAGACTTTTGGTAAATGGCTTGTAAATTTAAGTATGGCATGCATAGCAATATACCTATTTTGTGTAAATGATCTTATGGTATGGTTGTGGAATGGTTGAGGAAATGCTTGATAATGATAAATTATGAAAATGGTTAGTGTAGATTATGTTTGATGTTAAGGAAAACTATTAAGATACTTAGTGCATAAAAACTCATAAAAAGGATGAAATTTGCCATAAACAGAATACTGTAGCAACACTGACGCGAGTTTGAAAATTTATTAAAAATCATAGCAATTGAATTTGGTGATGGAATACATATAAAATTGAAGCTTATTATGTCTAGTTTCACATGAAACAAATGAAACAGGTAAAGGAATTATATGTTAGAAGATATTTGAATTTTAGTGAAACAGAGTCATAGCAGTTTTTGAATCCCCTGTTCCAACTTTAGAAATTCATTATAAATTATAAAGATATAATTAGGTGGTATATTTTATATTCTCAGAATCCTTATTGAGTCTAGTTTTAGTAGAAACAAATCTCATAGTCATATGAATTTTTTACAGAGAGAAATGTGGTTCGTAGTAAACAGAGGTCAGACCAGTCGAGTCCTAAAACAGGGGTAATTTTAACTAATAAACTGTACTAATTGGCCCAACCAAAAATTCTAGAAAAAATTTAGTAGATTGGTATATGAGTCTAGATTCAGAAAAAATTTATGGATCTTGATTTCGAGTTTCGTAACTCGAGATATGATTTTTCTTGTGACTGTGACGCAAGTAGCTAAAAAGCTGTGAATGTAGAAACAATAATCCAAAGTTCTAAAAATGTTAAACTAAGCTTAGTAACACCTCATACTCGACTCCGGCGATGGTCTCGGGCGTGGGGGCGTTACAATGGTAATATGATCAGTAGAAAAACTCTAAGGCCACTGGAACCGGGATCCAAATTATGTGGTACGGAAGTACACATTAATCTAGACATTCAAGGAAATTCTTGTAATACCATTTCTGTTTGAAGAATTATCGAAGCACTTTATGCATAATAAGTATGAATAGAAACCCCCAAACCTTTTGCAAAATAAGAACGATAAACAAAAGTTAGGATGGTTGCATTGTTCCTTAATTCTACAAGTGATTAATGGTTACGATATGCTAAAAGAATTGTTGGTGATTAGTGCAGACCGAAAAGGAAAGTTCTGAGAAAGGGATAAAAGAAGAAGAATAGAATGGCACAATGGCTGTTGGTCCAATATGGCCAAAAAAAATTACAGAATTCGCCCAAGTGCATACCAGCAGAGCTAACGAACGAGTCTGGCAGCAAAACTTGACATTTTTATATAACTTTAACTAATTGTACATGTAACACCCCTAACTTGTTTTTGTCAACATATTGGGGTCACGGAGTACTACGATAACATTCCAAACATTTAACACTTCATACGATAATTATTTAATCATGATTACAATTAATCAATCACATTCAATTCATAAGCTAAAATACATATACAAACCTTAAAATGAGTCTCTGAGGCCCTAAGAATAAATTGTAAACATTTTAGAGACAAATCGAAACAAAATAGGAAAGTTGGGAAAATTTTAAAAGTATGGGAAACAAGGGACACATGATCGTGTGGCCAAGCCATGTGTCACAACCGAGGCCGTGTTTACATTCGAGGCCCAAACGTGTCCTAGCCCGTGTGTCCAACCGTGTGAAAATCGAAGTTGGGTCACACGGCCATTCCCTAGCCATGTCTCAGATCGTGTAACTAACTATTTTAAGACACATGGCCGTGTCGTAGACCGTGTGCTAGGCCGTGTGAAACCTGCACCTAAAGACAATAAGACACAACCATGTGGATAGACTGTGTGGGTCACACGGCCGTGTGTACCACAAATTGCTTCAAAAAAAGGTAAAACTTTGACCTAATTTGTTAACCAAACAATGTCTAGAACGATACCAAATTCATGGCCAAAAACACTTTCACACAAGTCCAAACATACCAAATACCTACAATTCAAGTGCCTAACCCATGTGCCTTACCAATATGCCCTTCAAAGACACATCAAACAAAGACTAATTATTTTATAACCATGTTAGAGAGAATATGAAATTAACCAATTTCTCATCCTTAATCAACATTCACTAAAATGACCAAATATAACCAATCTCACCAAGTTGCCATTTCACAAAGCATTTATCAATTCACATAAACAATTATACACATCCAAAAGAGTCAAGCTTATGAACATGCTTATTTCATTCATAACTATATACAAACATTTGATTCAAGACATAACATAATTATGAAGTTTATATGACTTTCAATATAAGTAACTTATACTAGATTCAACCACAGACCAGAAGACTATTACTCAAAATATCATTATCCTAGGTACATGCCATGATACAAAAAAAAATACATCACCAACGTTGAGATCGAGATATTTTGTGGATGTTGAGTCATTGAACAAAAGTAAGTACCTAACCTGAATTCAAAGAAGGGTTCAAACATTAAGCAAACTCATTCCTTCAAAGAATCACACTTACATCTAGTGACCTAAATTACATTCCATAATGTGTATGTTTATCTCCATGGAATTTACCATACTACTCAATAATTCACTTAATACCTCTTCCATGATATCTTTTGCATACCAATCTTTTCCACTGGATTTATTTTACTTTTTCGATATGAGTCATTCAATGAATGGCACCCTGTACCTAACGATTAAACTGTAACCAAGTTTTATGCCCCGCGCTAGTTAGATAAACCGACAGATATAATTATGTGCCCTGTAACATCCTGATTTAGGGCCTAGTCAAAACAGTGGTTTCGAGACCACATATCCAAAATAGAAATAATTATTTCATGATTATTATGAGGTATAAGATAAGAATGTATGCTTGAGCAAAACTTTTATGGAAAAATTATATGCCTAAGATGCTCAATTTGACATTAGGGACCAAATTGCAAGATATGTAAAACTTGAGTTTTAGAAGCTTTTAGCATGAAATTGAGTTGGATTATAAATTAAAGGTCTTCAAATAGTAAATTGACCAAGTTCTAAAAACTTGGTTAAAATTTTAAAGAAAGGCCGTAAGGACATTTTGGTTATTTGGTTAATTAAAGAATAAAAAGCGAAAAATCAAGCAAAAATGTTGTCCATCTTCTTCATGGTGTGCCAAAAATTCAAGGGGCTCCATAGCTAGGGTTTTCAACATTTCAATCTTGATTGTAAGTGCTCCCTAGCCCCATTTTTTGTGTTCTTTATATTTTTGGAGATCCTTGAAGCATGTTCTAGCCATTTCTACTCTTATTCTAAGCTAGAGTTCATGTTCAAAAACTTACCCATGTGTGACATGTTTGTATTTTGGTGTTTAATGGAGGACTATGAAAGTTTGATGTATGATAAATATCTTTTGTCAAGTGGTTTTCCATGAAAACACTTAAAAAAGACCAAGTTGCAAAAGATGTAAAAGTGGGTAGTAGAAAAGTGAAATAAAGGAAAATTTGGGCTGTTATAAGCTAGAATACAATTTGGCTAGGCTTGGAAAATCAAGGGAATGCATGTATTTCATTATACGAGCCTAGGGACTAAAATGTAAAAAATGTGTAAAGTTAGGGGTAATTAGGTAATTTTTCCATAGAGTGAGTTTCCAGCTGAAATTGAAGAATGTGATTAATTAATATTTTGAATTGTTTATATAGACTCAGAAAGACCAATTCCGGAAGTAGATCGTGGAAAACAAAAGGTTTTGGAATAGTCAGAATCTAAACCCGAGACATCATCCAGGTAAGTTCGTGTAACCTATTTGGATGTTAATGCATGTTGATTTTAATTGTCATGTTGAATTGAATGTGAAATGCCTAAATAATGAATTGTAAGAAAATGCCTATGATTATGAAATTGATTGAAAAATGGGTTAGAATCCGTTTGAATATGGAATTCCGATGGATAGGTCACTTCTCATAAGAAATGGGATCCTGCATGTGTTGCAGAAAGGATTTAGCCTAGATAGGTAATTTATTGATCTCATTATGGAAAGTATTTAGCCCAGACGGGTAATCCTGAAACGAGCCTATTGAGCTTACGTTTTAATTAGGATTTAGCTTGGACTGGTAATCCTAGTTGACTAGATTTAGCCTGGACCAGTAATCCATATTAGACTCTGTAGGGTATTCTTTGTCATGTAAAGGATTTAGCCTGGACTGGTAATCCGAAAAAGCCTTTAGAGTACATGAAACAACTAGAATTTAGCCTGGACTGGTAATTCTGCTGTAAGAGATGTGTCTCGAGAGTGTACCAGATAAGGTACTACTAGATATGAATTGAAGGTTAATAAAATAGTACACATAGAGTGTACTAAGTGATGAAATATCCATCGGGAATTCAAGGATTCACTAGATAAAATATTTGTACATAACATGAGAAATATGAATTTGAATATGTATACGATGTGTTGAGCTCATCTAGATCTTGAAATTTTATGTGACTAACTTGTTCATTGAATACATGTGTTTAAGGAAATTATTTATAATTGATGGGTAATATGGCTTATTGTGATTATGTGTTAAAATGACTAGTAAGTTTACTTTCCGTTATACGAACTTACTAAGCATGTAATGCTTACCCCCTTTTTACTTTTCCCTGTCTTATAGAGCTCTTGGACTTCTGAAGGTTAGAGGACGGTGGGAGTTTGATCGCATTATCAGCAGTCTCGTTTGGGTATAAAAGAACTATTCATTTTGATATAATGGCATGTATAGGGTAACTTTTCTTTTGTTTATTGTGTCATTTAAATTAGCCAAGTGTAATGGCTGATGATGGTTGATGAATTATTTTGTATATAGTCATGAGATATGACTCATATTTTACTATTGGGTTGTAACCCTTATTAATCATGTATGCATGCAATGTGTTCATGTTGATGTGGTTGCTTATGAATGATGGATGTAAGGTATGGCATGTTTATTTGGTGAATGGTCCATGATCAATGAGTATGACCACAACATTGTTATAAATGTGTAAAGTTGGAAAGAAGGATATAAAAACCTAGAGGTTATGAATTGGTATGAAAAGATTAGGAAATGCATGTAAAAATCGAGATAGTGCGTAGAGGTATTAGGGATATAATTTAGTCATGGATTTGGATGTTGGAGTAGTTCAAATGTGATTTGTTGTATGTTGAAAACATGTATAAATGAGTGAGTTTTTAAAGGGTGGCAAAAAGGCTTGGAAAATAGGCTTGAAATTTTCTACACGGGTAGACACACGGCCTGCCCCATGGGCTTGTGGTTTGGCCATGTGTCCCCTGCACCCTAATTTTATAAGTTAGAATGCCCAGTAGTAAACACAAGGGCTAAGACATGGGCGTGTGTCTTAGCCATGTGAAAGACACGGCCTAACCACATAGGCATGTACTCTGGCCGCGTGAAGTCTGCACCATTTTTATGAAAAATCATTTAATTTTTTAGCCACATGGCCTGGCTACACGGGCGTGTGACACAGCTGTGTGACCTTATTTTGGTGCTGACATAATAGTTAGAGAGTTACACGGCTTGAGGACCCAGGTGTGGCAAGAGCACACGGGTGTGTCAAGAGCACATGGGCGTGCCCCCTTTTCACATAGGCATGTGACTTTGCATTTAAGAAAATTTCCCAAGTTTGTCTAAAGTTTTTTGGTTCAGTCTCGAACTATTTTCGATATGTGTTTTGGACCTATAGGTCCATACAAGGGACGTTTCGTACATGCTTGAATGTCTTTTGAATTAAAAGAAAATTTATAGCCCGGTTTTGTTTGAACAATTGTATGTATGTCCAGTAATGCCTCGTACTTTGTCCTGGCCTCAGGTATGGGTAAGGGGTATTACATTTAGTGGTATCAGAGCTACGGTTTAGTCGATTCTTGGACTAATGTAGCATGTATCGAGTTTAGCTAGACATGCCATTATATAAGTTATGATAGTGTGACATCTCCTAACCAATTTAAATGTATTTGTATATAGTAAATATCTTCCAACCAAGCTCAAAATGAGTCCAAGGAAGCCGATAGCCATGCTCCACCTTCCATATAGCAAGCCACATCTAGTAGTAGTAGGAGGCCCATGTCTAGAGGCTGGGAAGAGGCAAAGGCAGCCTTTTTCAAAATAATGGATAAATGGTTTGGTGAATACTTGAGGACCAACCCTATTATACCACGACCTCCCCCACCCCTTCCCGATCTGAAGAAGAAGTACCACAAGGTGTGGCGCTAGTAAGAATTGGTAAAGCTCCAGTAGATAAAAGAAAATGGGGCCGAAGAGTTTAGAGCCGCAATTGACGATGATTCGGAACGGGTTGGGTTCTGGCTTGAGAACACCTTGCGAGTTCTTGACGAACTATTGTGTACCCCTGAAGAATGTTTGAAACGTATGGTATCTCTCCTGAAACACACTGCATACCTTGGTGGAAGACTATATCCTCGGTGGCACCGAGAGAGAATATTACATGGGAGTTCTTTCAAGATGAATTTAAACAAAAGTATATTAGTCAGAGATTCTTGGATCTAAAGAGAAAGGAATTTCTAGAACTTAAGCAAGGAGATTGGACTGTGGCAGAATACGAATGGGAGTTTGTCCGACTGAGCCAGTATGCTTAAGAGTGGGTTCATACTGAAGCGAAAATGTACAAACATTCGAGGAATGATTAAACGAGGACATTAAATTATTGATTGGGGTCCTTGAGATAAGAGAGTTTGCAGTGTTGGCCAATAGAGCCAAGAATGCTGAAGAGCTAAAATGAAAAGAAACAAGTAGAGAGGAAAGCTCGAGTTCCAAGTAAGAGATTCATGGGCAAGACATATACATCTCCCACATAGAATTCAATAAGCCACTAGGAATGCTCCAATTCATCAGTGGGATATTCGGGTAAGACAAGAACCTTTAAGCGCCCTAATCCACGGTCTTCATCTCCAATGGCAACTAGTATAGGGAGTGTGGGAAACCAAAATCCGTGGTGTAACAATTGTAACAAGTTTCACTTTGGGAAGCGCCGTATGAGGAGTGAGGCATGTTATAAGTGTGGTTCTCTTGACCACTTCCTTAAGGATTGCCCGGAATGAGATAACAAAGAGGTTGAGCCAAACCTGAAACCGAATGCTCCTATCCCTCAAGATAGACCTCCAAGATCTGAAAGTGCCAGTGGAGGTCGTAGTGCTAAAAAGGACTCTACTGCCAAATCAGAAGCTCGAGCCTCAGCAATAACTTATGCTAGACATGCTAGAGAGGAAGCCTCAGCTCCTAATGTCATAACGGGTACATTTGCTCTTTATGATATTTCTGTTGTTGCCTTAATTGACCCGGGGTCAACCCGTTCGTATGTCTGTATGAAATTGGTGTCTAGTAAAGAATTACCTATAGAATTTGTGGAATATGTGATTAAGGTGTTGAATTCACTAGGCAAACATGTACTAGTTGACAAGGTATGTAAGAAATGCCCTTTAGTGATTAGACGCCATTGTTTTCCAGTAGATTTAATGTTGTTGCAATTTGATGAGTTTGATGTTATTTTGGGTATGGATTGGTTGACACTACATGAAGCTATAGTAAATTATAGACAGAAGGTCATTGAGTTGAGGTGTGAAAATGGCGAAATTCTTCGGGTTGAACCAGATGAGTCATATGTACCATCCGTTGTAATTTTCTTTATGTCGACTCAAAAATGCTTGAGAAAGGGATGTGAAGCCTACTTGGCTTATGTGTTGAATACTAAGGAATCAGTACCAGTAGTATGTGAGTACCCAGATGTGTTTTCGGAGGAGTTACCAGGATTACCTCTTGTTAGAGAAGTTGAATTTAGCATTGACCTAGTGCCGAGAACAACAACTATTTCGACTGCTCTGTATCGGATGGCTCTGACATAATTAAGAGAGTTAAAGTCTCATTTACAAAGAATTGATGGATAAGGGTTTTGCAAGGCCTAGTTTCTCCCCTTGGAGTGCACAGGTGATAAACTGTAATTTATACATATTTTTATCCCATGCTTAGTGAATTTACGGATGATTTCTCCTTAGATTTGGTGAATTCAATGCTCCTACTCCTTTAATTTTATGTTTTATACTTAGATGAGCATAGAAGAGTAAAAAGAGCGAGAAACGGGCCGAAAACAGAGAAAATGGATGTAACACCCCTAGCCCGTGTCTGATCGCCGGTATAGGCTATGAAGTATTACAAAGCTAAACATTTAATTTCAATCACATAATCTACCAACACAAGTATAAATCAAACTGAATACATACAGATTTATAATTCATAAGTGCCATTTTCATACAGCCAAGATATTTACAATTTCAAAACATATTTTTTCAACAGTCCAACCTATACATGCCATATCGAGTCCAAAATATAACTATACCAAAAAGATTGATAGTATGAAGAACTGCTGACGATCCTCGAGTCGATAGCCAAAATCAACAATCTATAAGACAAAGAAATAAGAAACAGAGTAAGTTTTCGAGGCTTAGTAAGTTTTAAGCAATTCATACTATTAAGGCTTATCATTAAAATTGAACATTGAGTATCACAAAACTTGTATTCTAATTGTAATTCACTTGACCAAATATACACCAGTACATTAGTTACAAAACCCCTTGGCCGAATATGTATGTATGTATACACAAGACTTCTTGCACATATTTCATTATTTACATAGATTATACTAATACCTTTAATCACATTCTTTCATATGGTGACTTACATTAACCAATTTTATTATTTTCTTATCCTCAAAAACCGAATTCATTCACACATATATATATATTTCGTGCCTTGATGCTATTAAATCACTTAAAAAAATCAATTCAAATATAAGCACATAACACGAACCTTAACATGTAAAACATAAAATACTTACGCAACGATGTTTACCACTGATATTCGAAGTCGAAATCTTATTTAACTTACTGGCATCGGTTCTGTCAAATCTTAGAGCTCGGAATACATTACTAGCATAAGCTGCGGGTCTTTAACCCGGATATTTTTCCAGCACGTAGCCTGCGGACCTCAAGTCCGGATATATTTCTAGCATATAGCCTGCGGATCTCATGTTCGGATATTTTTCCAGCATATAGCCTGCGGACCTCATGTCTGGATATTTTCAATCTCATACACATTTGATCATAACACATGGCAGTCACCTTATCACTTAATAGTCGTATATTACATTCGAATATAAACTCAATACGCACATCATCATTCACATTTCAGCTCAGTGGTTATATTTCATATCACTCATTCTATTCATCATTTAATCTTAAATTCAAAGTGGCCATCAAACTATAAGTCATATACATGCATTATCTATTATACATCTTAATTCAAGTGCAAGCCAAAGATCACAATTTACCTACTATACTCTTATAGTGGCATCATCAATTATATACTAAAGGAAACTACTTAAAACTTACCTCGAATATATTTGAACGGTTGCGAAATGGCTACTCGGTTACTTTCTCTTTTCCCTTATTCGAAATTGCCCCCTATGCTCTTGAGCTTTAATTCAACAAATTTTAAACTAATCATTAATCGACTATTCAAATATTATTTTCAGAATATAATACATATATATTCGACTTTCATACATACAGATTATAGTAAGCTTATAAGAAATCAATAAGCAATTCATTAGCAAATTTTTATCAATGTTTACAATATAATCACAATTTCACTATAAGCTGACTTCCTGAGCAATAGTTACTAAATTATTTATAGCTAGAGCTACGAAACTCCAAATCAGTTTCCGTAAATTTTCCTTGAGAATAGACTCATTTATCTTTTATCCATAAAATTTTCATAATTTTTAGTTTAGCCAATCAATATCATATTTTTCCTAAAGTTTCCCTTGTTTCACTGTTTGACTAATCTGACCACTCTTCACTACGAAATATATTTCTCATTGTACAGAATTTAAAACATGTCCTTGTTTATTTAATTTGAAACTAGACTCATTAAGGAGTCTAAGCATATAAATTTCATCATTTGACTATTTTTATACATTTTATAGTGATTTTATAAAAAATAGAACAGGGGATCTAGAAGTCATTTTGACTCTGTCTCACATTACTTCAATTATCTCATTATCGGCAATTCTTTTGCTTTTATAGTTCTTTTATAAGAAACTAGACTCATCAAGATTTAATTACATAATTTATTCAGCTTCTAACTCAACTCCCACAATTTATAGTGATTTTCCAAAATCACTTTACTGCTGCTGTCCCAAGGAGATTATTACCAATTTACTCTTTCACACATTCTTTGTATACATATTATTTAAACATGTATATCACCAAATAAATTTCATCATATATATTTCTATAATTTCACTTAAGCATAATATCAATACAACACATCATGCTCATTTAAACACAACATTAACCGAATATCCATCTACTAAGCATTTTAACAAATTTTTCTTCAACTATCCACACATTCGGCAATGACATAGGTAATCTAGAAAACCTTAATTTACTAGTAATTATTCACAACACATATAGGCATCCACTCCAATCCATCACTTTAAACACAAGCATAACTCAACTATTATAAATGCTCACATTCGGCATTTTCACCAATGCACAAGCTGATTTTTTTCTATCATTCAAAATTATCTATATGAACATTAAATTAGTTCCAACATCACCTATTCCTAATTATTCCTTAATTCATAAAGGCAACAAACATCCTCTTAAACATCTTCCATAACCGAATACTCATTTTACTACCAAACTCAAAATTTTGACATGGGCAAGTAAGGGACTTAGTAACTAGCTTAATATATGCAAAAGAATTCAAAAACTAACATGGATTTCATACCTTAATCAAGACTAGAAAGGAGTAGCCGAATGCTTGTTTCCCCCTCCCTTCTGTTTTTAGAATTTTCGGCCAAAGATATCAAAAGATGAACATTTTATTTCTTTTCTTTGTTTTATTCATTTAATTAATTTAACACATTTTTTTTATTACATAAATTAAGCCATTACCATATTATAATATTATTACATAACACATATTGCTTATCATCATTACCATGGCCGGCCACTACTATCAAAGTGGGGAAATTGACATGCAAGTCCACCTTTTTGATTACATGCATTATTAGACCATTTTAAAATTAACCTATCACATTTCAAAAATGTCACACATAAGTCCTATTTAATAAATTTCACATACAAATGACAAAATTAAAGCATGAAACTTTCACACATGCATGTACACATACAATAAGCATAGAATATAACAATCAATTATTTTTGTGACTCGGTTTTGTGGTCCCGAAACCACTTTTCGACTAGGGTCAAATTAGGGCTGTCACAATGGACCCACATGGGAAAACAACACGGCCTGGACTTCCTCACACGGGCGTGTCACACAGCCGTGTCAATTTGGCAGGATCGAAGCACGACTTACACGGGTAGACCACATGCCCATGCCTATTTAACAGCCTTGACCACGGGCTGGAGTAATGCACACGGGCGTGTCCCTGCCGAGCCCAAGTTTAGTCCTATTTTGAAAAAGGCCAATTTTTAGGGCTCTTAGGCATTCAAAAGCATATTTAAAAACTTGATGAGGAACTTAGGAGGGGGACGCAGAGTAGGAAGCAAGGAATTACTCAAGGAAAGCTGATTGATCCATCTCAAGAGCCGAATTTATCATCAAGACTGGAGATCTCCCTTCAAGTTCCTTCAAGAGTTTTGGGTTTTCTTATGTTTTGTTATCTTTATGCTTTTGAGATGTTTTCTTTCATAAATATGAACTAAACCCCCTAAATACCTAAGGGGAATGAAACCTAAGACAAATTTGTTATTATTATCTGAATTGTATGATAAATATTTGACTTGTTCTTAACTATGTGTTCTTAATTCTTGTTTTGATATTCTAGGATATTAATTCAAGTTAACACTCTTATTCAGAGTAGGAATAGACCCTGTTTAAGAGTAAAATTGTCATAATTAAGCGGAGTTGATTGCGCGCCTAGAGACAGGGTGACAAGATTTTGCTGGATTACGGTGAAACCTAATAAGGGAATCCATAGATCGAGTTAATGCAATTCTAGGGTGTTAATTAGAAAGAGATTTCAATTATTCAACCTAGGGTTAGACGTTATTAGTCTCAAGAAAGATAATAATATAACTTAGGGATTTCTACTGATCAAGTCAAATGAATAAATCATCTGATTCAGAGTCAAATAACAAGTGAAGTCTAGGTGGATTTTTCCTTAGGTATTGTCTCAATCAATCGAATTTTCCCAAAAGTATTTTCCCGAGTTTTCTTTCTAAGCATTCTTAGTTAGTAATTAGTTTACATAACCAAACCTCTTAACTTTTAGGCTAGATAATAAAAAGGAAGTAAATACTAGTACTCGTAGTTCCTTTGGGTTCGACAATCCGGTCTTGCTGAGCTATACTACTATTCGATAGGTACACTTGCCTTGATCGTGATAATAAGTTAGTCTCAAGAATGATTCATTTATAAATCTTTAAAACCTGTTACGAATATCACGCAATCAAGTTTTTGGCGCCGTTACCGGAGAACTAGGATATTAGGAACACTCGATTTTTATTATTTTAGCCATTTTACTTTTATTGCAATTTAAGTTTTTATTTTCTTTTCCAATTCTTCATTTATTTTCTTCTGATAGGTTTTTCTAGTTTATTACCAGAAGAAACCCGTCAGGACCACTACTTTTTTACAGTAAGATCGACCGCACAGTTTGCAAAAATTGGAGAGAAATAAGGCGAAGCCTAAGAAACACAGAGGTCAAGCAAGAGGACGATTCTTCAACTACAACCGAGGAGATGGCTGAAAACCAAGAAAATCTGCTACCTCCTGCGATTGCTACTGATCCGGTAAATTAGAATCCTGCTCCACGCACTATGTATGATTATGCTAAACCTAATTTAACAGGAATTGAGTCAAGTATAGTTAGACCTGCTATTGCTGCAAATAATTTTGAACTGAAACCTAAAACAATTAAAATGATACAATAATTTGTTCAGTTTGATGGATTGCAGGACGAGGATCCCGACGCTCACTTGGCAAATTTTCTAGAATTTTGCGATAACTTTAAAATTAATGGCATTTCTGATGACGCCATTTTCCTTCGGCTATTTCCCTTTTCGTTAAGGAATAAGGCTAAACAATGGTTGAACTCGTTACCACGAGGGTCAATCACTACTTGGGAACAAATGACCGAAAAGTTTTTATTAAAATATTTTCTGCCGGCTAAAATAGCCAAATTACGTAATGATATCTCTTCTTTTGTACAGATGGATTTAGAAACACTCTACGATGCATGGGAGAGATACAAGGACCTTTCGAGAAGGTCCCCTCACCATGGGTTACCACTTAGGCTACAGGTTCAAATGTTTCATAACGGCCTGAATCCTTCGACTCGGCAGATGATTGATGTAGCCGCTGGAGGAACTATCAATAATAAGACACCTGAGGCATCTTACGAATTTATTGAGGAGATGTCACTGAATAGCTATCAGTGACAAGTTATGAGAACAAAGTCAACGAAAGCAGCCGGTGTTTTCAACCTCGACGCGGTTACTATGCTATCTAACCAAGTAGAACTCTTAAATAAAAGGATTGATGGTTTGTGTGGTTCTACTCAGGTACATCCAATGATGAGGTGTGATTCGAATGGAGGAGGAGCATGCACAGAATATCAACTCTTCAACCCTAGCATCGAGGAGGAACAAGTCTAATATATGGGTACAATAACTCTAGACCCCAAAATAACCCATATAGTAACACTTATAATGTAGGTTGGAGGAACCATCCCAATTTCTCGTGGGGCAGTCAAGGAAATCAAAGGCCACAACATCCTTCTGGTTTTCAACAACCACCTTACCAGCAGGAAAAGAAGTCAAACCTTGAGGAGATGCTAACCAAATTCATCTCAGTGTCAGAAACTCAGTTTCAAAATACCAAGACAGTTCTTAAGAATCAACAAGCGTCAATCCAAGGGCTTGAAACTCAGATAGGCCAACTCGCCAAACTGATTTCTGAACGACCACAAGGAAGTCTACCTAGTAACACTGAACCCAACCCAAAAGAGCACGTGAAAGCAGTTACACTAAGGAGTAGGAAAGTGTTAGCTGAATCTGAAAAGAAGCCACCACAAGAAGCTGATAGAAAGGAGGTCGAACCCGATGCCAAAAGAATATAAACCACCAATCCCATACGCAGCAAAGTTGAAGAAAGACCGCATAGATGCACAATTTGGTAAATTTCTTGAACTTTTTAAACAACTGCACATTAACTTACCTTTTGTTGAAGCTATATCGTAGATGCTTATATATGCAAAATTCTTAAAGGAGCTTCTAACAAACAAAAGGAAGTCTGAAGACTTATCTACAGTGGAACTTAAAGAGGAGTGCTTAGCCATACTTCAAAATAAATTGCCAACCAAACTGAAAGATCCAAGAAGTTTTACTATTCCCTGCTTAATTGGTAGTTTGAATGTTGATAAAGCACTAGCTGATTTAGGCGCCAGCATTGCCATATAAAATGTTTAAACAACTTGGTCTTGGGGAGCCTAAACCCACTAGGATGAGTATTCAATTAGCTGATAGATCTATTAAATATCCTAGGAGAATTATAGAGGACGCATTTGTAAAAGTAGATAAGTTTATATTCCCTGTTGATTTCGTTGTGCTTGATATGGATGAAGATGTTGAGGTGCCTTTAATTTTAGGTCGGCCATTTTTAGCCACTGCTAGAGCTGTAAGTGATGTGAGTGATGGTAAATTGGTACTTAGAGTAGGTGACGAGGAGATTATTTTTAAAATTTATGATGTCATGAGATTTTCTAGAGAACAGGATGACTCATGTTATTTTATCGACTCTATTGATCATGCTACTTAAGATTCTTTTCAGGAAATCGTACACAAGGACACGATGGAATTGTGTCTCGCCCAAGGAGAGGGGATGGATGATGATTCTGAAATAGGAACCGAACTAAACTCCAATGAAACCTCCCCAAAACTAGCAGAATATGAGGGAATTAAGGTAAAAGATGAACTTAAGCAAAAACCCTCTATTGACGAACCTCCCAAACTGGAACTTAAACAATTGTCGAATCAATTGGAATATGCATTCCTTGGAAATAATTTCACGTTACCAGTAATTATTGCATCCAACTTGCAACCTAAGGAGAAAGAGGAATTACTCCAAGTATTAAGAGAGCATAAAAGGGCCATAGCTTGGAAAATTTTTGACATTAAAGGGATCAGCCCTTCATTTTGCACCCACAAAATTTTAATGGAAGATGAATATAAAACCATGCGTGCAAGCCCAAAGATGACTAAACCCCAACATGAAGGAAGTTGTTAAAGCTGAGGTAATTAAACTCCTAGATGTTGGAATTATTTATCCTATTTCTAACAGTTCTTGGGTGAGTCCGGCGCAGGTTGTTCCTAAGAAAGGAGGCATGACTGTTGTAGCCAATGAGAAGAATGAATTAATCCGAACAAGGACAGTCACAGGTTGGAGAGTGTGCATTTATTATAGGAAGCTAAATGATGCCACGAGAAAAGACCACTTTCCCCTTCCATTCATTGACCAAATGTTGGAAAATTGTCAGGACACATGTACTACTGCTTTTTAGACAGACTCTCTGGCTATTTCCAAATCCTAATAGCTCCTGAAGATCAAGAAAAGACGACATTTACATGTCCATACGGTACGTTTTCTTATCGTAGAATGCCTTTTGGATTATGTAATGCTCCTGCTACTTTTCAGTGCTGCATGATGGCCATTTTTGACGAACTTGTAGAAGACGTCATGGAGGTATTTATGGATGATTTTTTGGTTTTTGGTAACTCTTTCCATCTTTGCCTAAAAAATTTAAAACGAGGGTTAATAAGATGTGAGGAAACAAACCTTGTGCTTAACTGGGAAAAATGTCACTTTATGGTTCAAGAAGGTATTGTATTAGGACATAAAATTTCTAGTAGAGGGATTGCGGTTGATAAATCTAAAATTGAAACCATTGAAAAACTACCTCCCTCTAATTCGGTTAAGGCTATTAGAAGCTTCTTAGGACATGTTGGGTTTATAGAAGATTTATTAAAGACTTTTCTAAAATAGCTAAGCCTTTGACTAAATTACTAGAAAAAGATGTGCCTTTTAATTTCGATCATGAGTGTTTAGAAGCATTTAATACTTTAAAGGATAAACTGACTAAAGCTCCAATTATAATTGCACCTGATTGGAATTCACCTTTTGAACTAATGTGCGATGCGAGTGATTTTGCAGTAGGTGAAGTTTTGGGACAGCAAAGAGATAAACATTTTCAACCTATCTATTATGCTAGCAAGACTTTGACAGCCACACAAGAAAACTACACTACCACGAAGAAAGAGCTGCTAGCTATGGTTTTTGCATTCGATAAATTTAGGTCATATTTAGTATTGTCTAAAGTTTTCGTTTATACTGACCATTTCCGCTCTTTGCCACCTTTTGACTAAAACTAATGCAAAACCTTGACTCATTCGATGGATTTTATTATTGTAGGAATTTGACTTGGAGATTAAGGATAAGAAAGGAGCTAAAAATCTTGCGACTAACCATCTCTCCAGGCTGGAAAACTCAAGTACCAAAGAACCAGATGACATTGTAATAAATGATTCATTCCTTGAAGAATAATTTTTTGCTATATCTGATTCTGAGGTACCTTGGTTTGCAGTTATTGCAAATTTTTTAGCCGCTAACATTATCCCAAAAGTGTTGACACATCAGCAAAAGAAGTAATTCTTCACTGATGTGAAAAACTACTTCTAGAAAGACTCTTTTATTTTCTATAAATGTGCAGATCAAATCATTAGTAGATGCGTTGCAAGGACAGAAGCATTGAAATTCTTGGAACATTGCCACTCATGACCGGCTGGAGGACATTATGGTGGAAATAAGACCGCACATAAAGTCCTCAAATTAGGTTTTTATTGGCCCACTCTATTCAAAGACTCAAACAGGTAACATACTTCTTGTGAAAAATGTCAAAGGACAGGTAATATATCCAAACGTGATGAAATGCCTTAGACATATATGCTCTCATGTGAAATATTTGACGTTTGGGGTATCGACTTCATGGGTCCATTCCCTAGTTCATTTAGGAATAAATACATCTTAGTAGCTATTGATTATATGTCCAAATGGGTTGAAGCCCAAGCTTTACCTACTAATGATGCTAGAGTAGTAGTACGATTCCTTAAAAAACTTTTCTCTCGATTTGGTACACCTGGAGCAATTATCAGTGATAGGGGTACTCATTTTTGTAACACTTAATTTGACAAGACCCTCAAGAAATACAGATTTCATCATAGAACAGCTACCCCTTATCACCCTCAAACTAGTGGCCAAGTCGAAGTAGCGAACCGAGAGCTTAAACGTATCCTAGAAAAGACAGTAGAATTAAACAGGAAGGATTGGGCGATGAAAGTAGATGATGCTTTATGGGCTTATAGAACTGCTTTTAAGACTCCCATAGGAACATCACCTTACAGACTTGTTTATGGGAAAAGTTGTCACCTACCGTTTGAGTTGGAACACAAGGCATTCTGGGCTATAAAATTTCTAAACCTTGACCCCAAACTTGCAGGTGAAAACAGGTTGATGCAGTTGAATGAGTTAGATGAGTGACGAGCCAATGCATATGAAAATTCACGCCTATATAAGGAAGCGACGAAGCGCCGCCATGATGCCTGTTTGAAGCAACAAAGGCAATTTGAAGTTGGAGATCTTGTCCTGTTATATAGCTCGAGGCTCAAATTGTTTCCTCGAAAAGCTTAAATCAAAATGGTCAGGTCCTTTCGTAGTTCAAACTATGTTTCCATATGGTACAGTAGAGGTAAGTCTTCCATCACAAGGCACTTTAAAGGTAAATGGACATCGTCTCAAAATGTATAATGGTGAGAATTTCAAAGACGATAAAGAGGAGCTACGGCTCCACGAAGTTACCTAAATAACCCACAACATAGAGTCGAGCTTAGGCTATAAACAAGCGCTTCTCGGGAGGTACCCCGAGAACTAACGGTGCTAACTTCTTTAAATTTTAGTCTTCAACATTTAATTCACTAACTGAGTCACTGGACAAGTATTCTCAGAACCACACGGCCAGGCACACGGGCGTGCCGTAGGCTATGCACATACTATGGGATGCAACACGACCGTGTGATACGGCCGTGTAAAAATAGGGCAAAGATTTCTTCCCTAACACGGGACAGATAAGTTGCCACGGCCATGCGACATGGCCGTGGGCGAAACTGCCAAAATAACACGGGTGTACGACACGCCCATGTTTTGAAACCATGGGAAAACTTGTCAATTTAACACGGGCATGTGCCTGCATACACAGGCGTGGGAGAAGCGAACGAAGATTGACACAGTCCCGCAACATGGCCGAGTGCACCGATGCACCCAATTTCGAAAACCACGAAACGCACGGCTGAAACGAAGGCACAGGGGCGTGCCCCACGACTATGTGCCCCAATTTCTCTATAAACACCTATTATCGATCTTAGCTTTATCTTTATATTTTGAAATTAATTTTTATTTCCTGTTAATACTATTTTATCTTGAGTTTTTACAATTTTTAATTTCAGCTATTTCATTACGAGTAATTATGCTTCCTTATATTTCCTAAAAAGTTCCTGATTCTATGACAGTTATAAAGAGCTCCAAAGCTCATCATTGCATAGGAACTAAAAACTCCACCGGGAAAGGTTCTCCACGACTGCCATGTCCTGCTCGACCACGACCATAGCTACCACTAGATATAATATTCTTTTAGTGCAGGACTTATGGACTAATGAACCTCTACCACCACCAGAGTATCCTCCTCCACTCTCACGTCGATTATTCTCCAAAACTCCAGTTCAAGGAATTCATTCAACATTCAAGAAGTGAAACTTCTCTCCCTATTTTATGATTATAAATCTATCTTTTTTAATATATCTATCTTTGTGCATTGAGGGCAATGTACATCTTAAGTGTGGGGGGTCTTTTATATCATCATTAGAAATCCCTGAATTGTGTCTTATTATCACGTGAATAACTCACATCACTATTAGAATGAATTTTAATTAATTTATGATTTTTATTGATATGTCTTGAATTAAAACATAGGCATTTATGCATTGAGTGTTTAAACTTTAAGACATTAGGGAATCAAGCATGATAATTTGATTTTTGAAGAATTAAAAACTTTTAAGTTGTTTTTCCCAAGTTTAGGTATTATCTTGAGTTGAAATTCACTGGTTTAAACATCAAAAAGCCATAATTTTTGTGAGATTTTGAGCCTTTAGAGAATTTATTATTTCTTTCATGCTCACTTTTATTGTTGCTTTGAGTGCATCAGTATTGAATTGTTATTCTAGAACTTGCTTGATTATGCACGTCAAGACCACACCATTCGATTTGATATGTCAAGATGATAAAGGCACTTAGGTTTAACCCACTCACTCCACAAAAGCCTACCTTCATAATTAACCCTTAGTGAACCCCTTTGAGCCTAACAAACCATTAATTGATTTACCTTCAATATTAACCCATAACCCATTATTGTTAAAATCCCCTAATTTGATCCCTATTTTTGTCGAGATTTGATTTGAACTAATTGCTTAGCTATGTTTTGTTCTTCTATGTATTTGACTTGTTCTTAAAAAAAAACAGCAACAACAATACTTACACACATATTAGTAGTAATTTTCCATTTTTGAGCTTGAGTGTTAATTCCATATTCTGATAAGAAGCTCACTTGTATTCAACTGATGACTAGTCATTTTTCTAGCCAGGTAATTTTTCAATTCAATCTCGATTCTATCCTTTTCTTTCACCTTGTGACCACACCCCCTAACCAAAGCCACGTTACAACCCTCTAAAGACCTTTTTGATTGAGGTATCATCTTAATATATAGTGGTGGAGATTTGATTTTCAAGCAAGCCTATGGTAATAACTTCTCATATTGACTAATGAGTGCTTTAATTGATGTCCTTAAACACCTTGAGTGACTTGAGTGAATCTTTAGTGAGGATGTTAAACTTTGTAATATTTTGATCAAGGCAATCACTTAGATGAGGGGAGCCACCTATGTTTTCATGATAAAATGCTCAACTTAGAATGTCTAAAACTTTGATGTACTTTTAGTTGAATTTTCAATGTATAAATATTTATGGATTATTTTGAGATATTATTGATAGGGATTATAAATTGAGAAAAATTTATTTTGATCGTGAGTTGATGATTTTTCTTGAGGACAAGCAAATGCTTAAGTGTAGGGGTATTCGATAAACCGTAATTTATACAATTTTTTATCCCATGCTTAGCGCATTTACGGATGATTTCTCCTTAGATTTGGTGAATTCGATGCTCTTAATCCTTTAATTTTATGTTTTATACTTAAGTGGGCATAGTAGAGTAAAAAGAGCGAGAAACGGGCCAAAAATAATGACAATGGACCCACATGGGAAAACAACATAGCCTGGACTTCCTTACACGGGCGTGTCACACAGCCGTGTCAATTTGGCAGGATCGAAGCACGACTTACACCGGTAGACCACACGCCCGTGCCTATTTAACAACCTTGGCCACGGGCTGGAGCAATTGCACACGGGCGTGTCCCTACCGAGCCCAAGTTTAGTCCTATTCAGAAAAGGCCAATTTTTAGGGCTCTTAGGCATTCAAAAGCCTATTTAAACACTTGATGAGGCACTTAGAAGGGGACGCAGAATAGGAAGCAAGGAATTACTCAAGAAAAGCTGATTGATCCATCTCAAGAGCCGGATTCATCATCAAGACTGGAGATCTCCCTTCAAGTTCCTTCAGGAGTTTTGGGTTTTCTTATGTTTTGTTATCTTTATGCTTTTGAGATGTTTTCTTTCATAAATATGAACTAAACCCCCTAAATACCTAAGGGGAATGAAACTTAAGACAGATCTTGTTATTATTATCTGAATTGTATAATAAATATTTGACTTATTCTTAATTATGTGTTCTTAATTCTTATTTTAATATTCCCGGATATTGATTCAAGTTAACGCTCTTATTCAGAGGAGGAATAGACCTTGTTTAAGAGTAAAATTTTCATAATTAAGCGGAGTTGATTGCGCGCCTAGAGATAGGGTGACAAGATTTTGCCGGATTAGGGTGAAACCTAATAAGGGAATCCATAGATCGAGTTAATGTAATTCTAGGGTGTTAATTAGAAAGCGATTTCAATTATTCAACCTAAGGTTAGACGTTATTAGTCTCGAGAGAGATAATAATATAACTTAGGGATTTCTACGGATCAAGTCAAATGAATAAATCGTCTGTTTCAGAGTCAAATAACAAGTGAAGTCTAGGTGGATTTTTCCTTAGGTATTGTCTCAATCAATCGAATTTTCCCAAAAGTATTTTCCCGAGTTTTCTTTTTGAGCATTCTTAGTTAGTAATTAGTTTACATAAACAAACCTCTTAACTTTTAGGCTAGATAATAAAAAAGAAGTAAATACTAGTACTCGTAGTTCCTTTAGGTTTGACAATTCGGTCTTGCTGAGCTATACTATTGTTCGATAGGTACACTTTCCTTAATCGTGACAATAAGTTAGTCTCAAGAACTATTCATTTATAAATATTTAAAACCTGTTACGAATATCACGCAATCAACCAGTACTATTTGTGAAAAAGAAGGATGGTTCTATAAGACTATGCATCGATTATCGTCAACTCAATAAGGTGACAATCAAGAACAAATACCCGTTACCGAGGATTGATGATCTATTTGATCAACTAAAGGGAGAAATGATATTTTCAAAGATAGACATGAGGTCTGGCTATTACCAACTGTGAGTGAAAGAATCGAAGATGTCTAAAACTGCTTTCCGAACAAGGTATGGTCACTATGAATTTCCTGTTATGCAGTTTGGGCTAAAGAATGCTCCCACAGTATTTATGGACTTGATGAATCGAATTTTCCGACCATACTTGGATAAGTTTGTTGTAGTGTTTATTGTTGACATACTGATTTACTCTCATGATGAATCCGAGCATACTGAACGCTTGAGGACAGTTTTGCAAACTTTGAGAGATAAACAACTATATGCTAAATTCAGAAAAAGTGAATTTTGGCTTAAAGAAGTTGGGTTTTTGGGACATATTATTTTGGGTGGTGACATTAGAGTTGACCCCCGTCGTCAAATGGAAACCATCGAGGAACGTGACAGAAGTTAAAAGCTTTTTAGGCTTGGCTAGCTACTACAGACGATTAAAGGATTTTCTATGATTGTCACTCTAATGACCAGGTTGCTTCAAAAAGATGTCAAGTTTGAGTGGTCAGAAAAGTGTCAGCAATGTTTTGAGAAACTAAAGGCGTTACTGATTGAAGCACCAATTTTGGTACAACCCGAGTCAAGTAAAGAATTCGTGATTTATAGTGATGCATCCTTGCATGGTTTGGGATGTGTACTTATGCAAGAGGGTAAGGTGGTAGCCTACACTTCAAGGCAATTGAAGCCTCACGAGAAGAATTACCCGACACATGACTTAGAAGTGGCTGTCATTGTTTTTGTGTTAAAGATTTGGAGACACTATCTGTGTGGTGAGAAGTGTCGGGTGTTAACCAATCATAAAAGATTAAAATACATGATGACTCAAAAGGATTTGAACCTAAGACAACGTAGATGGCTCGAATTACTCAAAGATTACAAGCTTATAATTGATTACCATTCAGGTAAGGCGAATGTAGTCACCGACGCTTTGAGTAGAAAATCATTACTTGCCTTAAGGGCTATGGCTCGATCCTAGTAGAGTTGAGAGTTAGACCGATCTTTCTTCAACAGATTTGTGATGGCCAAAAAGTCGATAGAGAGTTACAAGCTAAAAGAGCTTAATGTGAGTTTAGCACCGAACCAAATTTTCAGATCGACTCTGATGATTGCTTGAGATTCCGTGATAGGATCTGTGTGCTGAACGATGCCGAGTTGATTCAGAATATTTTACGTGAGGCACATGGTGGTAGTTTATCAGTCCACCCGGGTAGTACAAAGATGTATAATGATTTGAAGAAATTGTATTGGTGGAATGCTATGAAAAGGGTATCTCTGAGTTTGTATCAAAATGTCTGATTTGCCAACAAGTAAAGACCGAACATTAAGTTCCTTCAAGGTTAGTTCAAACTATCATGATTCCAAAATGGAAATGGGACCGTATTACTATAGACTTTATGATAGGACTGCTTTTGACTCCAAAGAAGAAAGATGCCATCTGGGTCATAGTTGACAGGTTGACTAAATCGGCTCATTTTATACCTGTACAAATCATTTTTTCGCTTGATAAGTTAGCTGAGCTGTACAGTACTAAAATTGTGAGACTTCACGATGTACCATTATCGATTATTTCAGATAGAGATCCAAGATTCACTTTTCAGTTTTAGAAGAAGTTACAAGAAGCCTTGGGTATGAAGCTAAATTTTAGTACCGCTTTCCATCCACAAACTAACAGCCATTCCGAAAGAGTAATTCAGATTTTCAAAAATATGCTCAGGTGTTGTGTTCTTGAATTCCAAGGTAGTTGGGAAAAGTACTTACCGTTGATAGAATTTGCCTACAACAACAGTTATCAATCAAGTTTGAAAATGGCACCCTATGAGGCTTTATATGTGTATATTGGACTGAACTTAAAGAAAACAAGATTCATGAGGTCGACTTAATTAAGGAGATCGAGGAAAAGATAAAGATTATTCATGATAGTTTGAAAGCTATTTCTGACAGGCAAAAATCTTACGGTGATTTGAAACGAAAGCAAATCGAGTATCAAGTTGGTGATAAGGTATTTTTAAAAGTGTCTCCATGGAAAAAGGTCCTGAGATTTGGAAATAAAGGCAAGTTAAGTCCTCAATTTATAGGGCCGTATAAGATAACTAAAAGGATTGGACAGGTAGCATATCGGTTGGCCTTGCCATTAGAGTTGGAAAGAATTCACAATGTGTTCCATGTGTCTATGTTGCACCGTTATCGATTTGATCCCTCACATGTAATTTCACCAACAGAGGTTGAGATTTGCTTAGATATGACTTAGGGAGAGGAACCAATTAAGATACTAGCTCGAGAGGTCAAACAACTGAGAAATAAGAATATTTCTCTCGTAAAAGTACCGTGGCAAAGGCATGGTGTTGAAGAGGCTACATGGGAGCTTGAAGAGACTATGAGACACCAATACCCGAACCTTTTTACTGGTAAGATTTTCAGGGAAGAAAATCTCTAAAGGGGAGGAAAGTTGTAACATCTAAATTTAAGGCCTAGTCAGAATAGTGGTTTCGAGACCACATATCCAAAATAGAAATAATTATTTTATGATTATTATGAAGTCTAGGATGGGAATGTATGCTTGAGCAAAACTTTCATGGAGAAATTCTATGCCTAAGATGCTCAATTTAACATTAGGGACCAAATTGCAAGATATGTAAAACTTGATTTCTAGAAGCTTTTAGCATGAAATTGAGTTGGATTATAAATTAAAGGTCTTCAAATAGTAAATTGACCAAGTTCTAAAAATTTGGACAAAAACAGGCATGCATGGGTAAAATTTTAAAGAAAAACTTTAAGGGCATTTTGGTTATTTGGTTAATTAAAGAATAAAAAGGGAAAAATCAAGCAAAAATGTTATCCATCATCTTCATGGTGTGCCGAAAATTCAAGGGGCTCCATAACTAGGGTTTTCAACATTTCAAGCTTGATTGTAAGTGCTCCCTAGCCCCATTTTTTATGTTCTTTATATTTTTGGAGATCCTTGAAGCATGTTCTAGCCATTTCTACCCTTATTTTAAGTTAGGGTTCATGTTCAAAAACTTACCCATGTGTGACATGTTTGTATTTTGGTGTTTAATGGAGGAATATGAAAGTTTGATGTATGATAAACATCTTTTGTCAAGTGGTTTTCCATGAAAACACCTAAAAGGACCAAGTTGCAAAAGATGTAAAAGTGTGTAGTAAAAAAGTGAAAAGACAGTAGAGATTGTGATCTTGGAAGAAGGAAAAGAAGTTAAAGTTGGAGCTTGCATTGCTGCAGAGAGAAAGTGAGACCTAATTGAGTTACTTCAATTCAAAGATGTCTTCGTATGGTCATATCAAGATATGCCCGGGCTAAGCACTGATATCGTGGTGCATCGTGTCCCCATAAAAGAAGAGTGCAAGCCAGTTCAACAGAAGCTCTGAAGGATAAGGCTCAATGTTTTGCTAAAAATAAGAGAAGAGGTTAAAAATCAATTCGATGTTGGTTTCTTACAAGTGGTTAAATACTCGGAGTGGGTAGTAAATATCGTCCCCATCCCTAAGAAAGATGGGAAAGTACGAATGTGTGTAGACTACAAGGACCTAAACAAGGCTAGCCCGAAAGACAATTTCCCATTGCCTCACATCGACATCCTAGTAGACAACATGGCAAGTTACTCACTGTTCTTTTTCATAGATGGTTTCTCTGGATACATAAGATAAAGATGCATCCTGAAGATATGGATAAGACCACATTCGTAACCATGTGGGGAACATTCTACTATAAGGTGATGCCATTTGGACTAAAAAATGTGGGAGCAACGTATCAAAGAGCCATGGTAACCTTGTTTCATGGCATGATGCACAAGGAAATCGAGGTTTACGTCAACGATATGATTGCAAAATCCCGAACAGAGAAAGAGCATGTGCAAGTCTTAAGAAAATTGTTCTTGAGGTTAAGAAAGTTTCAACTAAAGCTCAATCCAACAAAATGTACCTTTGGGGCCAGATCAGGGAAACTACTGGGATTTATAGTTAGTGAAAAGGGGATTGAGATCGACCCAGACAAAGTCAAGGCTATACAAGAGTTGCCTCCATTGCGCACTCAAAAAGAAGTTCAAGGATTCCTAGGAAGACTAAATTACATTGCCCGGTTCATTTCACAACTTAGAAATGCGACCCTATATTTTGTCTCCTTAAGGAACACAATCCAGGTGTTTGGAATGATGAGTGCCAGAAGACTTTCAACAAGGTCAAACAATATCTGTCCAATGCCCCAGTACTGACACAACCTAGTCTAGATAAGCCATTAATACTGTATTTGGAAGTATTTAAGAATTCTATGGGATGTGTGCTTGGCCAAAAACGATGAGTCAGGAAGAAAAGAAAAGACGATATACTACATTAGTAAGGAGTTCACTAAGTGTGAGACGAGATACTCGCCAATTGAGAAGTTATGTTGCGCCATAATATGGACAACCCGAATATTGAGACAGTATATGTTGTACCATACAACTTGGCTCATCTCAAAACTTGATCTTCTAAAGTACATGATGGAGTCGACTACTTTGAATGGAAGAATGACCCGATGACAAATTCTACTTTCCGAATTTGACATAGTCTATGTGAACCAGAAAGTAATAAAAGGAAGTACAATAGCAGATTTTCTGGCCAGTAGAGCTCTAGAAGACTACAAGCCTCTCAACTTTGATTTCTCAAATGAAGATTTAATGTACGTGGCAACCATTGAAGAAGACTCTCAAGAAGGTTATCCTTGGAAGTTAAATTTCGATGGAGCCTCAAACGTTGTGGGTAACAGAATTGGGGCAGTCTTGATATCCCCAAATGGAGATCATTATCCATTTATTTGCAAATTGGATTTTGATTACACAAATAATATGGTAGAATACGAAGCATGTATCATGGGAATTCATGCAGCCATAGAATGCAAGATCAAAGTATTGGAGGTCTATGGAGATTCTGCACTAGTGATGTATCAGCTCAAAGGAGAATGGGAGACAAGAGATCTTAAGTTGGTTGATTATCGAAGATTGGTCCTTAAATTAATTAAAGCGTTTGATTATATCACCTTCTGCTACCTCCATTGAGAAGAAAATCAGATGGTTGACGCCTTAGCAACTTTAGCTTCCATGGTCAAGGTAAACAAACAAGAGGATGTGAAATCGATCCAGATGAGTATTTATGAGGCTCCGGCTCATTGTTACAACATCAAAGAAGAAAAAGAAAAGGATGAACACCCTTGGTACTATGACATATTGCAATACATGAAGAATTGTGAATACCCTGACCAGGCGACTGAGAATGACAAAAGGACACTAAGAAGGCTGGCTAGTGACTATGTCTTAGATGGGGAGATCCTATATAAAAGGAGAAAGGATCAGGTGCTACTAAGGTGTGTAGATGCTGTCGAGGCCAAGAAAATCTTGGAAGAAGTCCATGAGGGTGTTTGCGGAATGCATGCTAATGGTTTCACAATGGCCAGGCAAATCATGAGATTCGGGTATTACTGGTCCACCATGGAAGGAGATTGCTTCAATTATGCCAAGAAATGCCATAAATGCCAAATTTATGGAGATAAAATTCATGTACCTCATTCGCCTCTACATGTTATGACTTCTCCATGGCCTTTCTCTATGTGGGGCATGGATGTCATTGGGCCAATTTTGCCAAAAGCTTCAAATGGGCATCGATTCATCTTTGTGGTCATCAACTACTTCACCAAGTGGGTAGAAGCCGCTTAATATGTCAATGTTACAAAGTCAGCAATTAGCAAATTCCTGAAGAAGGAAATCATTTGTCGATATAGAATGCCAAAAAGGATCATATCTAACAATGCATTGAATTTGAACAACAGCACAATGTCAGAAGTCTGTAGTTAGTTTAAGATCAAACACCACAATTCATCACCATATCGCCCAAAAATGAATGGTGCGATTGAGGTGGCTAATAAGAATATCAAGAAGATTGTGTGAAAAATGACTGAGACTTATAAAGATTGGCATGAGAAGTTACCATTTTTCTTTTATACTTATCAAACGTCTGTCAGGACCTCCACCAGGGCAACGCCTTTTTCATTGGTTTATGGAATGGAGGCGGTTTTTCCCATTGACGCCGAGATTCCTTCTCTCTGGATTTTGTCAGAATTGAAGTTGGATGAAGCAGAATGGATCCAATCCCGATATGATCAGCTAAATTTGATCGAAGAGAAAAGGTTGAAAGCCATTTGTCATGGTCAGATGTACCAAAAGCGAATGATGTGAGCTTACAACAAAATTGTTCGTCCTAGAGAATTCTGTAAAGGAGACTTGGTATTGAAGAAGATCCTTCCCATACAAAAGAACTTCAGAGGAAAATGGATGCCAAACTGGAAAGGACCTTATGTGGTAAAGAAGGCTTTTTCTAAAGGAGCATTAATATTGACCGAGATGGATGGAAAGACTTTGCCTAATCCAATGAATTCAAACTCAGTCAAGAAATACTTCACTTAAAAAAAAGAGAGAGAAAGGAGAAGCCAAGGAGAAAACCCACAAAGGGCGCCTTGAGACTAAAGGGATTTTAAATTGAAAACCCGTGAAAGGGCAATTCAAATTTTGATCGAAGTTGGGGCATGTGGTAGTCTTGCAATGCCTGAATTAACAAGGAGGAGGTATGCTACATCTTGGGGCATTGACAAAGTACTCTTGATCTCCTAAACACATGTTGAGCTCAAAATATTCCTCAAGAAGTTCGTACAGAGAAGCTCAGGTTGCGATATCTGGGGCACCTATTTTCCTTTTACCCATTTTGTATTCCAACAATATTTGCTTTCTTTGATTAATTCATTCTTTTCAGGTTTTGTTCCTGATAAATTCTAGTTTTGCCCATCATTATGATCTTTTTCAAGCATTTTGCATTGAAATAATGATTAATGGACTAATAATACTTTCATAAAAGGAGTTCTACATATTACTCTGGAAGCTTCTAAATAGTATAAGAACTTGAAACAGGACTATTATTTAGAACTTATCAAACCTAAGGGCTGGAAATATTTGAGAAAGAAGAGTCTAAATTGTCACTATTTCTTCGGGTTTTCTGTCAAAAATATCAGCTGAACAAGAAGACAGGATATTGCGCTAGTGATAGAACCTTGATGAACAATGAGCAATAACAACACAAACATTAAGAAGGGATCATTCTTATGACATTCTACATTCATGCAAATATCATTCATACACATCTAGTTAGGAGCAGTTGATTTATTCTGATCATGACATCCTAATCATTTGGCATAAGCATAGGCCTATGAAATCGATTCTACAGGTAATGTCCCCCAGAGGACAGTGTAGCAAGATCGGTGAATCCACAAATCTCATCTCCCTGAAGTAGCAGTGGAGCAAATTGAAGTTGTAGATCTTATCTCCTTGAAGTTGTAGTGGAGTAGACTGAAGATGGCAAATCTTATTTCCTTGAAGTTGCAGTGGAGCAGATTGAAGCTAAAAGTTGCAAGTCTTTCTCCCTAAAGTTACAATAGGAGCAAACTAAAGATAGAGAATCTTATTTTCTTGAAGTTGCAGTGGAGCAGATTGAAGCTACAAGTTACGGATCTTATCTCTTTGAAGTAGCAGTAGAATATGTCAAAGTCATAAACCTTATCTCCCTAAAGTTGCAGCGGAGTAGATTAAAACTACAAGTCTTATTTCTCTGAAGTCGCGGTAGAGTGGATTGAAGCAAAAAGATGTAGTGGACTGGAATGAGGCTACTTGAAGAAGAGAGGCACTAAAGAAGTCAAGACTCGGTGAGACCGAGCAAAATTGGTCTTTCTTAAAAGCCTTTGCTCCATTCCCGTTACACGAAAATGAGCAAGCCAGCTGTAAAGCCCAAATTTTGCCCGGGCCCAATAAACAACTAATTAACAGTCTAGTTATACAAAATTCAAAACCCAAACCCGAAGCCCAATCCAAAAGCTAAACCAAACAGGCCCAAAACCTAACCCTAGCCCACACCACAATAAAAAAAAAAACAAAAAAAAGGAAAAACCCTAGGTGTGCCGCACCTAGCTCTGCTGCCCAGGTCAACCCCTAGCGCCACCATCGTCACATCATCAGTGCAAGTGGCGCACTTGCCCACTACCTCCACTATCGCCACCGCCATTTACCTGTACACAAACAATAGTGACAACAGTCATAAAAAATAGATTGAAAAACATTGTGAATGGCTGTAAAAGCCATTATAAATCAAATGTATTTTTTGGGACGCATTGAATACAATCAAAAAAAAGATTTAATCATACAAATAGCAGATAATGAAGTAGTTGAAGAGAGAGAAAAAAAAGCAAAGTTCAAAGCGTGCTAAGGTTTTTTTTTCTCTTTATTTTCCTTCTTTTCGAATCTGTTTATGTACATACATATATTTCTTTATTTTCTTTTTTTTTTCAAAACTATTTATATATATAAAAGAGTAAAAAAGAAAAAAGAAAAATTTACCTTCTAGCCGCCGTATACGGCACCGCCAACGCCGGCGATCGGCAGCCGATGCGGTGGCGGTTCATCGGAGTCTGGCGGGCCCCCTCAGACTTTCAGAAAGAACAAAAGGTAAGGGGATTTTGTTTTTTTTTTTTTGAGAAAGGAGAGAAAATGAATTTTTAATTTTTTTGATTTATATAGGCCCCCAAAACGACATCATTTTGGGACTCGCCTTAAACGCCCAAAACAACGTCGTTTTGGCTTAACCAGCGCGACCCGACCCGCTCTGGCCTAGGATACACGCGTTTTTCATAAAGGGGTTATTTACCCTTTTGATCCTTCCGCTTTTTTATGGTTCTGCGATCAAGTTTTTTCTTATTTTTAATTTTTTACCCCATGATTTATTTCGATTTCAATTTGGTCCTCCCTTATGCTGTGTGTTTTGGAGGAGAAGGGAAAATATCCCATATAGTCTCTCCTTGTTATTAGCGCGTTTGGATTGGTCCTTCCCTTTTTATTTTATTTATGATTTGCCCCAAATTTCTGTTTTAAGTTCAATTTAGTCTTTTTTTTTGTTATTTTGGCTATTTTAGTATCAAATTAATTAATTTAATATTATTATTACTATTATTATATAGTTCTTTCTTGTATTTATTTACTTATTATTATTATTATTATTTAAATACATTGATTTTATTTTGTCATTTTATTATTTATTTATTTATACCTTTATATAATTTCAAACTTTGAAATCTTTTTTATTTTGTTTCATTATTTTGTTTTACATAATATTTATTTGTATTATTATTATTATCATTACTATTATTATTACTAATTATTTTATTTTTTTTTCGTTTACCTAATTTTTTCTATAAAGATATTTATTTTATCATTTTATTATTTTTACTTATACACTCTTATAATTTCACATTTAGATTATTTACTATTGTTACTAATATTATACTTATTGCTTATATGATTTTTTTTTAATTTCAAACTTTATTATTTTTATACTTATTAATATTATTATTTCTCAAGTTGTTTATATATCATTTATTTACATAATTATTTACTATTTTTACTTTTTACTTTTTTTCTCTTTTTATCTATAATCATCTCGTTTGTTGTGTTAATTCTTTTATTTTATGCTTGTCTTTTTATTATTTTTTACGCATTTATTTTATTACGCATGTTATCATTGTGATTTATTTACAATTGGTGTTACATTAATCTTGACACATACAATCGTGCTCTTTAAAATAAGCAATATTCCACGATTTTTATTTCGAAAAATCGAATCCTAACTTACGGGGTTTCGATTTTCTTAACAAATCCGAACAAATGAACGTTTTAAAATTTTAAATAATAATAATCATCTCGAGAATTACAAAAAAGATCGTGTTCTAACTTACGGAATACAATTTCTTTTTAAAACCGATATAATCGAATATCTTCTAAAATAAATAAGTTTTTCAGCGTTTATTCACGTATCGGGAATTTAAGACATTATGTCCTAACTTACGGGACGTAATTTTTTTCTCGATTAACATAAAATATGCCATTTTCTCAAAAAAAATTCAATTAAATAATATTTTAACAAAGGATCGTATTTTTAAAATCTTTTCAAATTCTCAATTCTCGACACTAAGACATTAATTAATCAACTAGGTAACAATTTTGGGCATATCAAGGGTGCTAATCCTTCCTCGTGTGTAACCGACTCCCGATCCCGTTTTCTGGACTTTGTAGACCAAAAATCATCATTTTAATAAATCTAAATTTTCATTAAAATGGTTGAATTACGAGGTGATCAAATCACACCCAAATAAAAAGTATTGGTGGCGATTCCCATTTTTTATTTTCGTTTTCAAAATAAAAAGTGGACCCCTTTTACAAAAAAAATGGTTTCAACAAGCCCAGTTTTAACGGTCAACGTGAGTTGATCGTTAATCAAAAGTAGGTTAACATAATAGCCTATGTGGCATGCCACATAAGCGCATGATGTCATAGATGATGTAATCTATTTAGCAAAAAAATTTCTCTCATTTTCTTTCTTGCCAAACACATGGTTGCTGCCATTTTTTTCTCTCATTTTCTCTCTTGCCAAACACATGGTTGGCCGAATGATAAGGGTATTAAGATCATTATCCACTATCATCCCTGCTTCTTGGAAATCAACCGGACATATAGTTTCATCGAACCCATCATCCTCATTGTTGTTAAAATTCGATTGCCATAACCCATGACCGGTGTAGAAAAACATCAACGAATCTCTTTGTCGGCTGTCACTCACCAACCATTTCAATGAATCCTCGATGTTTTTCCTCGTCGATATAAACCATGGGTCCGCCTCCTTTTCTGCAGTTTTTCTTTTTCTATTAATCATCACAACGAAAATAGTAAAACATTAAACAAATATAACTGAAGAACATACCGGTGAGAACCCGAATGAAATGTCCAGGGTAACGAAATTATTAATCAACAAATCTTTCATGTTTCTAACGTCGTTAATGGTTCCTTTAAGCCTATACTACTTCTAGTTGTTGTAAGTGATTTCGCAAAGCACTGCTCACTTGCTTGATCTCTTCATCAAGTTGAAAGCCAAGGAGTCGGGATTTAAGGAAGGAGTTACCGTACTTTGATGCATTTTCCTCTGATTTGGCTATAACAACTTCTCACTCAGCCACGCAGCCCATAGTGTTGCTGCTAGCTCAAAGAATATTGTTCATCAGCTAGAATGGGAAGATAGTTAGGTTTGCATGAAGGGCATTCAACATTTGCACCTTTGGTCACTGATTTTGCCATAACCTACATCGTGAGCAAGGTGTGCTTCTTCGCATATCCATGCTTGCCGGTGGATGCTTTCTCAAATCTTGGCGAGAAGAAAAAAGAGGGTTTTACAAATTGTTACTTATTACCATGTGTTTGGCAAGAGAGAAAATGACAGAAAAAAATGGTAGCAACAATGTGTTTAGCAAGAGAGAAAATGAGAGAAAATTTTTTGCTAAATAGATGACGTCATCTGTGACATCATGCGCTTATGTGGCATGCCACATGGCCTATTATGTTGACCTACTATTTGATTAACGGTCAACTTACGTTGACCATTAAAACTGGGCTAATTTCTTAAAAAATCGTAGCATTGAGGGTGTCAATCAAAAAATAAAAAAGTCAAGGGCACAAAACCAAAAGCCTTCAAACGTTGAGGATTTTTTTTGCAATTATGCCTTTTATATATGATATCAAAAAGAAAATAAAAGGAAGATACCCCTTACTGTGTTAGGGTTACCAAGAAAAAAAAATAAGGTCTAGCTGCCATCTTTGAATTCTCTCTGAAATTGGTCAAAGAGTTTTTCTGTATGTGGTTGACTGGGTGGACTACGTAGAGGATGGGACGCTTAAGAAGATACATCTTCAACCTTATTCCAACCCGTTCCGTTCCTCGTATATGGATCCATTGTCGTGGATCACCGGAATAATTTTTCTGTTGCGCCACGGGGTGTACCGACGGTCCCAACAGAAAAAACAACAAATAAGTTGAATCTTCAAGGACTATTCGATAATTTTAACTTTTCCCTGATTATTATCAATTTGATCTAATTCTCGATCTAAACAATTATTTTAGACAATTCATCATTACCAAATATTTTTACATAATTCCATGATATTCATAAACCTATGTAATTCCATTATTTTGAATGCCCCTTAATTATTACATTTTATTCAATTTAGTCCCTGAAATCAAAATAACAATATCTTTCAATTTTGAGCTTTGGTTTCAAAATCGATCTCAATCACATCCCTTAGGGACCCTCTACTACCTATTATTATAGAAATTTTATACCAATTTTATATTTTATTCACTTAAGTCATTTTGTACAAAACTAACAATTAAACATTATAATCTAGTCCTTTTTCACATCTAAGCTTAAAATTTATCAATTTAACATCAATTTCTTCAAGAAATCAACAATGAAAACTTTAAAAACTTTAACAATTTTGCAAATTGGTACTTGGGCTAGCTAAATCAAGCTCCCACAACTTCAAAAACATAAAAATTACAATAAAAAGACTTAATTGAACAAACAAATTATCAATCGAAAGTTTGAAGCCTCAAACCTTAACTTCCTTTTGTTTTTCTTATGAAGAATCGGAGGAGAAGATGAAATAAGGATGGCAACCTTTTATACTTTAATTATAATTAATTAACCTTGTTAATTAATTTAATCATAATTAATTTAAGCCTTAATCACCCTTAATAAAAAAATGAGTGGAAAATGACATCATCTTCCACTAGTTGATGTAAAAAAAATGGTTTATTTGCCGTTTTGAACCCTTAGCTAATTAAAATTTTATACAGACAAAATTTTTACAATTTAGTTTCTGTACTTAAATTAAAAATTAATAGGAAAAATTAAAGGATCAAACTTTAATAAACTATTACACCAACTTAATAAATATTTAATTTAATATTTACGAATCTAGTTTACGAAAATGGGGTTCTAAAACTATCTTATTGACACCACTGAAAATAAGGTTGTTACAACAACGATTGCAGACGGGGTAGTGCAATGTTAGCAAAAAATAAAAATTTCAAAAAAAATAAAAAGTATTTTTAAAATAAGTACACAATAGATATGGACAAATGGTTATCGATGTCATTTGAATATGGACACTCATTTGTCCAGATTCATTCTAGAATTATAAAAATTATAAAAAATCATTAAAATTATTATAAATTAATTAAAATCATTAAACTAATAAAATTTATAAAAAATAATTTAGTATTTTTATATTTTAAATAAAAAAATAACATTAACAAATTATATCATAAAGTTAAGATTAACAATTTTTTGTTATACTTTTTCCTTTTGTGCAAGTTATATTAGTCAAATAATTCAATCAAAATTTGAAAAATATGTTTTTTTCTAATTTTTATTATTTTAATTAATTTATAATAAATTTATAAATATTTTTTATATTTTTTATGATTTTAATGAATTATTTTTGTAAATTTATAAAATTTTATGTTTTTAATTAAATTTTATAAATTTTAATAATTCAAATAATTTTTTTCTAATTATTTTATGTTCTTTTATATTTCTAGAATGAATCTAAATAAATGGTATCCAAATTCAAATGAACTTCAACAATCATTTCTTCAAGTTCATTGATATACTTATTTTTAAAATAATTTAAAATAATTTTTATCTAAATTCAAATGAATTTGAACAACCGTTTGTCAAGGTTCATTGGTGTACTTATTTTTAAGAGAATTTTTAATTTTTTCTGACCACGTCAATAATTAATGCTAACTTGAAACGTTATGATAGTTATTATTGGCTGACAGGACGTCTGTTAACAGTCATGTCAGTGTTGTCATTAGTTTCTAACAGTAAACGCTTCTCAAATAGTCTCATTGGTCCAACCTATCAATTTAAGGACTTAATTAGTAACAAAAAATTTAAAGAGAATTAATTAATTTTTTAAAAAAAAGATTCAAGAGCTTATTTTACTGACTATAAAATATTAAAAAAGTTATTTTTATTGAAAAATTCGTATATTCTCCAATTTAATTTTAAATCCATATAAAGTACCGCTTCTTATGAACAAATTCGTCATCAATTAAACTTTTTATTCTTTTTACTTTATTTTGAAAAATTAAAATAATTAACTCCTACTAAGCTTTAATAATCAACCAACTAAACAATCTATTTAGAAAGGAAACAAAAACAAAGAACAAAGTTCCACAGACCATGCTGACATGCTTATAATATAAATATACTTTCTAAAAGTAACGTTCATATATCCTTTTATTTTGGGTAATCTACCAGTAGAACTAATTGGGAAAGGTTCTCATGAGCTCTCCACACACTTATTCTTAAAATCTCGCATGCAACTACTTCATTATATCACCTGCATCAAAAAAAAATGTCCAAGGAGAATTTGTTGAAATAAGGAAAAAATAAATACGAACAATAATTTCCTTCAAGTGTGTACATATGTATTAGTAGTATACAGGGGAAGAGAGAATACATGGTTCAAAGTTTGCAGTGCATTTCTCAGGCAGCTGCAGGGCCATGTTCCGATCGACACCAGATATAGGAGGGCCATTTACAATAACGCACAGGCAGGGTTGCCCCAGAGCTTTGATGGCATTGCAGCAGGTCTCACTTGGTGGAATGGGGCTAAAGGGAGCAACTGCTGCTCTGCAGGGTATTAACTGCACGAGTGCTGTGAAGAATGTTCTGCTACAAGCATTGCCCTCGCCTTTATCCACAAAACCTGTTAGGACCAACCCAAAAAGAAAAACTGGCAGAGCCTTGGGACCAAAAAACTTCATATTTGACCTCAAATGCTCTCCCTTCCTCTTGCAAGGAAATTGTACTGTAGCACAGCAGACATTTATGTGTGCGTGTGTGTGTGTGAATGACACTCATGTCATGCCATTAGGCACATCTATCCTAACCATAGATCACGCATTTCATGCCGTCATCTCTATGCTCTTTCTGCTTTTTGATCCGATTTCTATGGAGAAACCAACTTAAATTTCCTCAGTAAAAGTAACAGTTAGTAAACCAAACTTTCATGACCTTATTAACTTGTACATTGAGTATTTAGTATTTAGCATTTACTGATATTGGTAACTGAGAACTAAAGCGTATCAAAAGAGATGGATTATATTAATAAACTATTATCATCTTAGTCTTAGGCATACCACCGTACCTGTCATGATCAATTTTGCGGCATCAGAAATCCGTGCTAAAGCAGGACGTGGCTTTCCTCAAGTTTCTAAAACTTTAGAAACTACCTGTTTTATTTATCAACAATTTGCTGGATGTTAGACAATTTCACAAGCTAATCATAGTGTTTCATAATTAGAATTAGAGCCTTAAGAGTTAGATGTTGATCGTCCCTTACCATAACCTCACAACCATAAATGAAAAACATTAAAGCCAAACTTGTATCGAGGCTGTTTTACTTTTATCATCGATGTCAATTGTACAGCTGATACATCTGTACATAAGAAAGATCGTAGCCCAAATACTTATTTTTTTAATTATTCTTATTTATATTTGGAATTGATTCCGTCTGAGGAGAGTTGTAAACAATTCCTCTGGGTTTGCATAATGAAATTAAAGTTTAGTTAGTATCACACAAGCTAAAAGAATTTGTCGATCTGATTGAATGTGCAAAAATGGTTGAAAAGGTCATGGGCCTAGATAAAAAGACCAAGCCCTCCCGAACCTTTGGGAAAAGACCAGGGACTACTAGTTCGCATTCATTGCTGCGTATCGGTGATTTATTTGATCAGTTGAAATCTGCATCAGTCTTCTCCAAAATTAATTTGAGATCGGAATATTATAATTTAAAAGTGAAGGATAGTGACGTACCAAAAACAATGTGTACGCGATATGGTCACCATGAATTTCTTGTGATGCCATTCGAGCTGACGAATACACCTTCGACATTCATGGATCTCATTAATAGCATTTTCCAGCCCTATCTAGATCAATTCATGATTTCTTTATTGATGATATCTTGATATATTCGAGATCAGAGGCTGAGCATGATAATCATTTGAGTATAGTATTATAAGTGTTGGGTGAAAAAGAACTTTTTGGGAAGCTCAGTAAGTGTGAGTTCTGATTACTTGAAGTGGTATTTCTAGGGCGCGTTATCTCAGCCAAGGGAATTTGGTTTGACCTGAAAAGATTGAAATTATTCTTCAGTGGAAAGCGTCGAAAAATATATCGGATATTCAAAACTTCCTTGACTTGGTCAGTTATTACAGGAGATTCATGAATGAGTTTTCCAAAATAGCTTTGTTTATGACAAAGCTCTTGCATAAAAATGTGTCATTTGTGTGGGATAGTCAGTGTCAAGACAGTTTGAGAAGTTGGAAGCTATGTTGACAGAAGCATCAATCCTGACTTTGCCTGAGTTAGGGAAATAATTTTTTTTGTTTTCAGTGATGCCTCATTGAATGATTTGGGTTCTGTACTGATGCAAGATGATAAAGTTGTTGGAAAAATAGATTTGAAAAACACAACGGAAAATAAGTTTGGGAAAAACTAGAGTTTTAATTTTTTTTCTAAAAATAAGAAATTGGTTATAGTATCTAAAGTAATATACATTCAATCAAAATTGTACATTTTCGATTCATTTAGGATGAACACTTCGATCGAGTAGTCTTCTCCACGATCCTCAAGCTCACGTATGCTAAATGTGGGTTCGCTTCGAATCAGAAAATTTTCCACATAATTACTAGTGGTGCAATTTTACAATTTCTCTAAACTTCTAGGTCAAGTTGTAAATAAGAAAAATATCTCTAGAAATCTTCTGAAACAAATTTCTCAAAAGAATTGTCTCTCTACAACTTTCTCTTGAATTCAAGTTTGTGTAAAATAATGACTATAACACCTCGGATTTTGAGGTTAGAAATTTTGAGATTTATAGGTAGGGCTAGTGGCTAGATCAGACAATTGGGTTTTTTGTTGTGTTTTAATGTCAGAATGGGTCTGTTAGTCTAGTGGTTGGTTGTGTAAGAGTTTAACTAGGGGTCTCAGGTTTGAGTCCTCAGGTGTGTTTTAAGGGATTATTTTTTATTTAGCTTTGTGTTGTTTTAAAAGTTCAAATATTTATTTTCATTTTTTGTTTTAATTATTTTTTATTTTATTTTTAGTTATTTTTATTTTTATTTAAAAAAAAGAGAAAGAAAGAAAGAAAGTTTTTTGGCATGTTCTTTTCCTTAGTTTTTCAGTCACGTTTTCCCTGGCTTCCTCGTCCAATTTCTATTTTGTCAAAATTTGAGATTTTAAATCTAAAATATTTTTAAGGGGTTTTTGTTATTGGGAGTTTGTTCTTTGTATGGTTTCAACATCGTCACTTCATAAATTTGGTACTGAATCTTTAACTACTATTGTTTGTGCGCAATCACGTTTGTTGAGGTTTTTGAATTGGTATTCGGAATTGGTGGACTTGAGGCACCGGTTGTATTTGGGAATTCTTAAATCATGTGTTTAGGTGTGTGTTCTGAACTGTGTAATTTGTACCACTTTGTTGTGGAATTCGACAGTCTTTTTCCATGCTTCGATAATTGAGCAATTGGGAGTTTTGTCATTTTAATTACCTATAATTTACTATGTTGTGGTTTGTTTCTGAAACACTTTGATTAGGGGCCATTTTAGTGATCAAAAAATGAGACTTTCAGTCAATTTTTGTATGGTTTTCTGACCACACAGCTGGCCACATGGGGATGTGTTCCCACATAGGTGATTCACACGGCTTAGTGCAATTGGGATTTAGGGTTTTCATGCTAATTTGAGTACCACACGGCCGTGTGGATGATTTTAGGAAATTAGTCGATTCTTACAAGGTTATGTCGCTTGGGCACACGAGTATGTGCGTTTGGGAATTAGGGTTTTAATAATTTGGTGCCAGACGGGCGTGTGTTTTGGACACATGGTCGTGTCTGGTGGACACAATGGCATGGGAGACCCTCATATGGTCATGTCTGTCGTGAACCATAATTTAGTGCAATTGTACAAAAAGTTACATGGCCTATTCAAAGAACCATGTCCCTAGCTCACATGGGCATGTGCCTTAGCCACACGGCCATGTACATCCTCCCACATTGGCGTGTTGACCCCCACACGGCTAGAACACACAATCTTGTGGCCCTAAGTCACTAATTTTAGTTCTGTGTATCTTTTTTATCTAAAAACATGTCTGGGTGTGTCAACAATTGGCTAGGCTTTAGTGATGATAGTTAAGACTCTGATCTGGGTTCGGCTTATGTGTTATTTGTGACTATTATGCAAGATATCTGATTTTGAACTTGGTTAGCTGGGTGTGTACAGTCTGTTTCTGTCTGGCTATCTGTCGATGTGTTCATTGTTTCTGTGTAGGTGATAAACAGTAATTTATACATATTTTTACCCCATTGCATTTATGGATGGTTTCTCCTTAGATTTGGTGACTTCGATGCTCCTAATCCTTTAATTTCATGTTTTATACTTAGGAGAGCATATGAGAGTAAAAAGAGCAAGAAACGGGCCGAAAATGGAGAAAATTGACCTACATGGGAAAACAACACGGCTTGGACTTCCTTACATGGTAGTGTCACACAGCCGTGCCAATTTGGCAGGATCGAAGCACGACTTACATGGGTGGATCACATGCCCGTGCCCATTTAACAGCCTTGACTACGGCCTTCAGTAATCGCACATAGGCGTGTCACACGGGCGTGTCCCTGCCGAACCCAAGTTTAGTCCAATTCGGAAAAGGCCAATTTTGAGGGCTCTTAGGCATTCCAAAACCTATTTAAACACTTGAGGAGGCACTTAGGAAGGGGGATGTAGAGTAGAAAGCAAGGAATTACTCAAGGAAAGCCAATTGATCCATCTCAAGAGCCGGATTCATCATCAAGACTGAAGATTTCCTTTCAAGTTCCTTCAGGAGTTTTGAGTTTTCTTATGTTTTGTTATCTTTATGCTTTTGAGATGTTTTCTTTCATAAGTATGAACTAAACCCCTAAATACCTAAGGGGAATGAAACCTCAGACAAATCTTGTTATTATTATCTGAATTATATGATAAATATTTGACTTGTTCTTAATTATGTGTTCTTAATTCTTGTTTTGATATTCCAGGATATTGATTCAAGTTAAGGTCTTATTCAGAGGAGGAATAGACCCTATCTAAGAGTAAATTTGTCATAATTGAGTGGAGTTGATTGGCGCGCCTAGAGATAGGGTGACAAGATTTTACCGGATTAGGGTAAAACCTAATAAGGGAATCCATAGATCGAGTTAATGCAATTCTAGGGTGTTAATTAGAAAGAGATTTCAATTATTCAACCTAGGGTTAGGTGTTATTAGTCTCATGAGAGATAATAATATAACTTAGGGATTTCTACGGATCAAGTCAAATGAATAAATCGTCTGATTTAGAGTCAAATAACAAGTGAAGTCTAGGTGGATTCGTCCTTAGGTTTGTCTCAATCAATCGAATTTTCCCAAAAGTATTTTCCTAAGTTTTTCTTTCTGTGCATTCTTAGTTAGTAATTAGTTTAGACAACCAAACCTCTTAAATTTTAGGCTAGATAATAAAAAGGAAGTAAATACTAGTACTCGTAGCTCCTTTGGGTTCGACAATCCGGTCTTGCTGAACTATACTACTGTTCGATAGGTACACTTCCCTTAATCGTGATAATAAGTTAGTCTCAAGAACATTTCATTTATAAATCTTTAAAACCAGTTACAAATATCACACATCAAGTTTTTGGCACTATTGCCGGGGAACTAGGATATTAGGAAAACTCAATTTTTATTACTTGAGCCACTTTACTTTTATTGCAATTTAAATTTTTATTTTCCTTTCTAATTTTTCTCTTATTTCCTTCTGACAGGTTTTTCTAGTTTATAACCAGAAGAAACCTGTCAGGACCAATACTTTTTGACAGTGAGATTGAGCACACAGTTTGCAGAAACCAGAGAGAAATAAGGCGAAGCCTAAGATACACAGAGGACAAGCAAGAGGACGATACTTCAACCACATCCGAGGAGATAGCTGAAAACCAAGAAAATTCGCTACCTCCTGCAATTGCTGTTAATCAGAATCCTGCTCGCACACCATGTATGATTATGCTAAACCTTCTTTAACAGGAACTAAATCGAGCATAGTTAGACCTGCTATAGCCACAAATACTTTTGAACTGAAACCTAACATAATTCAAATGATACAACAGTTTGTTCAGTTTGATGGTTTGTAGGACGAGGATCCCAACGCTTACTTGGAAAACTTTTTGGAACTATGTGATACATTTAAAATTAATGGCATTTCTAATGACGCAATTTGTCTTCGGTTATTCCCTTTTTCATTGAGAAACAAAGCTAAACAGTGGTTGAACTCGTTGCCACAGGGGTCAATCACTACTTGGGAACAAATGATCGAAAAGTTTTTTTAAAATATTTTTCGCCGGCTAAAACGGATAAAATTACGCAATGATATTTCTTCCTTTGTGCAGATGGATTTAGAAACACTCTACGATGCATGCGAGAGATACAAGGGCCTCTTAAGAAGATGCCCTCACCACGGGTTACCGCTTTGGCTACAGGTTCAAACCTTTCATAATGGCCTGAATCCTTCGACTCAACAAATGGTTGACGCAGCTGCTAGCGGAACCATCAATAATAAGACACCTGAAGATGCCTATGAATTTATAGAGGAGATGTCACTGAATAACTATCAGTGGCAAGTCATGAGGACAAAGCCAACAAAAAGTTTCCACGGCTGTGCGACATGGCCGTGGGCGAACCTACCAAAACAACACGGGCATTCGACATGCCCATGCCTCGAAACGGTAGGCGAACCTGTCAAACTAGCATGGGCGTGTCCGTGGGTGAGCCTGTCAAGTTAAAACAGGAGTGGACCTATGTACACGGGCGTGGGAGAAGCGAACGAAGCGAGGCACGGCCGTGTGCACTAACATGCCCGAGCAACACGGGAGTGGGTCGAATGTTAGACGCGTCCAAATTCAAAATTCGCGAAACACACAGGAAAAAATTAGGACACACGAGCGTGTCCCACGACTGTGTGCCCCAAAATCTATAAAAACCCCTCACTATTCATCATCTCCCTCCCCAAAAATCCCTAACCCTAGCCGCTGCAACTCCACACGCCTTACCCCCCACGCCTGTGTGCCGTCTACAACACTGATTTCGATGCCTCAAGTTCCTTCTTTTTGCGTTTGTTTACTCTTTTCTCTCTATCTCCTTTGAATATTTTGTTTATTTCATGATTTCTCTGCTCTATTTGCCTATTTTAAATGAATTCTCATAGTTAGAACAATAGAATAATTTTGCTTGTTTATAAGAATTTTGTAATTTTAGTTACTCCATTATGCTCTACTTTTTCATTTTTCCTAGTTTCATGAAATTTATGCTTCCTATATACATTTATTCATATTCCTAGTACATTATTCCAATAGTACTATAACTTGATACATTTAGTAGTTTTGTTTACTTCATCCACTACGTAAGTCTCATGAAATTTTCATATTTAGTTTTGTGCTTCTGTGCTATTTTTGGGATGTATTGGTTGAGTTTCAATTTTTTAACGCAGGTACAATGTCATCATCATGTGGTAAGAAGACTGTTGTTCCCACCTTGAAGAAGTAGAAAAGAGCAGCGTCATCCTCGGGACCTATATCGAAAAACCGATACCCCTTCCTTGTAACACCCCGAACCCGAAACCGACACCGGAGTCGAACACAAGGTGTTAACTGGCTTTAACCCCTTACAAAATTTATTTTCTAGACACTGCCCAATCTGTGTACTAGCCGCTTTAAAAATCATATCTTGAGTTTCGTAACTCGAAAATCAGTTTCGTAATTTTTCCCAGAAACTAGACTCATGTGCCCATCTATGTATTTTTTTCTAGAATTTTTGGTTGGGCCAATTAGTACAGTTTATTAGTCAAAGTCCCCCAAGTTGCAGGGGTCGACTACACTGACCTTTGCCCATTACGACTTGGATATCTCCCTGCACGGGGCTTCAATACTGTTGCCGTTTGTTTCTATGAAAACTAGACTCAGAGAGAAATCTGCACATATATGGTATGACCCCTAATTATCTCTGGTTAATTTATAATGAATTTCCAAAGTCAGAGCAGGGAATCCAGAAACCGTTCTGGCCCTGTCCCACTAAAATCTGATTATCTCTTAATATACTGCCCATATGATCTTTTCGTTACTTCCTCATGAAAGCAGACTCATCGAGCTTCGATTACATAATTTATTCATCAATTAATTCCACTCCCACTATTTTTAGTGATTTTTCAATCTCATGACACTGCTGCTGCCAGCATCTGTTACGAAAGTAACTAGGTCCATTTCATGCCTACCCTTGATCCAATTCAATCGAACATTCGTGCCATTTTCGCATGGCTTAAAGTTTACATGCCATAATTCAAACACAACGTACTAGCTTATACATGCCAAAATGATCTTCTAAACACACTAAGAAGAAAGTACCAAAACTTGCTATCCGGTGTGATGACTTCAACGACGGCCCGATCCCGCAAAAAAAATAGATGAGTCCAAGCAACCTATAGTGGGTGACAAGGAAACATTGAGTGAGTTTATAACTCAGTAAGTCATAAGCAATGCACTACCATCTATCAACAACATTATCACAAGAGGAAACAAAATGGAACGAGACAATTTACTCCATCCATACCGAACCATACCATAGTTCCTCCAACTTATCAATTCAATTTCATATCAATTCATGCATTCACATTCTATATACTCATCAATAGGACATTGAAGCAATTTCATAAATCGATTTATTTTCGTTACAACCAAACGACTATACGGCCTTTCACCCATCCTACGATAAATTTTATGTACGTGACTTCAAGTATATTTGTCACATAGGTTCGAACTTACCGAGCTCAACACCAAGTATAAGCATAGCACCTATTAGCCACGTACTCGAGACACTTACCCGATCCGCTGTCCGCGATCGACTCAATAATGTCGCACACATAGTGTCCATAATGATTCACGAATATTTATTGAGTCCGCACACTCAGTGCTATATAATCAACTCGCACACTTAGTGCTACGTAATCAAATCGCACACTTAGTGCCACATAGTCCATCTCGCACACTTAGTGCCGCATGGTCAATTCGCACAGTGCATCATATTCATTTCGCACACTTAGTGCAACATAGTCAAATCGCACACTTAGTGCTGTACAATTTAATCCCGCGCCCTTAGCGCCAATCTCATGGTCATAAATGGTTATCCCGCACGTTTAGTGCCGAGATCAACAACTCATTACATCTTACCTCTTCTCTTTCATTCAACAATTTCATCATCACATACGTACATGCATATATATATGTATATTTATTCATTCCAATCAGCATCAATACATACACATTATGACCATTTGAAATACTACCCACTACATGCTTAATGACTTACCTCGTGTTGGGTAAGACGGTTCCAACTCGGCTACTCGATAACCTTTTCTTTGCCTTTGCTCGATTCACCTCCTTTAGCTCCTTGAGCTATATCAATAATTTAACTAGTTTAACCACCTTGCTAAATATTTACAATCCAATCTCACATGTATATGTATGTTAGTATATTCGGCTAATAATCTCATGCAACTACCAAAGCTGAATCAACTAAATATACTTATGTATATACACATATATCATCATCGAAATCACCTAAGCTTAGACATCGATTTTTAATTTCAAGTAAGTTGCCGAATGCAACCTTACTAAATTCTCATGGATTCAATATACCATTACCATGAAATCAACAACCAAATTCATAGACAATTTAGGAAAATCACATTACAAATCTCATATTCAAGCAAAGACCATGGCCGAAATGCACATATGACCTCATAACAAAAATATTGAACCTTTGGTTGCCCAATTAGCTTAACATCCATCAAATTTTAAATCAAGAAACTCACCTCATCTATAATCAACCCTCAATGCCCTAAAGCATCAAAAACAACATCAAAGAAATACAACCATCCATGGCCGAATGTCATAGCCGAATTGTTTTAACCATGAGTAACATATCAAGCATAGATCGTGTTTATGGATATACCGTGGCCGATTCAAGCTAATCACCTCCAAAATCATCAACCATTTTCGTTGCATATAACATATATAAACATGAATAAGTTTCATATAATCTCTTAACACATTAATTTCTTTCATCAACAACCTTTTGTTTTCTTGATCCATCAAAACTTAAAGGTAAGAAAGAATCAAGTTCTTCTCACACATACCATAACTGAAAGCTCCATCCAACACTCTAAATTCGAAATTTTAGTATGGCTAGGTAAGAAAAACGTGATGATTAACCCAAACAACTATTATTTCAAAAGAAAATTTAACAAAATTTACTAACCTCCTCTTCATTCAAAAGGCCGAATGCCTTTGCTTCACCTTCTTCTCTTCTTTTCTTTCTTTAGGTTCGGCTATTGTGGTAAGGAAAAGGATGAACACTCCTCCTTCCTCCCTTATTTTATTCATCCTTTCTTTTCTTTTTAATTCATTTCTTTTATTTCCTACTCCACTTACCAATATTAAATAATAATCAACATAAACTTGGAGGAAGGGAACCATGCTTGGCCGGCCACCTATCAAGAATTGGGCACATTGACATGCAAACCCAAACTTTCTCACCTTGTTATTATTTAATCCTTATAATTCATCTATCATCTTTTCCAACTTCGTCAACTAGGTCCTTTTTGAATTAATTCACAATCCTAATGCTAATATTAAGCATTTAATTTCTCATATATTCACTGTCACACAACAATTTATGCAATTAAAACACGAAAATAAATTTTTGGCTCGGTAATGTGGTCTCGAAACCACATTCCGACCAGGGTCTAATTTGGGTTGTCACAACTCTCCCCCACATAAGAAATTTTCGTCCCCAAAAATCTTACCGGTAAATAGGTTTGGGTATTGTTCTTTCATCGAGCTCTCGGGTTCCCAGGTTGCTTCCTCGATCCCGTGTTTAAGCCACAACACCTTAACCAACGGAACCCTTTTATTTCGCAACTCTTTCACTTCACGAGTTAGGATACGAATCGGTTCTTCTTCATAGCTCATATCAGCCGGAATTTCAACCTCCGACGGACTAATTATGTGCGAAGGATCAGACCTATAGCGTCGAAGCATCGAAACATGAAAGACATCGTGTATCCTTTCAAGTTCAGGGGGCAAAATCAATCTATATGCAACCGGCCCCACTCGTTCAGAGATTTCGTACGGCCCAATGAATCTCGGGCTCAACTTGCCTTTACGGCCAAACCTAAGTACCTTTTTCCAAGGCGAAACTTTAAGGAACACTTTATTTCCCACCTGATATTCAATGTCCTTCCGTTTCAGATCCGCATACGATATCTGACGATCTGTGGCTACCTTCAGACTTTCACGGATTACCTTTACCTTCTGTTCGGCATCTCTAATCAAATCAACTCCGAAAATTTTACTTTCACCGAGCTCGGTCCAAAACAATGGCGTACGGCATTTACGACCGTACAAAGCCTCGTAAGGTGCCATCTTAATACTTTATTGGAAACTATTGTTGTAAGCGAATTCGATCAAAGGTACATACCGTTCCCACGAACCACTAAACTCAAGGATGCAGCATCTCAGCATATCCTCGAGTATCTGAATTATCCGCTCGGATTGACCATCGGTTTGGGGATGAAAAGCGGTGCTAAAATGCAGCTGGGTACCCAAAGCTTCTTGCAATTTCTTCCAAAATCGCGAGGTGAATCTCGGATCTCTATCCGACACGATAGAAATAGGTACTCCATGTAATCTCACAATCTGAGAAACATACAATTCGGCTAGTTTATCCAATGAAAAATCCGTACGCACGGGGATAAAGTGAGCCGACTTAGTCAGCCTATCAACAACAACCCAAATCGCATCCTTCTTACTCGCGGACACTGGCAGTCCGGACACAAAGTCCATTGTGACTCGGTCCCATTTCCACTCGAGTATCATGATCGGCTGAAGTAACCCTGAAGGCACTTGATGTTCCGCTTTCACTTGTTGACATATTAAACATCTCGAAACAAAAGTCGGAGATGTCTCGCTTCATACCATGCCACCAAAACCGACGTTTCAAGTCGTTGTACATTTTCGTGCTCCCCGGGTGAATTGACATTCGGCTACAATGGGCTTCGTTCAGGATCATCGGAATGAGTTCCGAATTCCTTGGAACGCACAAACGACTTCTAAACCTCAAACAACCATCATCATCAATCTGAAACTCCGATTCCTTGTTCGGAACACACTCAGCTCGTTTTGCAACCAATTCATCATCGACTTTCTGAGCTTCACGAATTTGATGAGTCAATAATGGTTTGGCTTTTAATTCAGCTACTAACACATTGTCAGGTAGAACAGACAAGTGTACATTCATCGCTCGCAAAGCAAACAGTGATTTCCGGCTTAAGGCGTCCGCAACCACATTAGCCTTTCCCGGGTGGTAATCAATGACAAGCTCGTAATCTTTCAACAATTCAAGCCAACGTCTTTGTCGCAGATTCAAGTCCCGTTGAGTCATCAAATATTTGAGACTTTTGTGATCCGAAAACACATGGCACTTCTCACCAAACAAATAATGTCGCCATATTTTCAATGCAAACACAATGGCGGCTAGTTCGAGATCATGGGTCGGATAATTTCTCTCGTGTGGCTTCAATTGTCTCGACGCATAGGCCACAACTCGACCTTCTTGTATCAATACGCAACCCAACCCGAGTAGGGAGGCGTCACTATAAACGACAAACTCCTTACCCGATTCGGGTTGCACCAAAATTGGAGCTTCAGTCAGATGAGTTTTCAGTTGATCGAAGCTTTTCTGACATTTCTCCGTCCATTCGAACTTAACATCCTTCTGAAGTAGCTTCGTCATTGGTGTGGCTATCATCGAGAAACCTTTGACAAATCGTCGGTAGTAACCGGCGAGCCCTAGAAAGCTCCGGACTTCGGTAACATTTCTCGGAGGCTTCCAGTTAAGTATGGCTGAAATTTTGCTCGGGTCAACCCGAATACCCGATGCGGATACCACATGACCCAAGAAGCTAACCTCTCTTAGCCAGAACTCACACTTACTGAACTTAGCATATAACTGCTTATCCCGCAAAATTTGCAACACTAGCCTCAGATGCTCAGCATGTTCGGCCTCATCTCTTGAATAGACCAAGATGTCATCAATAAACACAACTACGAACCGATCCAAATACGGCCTAAAGATCCGATTCATCAAATCCATAAACACCGCAGGGGCATTAGTGAGCCCAAACGGCATCACTAAGAACTCATAGTGACCGTACCTCGTTCTGAAAGCAGTTTTGGGTACGTCCGAATCTCGAATCCGCAACTGATAATAACCCGATCTCAAATCTATCTTTGAAAACACCGATGCCCCCTTTAATTGATCGAACAGATCATCAATACGCGGCAACGGATATTTATTCTTTATCGTCACTTTATTCAGTTGACGATAATCAATGCACAACCTCATGGTTCTGTCCTTCTTTTTCACGAACAATACTGGTGCACCCCAAGGTGAGAAACTCGGTCGAGCGAAACCTCTATCCGTCAATTCTTGCAACTGAGCTTTCAACTCTTTTAACTCGGTTAGTTCCATACGATACGGAGCGATCGAAATAGGCGTAGTTCCAGGTACAAGCTCAATACCAAACTCTACCTCCCGAACAGGTGGCAAACCCGGTAACTCTTCAGGAAAAACATCCGGGTATTCACAGACCACCGGCACCGATTCGGGTTTCTTTTCTAACTCCTTGTCATCAAGTACATACGCGAGGTATGCTTCGCACCCTTTCCTTACATATTTCTGGGCCAACATTGCTGATATTACAGCTGGCAACCCCCTTAAGTCCGCAGACTCAACTCGGATTATCTCGTTATTTGCGCACCTCAAATCGAGAGTCTTGCTTTTGCAATTCACAACCGCATCATGCGCGGTTAACCAATCCAAACCAAGAATAACATCAAACTCGTCGAACGGCAAAAGCATCAAATCAGCCGGAAAACAGGATTCTCGGATTATTAGAGGGCATCTATTACACACTTTATCAACAAGTACGCATTGACCCAAAGGGTTTGATACTCGAATTACGAGCTCAGTAGACTCAACAGGTAGAGTCTTACTGGTTACTAAGGTTTCGCATACATATGAATGAGTAGAACTAGGGTCAATCAATGCAATCACATTAGTATCAAAGAGAGTGAAGGTACCAGTGATGACGTCGGGGGAGGATGCCTCCTCTCGTGCGCGAATGGCATATGCTCTAGCAGGAGTACGGTTCTCGGCGCGATCGGCCGTATCAGAGGCCCCCTTCTGACTACCACCCCTGCCTTCTAATATTCTCGGTGGTCTACCTCTAGATGTCACTCCACTAGGTCTTGCACCTTGAATCTTATTCTTCTCATCCAGCTCCGCGCAATCTCTAATGAAGTGGTCCTTCGAACCACATCCGTAACAGGCCCTGTTAGTAGACTTGCCCCAACATTCACCTAGGTGTCGTCTTCCACATTGGGGACATTCAGGTTTCTCGTGACGATTATTGCCCACACTAGCTACCGAAGTAGCTCGGGAGCCCATCGATGGTCTTGCCCTGATGGAAATTCCCACAGTCGCCCTCGACTTATTAATGTCCTCCCTGAACTTCTTCACAGCTGAGAACGGAGCTTTACCCGTTGATCTTTTACGATAATCTCTAGCTTCAAATTCAGCCTTCCTCTTCTCCTTTCCAAGTTCCTCCGCCTTGCAGGCTCGTTCGACTAGTGTTACGAATTCCTTTATTTCCAAAATACCCGTTAGTAACTTTAAATCTTCATTCAATCCTTCCTCGAATCTTTTGCACATAGCAACCTCATCAGCTACACACTCCCGAGCATACCTACTAAGTCTTACGAATTCATGTTCGTATTCAGATACCGTCATACGGCCTTGCTTGAGTTCCAAGAACTCCTTACGCTTCTGGTCAATGAACCGTTGGCTAATAAATTTCTTCCGGAATTCCGTTTGAAAGAAGTCCCAAGTTACTCGCTCGTTCGGGACTATGGAAATCAAGGTCCTCCACCAATAGTAGGCTGAGTCTCGCAACAAAGATACAACACATTTTAGACATTCATCGGGTGTGCATGACAATTCATCGAACACCCGAATGGTGTTATCAAGCCAGAACTCGGCCCTTTCGGCATCATCAGTTACTATGGCCTTGAACTCCTCGGCCCCACGCTTCCTAATCAAGTCTACAGGTGGCTTACTCAGCCTCACAGGATCAGCGACTGATGGCCTTACAGGCTCTTGGGGTGGATTATTCAAATTTGGGAATTGTTGGACAGCCGGGTTGGCTCGGGCATATTGCGCGACCCACTCGTTCATCATGGTAAAGAAGGCTTGTTTAGCCCCCTCACCTTGATTATTCGCAGATGACTGAGGTTCAACAGGCGGCGTCCCTTGTGCAGGAGCAGCCGCTACGCTCTCAACGTCATCCGCTAGGGTTCTTTCTTCACCGGGATCCATTTACTAATCAAGACAAAAACATTTCAACCATCAGAAGTCATCACCCTTTTAAACATTAACATTATGGCATGTATAGCTAGACTCATAGGTGCTATGGTAGTCCTAGAACCGACTAAACCATAGCTCTGATACCAATAAAATGTAACACCCCGAACCCGAAACCGACATCGGAGTCGAACACAAGGTGTTAACTGGCTTTAACCCCTTACAAAATTTATTTTCCAGACACTGCCCAATCTGTGTACTAGCCGCTTTAAAAATCATATCTTGAGTTTCGTAACTCGAAAATCAGTTTCGTAATTTTTCCCAGAAACTAGACTCATGTGCCCATCTATGTATTTTTTTCTAGAATTTTTGGTTGGGCCAATTAGTACAGTTTATTAGTCAAAGTCCCCCAAGTTGCAGGGGTCGACTACACTGACCTTTGCCCATTACGACTGGGATATCTCCCTGCACGGGGCTTCAATACTGTTGCCGTTTGTTTCTATGAAAACTAGACTCAGAGAGGAATCTGCACATATATGGTACGACCCCTAATTATCTCTGGTTAATTTATAATGAATTTCCAAAGTCAGAGCAGGGAATCCAGAAACCGTTCTGGCCCTGTCCCACTAAAATCTGATTATCTCTTAATATACTGCCCATATGATCTTTTCGTTACTTCCTCATGAAAGCAGACTCATCGAGCTTCGATTACATAATTTATTCATCAATTAATTCCACTCCCACTATTTTTAGTGATTTTTCAATCTCATGACACTGCTGCTGCCAGCATCTGTTACGAAAGTAACTAGGTCCATTTCATGCCTACCCTTGATCCAATTCAATCGAACATTCGTGCCATTTTCGCATGGCTTAAAGTTTACATGCCATAATTCAAACACAACGTACTAGCTTATACATGCCAAAATGATCTTCTAAACACACTAAGAAGAAAGTACCAAAACTTGCTATCCGGTGTGATGACTTCAACGACGGCCCGATCCCGCAAAAAAAATAGATGAGTCCAAGCAACCTATAGTGGGTGACAAGGAAACATCGAGTGAGTTTATAACTCAGTAAGTCATAAGCAATGCACTACCATCTATCAACAACATTATCACAAGAGGAAACAAAATGGAACGAGACAATTTACTCCATCCATACCGAACCATACCATAGTTCCTCCAACTTATCAATTCAATTTCATATCAATTCATGCATTCACATTCTATATACTCATCAATAGGACATTGAAGCAATTTCATAAATCGATTTATTTTCGTTACAACCAAACGACTATACGGCCTTTCACCCATCCTACGATAAATTTTATGTACGTGACTTCAAGTATATTTGTCACATAGGTTCGAACTTACCGAGCTCAACACCAAGTATAAGCATAGCACCTATTAGCCACGTACTCGAGACACTTACCCGATCCGCTGTCCGCGATCGACTCAATAATGTCGCACACATAGTGTCCATAATGATTCACGAATATTTATTGAGTCCGCACACTCAGTGCTATATAATCAACTCGCACACTTAGTGCTACGTAATCAAATCGCACACTTAGTGCCACATAGTCCATCTCGCACACTTAGTGCCGCATGGTCAATTCGCACACTTAGTGCATCATATTCATTTCGCACACTTAGTGCAACATAGTCAAATCGCACACTTAGTGCTGTACAATTTAATCCCGCGCCCTTAGCGCCAATCTCATGGTCATAAATGGTTATCCCGCACGTTTAGTGCCGAGATCAACAACTCATTACATCTTACCTCTTCTCTTTCATTCAACAATTTCATCATCACATACGTACATGCATATATATATGTATATTTATTCATTCCAATCAGCATCAATACATACACATTATGACCATTTGAAATACTACCCACTACATGCTTAATGACTTACCTCGTGTTGGGTAAGACGGTTCCAACTCGGCTACTCGATAACCTTTTCTTTGCCTTTGCTCGATTCACCTCCTTTAGCTCCTTGAGCTATATCAATAATTTAACTAGTTTAACCACCTTGCTAAATATTTACAATCCAATCTCACATGTATATGTATGTTAGTATATTCGGCTAATAATCTCATGCAACTACCAAAGCCGAATCAACTAAATATACTTATGTATATACACATATATCATCATCGAAATCACCTAAGCTTAGACATCGATTTTTAATTTCAAGTAAGTTGCCGAATGCAACCTTACTAAATTCTCATGGATTCAATATACCATTACCATGAAATCAACAACCAAATTCATAGACAATTTAGGAAAATCACATTACAAATCTCATATTCAAGCAAAGACCATGGCCGAAATGCACATATGACCTCATAACAAAAATATTGAACCTTTGGTTGCCCAATTAGCTTAACATCCATCAAATTTTAAATCAAGAAACTCACCTCATCTATAATCAACCCTCAATGCCCTAAAGCATCAAAAACAACATCAAAGAAATACAACCATCCATGGCCGAATGTCATAGCCGAATTGTTTTAACCATGAGTAACATATCAAGCATAGATCGTGTTTATGGATATACCGTGGCCGATTCAAGCTAATCACCTCCAAAATCATCAACCATTTTCATTGCATATAACATATATAAACATGAATAAGTTTCATATAATCTCTTAACACATTAATTTCTTTCATCAACAACCTTTTGTTTTCTTGATCCATCAAAACTTAAAGGTAAGAAAGAATCAAGTTCTTCTCACACATACCATAACCGAAAGCTCCATCCAACACTCTAAATTCGAAATTTTAGTATGGCTAGGTAAGAAAAACGTGATGATTAACCCAAACAACTATTATTTCAAAAGAAAATTTAACAAAATTTACTAACCTCCTCTTCATTCAAAAGGCCGAATGCCTTTGCTTCACCTTCTTCTCTTCTTTTCTTTCTTTAGGTTCGGCTATTGTGGTAAGGAAAAGGATGAACACTCCTCCTTCCTCCCTTATTTTATTCATCCTTTCTTTTCTTTTTAATTCATTTCTTTTATTTCCTACTCCACTTACCAATATTAAATAATAATCAACATAAACTTGGAGGAAGGGAACCATGCTTGGCCGGCCACCTATCAAGAATTGGGCACATTGACATGCAAACCCAAACTTTCTCACCTTGTTATTATTTAATCCTTATAATTCATCTATCATCTTTTGTAACTTCGTCAACTAGGTCCTTTTTGAATTAATTCACAATCCTAATGCTAATATTAAGCATTTAATTTCTCATATATTCACTGTCACACAACAATTTATGCAATTAAAACACGAAAATAAATTTTTGGCTCGGTAATGTGGTCTCGAAACCACATTCCGACCAGGGTCTAATTTGGGTTGTCACATTCCTCCAGTTTCCACCAGGAAATCAAGAGGAACTTTTTCAGATACTTCGGGCCCGACTTTAGGTGTGGGCTACTGCATTGACTGGACCATGCTTGAACAAGTTCAGTTGGCTGACGATATCCGAGCCCTCCTGACAACCGATCCATGGGAACTCTTCTTTGCGATTATTGAGCCGACGTACCTTGAGCTTACACTTGAAATTTGCTCGACCTTCCATGTTCAAGATGTCATGACCAACTTCGATGACCCTGGAATGGTCCAGTTTCGTCTATTGGTTTAGTCTACTAGTTAAGTGTGCCCGAGTTTGGTATCTCTTTGGGCCTTTATACGGAGGAGTTCATGGAAGACAACGAGATCAACACCCTCCATCCCCACATCCATTACTCCCCTTCGAAGTGTTGGGATGCTTTGGTCCCCAGCTTGACTTCCTATGATCCCAACCGCTCCAAGGCATCGGCTCTCTCTCCCTCCTTGAGGTACCTACATGCCATCTTGGCACACACTTTGACAAGCTGACGAGAGAGCACCAGCATCGCCAACACTCACGACGCCTACTTTCTATTAAGTATGGCGAATGGGCACATCTTTGACCTCGCCTACTTCATTGCCCTTGCCATTCACCACCAGACGGAGTGGTATCGGAGGGGGGACATCTCTATTGGCCCCTACGTAACTCGGTTGGCTCGACACTTGGGGCTCCTCAACACAGTGGACCAATCATCCTCCCTCACTCTCATCGACCAGATGTCTCCATAGGGCATCTCGAGCATGTTACATATAAGGATGATCGAAAAGTGTTGAGGAACCCACCCTCCTCAGTACCGCCTCGCCCAGTCCACCGAGGAGGAAGACGCCAAGGATATTACTGATGATGTCCCTCCACATCATAAGGACCGACTGTTTCAGCCACTACCTCCTCATCGTCCAGTTCATGCGGTAGCTTCATACACTGACATCTCTAAGCACCTTACTCGATTCGAGCAGCAGTGTTTTCAGCACTTCAATAACATTGATGCTACTCTACAGCAGATTTTTCAGCAGTTCCACATCTCATTGCCACCCCCACCTCGCGAACCATCTGGCGATGAAGATGTCTAAAAAAAATTATTTATTATTTTATGTTGTTCCTTTTATTTTCATTTAAAACTACTTTTTATTTTTCTTTCACCTTATTTTTATTAGGTTTTATAATTATTATTTTACAATTTTTAATTTCAGCTAATTCATTACGAGTACTTATTCTTCCTTATATATTTCCTAAAAGAGTTCCTGATTCTATCACAGTTATAAAGAGCTCCAAAGCTCACTATTACTCAGGAACTTGAAACTCAACTGGGAAAGGTTCTCCTGACTGCCATGCCCTGCTCAACCACGACCATAGCCAACTTGAGATATAATATTCTTTTGGCGCAGCATTTGTGGAACCCAACCTCTACCACCACTGGAGTATCCTACTTCACCCTTATCATTACTTTGGCCGATTATTCTCCATAACCCCAATTCAAGGAGTTCATTCACAATTCAGGAAGTTTCACTTCTCTCCCTATCTTATGATTATAAATCTATCTTTTTCAATATATCCATCTTTGTACATTGAGAGCAATGTACATCTTAAGTGTGGGGGGTCTTTCATATCGTCATTAGAAATCTCTGAATTGTGTCTTATACTCATGTGACCTTCTCATGCCATGATTAGAATAAATTTTGATTAATTTATGATTTTTATTGATATGTCTTGAATTAAAACTTAGGCATTCATGCATTGATTGTTTATACTTTAAGATATTAAAGAATCAGGCATGATAAGTTAACTTTTGAATTTAAAATTTTATAGGTTGTTTCTCCCAATTTTAGGTATTATCTTGAGTTGAAATTCACAAGTTTAAACATCAAAAAGCCGTAATTTTTGTGAGATTTTGAGCCTTTAGAGAATCTACTATTTCTTTCATGTTCACTTTTATTGTTGCTTTGAGTGCTTCAGTATTGAATTGTTATTCTAGAACTTGCTTGATTATGCATGTCAAGTCTGCACCATTTGATTTGATATGTCAAAATGATAAAGGCACTTAGGTTTAACCCACTCACTCCACAAAAGCCTACCTTCATAATTAACCCTTAGTAAATCCCTTTGAGCCTAACAAGCCATCAATTGATTTACCCTCAATATTAACCCTTAAACCATTATTGTTGAAATCCCCTAATTTGATCCCTATTTTTGTCGAGATTTGATTTGAACTAATTGCTTAGCTATGCTTTGCTCTTCTATGTATTTGACTTGCTCTAAAAAAAATTCATACTTACATATTAGTAGTAACTCGGTAGTGTTAAGCCGCAGTATCTAAATTCCATCTTCTGAGAAGAAGCTCACTTGTACTCAATTGTTGTTTAATTACTTTTTCTAGTTAGGAAAATTTTCAATGCAATCTTGATTCTAACCTTTTCTTTCAGCTTGTGACCACACCCCCTAACTAAAGCCACGTTACAACCCTTTAAAGACCTTTTTGATTAATGTTCATTTCAATATATAGTGATGGAGATTTGATTTTCATGCAAGCCTATGGTAATGACTTTTCATTATTGACTATTGAGTGCTTCATGTATTGTCCTTAAACACCTCGAGTGATTTGAGTGAATCTTTAGTGAGGATGTGAAACTCTATGATATTTTGAGTTGAAGGTAATTACTTAGATGAGGGGAGACACCTATGCTTTCATGATAAAATACTCAACTTGGAATGTTTTGGAACTTTGATGTTCTTTCAGTCAAATTCTCAATGTATGATTACTTATGGATTATTTTGAGATATTATTAATAGGAACTATAAGTTAAGAATAATTTATTTTGATTGTGAGTTGAGGGTTTTGCTTAAGGACAAGCAAATGCTTAAATGTGGGGGTATTTGATAAACCGTAATTTATACATATTTTTACCCCATGCCTAACACATTTATGGGTGGTTTCTCCTTAGATTTGGTGAATTTGATGCTCTTAATCCTTTAATTTCATGTTGTATACTTAGGAGAGCATAGGAGAGTAAAAAGAGTGAGAAATAGGCCGAAAATAGAGAAAATGGACCTAAATGGGAAAACAACACGGCCTGGACTTCCTCACACGGGCGTGTCACACGATCGTGTCAATTTGGCAGGATCGAAGCACGACTTACACTGGTGGATCACAAGCTTGTGCCTATTTAACAGCCTTGACCATGGCCTTCAGTAATCACACACGGGCGTGTCACATGAGCGTGTCCCTGCCGAACCCAAGTTTAGTCCTATTCAGAAAAAGGCCAATTTTGAGGGCTTTTAGGCATTCCAAAGCCTATTTAAACACTTGATGAGGCACTTAGGAAGGGGGATGTAGAGTAAGAAGTAAGGAATTACTCAAAGAAAGCTGATTGATTTATCTCAAGAGCCAGATTCATCATCAAGACTCGAGATCTCCCTTCAAGTTCCTTCAGGAGTTTTGGGTTTTCTTATGTTTTGTTATCTTTATACTTTTGAGATGTTTTCTTTCATAAGTATGAACTAAACCCTTAAATACCTAAGGGGAATGAAACCTAAGACAGATCTTGTTATTATTATCTAAATTGTATGATAAATATTTGACTTGTTCTTACTTATGTGTTCTTAATTCTTGTTTTGATATTCCAGGATATAGGTTCAAGTTAGGCTCTTATTTAGAAGAGGAATATACCCTGTCTAAGAGTAAATTTGTCATAATTAAGCGGAGTTGATTGCGTGCCTAGAGATAGGGTGACAAGATTTTGCCGGATTAGGGTGAAACCTAATAAGGGAATCCATAGATCGAGTAAATGCAATTCTAGGGTGTTAATTAGAAAGAGATTTCAATTATTCAACCTAGGGTTAGACGTTATTAGTCTCAAGAGATATAATAATATAACTTAGGGATTTCTACGGATCAAGTCAAATGAATAAATCGTCTGATACAGAGTCAAATAACAAGTGAAGTCTAGGTGGATTTGTCCTTAGGTATTGTCTCAATCAATCAAAATTTCCCAAAAGTATTTTCCCAAGTTTTTTGTGCATTCTTAGTTAGTAATTAGTTTACATAACCAAACCTCTTAAATTTTAGGCTAGATAATAAAAAGGAAATAAATACTAGTACTCGTAGTTCCTTTGGGTTCGACAATTCAGTCTTGCTAAACTATACTACTTTTCGATAGGTACACTTGACTTAATCGTGATAATAAGTTAGTTTGAAGAACGCTACATTTATAAATCTTTAAAACCTATTACGAATATCATGCATCAGTGGGTGCAAGCATACATGCACTTGTATAAAGTAATTTTTGGGTTGGTTGTGAAGATAAGGAAGACTAGTTCTAATCTGATTTGGCAGTTTAACTGCAACTCATCGATACAACGGTTTACCACACCGTACCATAGGTACGTCAGCTTTGTTTTGTACTATTATCTAATTTGGCAATTTAAATTGCAACTTGTCTGTACAACGGTTAACCGCAATGCACTGTACTGTATATACACCAGCTTTGTTGTGTCTTATTATTTGAGTGGCTTAGTCCACATACATGGTGTGTAGGGTTGGATGGGCCTTTTAAGATCCTTTGTGGTGTGTTTGGTTGGTGAGCTTAAAAAGCTCTTTTGGGGTGTGATCGGGGGACGGAGAGGTTTGTTGGCCAGATGGGCGGGTTTTTACTAGTTGACTGCATTCATATGCATCTGATTGAGTGGCTAGGTGTAAATTTGTTTGTTCGTATTCTATCTGCTTGTCTTAACGTTCGTAACTGCTCTAATTATGGGTATTAAGGTGTAAGCACAATTCTGATTTTCTTATATTTGTGTTTGTGATTCTGAGTATAGTACAATATGTGTTGATTGTTGCATATGGTCGAGACATAGGTAGACGTAGGTTTTGAGTTTACCCTATGTTTCTGTGAATTTCTGTAAATACACTATGCCATTGAACTGCTATTTGGGCTTCTATTTTATAATTCTATTGTTGTCACCTTTTGGGCTCACACTGAGCTCATGTAGCTCACCCCCCTTAGTGTTTTTTTTAGGTAGACTCGTTTTCTATAGCTAGACGTAGCATACGGAGGTCTCAAAAGTGTTACGTTTTTTTAAAGCAGACTATTAAGATAATTTCTGTAAATTTGAATTCTTAATAAATAGTTTTGGAGATTGTGGTATAGAATTTTGTGTTTATCGCACGTAAGTGCGATTGGGACTGTATTTTCTTTTGAAATATCATGATTTTATAACTAATAATTTTACATAACTTAAATACGGCAACGTTTTTTAGTTTGTTAAACTAATTTTATTTTACGATCACTTCGGCTATCAATGTGACCTCCAAAGTTTGGCCAAAACTTCTGGGCCGGTTTTGGGATGTTACATTTAGTGGTATCCGAGCCAGGTTTGCAAAAACTCAGCCTCTGTTTTTACATAACCGTGTGAGCGTGTGTTCATTTTAAAAAAAATTGAGAAACTATACCACAGTAATTTGAAATGATTTGTGTTTTGGAAATGTTTTACAAAAATGAGATGTACAAGACTCCGATGCTAGTCTAAGCTAAACTTAGGGAATTGTAAGATTAGTTCAATAAACTTAGAACTGCAATATTTAGACATTTATGCTTGTGTGCGATTTTGGAAATTGTAGATTCTTAAAGCGTAGGTACAAGATCGATATGGATTCTGAAGGTAAGAGAGATCGTGAGGAGTCGCCTGTTTCTCCGAGACGTATGTATATTCAAGAGTCAGAGGTCAATACGATTCTGCCAACTATTAGTAGCGATAACTCGGAGCTTGACTAGGGTAGTGAGGGAAGTGCTAGAGAAAGTGTTTGAGGCTAGGTTAGAGAGGACTAGAGAAAGTTTTCGAGGCTAGGTTAGAGAGGACTAGAGAAATGCTTCAAGCTAGGTGCATAAATTGTAGGAAGGAAAGAGATAGTAGCCCTCCGAGGTTGGAGCCTCGATCTGTGAAGCGTGTTAGAATACATTTGAGTGGCAATAGAGGTTTTGTGGAGGGTACTGGTAGTGGTACGAACACTCCGCTTGGTGAGCACTATAAGAATTTTCATTTGAGCAATTATTGGAAAAAGGCAGGAGCATGTTTTCGATGCAAGTCCATAGATCATCGGATCCGGGAGTGTCCTCAACGATATTAAGACAGGTATGGGTGTAGGTTATTTTGAAGTTGTGTGCTATTGCTGAGAATGATTCGTTCGACTGCTCTGTGGATAACGTTTGTGTGTGTGAGGGATAAATATGTATATGCTTCAGTGACTATATGTTTTGGGTGTGTGTTTGAGGTTTGGGGCTCAAGTGTTTGTGTATGAAAATGAATTAATCTAGTTCAGTGGTTAGAGGTTCTGGATAGGTGTGTGAGATTCTTAAGTCTAGTACGGTAGTGCTTCGGGTTTAGAGTGTGCAGCGGGAGTGTGGTGGTGTAGCTTGTGTTAGACCACTGTTCTGTTAGTGGGAAATTTCGAGGACAAAATTTTTTTAAAGAAGGGTAAGTTGTAACACCCCAAACTTTAGGGTTAGAAGTTTTGAGATTTATAGGTAGGATCAATGGCTAGACCGGACAATTGGGGTTTTTGTTGTGTTTTAATGTCAGAATGGGCCTGCTTGTCTGGTGGTTGGTTGTGTGGGAGTTTAGCTTGGGGTCTCAGGTTTGAGTCCTCATGTGTGTTTTGAGGGACTATTTTTTATTTAGCTTTGTGTTGTTTTAAATGTTTAAATATTTATTTTCATTTTGTTTGTTTTAATTATTTTTGTTATTTTATTTTTATTTAAAAAAGAGAGAAAGAAAGAAAGTTTTTTGGCACGTTCTTTTCCCTAGTTTTTCTGTCATATTTTTCCTGGCTTCCTCCTCTAATTTCTATTTTTTTTTTAAATTTGGGGTTCTGAATCTAAAATCCTTTTGGGGGGTTATTCATTGTTGGGAGTTTGTTCTTTGTATGGTTTCAACATCGTAACTTCATAAATCTAGTACCGAATCTTTAATTACTATCATTTGTGCACAATCACGTTCATTGAGGTTTTTGAATTGGTTTTCGGAATTGGTGGGCTTGAGGCGTCAGTCGTGTGTAGGCATTCCTAAATCAGGTGTTCAGGTGTGTGTTCTGAATTGTGTAATTTGGTACCGTTTTGCTGTGGAATTTGGCAGTCTTTTTGCATGCTTCGGTAATTGAGCAATTGGGGCTTGTGTCATTTTAATTACCTGTAATTTACTATGTTGTGGTTGGTTTCTGAAACACTTTGATTAGGGGTCATTTTAGTGATCAAAAAATGAGACTTTCAGTCAATTTCGGTGTGGTTTTGTGACCACACAAGTGGCCACACGGGCGTGTGCCCCCACACGGGTGATTCATACGGCAGTGTGCAATTGGAATTTAGGGTTTTCAAGCTAATTTAGGTGCCACACGACCGTGTGGTTGATTTTGGGAAATTAGTAGATTTTCACATGGTCGCATCCCTTGGGCACACGGGCATGTTCATTTGGGAATTAGGGTTTTAGTGATTTGTTACCACACAGCCTAGCCATATGGCCATCTGGATAATTTTTGGGATTTAGAGATCCCACACGAGCATGTGTTTTGGACACACGGTTGTGTCCAATGGGCACACGGATGTGGGAGACCCTCACACGGCTGCGTCCACCCTGAACCATAATTTAGCACAACTAGATAGAGAGTTACACAGCCTATTCACATGGCCATGTCCTTGGCTCACACGGGCTTGTGCCTCAGTCACACGACAATATGACTCTTCCCACATCGGCGTGTTGACCCCCACACGGCTAGAGCACATGACCGTGCGGACCTAAGTCACCAATTTTAGTTCTATGTATGTTTTTTTGTCTTAAAATGTGTCTGTGTGTTACGACCCTTGGCTAAGCTTTAGTGAGGGTAGTTAAGACTCTAATCTAGGCTTCAGCTTATGTGTTATTTGTGACTGTTGTGCGAGATATCTGATTTTGAACTCGGTTAGCTAGGTGTGTGTATGTCTGTTTCTGTCTGGCTGTTCGTCGATGTGTTCATTGTTTCTGTGAGGGTATAAGCATACATGCACTTGCATAAAGTAATTTTTGAGTTTGTTCTGAAGAGAAGAAAGGTTGATTCTGATCTAAACTAGCAGTTTATCGGTACAACAGTTTACTGCACCATATCGTAGGTACGTCGGCTTTGTTGCGTACTATTATCTGATTTGGTAGTTTAAATTGCAACATGTCTATAAAGTGGTTTACGTTAATGCACTGTACTGCATATACGCCATCTTTGTTGTGCCTTATTATTTGAGTGGCTTAGTCTACATACATGGTGTGTAGGGTTGGATGGGCCTTTCAAGGTCCTTTGTAATGTGTTTAGTTGGTGAGCTTAAACAGCTCCTTTGGGGTGTGATCAGGGGACGGAGGGGTGTATTGACCGGATGGGCGGGTTTTTACTATTTGATTGCATTCATATGCATTTGATTGAGTGAGTAGGTGTAAATCTATTTGTCTGTATTCTATCTGCTTGTCTTAACATTCGTGACTGTTCTAATTGCGTGTATTAATGTGTAAGCGTAATTCCGATTTTCTTATCTTTGTGCTTGTGATTCTGCGTATAGTACCAAATGTGTTGATTGTTACATATGGTCGGACGTAGGTTCTGAGTTTACCCTCTGTTTCTATAATTTTGTTCTATAATTCTGTTGTTGTCACCTTTTGGACTCACATTAAGCTTGTGTAGCTCACTCGCCTTAGTGTTTTTGTTCATGTACGCTCGTTTTTCTGTAGCTAGACATAGCATACAAAGGTCTCGGAAGCATTACATTTTTTAAAACAGATTATTAAGGTGTTTTCTGTAAATTTGAATTCTTAATAAATGGTTTTGGGCTGTAAGTACTGTTTAAAAACTATAGTACGAAATTTTGTGTTTCACGCACATAAGTGCAATTGGAATTGTATTTTCTTTTTAAATAACACAATTTTATAACTAAGAATGTTATGTAACTTAAATACTGCAACGTTTTTCGGTCTATTAAACTAAAACTTTTTTATGATCACTTCAGTGATCAATGTGACGTCCAAAACTCAACCAAAAGTGGGGTGCTACAATGACCCAAGACTCTCTTTATATTTGGTGAGTTTAGAGAGCTCAACTAAGATAAAACTTAATCACTTTAATATTAAATTAATATAATACTTATCAAGATAAGTATTAGATTAAATTTAATATTAAATCTATTAAATTAATAGAATATTTATCTAAAAGATAAATATTTAATTTAATTTAATATTATGATAATCACTTTAATGTTAAATTAATAAAATACTACCAAGATAAGTATTAAATTAAATTAAATATTAAATTTATTAAAATAATATTATTTTTGGAATAGTCAATTTGAAATCAAATTATCCAGAAGAATCCTAGTAGGAGTGTAATTCTTTCACTGCTTAACCACTAAAGAAGCGTCGTCGCCGACCATCTGCCGATCACCGGAATGCCATCGTCGCAATTGTCAGCACTGCCATGCTCAGTGGTGCCATCGTAGGCGCGACATCCTCACAACACCCCGAGTTGTTTGGCTACTATCGGTTTGGTTTGAGCTAGTGACAACCCGACCGATCCAGTGATGGCCCAATTGGGCTAGTCCAACCACCAGTTGGACCATCAGCTCGGTTTCACATACTGAGCCCCGTTCGACCAATTTTGGGTATTGGTCTTGATTTTTGGTTCTTGGTTCTTGGTTCCAACTTTTGATCTCAAGTCCAATTTTCGATCGGGCTAGTCCAACTACTAGTTGGACCGTCAGCCTGGTTTCACATACCGAGCCCAGTTATACTAATTTTGAGTCTCAATCTTAATTTTTGGTTCTCGGTTCCAACTTTTGATCTCAGGTCCAATTTTCAAGTTCAGTACCCATTGGGCCAATTGTCTGACTTGAAAATTATTTTCCAAAATATCATATTTATTTTAATTAATTTGATTAATTTAATTTTATTTGATCAAAATTAATTTTCCCAAAAATCACTAAGATTTTTCAAAATTAATTTTTCAAGAAAATTATTTAATTAAATTATGTAGTTGAAAAATTCTCACGACTACCTAATTTAATTCCACATCAAATAATCAACTCAATTAAATTATTTCCAAAGTCGTACCTACTGATTCAAATATAGTCCGATCAAGCTTTACTTGAGCTAGCAGAGGGACCAATCGTGTAAAAGCTAGTTTTGGCAGATCTAAAGTTTTGGCGTATTATAATAAATAGATAGTCTGGCGAAGTGTTATCTGTCCAAATGATTTTTTTGGCGCATATATGTGGATGTATAGTAATCGCCACAATAGTAAATAAGAATTTGATTTTTTAAAATTCTGTCATGTATTAAAGAGAAGTTTGTGTGAAGAGATTAAGTGTAAGTATAGGAGGAGTATTCACTAAAAGTATAGTATGCCTGGTTTGTGAGGAATATTGTGCTAGTTGGACTTTAAGTAATCTAGTTAGAAACCAACTACATAGCTTATACTGATAAGTATGATGAAGGAACATATTTATCTTTTTCTCGGAAACTATAGGCCAATAAAAACACAAGTATTGATACCTATGACACTTGTTAAATTCCATTAAGCAAGTTGAGTCATATTTATATATGAGAGTGTATTCTGAAAGGGGTTCTTCTTCCTCTTTCTTAAGTGGTATTTACTGATACCTTCAGTAAGTCTGGATGTATCTCTTTTATGATAATCTGGATGCTATGGATGATTATAATCAGTGGTTATTCCATTCAAGGTAAGTATTACTATTTTGCATGTTAAATTTTGAAAGAGTAAGTCTGTAAAAGATGCATGAATAGTAAAGTGTAAGTATAAGACTTTGCATGGGAGTTATCATTGTTCTAATTGATGTTAAATTGTGAACAAATGAGTTTTATTGATGTACTTATATTCTAAAAGCAATAGTTGCTGCTGGTTCGAGATGGATATCCGAATCTAGAGTTTTGAACTGTTGTCAGTGAGAATCAAGTGGGTCTCTACTCTAACTCTTGCATGTATCTATCTAAGAGTGATCAATCTGGAACCTGGTAACCATGTATGAATATGATACTTATACAGTTATAGGGATAAAGTTATGATTAGATAATGATATAAGTTAGTCTGTTCAAGAATAAGTTCTATAAGATGTAAGAAGAGTGTCATGAACTTATGAAAACTTAGGTTTGGAATGTGTCTAGTTCGTAGAGTTGGAAATGTGAGTTGAGTCACCTTAGTAGTAAATAAAAAAGTTCGTCGAGACTATAAAAGCGAAATCTAATATCAAACTCTGTAGGAAAAATTTCATGGCCACGACATACTCTGAAAAAGATCTATTAAATGAAATTTTATCTAATAGGATTCTCTACGTGTCCAAGGGAAATGATGGGCAAACCTCACTTAATGTGAGTTTAGGTAAATTCATATCGCAAACATGGCAGTTTTGGGATGCCTATGTCATATCCTATTAGCCTTCGTGGCATACTTTGTATATATATAGCCTTTGTGGCATGCTCTGTATGGATCACCTTTGTGGTGTATTCTATAATAGGTATATCATTTGTTTATCTTCAATGTGTGCTGTAAAGTCCGTCAGGATAGTAGACACGAGACTTTAAATGATTGCTTGTATGGCATGTTCTGTTATGTCTATGTGGCATGAACTATCAGGAATGTCTAGTAAGAGTTGACTATGAATGTTTGTCATTATTGTAATATATGACTAAATTCTTTTAACTCTATAATAAGAAAAGCTAAGATGAGGTATTGAAACATTCTAAGTTTTGAGTGACTAAGTCTTAAGGGTTTCCATGAAAAAGATATGTGTATATGTATGTTAAGAAGGGTGTTCACTCTGATGATCTGTAAATATGGAAAGTGATGGGTATTGTATATTCTTCTAGAATTATTCTAAATCTGAGTTAATATTATCTTGAATCATTCTGATAAATCACGTTATGGAATTCATCAGAGTGGTCTATGTAATGATTTTTCGATATGGATATGTGTGGTACTGAATCAGGGTTTGTCTAAGTATGAATTGATCGTATTATATTTTGCGTAAGTATTCGCCAAACATATATGTATCCGCTCATGATAAATTTTAGTGAACAACTGTTTGAAATAAGAATATGGGTTAAGGCATGTATTGTTGGAAGTGATTTCTGAGAGCATGTTTTGTTAAGATTGTTGTGGGACAATAGACTTATGACTCTTTTGGAAGGGTTCCTTAGTTAGTCAGATAAGTAAAATTGAGTATAACGAAAGCATTATAGCTAGTATATACATGTAACACCCCTTACCTAAGCCCGATGCCGGGACAGGATAGGAGGTATTACCAGACTTAAGTATAAACAAACATGCAAAACCAGGCCATAAAATTTCTTTTAATCCAAAACTTATCATACACATACACATATTTTGGTCTATGATGCCCAAAACATAATTTAGAGAGGGTTCGGGACTAAACCGGGAACTTTGGAAAGTTTTAGGTAAACATAGAAAACTTTTCCAAGAAATAGAGTCACATGCTCGTTTGGGAACTAGGACACGCTCGTGTACCCTGGACACGCCCGTGTAACTCTCTGACTATGACGTCAGCAAAACAAATTGATCCACACGGCCAAGCCACGCTCGTGTGCTAGGCCGTGTCCTCCACACGGGTGAGACACATGGCCGTGTCTCTGCTTGTGTAGCCAACACTTAGGCTATTTTCCAAGCCTTATGTTTCCCTTAATTCTCTACCATACTTATAGACGCCATAGACTCAAATTATAACATCCATTTAATGTTTAATCAGCCTTTAGTGAAATTCAATTAAATAGTTTGCATGTTGTCATACATGTGTTTATTACCCAACACTTTATCTCTACACATTCTAAAATTGTCCATGTTCAATCACTATCATCTTACTACCATGCCACACTTTCACTCCATGGCCACGACCATTTCGAATGGTCCTGGGGCATTCATCATGTACATGTGCCATATACTTCTCATACATATTGAACAAGCATAATCACATAACCACATCACAAGACATTAACACATACCATGGATAAATAGGCTTACAAGCCAAAATCATTATAAGCCACATCTCATGGCTATATACAATAAATCGATATAAGCCATTACGTTTGGCTAAGTCATAAGAACACATATCAATAACTAAGCTCCTATACATGCCACTCACTTGAAACTTCTCAACCTATGTATCAATATCCCAAGGTGATAGCTTGGTAGTGTGATGTTGCCTCCGACGTCCTCCAACCCCGAACTGACCTGACAACACTAAAAGAAATGGAAAGGGGGGAGTAAGCTTTACGCTTGATAAGTCCATATAAAAATAATAAGCAAATTATTAACATGATTTCATAGAAATATAATCATAAATACACCTTTGCTGATTTTCTGGTTATGTTATTTTCTAGAGTCGTAGTTACTAATTTATTTATATCTGGAGCTACGGGACTTCAAATTAAGATCCGTAAATTTTACCTGGAACTAGACTCATATATATTTTTACCTTAAAATTTCAATAATTTTTGGTTTATCCAATAAGTACAGTTTATTCTTTAAAGTCTCCTCTATTTCGCTATCTGACAACTTCGACCTTTATCTACTAAAATTCAAATATCTCATAGTACGGGACTAGGATAATGTTTCCATCTCTTTTTCTTAAAATAGACTTGCTAAGGATTTTATACATATAAATTATAACTCATAATTATTTTTTTATAATTTCTAGTAATTTTCCAAAGTAATTTTCCATTGAACACTTGGATTATGATTCAAACACACGGAAGAAATGCACTGAAGTGCCTAAATGTAGCCTTGGGTACCTGACAGAATATGCACTGAAGTGCCTCATAATACAGAATTACAAGCTGCTCTCAACGAGGGCTACTCAAAGAGTTAAAGAGTATCTGAACACAACTCAGAATACCCAACACCTGGACCTCAGCATGTTTTGCATATCAAATGAGCTCATAACACATGTAGCTATCCTAGTGACATGTCACTTGTATCCTCAACTATTTCTAAGGTTCAAACGGGATTTTAGACTTCTAAACCTTTACCGGACGTACTCGAATTGTGGCTTCATTCACCTAGCCAATATCTCATTATCACATGGCATTGCAACATTTTCATCATAACAGCAAAGCATCAAGAACATGTTATCTCATCAAAATAATTACATAAGCATTTTAATCATACAATTACCAAGACAACTACAACATATAATAATGTCACGTTATTTACATAATATCAAATTATTCACATATATATACTTACAACTCGTGTAATATCAAAGCATTAATATTAAATACAATATTGCATTATTAAAATCACATGAACTTACCTCGATTACGAAAACGATCATTTTTACCATTTTAGCCTTAACCTTGTATTTTCCAAATTTAAGCCCGAATCTCGATCTCGTTGATTTAACATTACAAATATAGCTCATTTATTACTCACATTATTCAAATGGGTCCATAAATCATACTTTTATAAATTTAAATTTTGACCCCTAAACTTTCACATATTTGCACTTTTTCCTCAAGGCTCGTAAAATAATTTTTATCTAGCCGAATCATTTTCATAAATGGCAGCCCCCAATTTCCACTAAATCACCCTTTTATGACTAATTTTATAACTTTTACGATTTAGTCCTTTTAAGCATTTTCACCAAAAATCACTTAGCAAAAGTTGTTTATTACACACCGAGCCTTCATATTCTACCATTAAACATCAAAATCATTCATGGATAAATTTTTAAACACAAACCCTAGGTCAAAATAGTGTGAAAATAGCTAAATCGAGTTACCGAGACTTTAAAAATGTAATGAACATTAAAAATAGGACTCGGGATCACTTACAAATGAGCTTGGAAGCTTGAACCAAACCCTAGCCATGGCTTCCATGGGGGTTTCTGTAACACCCCTAACCTATATCCTACACTATAATAGGGTTACAGAGTATTACCGAAAATTTCAAAACATTTTCAAATAATTCATGATATTTACTGTTCATAGCGAAATTGTCCACATGAGTCATAGTCACTAAATTATTTATATCTAGAGCTACGGAACTCCAAATTAAGTTCTGCTAATTTTTCCTGAAACTATACTCACATATATTCTTACCAGAATTTATGGATTAGCCAATAAGTACAGTTTATTCTTCAAAGTTACCCTTATTTTGTTGTTTGATAGCTTTGACCTTTCTTTACTAAAAATTAATTATCCCCTCATACAGAATTCGGATGATGTTATCGTTTGTTTCTTTTGAAAATAGACTAATTAATGATTTTAATAATATAATTTTTAACTCATAATTATTTTTGTACAATTTTTTATGATTTTCCAAAATCTAAACAAAGGATTTCGAAATCATTCTGACTCTGTCTCACAAAATTTCAAATATCTCATAAAATAAGATTCTTTTTCTTACACTGTTTTTTCTATGTAAAACTAGACTCAATAGAATTTAATTTCATATTTTATTCAACCTCTAATTCAATTTCCACAATTTTTGGTGATTTTTCAAAGTTGGACTATTGCTACTTTCCAAATCTGCTTTAATGAAAAATGCTGATAACTAAGTTTATAACACCTTCACTTCCTTTCAATTAAACCCTATACATGCCATATAAACCTTAAAATGCACAATAAAACTTACCAAAGTAATCTGGATAGTGTGCCCTGATATGTTGATCCAATCCACCAATTTCACGTCAATCTACAAAGAACATTTAACACACAGGAGTAAGCTTATGAAAGCTTAATAAGTTCATGGGCATAGAAAATAATTCTTACTGAAAATCTTATAACAATTATACAATATCTAAATTCACTAAATCCTTTTATAAATCACAAAATTAGTGATAAGTTGACTTGCTTGAATTCAATGCCACTTATTAACCAACTTTTAAACTCTTGGGCCCCTTTATCATTTACCTTTCTTAATCAAATTAGGGAACGATTACAGAATTGAGTACCTCGTTATCACAATGCTATAGTAAAACTATGGTCTTGCACATAGTCACATATCACACATTGAAGCCATAGCTCAGCCATGGTCTTACACGGATTACATATCACACTAATGCCATATCCCAGATATGGTCTTACACAGAAGCACATATCACACCGATGTCATATCCCAGATATGGTTTTATACGGAAGCTCATATCACACCAATGCCATAGCCCAGCTATGGTCTTATATGTAACACCCCAAACCCGGCCCAGACGTTATGGCTGAATCTGATGTGCCACATTGAAGTTAAAAATCCATGTTTCGTTTTAGTGCTTTTGTAACACCCCGAACCCGAGACCGACACCGGAGTCGGACACGAGATGTTAACAAACTTTGAAAAATTTTTCCAGACACTGCCCAGTCTGAGTACTAGTCGCTTCAAAAATCATATCTTGAGTTTCATAACTCGAAAATCAGTTTTGTGATTTTTCCCTGAAACTAGACTCATGTCCCCACCTATGTATTTTTTTCTAGAATTTTTGGTTGGGCCAATTAGTACAGTTTATTAGTCAAAGTCTCCCATGTTACAGGGGTCGACTACACTGACCTTTTCCCATTACAACTTGGATATCTCTCTGCACAGAGCTTCAATACTGATGCCGTTTGTTTCTATGGAAACTAGACTCAGAGAGGAATCCATACATATATGGTATGACCCCTAATTATCTCTGGTAAATTTATAGTGAATTTCCAAAGTCGGAACAGGGAATCCAGAAACTGTTCTGGCCCTGTTCCACAAGAACCTGAATATCTCTTACTGTACTGTTCATATGATTGTTTCATTACTTTCATATGAAAGTAGATTCATCAAGGTTCGATTACATAATTTATTAACTATTTAATTCCACTCCTACGAATTCTTGTGATTTTTCCAATCTACACCACTGCTGCTGTCAGCCTCTGTTTTCAAAGTAAACCTTACCTATTTTCGGGGTTTCATGGACCAACTAGGGCCTTGTCATACATATGCCCACATATGATCATACTTAGCCATTCCAATGGCTGATCATTTGCTCAACACTTCCATTCCAACTATAGTTACATCATGAAACCATCTATACATTCATAAACACGAATGGTCTAATGCCATACTCCACTTCTACAAGCCATTTTCGCATGGCTGTACACTTATACATTTCATAAAGTACTCGAAAACAACAATGGGTAGTCCTATACATGCCATATCAAAATTCAACCAAAATAGTACCCAAAAGAGCCTTTGATAGTGTGGGCGACTTCGACTTCAAGATCCCGAGTCTGATAGCTGGAGAACCAAAAATCTATAAAACAGAGGAGCAGTGTAACGAGTAAGCAATTTATGCTTAGTAAGTTTTGAGCAAGGAATTCCAGCATCAACAAAGAATAACACACATTTAGCTAAACGGAATATTTCACAATACGCAATTTACCGATATCAAACTTGCTTCACAACATTAACAACCCTTATGTACATACACAATAGACTAACTTAGCCGAAGGCCGGTAGCTCGTTTATCAACTGAGCGAACATTTATTTGTAAGGGCTCGATTAAATTCAACACATACGTAACATATCCCCATATTGGGATGTTTTTCGAGTATTCGCTGGAATTTTACAGCAAGCTCATTCATTACCAAATCACGTACCTTCGGGATTTAACCGGATATAGCTCCTCGTTCAAATGCCTTTGGGACATAGCCCGGTTTTAGTAACTCACACAATGCCTTCGGGACATAACCCGGATTTAATAACTCGCACGAATGCCTTCGGGACTTAACCCGGATTTAGTATCTCGCACAAAGGCCTTCGGATCTTAGTCCGGATATATTCACTTAGCACAAAGCCTTCGGGACTTAGCCCGGACAGCATTCAATTAATCATGCGCATCTAACAATAATTCATGGCACATTCATATTTCATTTTCATTTGCGAAACTCAAACACAAGGCACATATCGTCCTTGCACATTCGGCTCAATAGCCACACATAGAGCATGATTTAATCACATCGTAATTTAAGCTCTCTTACTCAAGAACTTACCTCGGGTGTTGTCGAACGATTCTGCTAGCTATTCAACCACTTTTTCCTTCCCTTTATCGGATTTATTTCCCCTTTGCTCTTGAGCTTAATTAAACAAATAAATTGATTTCATCATTTAGGCATAAAAAAGATGAACACAAGGCACTTAGCCCATATTTATACATTAGACATTAAAGTCTCATACATGCAAAAATCATGCATCAACACAACATATTAGCTAATTTCTTTCCCCTTGGCCGAATATGCATGTCTATTTTTGGGGTCGATTTCAACACTTAATACACACATATACACACTAGTAAAGCATCCTCCCCCTTTTCATCAATTTAACACATGCATTGCTCATTAACATGCAAAGTTACATTCGGCCTTAGCACACATCTTGCTAGCCGATTCTTCTCCATTTAGCAACCAATGCACATATGTGCTCACACAAAAATGCTAAAAAGGAGGTTCAAGAATCATCAAGCCATCATCACATGCATCATTAACAAGCTTCATATTTTGCATGCAATGGCATTAACACAACCTCCACCTAGGCCGAATCTTAACTCATCCTCATGCCTCATCACCACAACATCAAACACCAACCAAGAATGATGCATCCATGGTCAAGTGCCATTTCCATCACATAGCAAGATTTAGACCATGGGCTAGGTAGAACTCAAGCTAACAACTAAAACATGCATGCATCTCATGGAACATCATCAAACATACCTTAGCCTAGCTACATGCATGGCCGAATCTCTTCACCTTTCTTCTTCTTTCCTCCTTAAAATTTTTGGCCAAGGATGAACCAAAGGATGAGAAATTTTTTCTTTGTTTTTCTTTCTAATTTAGGCTAAATGAAGGTGAGAAAAGGATGAACAAAGATCTTCTCCTCTCTTTTCTTTAGCTCACGGCAATGGGGGGGGGAAAGAATCAACTACACACTTTTTTTTTTGTGTATTCATCATACTCCTTTTCATTATTTAATTTCCATGCCTATTATTTTATTTTTTTCCACCCATGATGCACCAACAAAACATGTCTATGACATGTCTTGGCCATCAAACTTGGTCTACCATGCTTGTCATGGTCGGCCACTACTAGTAGGGGGGAATTTGACATGCAAGTCCCCCTTTGTCCACATGCACTAATAGGTCCTCACACATTGACCTATCACATTTTAGAATTTTCTCACATAAGTCCTATTGACTAAATTCACATGAAATCAACCAAATTGAAGCTTGAAATTTTCACACATTCATAATTACATATTCTAGACAATAAGTATCACATTCAAACATTTCGGTGACTCGGTTTAGCGGTCCCGAAACCACTTCCCGACTAGGGTCAACTTTGGGCTGTCACAACTCTCCCCACTTAAGAAATTTTCGTCCCCGAAAATCTTACCGGTAAATAGGTTTGGGTATCGTTCTTTCATCGAGCTCTCGGTCTCCCAAGTAGCTTCCTCGATCCCGTGTTTGAGCCATAACACCTTTACTAGCGGAACTCTTTTGTTTCGCAACTCCTTCACTTCACGAGCTAGGATACGCATCGGTTCTTCTTCATAGCTCATGTCGACTTGAATTTCAACCTCTGATGGGCTAATTATTTGCGATGGATCAGATCGATAGCGTCGAAGCATCGAAACATGAAAGACGTCATGAATCTTTTCAAGCTCCGGGGGCAAAATCAATCTATACGCAACTGGACCAACTCGTTCGGAGATTTCGTACGGCCCAATGAATCTTGGGCTCAACTTGCCCTTACGGCCGAACCTGAGTATCTTTTTCCAAGGTGAAACCTTAAGGAACACTTTGTCTCCCACCTGATACTCGATGTCTTTTCGTTTCAAATCTGCGTACGACTTCTGACGATCCGTGGCTACCTTCAGACTTTCACGGATTACCTTTACTTTCTGTTCAGCATCTTTAATCAAATCAACTCCGAAAATTTTACTTTCACCGAGCTCGGTCCAAAACAATGGTGTACGGCATTTACGACCGTACAAAGCCTCGTAAGGTGCCATCTTAATACTTGATTGAAAACTATTGTTGTAAGCGAATTCAATCAAAGGTAAATACCGTTCCCATGAACTACTGAACTCGAGGATGCAACATCTCAACATATCCTCAAGTATCTGAATTATCCGCTCGGATTGACCATCGGTTTGGGGGTGAAAAGCAGTGCTAAAATGCAGCTTGGTACCCAGAGCTTCTTGCAATTTCTTCCAAAATCGTGAGGTGAATCTCGGATCTCTATCCGACACGATAGAAACAGGTACCCCGTGTAATCTCACAATTTGATAAACGTACAATTCAGCTAGTTTATCCAATGAAAAATCCGTACGTACGGGGATGAAATGAGCCGACTTAGTCAGTCTATCAACAACAACCCATATAGCATCCTTCTTACTTGCTGACAAGGGCAGTCCGGACACAAAGTCCATTGTGACTCGATCCCATTTCCACTCGGGTATCATGATCGGCTGGAGTAATCCTGAAGGCACTTGATGTTCCGCTTTCACTTGTTGACATATTAAATATCTCGAAACAAAGTCGGAGATGTCCCGTTTCATACCATGCCACCAAAATTGACGTTTCAAATCGTTGTACATTTTCGTACTCCCCGGGTGAATTGACATTCGGCTACAATGGGCTTCGTTCAGAATCATCGAAATGAGTTTCGAATTCCTTGGAACACACAAACGATTTCTGAACATCACACAATCATCATCATCAATTTGAAACTCTGATTCCTCGTTCGGAAAACACTTAGCCCGTTTTGCAACCAATTCATCATCGACTTTCTGAGCTTCACGAATTTGGTGAGTCAATAATGGTTTAGCTTTTAATTCAGCTACTAACACATTGTCTGGTAGAACAGACAAATTCACGTTCATCGCTCGTAAAGCAAACAATGACTTCCGGCTTAAGGCGTCCGCAACCACGTTAGCCTTTCCCGGGTGGTAATCAATGACAAGCTCGTAATCTTTCAACAACTCAAGCCAACGTCTTTGTCGCAGATTCAAGTCTCGTTGAGTCATCAAATATTTGAGACTTTTGTGATCCGAAAATACATGGCACTTCTCACCAAACAGATAATGTCGCCATATTTTTAAAGCAAACACGATGGCAGCTAGTTCGAGATCATGGGTCGGATAATTCCTCTCGTGTGGCTTCAATTGTCTCGACGCATAGGCCACGACTCGACCTTCTTGCATCAATACGCAACCCAACCCAAGTAGGGATGCGTCACTATAAATGACAAACTCTTTACCTGATTCGGGTAGCACCAAAATTGGAGCTTCAGTCAAATGAGTTTTCAGTTGGTCGAAACTTTTCTGACATTTCTCCGTCCACTCGAACTTAACATCCTTTTGAAGTAGCTTCGTCATTGGTGTGGCTATCATCGAGAAACCTTTCACAAATCGTCGGTAATAACCGGCGAGCCCCAAAAAGCTCCAAACTTCAGTAATATTTCTCGGAGGTTTCCAGTCAAGTATGGCTGAAATTTTGTTCGGGTCAACTCGAATACCCGACGCGGATACCACATGACCCAAGAAGCTAACCTCTCTTAACCAGAACTCACACTTACTGAACTTAGCATATAACTGCTTATCCCGCAAAATTTGCAGCACTAGCCTCAGATGCTCAGCATGTTCGGTCTCATCTCTTGAATAGACCAAAATGTCATCAATGAACACAACTACGAACTGATCCAAATACGGTCTGAAGATCCGATTCATCAAATCCATAAATACTGCAGGGGCATCAGTGAGCCCAAACGGCGTCACTAAGAATTCGTAGTGACCATATCTCGTTCTGAAGGCAGTTTTAGGAATATCTGAATCTCGAATTCGCAACTGATAATAGCCCGATCTCAAATCTATTTTTGAGAACACTGAGGCTCCCTTCAGTTGGTCGAACAAATCATCGATGCGCGGCAACGGATATTTGTTCTTTATCGTCACTTTATTCAGCTGACGATAGTCAATGCACAACCTCATGGTTCCGTCCTTCTTTTTCACGAACAATACTGGTGCACCCCAAGGTGAGAAACTTGGTCGAGCGAAACCTCTATCCGTCAGTTCTTGCAACTGAGCTTTCAACTCCTTTAACTCGGTTGGTGCCATACGATACGGAGCTATCGAAATCGGCGTAGTCCCAGGTACAAGCTCAATACCAAACTCTACCTCCCGAACAGGTGGTAAACCCGGTAGTTCTTCCGGAAAAACATCCGGGTATTCACAAACCACCGGCACAGATTCGGGTTTCTTTTCTAATTCTTTGTCATCAAGTACATACGCAAGGTATGCTTCGCACCCTTTTCTTACATATTTCTGTGCCAACATTGCTGATATTACAGCTGGCATCCCCTCCAAGTCCGCAGACTCAATTCGGACTACTTCGTTATTTGCGCACCTCAAATCAATAGTCTTGCTCTTGCAATTCACAATCGCATCATGCGCGGTCAACCAATCCAAACCAAGGATAACATCAAATTCATCAAACGGCAAAAGCATCAAGTCCGCCGGAAAACAGGAACCTCGAATTTCCAGGGGACATTTCTTACACACTTTGTCGACAAGCACGTAATGACCCAAGGGATTTGACACCCGAATTACGAACTCAGTAGACTCAATAGGTAAAGTCTTACTGGATGCTAAGGTTTCACATATGTAAGAATGAGTAGAACCGGGGTCAATCAAAGCAATTACATTAGTATCAAAGAGAGTGAATGTACCGGTAATAACATCAGGCGAAGAAGCATCCTCGCGGGCACGTATAGCATAAGCTCTAGCAGGCGCACGAGCTTCGGATCTGGTTATATCATCTCTAGATCCTCTCTGACCACCACTAGCATTGCCCGTATTTCCAGATGGTCTACCTCGAGCAGTGGTAGCACCCAGTTTCCCACTCTGATTTTCATTCTGTTCAAACAACCTCGGGCAATCTTTAATGAAGTGGTCAACTGATCCGCACTTGTAACAGGAGCGGTCAGGGAATCTACAACTCCACGAATGCCATTTATCGCAATATCGACATTTCGTTCTATCTCGACGTTCATTCCCAACACTGGCGACCGAAGTGCCTCGTGTACCCACAGGGGGTCGATCACGATCTCGTCTAAAAAGGCCCGAAGTGCCTCTAAACTGGCCCGCATCATCTCGAAATCTCTTCGATGTCTGTTGAAGAGACCTTCCCGAGGATCTTTTACGAAACTCTCCAGTTCCCTCATCAACTCTTTGCTTTTCTTTTGTAAGCTCTTCGGCTTTACAAGCTCGTTCAACAAGTACCACGAACTCTCGTATTTCAAGAACGCCAACGAACATTTTTATATCTTCATTCAGCCCATCCTCGAAGCGTTTATACATAATAGCTTCGGACGAAACACATTCCCGAGCGTATTTGCTAAGTCTAACAAATTTTCGCTCATAATCAGTAACCGACATGGAGCCTTGCTTAAGCTCAAGAAATTCCTTCCGTTTTTATCAACAAATCTCTGACTGATATACTTTTTCCGAAACTCAGTTTGGAAAAACTCCCAAGTTACTTGCTCTCGGGGCACAACAGAAGTCAGAGTACTCCACCAATAGTAGGCAGAATCACGTAGCAAGGAGATAGCACACTTTAGGCATTCATCGGGTGTACAAGATAGCTCATCGAGTACCCGGATAGTGTTGTCCAGCCAAAATTCAGCTTGCTCGGCATCATCGCTATCCATAGCCTTAAATTCAGTAGCCCCATGTTTTCGGATTCTGTCAACTGGGGGCTTATTTGACCTTATTTGGTCCGTTACCGGTGGTATTGTAGGTGCGGGGGTAGTATTTGTCGGGAATGGAGGTTGTGGAACAGCCATATTAGTTCGAATGTATTGGTTGAACCAATCATTCATCACGCTATAGAATGCTTTCTAGCTTCATCATTCGGATTACTAGCATTAGGTTGAGAGTCTGCCGGCACTGTCCCTTGTGCGGGAGCAGGCGCTACACTCTCAAGATCATCAGCTACCTCTCGGTCACGATCGGGATCCATTACTATAAACACATTTACAATTGTCAGAAATCACCACACTATCAAGTAATCACATAAAATGGCATGTATAGCTAGACCCAACACATTACGGTAGTCCTAGAATCGACTAAACCGTAGCTCTGATACCAATTTAATGTAACACCCCGAACCCGAGACCGACACCGGAGTCGGACACGAGATGTTAACAAACTTTGAAAAATTTTTCCAGACACTGCCCAGTCTGAGTACTAGTCGCTTCAAAAATCATATCTTGAGTTTCAGAACTCGAAAATCAGTTTTGTGATTTTTCCCTAAACTAGACTCATGTCCCCACCTATGTATTTTTTTCTAGAATTTTTGGTCGGCCAATTAGTACAGTTTATTAGTCAAATCTCCCATGTTACAGGGGTCGACTACACTGACCTTTTCCCATTACAACTTGGATATCTCTCTGCACAGAGCTTCAATACTGATGCCGTTTGCTTCTATGGAAACTAGACTCAGAGAGGAATCCATACATATATGGTATGACCCCTAATTATCTCTGGTAAATTTATAGTGAATTTCCAAAGTCGGAACAGGGAATCCAGAAACTGTTCTGGCCCTGTTCCACAAGAACCTAAATATCTCTTACTGTACTGTTCATATGATTGTTTCGTTACTTTCATATGAAAGTAGATTCATCAAGGTTCGATTACATAATTTATTCACTATTTAATTCCACTCCTACGAATTCTTGAGATTTTTCCAATCCACACCACTGCTGCTGTCAGCCTCTGTTTTCAAAGTAAACCTTACCTATTTTCGGGGTTTCATGGACCAACTAGGGCCTTGTCATACATATGCCCACATATGATCATACTTAGCCATTCCAATGGCTGATCATTTGCTCAACACTTCCATTCCAACTATAGTTACATCATGAAACCATCTATACATTCATAAACACGAATGGTCTAATGCCATACTCCACTTCTACAAGCCATTTTCGCATGGCTGTACACTTATACATTTCATAAAGTACTCGAAAACAACAATGGGTAGTCCTATACATGCCATATCAAAATTCAACCAAAATAGTACCCAAAAGAGCCTTTGATAGTGTGGGCGACTTCGACTTCAAGATCCCGAGTCCGATAGCTGGAGAACCAAAAATCTATAAAACAGAGGAGCAGTGTAACGAATAAGCAATTTATGCTTAGTAAGTTTTGAGCAAGGAATTCCAGCATAAACAAAGAATAACACACATTTAGCTAAACGGAATATTTCACAATACGCAATTTATCGATATCAAACTTGCTTCACAACATTAACAACCCTTATGTACATACACAATAGACTAACTTAGCCGAAGGCCGGTAGCTCGTTTATCAACTGAGCGAACATTTATTTGTAAGGGCTCGATTAAATTCAACACATACGTAACATATCCCCATATTGGGATGTTTTTCGAGTATTCGCTGGAATTTTACAGCAAGCTCATTCATTACCAAATCACGTACCTTCGGGATTTAACCGGATATAGCTCCTCGTTCAAATGCCTTCGGGACATAGCCCGGTTTTAGTAACTCACACAATGCCTTCGGGACATAACCCGGATTTAATAACTCGCACGAATGCCTTCGGGACTTAACCCGGATTTAGTATCTCGCACAAAGGCCTTCGGATCTTAGTCCGGATATATTCACTTAGCACAAAGCCTTCGGGACTTAGCCCGGACAGCATTCAATTAATCATGCACATCTGACAATAATTCATGGCACTTTCATATTTCATTTTCATTTGCGAAACTCAAACACAAGGCACATATCGTCCTTGCACATTCGGCTCAATAGCCACACATAGAGCATGATTTAATCACATCGTAATTTAAGCTCTCTTACTCAAGAACTTACCTCGGGTGTTGTCGAACGATTCCGCTAGCTATTCAACCACTTTTTCCTTCCCTTTATCGGATTTATTTCCCCTTTGCTCTTGAGCTTAATTAAACAAATAAATTGATTTCATCATTTAGGCATCAAAAAGATGAACACAAGGCACTTAGCCCATATTTATACATTAGACATTAAAGTCTCATACATGCAAAAATCATGCATCAACACAACATATTAGCTAATTTCTTTCCCCTTGGCCGAATATGCATGTCTATTTTTGGGGTCGATTTCAACACTTAATACACACATATACACACTAGTAAAGCATCCTCCCCCTTTTCATCAATTTAACACATGCATTGCTCATTAACATGCAAAGTTACATTCGGCCTTAGCACACATCTTGCTAGCCGATTCTTCTCCATTTAGCAACCAATGCACATATGTGCTCACACAAAAATGCTAAAAAGGAGGTTCAAGAATCATCAAGCCATCATCACATGCATCATTAACAAGCTTCATATTTTGCATGCAATGGCATTAACACAACCTCCACCTAGGCCGAATCTTAACTCATCCTCATGCCTCATCACCACAACATCAAACACCAACCAAGAATGATGCATCCATGGTCAAGTGCCATTTCCATCACATAGCAAGATTTAGACCATGGGCTAGGTAGAACTCAAGCTAACAACTAAAACATGCATGCATCTCATGGAACATCATCAAACATACCTTAGCCTAGCTACATGCATGGCCGAATCTCTTCACCTTTCTTCTTCTTTCCTCCTTAAAATTTTTGGCCAAGGATGAACCAAAGGATGAGAAATTTTTTCTTTGTTTTTCTTTCTAATTTAGGCTAAATGAAGGTGAGAAAAGGATGAACAAAGATCTTCTCCTCTCTTTTCTTTAGCTCACGGCAATGGGGGGAAAAGAATCAACTACACACTTTTTTTTGTGTGTATTCATCATACTCCTTTTCATTATTTAATTTCCATGCCTATTATTTTATTTTTTCCACCCATGATGCACCAACAAAACATGTCTATGACATGTCTTGGCCATCAAACTTGGTCTACCATGCTTGTCATGGTCGGCCACTACTAGTAGGGGAGGAATTTGACATGCAAGTCCCCCCTTTGTCCACATGCACTAATAGGTCCTCACACATTGACCTATCACATTTTAGAATTTTCTCACATAAGTCCTATTGACTAAATTCACATGAAATCAACCAAATTGAAGCTTGAAATTTTCACACATTCATAATTACATATTCTAGACAATAAGTATCACATTCAAACATTTCGGTGACTCGGTTTAGCGGTCCCGAAACCACTTCCCGACTAGGGTCAACTTTGGGCTGTCACAGCTTTAAAAACCGACTTTTGTTACACTAACAAAGTGAATGGAAGCTGGGCACCAGGTAGGAATCCGTAACAGAGGAGGTGAGCCATGAAGGCTGCTTAAGTATCAAGCTCTTCGAATGGATCCAATCCTAGACATGGCCACAACCATTGCCACACTTAGTTAAATCGAGTTGTAATTTATTTAAGTTGAAATCTTTGATAAATCGGATAATCGTGGCATGGTGTTATTTTGAAAACAATTATCATTTTGAAAACATGACCTAAGTTTAGCCCATTTATTAACTAAAGATTAAAGTTATTAAAAATAAAATAATCCCAGAAAAGAAAGAAATCAAGTCAAAATGGCCTTATTACAACCCAAAAATAAATAATAAATAAAGCAAACTTAATGAAAACCAAACACTTATTCAAAAGCCCAAAGGCGATCACCGTGGCCACTCTGAATCCCCTCCGGCTCCAAGTCCCCAAATCAAGGCTCACCTGCAAGGTTAAGGAAAGGGGCTGAGTTTGGAAACTCAATGTGCAACAAGCCCCTTTCAGAGCCCAAAACAATATCAGCCTGCTAGGCCTAAGCCTAAATCCAATCTCAACATATACTGGGCCGAAGCCTTTTTCATATCTCATATCACTGGGCCGAAGCCTTTTGTTTAACGGTTACTGGCCCGTAGGCCCATTTCATTATCACGAGTAATGCCAATGAAAGAATGAATGCAATCCCAATTAGGGAGACTACTCAACCCACCATCTGCTACTCTCCACCCGTACCAACCAACACACCATGTGGGGAATAACTCAACCCACCCAACCAACACACCACTGGCAGCATAGCTGCTTTATCATATATCTGGAGGCCTAGCCTCTTTTAATAACTGAGGCAAAGCCCTTTTTCGGTAAACTGGGGCATAAGCCCTTTTCAATAAACTAGGGCATAACCCTTTTGCACTTCCTCCATCCATATAAAAACCCAACCCAATGCATTTATGATTACACCATGTGCATTTCATACATATCATGTGCATATCATGCATATCATGTGCATATCATATCCCACGTATCAAATTTATAATTAAACTCTAAGGGTATAATGGTCATTTTTACCTAGGGGCAAAACAGTCATTTTTATATTATAAAGGTAATTTCATAAATTTACCAAATAATAGGGTTTTCCATGTTCATTATTAGTTACCAACCATTCTTATGTTTTAAACAGCGATTCTGGCCCATTTTTCGCGATACCGAGTTATTGGGCCAGAAACCCCTAATGGGCCCTACATAGTCGATTTTGTCATCTAGGCCTATTTAGCCTATTTTCCATAGTGGTGTTACCAGTCTTAATGTGCAATTTAACAGGTTTTCATTTTCTACCAATTTTACCCAAATGGGCCCGAAAGCCCATTGGGCCCAACTTCAGCCCCTCGAGGCCTAACTTACTGTAATGCCAAAAATCATGCCCTTACCTTTTCCAACATTCCAGATGATCAACCTAGCGAATCTAACTAACCAATGAGCGTTCGCTTGCTCACAAGTCCTCGAAATGCCAGAATTTCAGTATTTCAGCAATTTGGCTTTTCAGCATTTATCGTTTCAAGCTATGAAAAAGGGTTCGTTACACACTTGTTTTGCGATATTCCTCGACGACACCTCCTACACGATTTCTCCTATAATCAACCGTTAATAGATCAGCTCACAATAATAGAACCAAATCGAGAACTATCTATTAACAATACTTACACATTCGGCCACCCTCCATAATGGCCTTAGAATCCATACCTTTGCTGAAGTTGATGCCTAGATCTAGTCACTTCGATGAGTCGAGCTAATACAAGTCGACACTATGCCTTGCTGCTCTTCCACTATACAAACCATAAAAAGATTAAAAGAAGAAGCCAATAAGGCCTATACCCACATTCGACCACCTCCCTAAACTATAGGTGTTTCGACTTTTCTTAACCTCCATAATACCGAATTGATTAAGGCCACGAGCACTTACCAAGGTTCACCTACCCAAACAATTCCAATCCCGTGCTAACTCTGATTCAACGCAGTCCCAGCTCCAAAACACTAGCAGAAATCGCACCACAAGGATTGTAACACCCCGAACCCGAAACCGTCATCGGGGTCGAACACGAGGTGTTGACTGGCTTTACCCTCTTACAAAATTTATTTTCCAGACACTGCCCAATCTGTGTACTAGTCGTTTTAAAATTCATATCTTGAGTTTCGTAACTCGAAAATCAGTTTCGTAATTTTTCACAGAAACTAGACTCATGTGCCCATCTATGTATTTTTTTCTAGAATTTTTGGTTGGGCCAATTAGTACAGTTTATTAGTCAAAGTTCCCCAAGTTGCAGGGGTCGACTACACTGACCTTTGCCCATTACGACTGGGATATCTCCCTGCACGGGGCTTCAATACTGTTGCCGTTTGTTTCTATGGAAACTAGACTCAGAGAGGAATCTGCACATATATGGTACGACCCCTAATTATCTCTGGTTAATTTATAATGAATTTCCAAAGTTGGAGCAGGGAATCCAGAAACCGTTCTGGCCCTGTCCCACTAAAATCTGATTATCTCTTAATATACTGCCCATATGATCTTTTCGTTACTTCCTCATGAAAACAGACTCATCGAGCTTCGATTACATAATTTATTCATCAATTAATTCCACTCCTACTATTTTTAGTGATTTTTCAATCTCATGACACTGCTGCTGCCAGCATCTGTTACGAAAGTAACTAGGTCCATTTCATGCCTACCCTCGATCCAACTCAATCGAACATTCGTGCCATTTTCGCATGGCTTAAAGTTTACATGCCATAATTCAAACACAACGTACTAGCTTATACATGCCAAAATGATCTTCTAAGCACACTAAGAAGAAAGTACCAAAACTAGCTATCTGGTGTGATGACTTCGTTGACGGCCCGACCCCGCAAAGATTGATGAGTCCAAGCAACCTATAATGGGTGACAAGGAAACACCGGGTGAGTTTATAACTCAGTAAGTCATAAGCAATGCTCTACTATACATCAATAACATTATCACAAGAGGAATAAAATGGAATGAGACAATTTACTCCATCCATACCGAACCATACCATAGTTCCACCAACCTACCGATTCAATTTCGTATCAATTCATGCCTTCACAATTCATATACTCATCAATAGGACATTGAAGCATTTTCATAAATCAATTTATTTTCGTTACAATCAAACCACAAAACGGCCTTTCACCCATCCTACGATAAATTTTTATGTACGTGACTTCAAGTATAGTTGTCACATAGGTTCAACTTACCGAGCTCAACACCAAGTATACGCATAGCACATATTAGCCATGTCCTCAAGACACTTACCCGATCCGCTGTCCGCGATCAGCTCAATAGTGTCGCACACATAGTGTCCATAATGATTCACGAATGTATATTGAGCCCGCACACTCAGTGCTATATAATCAACTCGCACATTTAGTGCCACGTAATCAAATCGCACACTTAGTGCTACATAGTCAAACCCGCACACTTAGTGCCGCATGGTCAATTCGCACACTTAGTGCATCATATTCATTTCGCACACTTAGTGCTACAAAGTAGAATCGCACACTTAGTGCTGTACAATTTAATCCCGCGCACTTAGCACCAATCTCATGGTCATAAATGGTTATCCCGCACATTTAGTGCCGAGATCAACAACTCATTACATCTCACCTCATTTATTTCATTCAACAATTTCATCATCACATACGTACATGCATATATATATGTACATTTATTCATTCCATTCAGCATCAATACACAACATTATGACCATTGAAATAATACCAACTACATGCTTAATGACTTACCTCGTGTTGGGTAAGACGGTTCCAACTCGGCTACTCGATAACCTTTTCTTTGCCTTTGCTCGATTCACCTCCTTTAGCTCCTTGAGCTATATCAATAATTTAACTAGTTTAACCACCTTGCTAAATATTTACAATCCAATCTCACATGTATATGTATGTTAGTATATTCGGCTAATAATCTCATGCAACTACCAAAGCCGAATCAACTAAATATACTTATGTATACACACATATATCATCATCGAAATCACCTAAGCTTAGACATCGATTTTTAATTTCAAGTAAGTTGCCGAATGCAACCTTACTAAATTCTCATGGATTCAATATACCATTACCATGAAATCAACAACCAAATTCATAGACAATTTAGGAAAATCACATTACAATTCTCATATTCAAGCAAAGACCATGGCCGAATGCACATATGACCTCATAACAAAAATATTGAACCTTTGGTTGCCCAATTAGCTTAACATCCATCAAATTTTTAAATCAAGAAGCTCACCTCATCTATAATCAACTCTCAATGCCCTAAGGCATCAAAAACAACATCAAAGAAATACAACCATCCATGGCCGAATGTCCTAGCCGAATTGTTTTAACCATGAGTAACATAACAAGCATAGATCGTGTTTATGGATATACCGTGGCCGATTCAAGCTAATCACCTCCAAAATCATCAACCATTTTCGTTGCATATAACATATATAAACATGAATAAGTTTCATATAATCCCTTAACACATTAATTTCTTTCATCAACAACCTTTTCCTTGAACACTTTCTCATGACCGATTGCTCATGTTATCAACAAGATTCAAAGTTTAAACATGGGCTATTTAAAACATGCATGCATCTCAAAGACAACATCAAACATACCTTAGTCTAACCACCACCATAGCCGATTTTTCTCAAGCCTTTTTCCCCTTCCTTTCTTTCCTCTATTCGGCCAAGGATGTTCAAGAATGAACTCTTTTTTTTTTTTGTTTTCTTTCTTCAATTCACGGCAACAAGGGGGGGGTGAGACCATGTACTTTTTTTTTTCTCCATCACCCTTCTTTCATTATTTAATCACCATGCTTATTATTTTATTATTCTTAACATGCATCACTAGCATAACATGTTGGAGACATGTTTCCACCTATAGCATGGCCGGCCACTACATATTAGGGAGGGGGAATTTGACATGCAAGTCCCCTTTTTCTTCCACATGCACTAATAGGTCCTCATGCATTGACCTATCACATTTTAAAATTTTCTCATATAAGTCCTATTGACTAAATTCACATGCAATCGACTAAATCGAAGCTTGAAATTTTTACACATTCATGATTACATATTCTAGACAATAAACATCACATTCAAACCTTTCGGTGACTCGGTTTAGCGGTCCCGAAACCACTTCCCGGCTAGGGTCAATTTTGGGCTGTCACAACTCTCCCTCACTTAAGAAATTTTCGTCCTCGAAAATCTTACCAGTAAATAGGTTTGGATATCGTTCCTTAATCGAGCTCTCGGGTTCCCAGGTTGCTTCCTCGATCCCGTGTTTGAGCCACAACACCTTAACCAACGGAACCCTTTTGTTTCGCAACTCTTTCACCTCACGAGCTAGGATACGTATCGGTTCTTCTTCATAACTCATATCGGCTTGAATTTCAACCTCTGATGGGCTAATTATATGCGACGGATCAGATCGATAGCGTCGAAGCATCGAAACATGAAAGACATCGTGAATCTTTTCAAGCTCAGGGGGCAAAATCAATCTATACGCAACTGGCCCCACTCGTTCGGAGATTTCGTACGGCCCAATGAATCTCGGGCTCAACTTGCCCTTACGGCCAAACCTAAGTACCTTTTTCCAAGGCGAAACTTTAAGGAACACTTTATCTCCCACCTGATATTCAATGTCCTTCCGTTTCAGATCCGCATACGATTTCTGACGATCTGTGGCTGCCTTCAAACTTTCACGGATTACTTTTACTTTCTGTTCAGCATCTTTAATCAAATCAACTCCGAAAATTTTACTTTCACCAAGCTCGGTCCAAAACAATGGTGTACGGCATTTACGACCGTACAAAGCCTCGTAAGGTGCCATCTTAATACTTGATTGAAAACTATTGTTGTAAGCGAATTCAATCAAAGGTACATACCGTTCCCATGAACCACTAAACTCAAGGATGCAGCATCTCAGCATATCCTCGAGTATCTGAATTATCCGCTCGGATTGACCATCGGTTTGGGGATGAAAAGCGGTGCTAAAATGCAGCTGGGTACCCAAAGCTTCTTGCAATTTCTTCCAAAATCGCGAGGTGAATCTCGGATCTCTATCCGACACGATAGAAATAGGTACTCCATGTAATCTCACAATCTGAGAAACATACAACTCGGCTAGTTTATCCAATGAGAAATCCGTACGCACGGGGATAAAGTGAGCCGACTTAGTCAGCCTATCAACAACAACCCAAATCGCATCCTTCTTACTTGCGGACAATGGCAGTCCGGACACAAAGTCCATTGTGACTCGGTCCCATTTCCACTCGGGTATCATGATCGGCTGAAGTAACCCTGAAGGCACTTGATGTTCCGCTTTCACTTGCTGACATATTAAACATCTCGAAACAAAGTCGGAGATGTCTCGCTTCATACCATGCCACCAAAATCGACGTTTCAAGTCGTTGTACATTTTCGTGCTCCCCGGGTGAATTGACATTCGGCTACAATGGGCTTCGTTCAGGATCATCGGAATGAGTTCCGAATTCCTTGGAACGCACAAACGACTTCTAAACCTCAAACAACCATCATCATCAATCTGAAACTCCGATTCCTTGTTTGGAACACACTCAGCTCGTTTTGCAACTAATTCATCATCGACTTTCTGAGCTTCATGAATTTGATGAGTCAATAATGGTTTGGCTTTTAATTCAGCTACTAACACATTGTCAGGTAGAACAGACAAGTGTACATTCATCGCTCGCAAAGCAAACAGTGATTTCCGGCTTAAGGCGTCCGCAACCACATTAGCCTTTCCCGGGTGGTAATCAATGACAAGCTCATAATCCTTCAACAATTCAAGCCAACGTCTTTGTCGCAGATTCAAGTCCCGTTGAGTCATCAAATATTTGAGACTTTTGTGATCCGAAAACACATGGCACTTCTCACCAAACAAATAATGTCGCCATATTTTCAATGCAAACACAATGGCGGCTAGTTCGAGATCATGGGTCGGATAATTTCTCTCGTGTGGCTTCAATTGTCTCGACGCATAGGCCACAACTCGACCTTCTTGCATCAATACACAACCCAACCCGAGTAGGGATGCGTCACTATAAACGACAAACTCTTTACCCGATTTGGGTTGCACCAAAATTGGAGCTTTAGTCAGATGAGTTTTCAGTTGATCGAAGCTTTTCTGACATTTCTCCGTCCATTCGAACTTAACATCCTTCTGAAGTAGCTTCGTCATTGGTGTGGCTATCATCGAGAAACCTTTGACAAATCGTCGGTAATAACCGGCGAGCCCTAGAAAGCTCCGGACTTCGGTAACGTTTCTCGGAGGCTTCCAGTTAAGTATGGCTGAAATTTTGCTCGGGTCAACCCGAATACCCGATGCGGATACCACATGACCCAAGAAGCTAACCTCTCTTAGCCAGAACTCACACTTACTGAACTTAGCATATAACTGCTTATCCCGCAAAATTTGCATCACTAGCCTCAGATGCTCAGCATGTTCGGCCTCATCTCTTGAATAGACCAAGATGTCATCAATAAACACAACTACGAACCGATCCAAGTACGGCCTAAAGATCCGATTCATCAAATCCATAAACACCGCAGGGGCATTAGTGAGCCCAAACGGCATCACTAAGAACTCATAGTGACCGTACCTCGTTCTGAAAGCAGTTTTGGGTACGTCCGAATCTCGAATCCGTAACTGATAATAACCCGATCTCAAATCTATCTTTGAAAACACCGATGCTCCCTTTAATTGATCGAACAGATCATCTATACGCGGTAACGGATACTTATTCTTTATCGTCACTTTATTCAGTTGACGATAGTCAATGCACAACCTCAGGGTTCCGTCCTTCTTTTTCACGAACAATACTGGTGCACCCCAAGGCGAGAAACTCGGTCGAGCGAAACCTCTATCCGTCAATTCTTGCAACTGAGCTTTCAACTCTTTTAACTCAGTTAGTGCCATACGATACGGAGCGATCGAAATTGGCGTAGTTCCAGGTACAAGCTCAATTCCAAACTCTACTTCCTGAACAGGTGGCAAACCCGGTAACTCTTCAGGAAAAACATCCGGGTATTCACAAACCACCGGCACCGATTCGGGTTTCTTTTCTAACTCCTTGTCATCAAGTACATACGCGAGGTATGCTTCGCACCCTTTCCTTACATATTTCTGGGCCAACATTGCTGATATTACAGCTGGCAACCCCCTTAAGTCCGCAGACTCAACTCGGATTATTTCGTTATTTGCGCACCTCAAATCGATAGTCTTGCTTTTGCAATTCACAACCGCATCATGCGCGGTTAACCAATCCAAACCAAGAATAACATCAAACTCGTCGAACGGCAAAAGCATCAAATCAGCCGGAAAACAGGATTCTCGGATTAATAGAGGGCATCTCTTACACACTTTATCAACAAGTACGCATTGACCCAAAGGGTTTGATACTCGAATTACGAGCTCAGTAGACTCAACAGGTAGAGTCTTACTGGTTGCTAAGGTTTCGCATACATATGAATGAGTAGAACCAGGGTCAATCAATGCAATCACATTAGTATCAAAGAGAGTGAAGGTACCAGTGATGACGTCGGGGGAGGATGCCTCCTCTCGTGCGCGAATGGCATATGCTCTAGCAGGAGCACGGTTCTCGGCGCGATCGGCCGTATCAGAAGCCCCCCTCTGACTACCACCCCTGCCTCCAAAAATTCTCGGTGGTCTACCTCTAGATGTCACTCCACTAGGTCTTGCACCTTGAATCTTATTCTTCTCATCCAGCTCCGTGCAATCTCTAATGAAGTGGTCCTTCGAACCGCATCCGTAACAGGCCCTGTTAGTAGACTTGCCCCAACATTCACCTAGGTGTCGTCTTCCACATTGGGGACATTCAGGTTTCTCGTGCCGATTATTGCCCACACTAGCTACCGAAGTAGCTCGGGAGCCCATCGATGGTCTTGCCCTGATGGAAATTCCCGTAGTCGCCCTCGACTTACTAATGTCCTCCCTGAACTTCTTCACAGCTGAGAACGGAGCTTTACCCGTCGATCTTTTACGATAATCTCTAGCTTCAAATTCAGCCTTCCTCTTCTCCTTTCCAAGTTCCTCCGCCTTGCAGGCTCGTTCGACTAGTGTTACGAATTCCTTTATTTCCAGAATACCCATTAGTAGCTTTAAATCTTCGTTCAATCCTTCCTCAAATCTTTTGCACATAGCAACCTCATCAGCTACGCACTCCCGGGCATACCTACTAAGTCTTACGAATTCATGTTCGTATTCAGATACAGTCATACGGCCTTGCTTGAGTTCCAAGAACTCCTTACGCTTCTGGTCAATGAACCGTTGGCTAATAAATTTCTTCCGAAATTCCGTTTGAAAGAAGTCCCAAGTTACTCGCTCGTTCGGGACTATGGAAATCAATGTCCTCCACCAATAGTAGGCTGAGTCTCGCAACAAAGATACAGCACATTTTAGACATTCATCGGGTGTGCATGACAATTCATCGAACACCCGAATGGTGTTATCAAGCCAGAACTCGGCCCTTTCGGCATCATCAGTTACTATGGCCTTGAACTCCTCGGCCCCACGCTTCCTAATCAAGTCTACAGGTAGCTTACTCAGCCTCACAGGATCAGCGACTGACGGCCTTACAGGCTCTTGGGGTGGGTTATTCAAATTTGGGAATTGTTGGACAGCCGGGTTGGCTCGGGCATATTGCGCGACCCACTCATTCATCATGGTAAAGAAGGCTTGTTTAGCCCCCTCACCTTGATTATTCGCAGATGACTGGGGTTCAACAGGCGGCGTCCCTTGTGCAGGAGCAGCCGCTACGCTCTCAACGTCATCCGCTAGGGTTCTTTCTTCACCGGGATCCATTTACTAATCAAGACAAAAACATTTCAACCGTCAGAAGTCATCACCCTTTTAAACATTAACATTATGGCATGTATAGCTAGACTCATACGTGCTATGGAAGTCCTAGAACCGACTAAACCATAGCTCTGATACCAATAAAATGTAACACCCCGAACCCGAAACCGTCATCGGGGTCGAACACGAGGTGTTGACTGGCTTTACCCTCTTACAAAATTTATTTTCCAGACACTGCCCAATCTGTGTACTAGTCGTTTTAAAATTCATATCTTGAGTTTCGTAACTCGAAAATCAGTTTCGTAATTTTTCCCAGAAACTAGACTCATGTGCCCATCTATGTATTTTTTTCTAGAATTTTTGGTTGGGCCAATTAGTACAGTTTATTAGTCAAAGTTCCCCAAGTTGCAGGGGTCGACTACACTGACCTTTGCCCATTACGACTGGGATATCTCCCTGCACGGGGCTTCAATACTGTTGCCGTTTGTTTCTATGGAAACTAGACTCAGAGAGGAATCTGCACATATATGGTACGACCCCTAATTATCTCTGGTTAATTTATAATGAATTTCCAAAATTTGGAGCAGGGAATCCAGAAACCGTTCTGGCCCTGTCCCACTAAAATCTGATTATCTCTTAATATACTGCCCATATGATCTTTTCGTTACTTCCTCATGAAAACAGACTCATCGAGCTTCGATTACATAATTTATTCATCAATTAATTCCACTCCTACTATTTTTAGTGATTTTTCAATCTCATGACACTGCTGCTGCCAGCATCTGTTACGAAAGTAACTAGGTCCATTTCATGCCTACCCTCGATCCAACTCAATCGAACATTCGTGCCATTTTCGCATGGCTTAAAGTTTACATGCCATAATTCAAACACAACGTACTAGCTTATACATGCCAAAATGATCTTCTAAGCACACTAAGAAGAAAGTACCAAAACTAGCTATCTGGTGTGATGACTTCGTTGACGGCCCGACCCCGCAAAGATTGATGAGTCCAAGCAACCTATAATGGGTGACAAGGAAACACCGGGTGAGTTTATAACTCAGTAAGTCATAAGCAATGCTCTACTATACATCAATAACATTATCACAAGAGGAATAAAATGGAATGAGACAATTTACTCCATCCATACCGAACCATACCATAGTTCCACCAACCTACCGATTCAATTTCGTATCAATTCATGCCTTCACAATTCATATACTCATCAATAGGACATTGAAGCATTTTCATAAATCAATTTATTTTCGTTACAATCAAACCACAAAACGGCCTTTCACCCATCCTACGATAAATTTTTATGTACGTGACTTCAAGTATAGTTGTCACATAGGTTCAACTTACCGAGCTCAACACCAAGTATACGCATAGCACATATTAGCCATGTCCTCAAGACACTTACCCGATCCGCTGTCCGCGATCAGCTCAATAGTGTCGCACACATAGTGTCCATAATGATTCACGAATGTATATTGAGCCCGCACACTCAGTGCTATATAATCAACTCGCACATTTAGTGCCACGTAATCAAATCGCACACTTAGTGCTACATAGTCAAACCCGCACACTTAGTGCCGCATGGTCAATTCGCACACTTAGTGCATCATATTCATTTCGCACACTTAGTGCTACAAAGTAGAATCGCACACTTAGTGCTGTACAATTTAATCCCGCGCACTTAGCACCAATCTCATGGTCATAAATGGTTATCCCGCACATTTAGTGCCGAGATCAACAACTCATTACATCTCACCTCATTTATTTCATTCAACAATTTCATCATCACATACGTACATGCATATATATATGTACATTTATTCATTCCATTCAGCATCAATACACAACATTATGACCATTGAAATAATACCAACTACATGCTTAATGACTTACCTCGTGTTGGGTAAGACGGTTCCAACTCGGCTACTCGATAACCTTTTCTTTGCCTTTGCTCGATTCACCTCCTTTAGCTCCTTGAGCTATATCAATAATTTAACTAGTTTAACCACCTTGCTAAATATTTACAATCCAATCTCACATGTATATGTATGTTAGTATATTCGGCTAATAATCTCATGCAACTACCAAAGCCGAATCAACTAAATATACTTATGTATACACACATATATCATCATCGAAATCACCTAAGCTTAGACATCGATTTTTAATTTCAAGTAAGTTGCCGAATGCAACCTTACTAAATTCTCATGGATTCAATATACCATTACCATGAAATCAACAACCAAATTCATAGACAATTTAGGAAAATCACATTACAATTCTCATATTCAAGCAAAGACCATGGCCGAATGCACATATGACCTCATAACAAAAATATTGAACCTTTGGTTGCCCAATTAGCTTAACATCCATCAAATTTTTAAATCAAGAAGCTCACCTCATCTATAATCAACTCTCAATGCCCTAAGGCATCAAAAACAACATCAAAGAAATACAACCATCCATGGCCGAATGTCCTAGCCGAATTGTTTTAACCATGAGTAACATAACAAGCATAGATCGTGTTTATGGATATACCGTGGCCGATTCAAGCTAATCACCTCCAAAATCATCAACCATTTTCGTTGCATATAACATATATAAACATGAATAAGTTTCATATAATCCCTTAACACATTAATTTCTTTCATCAACAACCTTTTCCTTGAACACTTTCTCATGACCGATTGCTCATGTTATCAACAAGATTCAAAGTTTAAACATGGGCTATTTAAAACATGCATGCATCTCAAAGACAACATCAAACATACCTTAGTCTAACCACCACCATAGCCGATTTTTCTCAAGCCTTTTTCCCCTTCCTTTCTTTCCTCTATTCGGCCAAGGATGTTCAAGAATGAACTCTTTTTTTTTTTTTGTTTTCTTTCTTCAATTCACGGCAACAAGGGGGGGGGGTGAGACCATGTACTTTTTTTTTTCTCCATCACCCTTCTTTCATTATTTAATCACCATGCTTATTATTTTATTATTCTTAACATGCATCACTAGCATAACATGTTGGAGACATGTTTCCACCTATAGCATGGCCGGCCACTACATATTAGGGAGGGGGAATTTGACATGCAAGTCCCCTTTTTCTTCCACATGCACTAATAGGTCCTCATGCATTGACCTATCACATTTTAAAATTTTCTCATATAAGTCCTATTGACTAAATTCACATGCAATCGACTAAATCGAAGCTTGAAATTTTTACACATTCATGATTACATATTCTAGACAATAAACATCACATTCAAACCTTTCGGTGACTCGGTTTAGCGGTCCCGAAACCACTTCCCGGCTAGGGTCAATTTTGGGCTGTCACAAGGATCCTAAGAATCGGCCAACAAGTCACCCAAGGGTGCTGTGCTTTCGGCTTTTGGGTCACTAAAGAAAAAGTGGTTATGGACGAAAAAAAAGGGTGTTGACAAAAGAGTTGAAAGGCTTTTGAAATAACAAGAATCGGCTAAAAAGAAAAAGAACAAGTGTATACCTTTATAGATAAATCGACTTCCCTTGACTCCTTCGGGATTTGGCTTGTTGCTACTCGGTTAGCAATGAAAAGAATGATAGGTTCGGCTTTTACTATGAATGAAAGAGAGGAAGAATGAGAGGAAAAGAGTTTGTGGAAGAAATAATGGAAGAGAAATGAGAGGGATTTGCTTAAGAACAATCGGCACAAGTGAAAAGAAAGAAAAAAGAGAAAAATGCCACCCTAAAACCCCAATAGCCGAATTTTCTCTAAACCTTCCCCTTGACCGATCACCACTACTCCCATTTCAAATCTCCTAAAATCTCTCCTAGATACGCTCCCCCTTATCTCTCCATCATCCCTAAAATCTCTCCCTTTATCACTCCTTAATCCATGCACTTGATTAATTCAAACTCCTCCAATAGAATCCACTTGGGTTCCAACACCTACCCTTTCTGCACATAAAAATAAATAACCTTATTTGCCAACACAGGGAATCGAACCCAGGTCTTCCTCTATGCTCCACACGCCACCTTTTTAGGAGCTCAGTGGCGTCACCCTTGCCACTTTACCAAAGCTCTTTTTGTGATACATTTTACCCACAACTTTACATAAGGTCATCTAGCTAGTACCCCTAATTCTTAAGTCCTAAATTCAAAAATTCTACCGGGTTTTGGCCAACACATGGGCCTTCCATAAGCCCATTTACCTACCCAAATTATGAATTTCACAACCACATACCAAATTTTTTTAAAAACTTTACTAAAATATCGAGAATCGCAAAAAACCCGAAAATCAGGATGTTACATTATACGTAAATCACATATTACATGTTTCCATGGTCCAACCATGGTCTTTTCCGTCAATTCATCTTAGCCACTGAACGGAAGTACTCAAATCCATCGTTCTAACTAATTTGTATTTAATCATTATTTTAAATTTATTAAAATTTTATAACTTTCATATACAATAATATACCATAATATTCATGAAATTTTCAACAAAACATTGAATTTAGCCATATAAACTTACCTGGGCAAATTCGCAAAAGTCATACAAGTTTAGGGACTAATCGGTTATTTTCTCTTTTCCACGATTCACTTCGGGTTCTTGATCTATAATTGTAAATTCATTAATTTATTAGCATTCATTTCAATTTTACTCTACTTTACAGTTTATACCCTTTAATTCCTAAAATTACACTTTTGCCCCAAATTTTATAATTTTTACAATTTAGTCCCTACTCAATTAACCCATCAATTGAGCTAATTTTTCTAAATTAACACTTAATTTATTCATTCTAAGCTACTACACAACCTTTGAAAATCATAATTTTAGGACCAAACCTTAATTCACAACTTTTTCATAATTAGGTCCTAAAATCAATTTCTATCAAAATCACTTAATAAAATCATCATATAATAAAATAAGAACTTCAATTCCATAATAATTCACCATAATCATATAGCAGTTATTCATGGTAACTTTTAAAGTCACCCATAAAATCAAAAACTAATGAATTAGATAGTTAGACTGTAACACCCCGAACCCGAGACCATCACCGGAGTCGAGCACGAGGTGTTAACAGACTTTAAACCACTTATAAAAAAATTTCCCAGACACTACCAATCTGCATACTAGTCGCTTTAAAAATCATATCTTGAGTTCAGAAACTCGGAATCCAGTTCCGTAAATTTTTCCTGAAACTAGACTCATATGCCCATCTACATATTTTTTTCTAGAATTTTTGGTTGGGCAAATTAGTACAGTTTATTAGTCAAAGTCTCCCATGTTACAGGGATCGACTACACTGACCTTTGTGCATTACGACTTGGATATCTCCCTGTACAGGGCTTCAATACTGATGTCGTTTGTTTCTATAGAAACTAGACTCAAAGAGGAATCTATACATATATGGCATGACTCCTAATTATCTCTGGTTAATTTATAATGAATTTCCAAAGTCGAAACAGGGAATCCAGAAACCGTTCTGGCCCTGTCTTACGAGAACCTGAATATCTCTTAACATACTGTCCATATGATCGTTTCGTTACTTTCCTATGAAAATAGATTCATCAAGGTTCGTTTACATAATTTATTCACTATTTAATTCCATTCCTACTATTTTTAGTGATTTTCCAAATCTACATCACTACTGCTGTCAGCATCTGCCTTTAAGGTAGACTTTACCTAGTTCATAGTTTCCATGATTCAACTAGCCCTTGTAGCATAAATAGCACAATTTATGATAGTGATTAACCATTCCCATGGCCAATCCTTGTTAAGCATATCCACACCTCTCAATAACCATATCCATACCAAATGATTATAATATTATACTCAAACATATATAAGCCATTTTCGCATGGCTATCCAAAATTATACAAGTCCAAAGGGTCCATGACCCCCAACAAAAAGGGTAGTCCTATACATGCCATTTCGAAGTTCAACCAAAATTGTACCAAAAGGGGGGGGGGCTTTGATAGTGTGGGCGACTTCGACTTCAAAATCCCGAGTCCGATAGCTGGAGAACCAAAATATATAAAATAGAGAATCAAGGAGACGGAGTAAGCAATTTATGCTTAGTAAGTTTTGAGCAAGGGATTCCAGCACAACAAAAGTATAGCATTCATGTAGCTAAACGGATAATTTCATATGCACAATTTTTCAATATCATACTTACTTCACATTACCAACCCTTTTATTCATACACTTCACATTACCAACCCTTTTATTCATACACAAAGATCAACTTAGCCAAAGGCCGGTAGCTCATTTATCAACTGAGCGAATACTTATTTGTAAGGGCTCAACTAATTCAAAGCACATACGAAACATACCTCAATGTTGGGATGTTTCAAGCGTATTAACTGAAATTTTTACAGCAAGATCATTCATTCCCAAATCACGTACCTTTGGAATTTAACCGGATATAGCTACTCGTTCAAATGCCTTCGGGACATAGCCCGGTTATAGTAACTCGCACAAATGCCTTCGGGACTTAACCCGGATTTAGTAACTCGCACAAATGCCTTCGGGCTTAGCCCGGAATTAGTATCTCGCACAAATGCCTTCGGATCTTAGTCCGGATATGGTCACTTAGCACAAAGCCTTCGGGACTTAGCCCGGACATCATTCAAATAACCATGCACATTTAACAATAAATCATGGCACATTCGTATTTCATTTTCGTTAGCAAAACTCGAACACAAGACACTTATCATTCTTGCAATTTCGGCTCAATAGCCACACACAAAGAGCATGATTTTGATTTGCATAAAACATGATCTAATCAAATCATAATTTAAGATCTTTTACTCAAGAACTTACCTCGGATGTTGTCGAACGATTCCGATAGCTATTCGAACACTTTTTCCTTCCCTTTATCGGATTTAGTTCCCCTTTGCTCTTGAGCTTAATTAAACAAATAAATTGATTTAATCATTTGAGCATCGAAAAGAGGAACACAAGGCACTTAGCCCATATTTATACATTAGACATTAAAGTCACATATGTACGGAATCATGAATCAAACTCAACATTTTGGCTAATTTTCCCCCTTGGCCGAATTTTCTAAGCCAAGACAAAAGCATCAATATGCTTGCCTCTGACCGAATACATGCAACACCAATCTCCTTCCTATGGCCGAATATGCATGTCTATGTTGGGGCCGATTGCAACACTTAATACATTCTACAAGTATGGTCACTTGTATTGACTAAACACCATTTTGTTTCAAGTTCAAAACTTGGCTAATACACACATATATACACTAGTAAAGCATCCTCTCCCTTTCCATCAATTTAACACATGCATTACTCATTAATATACAAAAATTATATTCGGCCTTAGCACACAACTTGCTAGCCGATTCTTCTCCATCTAGCAACCAATGCACATATGTGCTCACTCAAAAATGCTAAAAAGAAGATTCAAGAATCATCAATCCACCATCACATGCATCATTAATAAGCTTCATATTTAGCATGCAATGGCATTAATACAAAATCCACCTAGGCCGAATATCATCCCCATGACATAGCAAAGATTTGAACCATGGGCTAATTAGAACTCAAGCTAGCAACTAAAAAAAACATGCATGAATCTCATGGCACAACCTCAAACATACCTTGATCTAGATACAAGTATGGCCAAACCTCCTCCTAATCCTCTTCCAAACCAAACATGAAGCAAGAACTCCTTCCTCCTTCCTTAGAATTTTCGGCCAAAAGAAGATGAAAAAGGATGAACAAAATTTTTCTTTTCTTTTCTTTAACTCACGGCAATGAGGGGGGGAAACAACCACACACTTTTTTTTTTTCATCATATTCCCTTTCATTATTTTATGCCCATGCTCCTTATTTTATCATACTTCCCATGAAACACTAACTCAACATGTTTATGACATGTTCTTGCCCATCACACTTGGTCTACCATGCTTGTCATGGCCGGCCACTACTAATAGAGGAGGGAAATTGACATGTAAGTCCCCCCTTTTGCAACATGCACTAATAGGTCCTTATGCTTTGACCTATCACATTTCAAAATTTTCTCACATAAGTCCTATTTACTAAAACTCACATGCAATCGACTAAATCGAAGCTTGAAATTTTCACACATTCATAATTACATATTCTAGACCATAAATATCACATTCGAACATTTCGGTGACTCGGTTTAGCGGTCCTGAAACCACTTCCCGACTAGGGTCAATTTTGGGCTGTCACAACTCTCCCCCACTTAAGAAATTTTCGTCCCCGAAAATCTTACCGGTAAATAAGTTTGGGTATCGTTCTTTCATCGAGCTCTCGGTTTCCCAAGTAGCTTCCTCGATCCCGTGTTTGAGCCATAACACCTTTACTAGCGGAACCCTTTTGTTTCGCAACTCCTTCACTTCACGAGCTAGGATACGCATCGGTTCTTCTTCATAACTCATATCGGCTTGAATTTCAACCTCTGATGGGCTAATTATGTGCGATGGATCAGATCTATAGCGTCGAAGCATCGAAACATGAAAGACATCGTGAATCTTTTCATGTTCAGGGGGCAAAATCAATCTATACGCAACTGGACAAACTCGTTCGGAGATTTCGTACGGCCCAATGAATCTCGGGCTCAACTTGCCCTTACGGCCAAATCTAAGTACCTTTTTCCAAGGCGAAACTTTAAGAAACACTTTATCTCCCACCTGATATTCAATGTCTTTTCGTTTCAAATCCGCATACGATTTTTGACGATCTGTGGCTGCCTTCAGACTTTCACGGATTACCTTTACTTTCTGTTCGGCATCTTTAATCAAATCAACTCAAAAAATTTTACTTTCACCGAGCTCGGTCCAAAACAATGGTGTACGGCATTTACGACCGTACAAAGCCTCGTAAGGTGCCATCTTAGTACTTGATTGAAAACTATTGTTGTAAGCGAATTCAATCAAAGGTAAATACCGTTCCCATGAACTACTGAACTCGAGGATGCAACATCTCAACATATCCTCAAGTATCTGAATTATCCACTCGGATTGACCATCGGTTTGGGGGTGAAAAGCAGTGCTAAAATGCAGCTTGGTACCCAAAGCTTCTTGCAATTTCTTCCAAAATCGTGAGGTGAATCTCGGATCTCTATCCGACACGATAGAAATAGGTACCCCGTGTAATCTCACAATCTGAGAAACGTACAATTTAGCTAGTTTATCCAATGAAAAATCCGTACGCACGAGGATAAAGTGAGCCGACTTAGTCAGTCTATCGACAACAACCCAAATCGCATCTTTCTTACTTGCTGACAATGGCAGTCCGGACACAAAGTCCATTGTGACTCGGTCCCATTTCCACTCGGGTATCATGATCGGTTGAAGTAATCCTGAAGGCACTTGATGTTCCGCTTTCACTTGTTGACATATTAAACATCTCGAAACAAAGTCGGAGATGTCTCGTTTCATACCATGCCACCAAAACCAACGTTTCAAATCGTTGTACATTTTCGTACTCCCCGGGTGAATTGACATTCGGCTACAATGGGCTTCGTTCAGAATCATCGAAATGAGTTTCGAATTCCTTGGAACACACAAACGACTTCTGAACCTCAAACAATCATCATCATCAATTTGAAACTCCGATTCCTTGTTCGGAACACACTCAGCCCGTTTTGCAACCAATTCATCATCAACTTTCTGGGCTTCACAAATTTGATGAATCAATAATGGTTTGGCTTTTAATTCAGCTACTAACACATTGTCGGGTAGAACAGACAAGTGCACATTCATCGCTCGTAAAGCAAACAATGATTTCCAGCTTAAGGCGTCCGCAACCATATTAGCCTTTCTGGGGTGGTAATCAATGACAAGCTCGTAATCTTTCAACAACTCAAGCCAACGTCTTTGTCGCAGATTTAAGTCTCTTTGAGTCATCAAATATTTGAGACTTTTGTGATCCGAAAATACATGGCACTTTTCACCAAATAAGTAATGTCGCCATATTTTTAAAGCAAATACGATGGCAGCTAGTTCAAGATCATGGGTCGGATAATTTTTCTCATGTGGCTTTAATTGTCTCGACGCATAGGCCACCACTCGACCTTCTTGCATCAATACGCAACCCAACCCAAGTAGGGATGCGTCACTATAAATGACAAACTCTTTGCCTGATTCGGGTTGCACTAAAATTGGAGCTTCAGTCAAATAAGTTTTCAGTTGATCGAAACTTTTCTGACATTTCTCCGTCCATTCGAACTTAACATCCTTTTGAAGTAGCTTCGTCATTGGTGTGGCTATCATCGAGAAACCTTTGACAAATCGTCGGTAATAACCGGCGAGTCCCAAAAAGCTCCGAACCTCAGTAATATTTCTCGGAGGTATCCAGTTAAGTATGGCTGAAATTTTGTTCGGGTCAACTCGAATACCCGATGCGGATACCACATGACCCAAGAAGCTAACCTCTCTTAACCAGAACTCACACTTACTGAACTTAGCATATAACTGCTTATCCCGCAAAATTTGCAACACTAGTCTCAGGTGCTCAGCATGTTCGGTCTCATCACTTGAATAGACCAAGATGTCATCAATGAACACAACTACGAACCGATCCAAATATGGTCTGAAGATCCGATTCATCAAGTCCATAAATACCGCAGGGGCATTAGTGAGTCCAAACGGCATCACTAAGAATTCATAGTGACCATATCTCGTTCTGAAGGCAGTTTTGGGTATGTTCGAATCTCGAATTCGCAACTGATAATAGCCCGATCTCAAATCTATTTTTGAGAACACTGAGGCTCCCTTCAGTTGGTCGAACAAATCATCGATACGCGGTAACGGATATTTGTTCTTTATTGTCACTTTATTCAGCTTACGATAGTCAATGCACAACCTCATGGTTCCGTCCTTCTTTTTCACGAACAATACTGGTGCACCCCAAGGTGAGAAACTTGGTCGGGCGAAACCTCTATCCATCAATTCTTGTAACTGAGCTTTCAACTCTTTTAACTCGGTTGGTGCCATACGATACGGAGCTATCGAAATCGGCGTAGTCCCAGGTACAAGCTCAATACCAAACTCTATCTCCCGAACAGGTGGTAAACCCGGTAATTCTTCAGGAAAAACATCCTGGTATTCACAAACCACCGGCACAGATTCGGGTTTCTTTTCTAATTCTTTGTCATCAAGTACATACGCAAGGTATGCTTCGCACCCTTTTCTTACATATTTCTGGGCCAACATTGAGGATATTACAGCTGGCAACCTCTTTAAGTCCGTAGACTCAACTCGGATTATCTCGTTATTTGCACACCTCAAATCAATAGTCTTGCTTTTGCAGTTCACAACTGCATCATGCGCGGTCAGCCAATCCAAACCAAGAATAACATCAAATTCATCAAATGGCAAAAGCATCAAGTCCGCCGGAAAACAGGAACCTCGAATTACTAGGGGACATTCCTTACACACTTTGTCAACAAGCACGTAACGACCCAAGGGATTTGACACCCGAATTACGAACTCAGTAGACTCAATAGGTAAAGTCTTACTGGATGCTAAGGTTTCACATATGTAAGAATGAGTAGAACCGGGGTCAATCAAAGCAATTACATTAGTATCAAAGAGAGTAAAAGTACCGGTAATAACATCAGGCGAAGAAGCATCCTCGCAGGCACGTATAGCATAAGCTCTAGCAGGCGCACGAGCCTCGGATCTGGTCGTAGCATCTCTAGATCCTCTCTGACCACCACTAGCATTGCCCGTATTTCCAGATGGTCTACCTCGAGCAGTGGTAGCACCCGGTTTCCCACTCTGATTTACATTCTGTTCAGACAACCTCGGGCAATCTTTAATGAAGTGGTCAACTGATCCGCACTTGTAACAGGAGCGGTCAGGGAATCTACAACTCCCCGAATGCCATTTACCGCAATATCGACATTTCGTTCTGTCTCGACGTTCATTCCCAACACTGGCGACTGAAGTGCCTCGTGTACCCACAAGGGGTCGATCACGATCTCGTCTAAAAAGGCCCAAAGTGCCTCTAGACCGGCCCACATCATCTCGAAATTTCTTCGATGCCTGTTGAAGAGACTTTCCCGAGGATCTTTTACGAAACTCTCCAGTTCCCACATTAACTTTTTGTTTTTCTTTTCTAAGCTCTTCGGCTTTACAAGCTCGCTCGACAAGTACTACGAACTCTCGTATTTCAAGAATGCCCACGAACATTTTTATATCTTCATTCAGCCCATCCTCGAAGCGTTTACACATGATAGCCTCGGACGAAACACATTCCCGAGCGTATCTGCTAAGTCTAACAAATTTTCGCTCGTAATCAGTAACTGACATAGAACCTTGCTTAAGCTCAAGAAATTCCTTCCGTTTTTGATCAACAAATCTCTGACTGATATACTTTTTCCGAAACTCAGTTTGGAAAAACTCCCAAGTTACTTGCTCTCGGGGCACAACCGAAGTCAGAGTACTCCACCAATAGTAGGCAGAATCGTGTAGCAAGGAGATAGTACACTTTAGACATTCATCGGGTGTACAAGATAGCTCATCGAGTACCCGGATAGTGTTGTCCAACCAAAATTCAGCTTGCTCGGCATCGTCGCTATCCGTAGCTTTAAATTCAGTAGCCCCATGTTTTCGGATTCTGTCAACTGGGGGCTTATTTGACCTTATTTGGTCAGTTACCGGAGGTATTGTAGGTGCGGGGGTGGTATTTGTCGGGAATGGAGGTTGTGGAACAGCCGTATTAGTTCGAATGTATTGGTTGAACCAATCATTCATCACGCTATAGAAAGCTTGTCTAGCTTCATCATTCGGGTTACTAGCATTAGGTTGAGAGTCCGCCAGCGCTGTCCCTTGTGTGGGAGCAGGCGCTACACTCTCAAGATCATCAGCTACCGCTCGGTCGGGATCGGGATCCATTACTATAAATAAACACATTTACAATTGTCAGAAATCACCACACTATCAAATAATCACATAAAATGGCATGTATAGCTAGACCCAACGCATTACGGTAGTCCTAGAATCGACTAAACCGTAGCTCTGATACCAATCAAATGTAACACCCCGAACCCGAGACCGTCACCGGAGTCGAACACGAGGTGTTAACAGACTTTAAACCACTTATAAAAAAATTTCCCAGACACTGCCAATCTGCGTACTAGTCGCTTTAAAAATCATATCTTGAGTTAAGAAACTCGGAATCCAGTTCCGTAAATTTTCCCTGAAACTAGACTCATATGCCCATCTACATATATTTTTCTAGAATTTTTGGTTGGTCCAAACAGTACAGTTTATTAGTCAAAGTCTCCCATGTTACAGGGATCGACTACACTGACCTTTGCACATTACGACTTGGATATCTCCCTGTACAGGGCTTCAATACTGATGTCGTTTGTTTATATAGAAACTAGACTCAAGGAGGAATCTATACATATATGGCATGACTCCTAATTATCTCTAGTTAATTTATAATGAATTTCCAAAGTCGAAACAGGGAATCCAGAAACCGTTCTGGCCCTATCTTACGAGAACCTGAATATCTCTTAACATACTGTCCATATGATCATTTCGTTACTTTCCTATGAAAATAGATTCATCAAGGTTAGTTTACATAATTTATTCACTATTTAATTCCATTCCTACTATTTTTAGTTATTTTCCAAATCTACATCACTACTGCTGTCAGCATCTGCCTTTAAGGTAGACTTTACCTAGTTCATAGTTTCCATGATTCAACTAGCCCTTTTAGCATAAATAGCACAATTTATGATAGTGATTAACCATTCCCATGGCCAATCCTTGTTAAGCATATCCACACCTCTCAATAACCATATCCATACCAAATGATTATAACATTATACTCAAACATATATAAGCCATTTTTGCTTGGCTATCCAAAATTATACAAGTCCAAAGGGTCCATGACCCCCAACAAAAAGGGTAGTCCTATACATGCCATTTCGAAGTTCAACCAAAATTGTACCAAAAGGGGGGGCTTTGATAGTGTGGGCGACTTCGACTTCAAAATCCCGAGTCAGATAGCTGGAGAACCAAAATCTATAAAACAGAGAATCAAGGAGACGGAGTAAGCAATTTATGCTTAGTAAGTTTTGAGCAAGGGATTCCAGCACAACAAAAGTATAGCATTCATGTAGCTAAACGGATAATTTCATATGCACAATTTTTCAATATCATACTTACTTCACATTACCAACCCTTTTATTCATACACAAAGATCAACTTAGCCAAAGGCCGGTAGCTCATTTATCAACTGAGCGAATACTTATTTGTAAGGGCTCAACTAATTCAAAGCACATACGAAACATACCTCAATGTTGGGATGTTTCAAGCGTATTAACTGAAATATTTACAGCAAGATCATTCATTCCCAAATCACGTACCTTCGAAATTTAACCGGATATAGCTACTCGTTCAAATGCCTTCGGGACATAGCCCGGTTATAGTAACTCGCACAAATGCCTTCGGGACTTAACCCGGATTTAGTAACTCGCACAAATGCCTTCGGGCTTAGCCCGGAATTAGTATCTCGCACAAATGCCTTCGGATCTTAGTCCGGATATGGTCACTTAGCACAAAGCCTTCGGGACTTAGCCCGGACATCATTCAAATAACCATGCACATTTAACAATAAATCATGGCACATTCGTATTTCATTTTCATTAGCAAAACTCGAACACAAGACACTTATCATTCTTGCAATTTCGGCTCAATAGCCACACACAAATAGCATGATTTTGATTTGCATAAAACATGATCTAATCAAATCATAATTTAAGCTCTTTTACTCAAGAACTTACCTCGGATGTTGTCGAACGATTCCGATAGCTATTCGACCACTTTTTCCTTCCCTTTATCGGATTTAGTTCCCCTTTGCTCTTGAGCTTAATTAAACAAATAAATTGATTTAATCATTTGAGCATCGAAAAGAGGAACACAAGGCACTTAGCCCATATTTATACATTAGACATTAAAGTCACATATGTACGGAATCATGAATCAAACTCAACATTTTGGCTAATTTTCCCCCTTGGCCGAATTTTCTAAGCCAAGACAAAAGCATCAATATGCTTGCCTCTGACCGAATACATGCAACACCAATCTCCTTCCTATGGCCGAATATGCATGTCTATGTTGGGGCCGATTGCAACACTTAATACATTCTACAAGTATGGTCACTTGTATTGACTAAACACCCTTTTGTTTCAAGTTCAAAACTTGGCTAATACACACATATATACACTAGTAAAGCATCCTCTCCCTTTCCATCAATTTAACACATGCATTACTCATTAATATACAAAAATTATATTCGGCCTTAGCACACAACTTGCTAGCCGGTTCTTCTCCATCTAGCAACCAATGCACATATGTGCTCACTCAAAAATGCTAAAAAGAAGATTCAAGAATCATCAATCCACCATCACATGCATCATTAACAAGCTTCATATTTAGCATGCAATGGCATTAATACAAAATCCACCTAGGCCGAATATCATCCCCATGACATAGCAAAGATTTGAACCATGGGCTAATTAGAACTCAAGCTAGCAACTAAAAAAAACATGCATGAATCTCATGGCACAACCTCAAACATACCTTGATCTAGATACAAGTATGGCCAAACCTCCTCCTAATCCTCTTCCAAACCAAACATGAAGCAAGAACTCCTTCCTCCTTCCTTAGAATTTTCGGCCAAAAGAAGATGAAAAAGGATGAACAAAATTTTTCTTTTCTTTTCTTTAACTCACGGCAATCGGGGGGGGGGGGGGAAACAACCACACACTTTTTTTTTTTGTTTTCATCATATTCCCTTTCATTATTTTATGCCCATGCTCCTTATTTTATCATACTTCCCATGAAACACTAACTCAACATGTTTATGACATGTTCTTGCCCATCACACTTGGTCTACCATGCTTGTCATGGCCGGCCACTACTAATAGAGGGGGGAAATTGACATGCAAGTCCCCCTTTTTCAACATGCACTAATAGGTCCTTATGCTTTGACCTATCACATTTCAAAATTTTCTCACATAAGTCCTATTTACTAAAACTCACATGCAATCGACTAAATCGAAGCTTGAAATTTTCACACATTCATAATTACATATTCTAGACCATAAATATCACATTCGAACATTTCGGTGACTCGGTTTAGCGGTCCCGAAACCACTTCCCGACTAGGGTCAATTTTGGGCTGTCACATGGACCTAATTGCAAAAGTCTTAAAAATACAAAGATTATAAGAAAAAGGGCAGGAAATAAACTCACATGCAGTAAAATTGTGTAAAACCAGCTTAAAAGCTCTCCCGCATGGCTGTCTGGCCGAAATTATGAGAAGAATGGCCTAGAAATCTCTTTCAATTTCTATTTATTTGTTTAATTTTGTAAAATTTACCATTTTACCCTTAGTTCACCTAATTTCAGATTTTTTTTCTTGCTTATGCCGCCTCATCCATTCCCTTTAGGCTAATTTTCCTTTCAAGTCCTCCCTCATTTAACACTTGAGCTATTTAATCATTTTAGCAAGTTTTACACCTTTTTCAATTTAGTCTTTTTTAATTAATTGACTATCTAAACGTTAAAATTTTCTAATAAAACTATAATACTAACTCAATGACACTCCATAAATATTTATAAAAATATTTATGGCTCGACTTATGCATTCTAGGTCTCGATACCTCGTTTTAGACCTAATTTACCTATTAAATTATTTTTTTTAAATCCCAAAATTCACTATTTCAAAAATTCTTCTAAATTCACACTTGACCCATAATTATTAATTTATTAAATTTTCAAACTTACTTGTCAGATTTAGTGATCCCCAAATCACTGTTTTTGACACCACTAAAAATTTGGCTGTTACAGTTTCAGTTGGTACATGGAGAAGATGACCAAATTTTGGCTATTTTGGCTTTTTAATTCTTTTAATTATTAGTTTACCAAAATGCCTTTAACTTAAAAAAATTATTTCACCCAATTCATGTCTATTTTTTTCCATCATTAACTAATGGTCTAATTACCATTTAAGGACCTTTAATTTAAAAACTCATAACAATTTGACACTTCTAACATGTGGTACTCAACTTTTTCACTTTTTACAATTTAGTCCTTTTGACTAAATTGAGTGCCCAAACGTCAAAATTTTTGAACGAAATTTTCACAAAATCAATTCATGAAATCGTAGATCATAAAAATATAATAAAAATAAACTTTTTCCTCGTCGGATTTGTGGTCCCAAAACCATTGTTCTGATTAGGCCTAAAATCGGGATGTTACGATACAAGAATGGTAAACTATGAACGTCTGCTAAAATAAATGATACAAAATAATTATCACCCGACAGTTCATATAAGACTGCAAATTATCCATCAAGGTAATGAGGTAATGAGCTCACTAAATACTCCTATACTTACAAGATTTGTTATTACTTTTCAAGTATTTGAGAAAAGACTTTGCTTAGAGGGACAATGCCAAGAGTTTGACTAGGTGGTGGTGCAGTGAGCTGTTATGCATACAGTGGATGTGTGGCGTAGTTAGGGATACGCCTATCAAGACTATAACTTCCATTTTGTAAGTATTCAAATCAAGTTTATTGTAATAAGATTACTTTAAGTTATTTCCCTTGTTTTCATACAATAAGTTTATAATTAATGTGTCAAATAACATGTTTAAATGAATGAGAAATTGTAAATTGTTTTCATTATTTATTAAACTTGTGTTGTAACACCCGAGATCCAGACCCTGTGAATCGGGTGAAATTTGAGGCGTTAAAAATTAGACATATACGATTAGGCCCTAGTAATTGCAATTATGTTCAGAAGTATCGTGTAATAGTCATTTTTAGTGGCATTCAAAACAGTGGGTTCGGGACCAAAATTCCAATTAGCGAGGCAGTAAATTTTATTTATTTAATATTTAAAAGTCAATATTAGTGTCGTATTAAAATTTGGTTAAGAAATTTTAATGTTTAGATAGTTAATTAAGTAAAAAGGATTAAATTGTAAAAGCTACAAAAGCAAATCATTATTAGTTTATTTGTTTCTAATGGTTAAGAAAACATAAAATGAGGGATTTAAAAGGTAAATGAACCTTATACATGATTAGTGGACAATTTGGACAATGCATTATATGAAATTTAATTTCTTTTTTAAGGGTAAATTTGTAATTTAATAATTAAGCATAATTAAAATAGACAAAAGACATCACCTTCTCCATTCTTTTCTTTTTGAACCAAAAATTACCATCAACAAGAGCTTGAGAATTAGCCAAGCTTTCCTTCTCATGCATGGTATGTAAATTTGGACCATTTTTTAATGATTTTTATATTTTTAATATTGTTTTAGCTTAATCTAGCTAAACCAGAGATTAATTTGTAAAATTGTTAAATGTTTTGAAATGTGTCATTGTTGTGTTCGTGAAGTTTTGGAATTTTGATGGTAGATTTATAAGTTGGATAGCTAAATAAGACTAGTTTGTAAAATAATTTTTAGTGATTTTAACGTTTAAGGGCTAAACTATTTAGTTAGTAAAACTTCATGAAGTTCTTGTGAAATTATGATAAATTTGGGTTGTACAAGGACTATAAGAAATTTGGCCATCTTGGTTTAGGCTTAATTATATTTAATTTGAAAGTTTCGAGTTTAGGGACTAATTTGCATAAAAGGTGAAGTTTTGGGTAATTTTGTAAAACATGAATAAAAAGGATTAAATGTATAATTTAATTATTTAAGTTTTTTTAAATGGTTAATTGAGTTAAAAATATTATTTAGATCAAGAAACAATTGTTTTAAATGGTTAATTGGGTTAAAACTATTATTTATATCAAGAAACAAATCAACCTAACACAAATCGTGGAAAAACGAAGTTAGCGAAATAGTCGTTGGCATCGTATTTGTAATTTTTCTTTTAATAGGTAAGTTCGTATGTTGATTAAATAAGTTAATTGTTATTTTTGATGATTTAATTATTGTTATACATGTTGTGAATGAGTTAAATTGATTGATATTTGGTAATTAGTGAATTGGACTAAATTGTAGTATTTGTTAAATTGATGATTATGTATGAAAAATGAGAACTATATGGATGTGTGCTTGTGATGGTTTAAAGTGAATAAATTTAAATGAATTGAATGTGTAATGTGGCCCATATAAACCTCGTGAATACTTAAGATACAAATGACATGCCACTAGGGTTATTTATCGTTTTGGGTGCTGGTCATGGATGTCCTACCAATTGTTGAGGTCCAACATTTGTTACGAATTCTCCACAGCTCGTGTGAGCAGCATCTTGTAGCCTAACATCTTGACCTACAACTCGTGTGAGTAGTCCCATTTGACAGCTTGTGTGAGCATATACAGCTACAGCTTGTGTAAGCATCATTCCGTGTATCCGACGTTATTTCGTTTGGTTCATCGGGTGATAAATGTGTAAATGGAAATGGATATATGAAATGGTTATTTGAAATTTAGTCATGTGAATGGAAAATTTTAATATGAACAACTGAAGTGAAATGTGTTATTTTAAATGAACATGGGATGAATTATTTAAGTTCTATATGCATTTTCTTATAAATGTATCATGTCATGGTTATGTTATATGTGTGTATTTATAAATTCACTAACCTTGTGAGGTTGTGGTGTGTATAACAAAATAAGTGAGCTTATGAGCTAATTAATGAAATTATGCCTAAACTGTTTAAGTTGATTCCTATTTAGTAAGTTTACGTTTAAGTTTTATGCAAACTTACTAAGCATTGAGTTGTTTATGTTTGTTGCATTCTTCTTTGTAGATCATCGAAAGTCACGGTTGGTTTGAAGTTCAAGTCGGAGCTCACACTATCCATTCATTGACTCAGTAGTTAATTCGATCATTTTATGTAACAGCCCATTTTCGGTGAGATCAGAATAGTGGTTTTAGGAACACAAATTCGAGCCAAAATAAAAATTTATTTTATTTTATGGTTGGTATCATGATAGGAAGGTCACATGAAAATTTTGGAATGAAAATTTTACCGATTGTGTGTTTAATTAGGAAAAGGACTAAATTGCATAAAATGCAAAGTTGGGTTCTAGTAGCTATAGGTATCAAATAGCTATGGAATTCAAAACTTAAGGTCCTTATATGGTAATTAGACCATTGAATAGTAGCTAGTACATATTTTAATGACTCATCCATGGAAAAATTAGAAAAAGGTAGGGACTAAATTGGAAATCAATAAAATTAATAGATGATAATTAATTAAAAATATCATCTATTTTCATATAATCTTCCCCAATTTTTCTATGGAAACCCTAGGAGAGAGGAAGAAAACTTTTCAAGCTTAATAAGGTATGAAATCAAGTCCCGTTTTCAGTAATTTCTATATTTTTGGAATCGAGATAGCCTAATCTTTCTATTTAGGGGATTTATTTGAAAGTTATCAAGGTATGAAATTTGGGTCATGGACGAATATGCTGAAAATTTGAAATTTATGGTAGAAAATGAAAAGCTATTCATAGATAAACAACTTTTACAAAGCAATTTTTGATAAAGACTTGATTTAGGGACTAAAATGAAAAATGGTAAAACCCATGGAAAATTTTGAAATTTGTGAAATGTATGTGCTGTAAATGTAGTATATAAATTTTGGCTACGCTTGGAAAGAGGGTTAAATTTCATGAATTTCATTTTCCAAGTTAGGGATGAAATCAAAATTTTTGAAAAAGATAAGGGCAAAATGGTAATTTTTCCTAGGATGTAATAGGATGCAAATGTATATGAAATGTGATAGATTAATAGTTAAATTTACCCGTATAGATCCGAAAAGACCAACCACAGAACTAGATCGAGGAAAGCCAAAGGTTTCGGATTAGTTGAAATTCAAATATGAACCATTTTCAAGGTAAGTTCGTGTAACTTAAAAATGTATGTTAATATGCTTGAATTGAATTGTATGATTGTGTTGATATGTGTGAGATGATATATACATAATGAAAGAGTCTTAAGTTGTGTAATATGGTCAAATTATCATGTTCCGATGTTCTGGTTGAATGTTGAATTTCGATGGGTTAAGAATAACAGTGCATATGTTGTAGATAGAATTTAGCCCAAACGGGTAATTCTAATGTAAGCCCTCTTGAGCTTAGGTTGTAAATTGGATTTATCCCAGACAAGTAATCTATATTAAGCTCTCTAGAGCATATGCTACGGATAGGATTTAGTCTGAACTGGTAATTCTACTATAAAATGTACAGCTCAAGAGTGTGCCTTTTTATTATGTACCCTAATGGGTACTTTTGCACATTTGTATATTACCCAAACATCCATATAGATTTCAATAGTTCGACGGAAAAGACTCTTGAAGTGTGGAAAGGTAAAATTAATGGAAGCTTGTAATGTGATGAGCTCATCTATGTTTACTTGATATTCATATGAGGTTATGTGACTAACTTGTTGAATAAGTGTTTGTGTTTAGGTAACTTATCCAAAATTGATGGAATGTAAATTTATGTATGCTTGCATTAATAAATATAATCGGTAAGTTTATTTTCCATTATACGAACTTACTAAGCATAAAATGCTTACTTCATTTAATTTTCCCTATTTTATAGTGCTCAAAGCTCGCGAAGGTTGGAAGTCGGTCGGAGCAATCATCACACTATCCACTATCTCATTTTGGTACAAATAGAAATCTCATTTTTGTATAATGGCATGTATAAGCTTATTTGGCCAATGATGGATTGTAATTGTTGTTTTGTAATCTAACCATTGTAGTGGTTAATGGTGGTCTAAGTTTCGCTATTTTTGAAGTAATATTTTGGTAATCACATAAGTGCTATTTATGTGTTAGTTTGTTGGAATTATGTTAGCATATAGGTGTACGATAAGAGTAAGTTTATATCCTTTGATGCATAAGATAATACCACATGGTTGATGGCTAAATTTATGTGAATATGATATTGGATTGGTGGATATATGTTAGTGAGTTTTGGTGCAAGAAAATGGTAAGTTTTGGGTGACAAATGAGGCTAGGAAATGGCTTTATGTTGTCCACACGGGTAGACACACGGGCGTGTGTCTTGGCCATGTGTGACACACGGCCTGTCCCATGGGCATCTGGTCCAGCCGTGTGTCCCCTGCATCTTAAAAATGAGAAACAAAATGCTCAGAATTGGGCACACGGGTTGAGACATGAGCATGTGTCTCAGCCGTGAGGATGATACGGCCTTAAACACGGGCGTGTTACATGGCCGTGTGAAAATTGCACCTAAATTTCGAAAATAAAATTTGCCACATGGCCTAACACACAAGCTTGCAACTTGGCCTTGTGACTTCAATTTCTTCATGCTTTAAAAGTCAGAGAGTTACATGGGTTAGAGACACAGGCATGTGTAGTACACAGCCCGACCAGACGGGCGTGTCCCTAAACCACACGAGCGTGTGAGCCCTACACCTTGGAAAATTTTTAAAATGTCGAAAAATTTTTTATGAGTTTCCGATTAAGTCCTCACTTGATTCCAATGCTCATATTGGGCCTCGAGGGTCCAATTAAGGGACTTTTTGAATTATCTCAGTAGATGAATAGTAATTTACAGGAATTATCTAAAAAATGTTCTGAATGTTTCGGTAATACTCTAAAACTCTGTTTCGATGATGGATACGGGTTAGGGGTGTTACATTTTGGTTTGGTTATAAATGGCATGTACTAGGATTTTTAAATATGAATATGTATAACTTAGTTGCCTTGTGTTTTGGTTGTAAAGGTGAATGTGTACCTATTGGCACTTTTGGCTTAAGTATGCCATTATATATATGCTTATGATCAAGTTGATTAATGCTTTGTGTGATTGGATTGAAATATGGTAAGCTACAATGGTATGAATGCTAAGTATATGATTGTGATTGACGAATGTGTAATGGTTTAATACTTGAATTGTGGTACCAATGAGGCCAGACTGATTAGGCACTTAGGTTGGATATTTTTGGTATGTTTTGGTATGTTTAAATGTGTTTTGAATAGATAAAAATGGATGGAAATGGTATGGCTTGGATCCTAAGAAATGGTAGTTGAAATGGCTTGGTTTTGAAGTTATTTTAGGTACATACAGTCTCCAACACGGTTTTCTACCACACATGGTCACCCCGTACAGCCATGTGACCTATTTGATTTTTGGTGCAAGATTGTTGATCTGTCGTAATTTGATGTAGCAGATCAAACTAGTTTTCGTACTTAAGGAGCTTGAATACAAGCAATTTTATTATGTTTTAGTTAAGCTTTTACATTTTAGTTTCAATTCAATAAAAAGTGTATTTTGAGTCTTTTATTGACCTTAGAGCCGAATGAGGCCTAAAGGTGAGGTAACATACTTAGTAAGTGTGCAAGAGACCATTCAAAGGTGTAAGAACTCAAAGTTGGTCACTGTGAGGTCGAGAAATAAGTGGTTCTTCCTGACTTAATAGTTTAGTGAAAGATCGAGAGATCCTGCTAGGGTAATGAATAGTTGATTGAATAGAAACCCGAAATAGGAATTAGTCATGACCATTGAAGCGAGCTAATCACCTATGCCTATAATTAATTAAAGTCTATAAATTATGTTTTCCAAAGTCCTTTATATTTAGGTTTTTTATTTCTTTTTAATAATTTATAAAATCCAAAATCTTTACTTTATGCTTTATCATAATATAATTTGTTTAAATTACTAATTACATCTATTTACATTTAGGTTGAAATAAATTTATTAATTCACCTCCCTTGGGTACGATCTTCGGAGTACTTACTTCGTTGTAAAAACTATATTATAACCTAACCCATATACTTGCGGACACCACCTCAATTTCATATCTTTTATTTGCAGTATTCACACTCTGGACGTTAGCAGGTCCGGAGGTGGCCACTTACATATATCTCAGAGATCTTATAAACGTTACTATTCTACCTTGCAAATCTATTTTGGTGGCTACCAACTTGGGTATAGATTTTCTATGGTTTCTTTTAGACATTTGTCGATTCTTGATTAGGAAATTGAAACAATCACCTGAGACTTAGTTGCTAAGTTATCATTAATCTTATTTATTTTCCTACGCCAATTAGCATTTTCTAGCTAGGGGAAGCCAAGGATTACCATAGGTTGAACTCCCGTGCATGTTTAACTTTTCCTATAAATTGGTACACTTGACGCTCATTTTTCCTTAAACCTACAAAGCATTCCTTTTTACTCTACTATTTTCTTACTTTAATCATCTGTTCTAAACCCTTCTTCTCTTCTTCTTTCATTTCCACTTCTATAAATGACTTGATCTTCCCTACTAAGAGACCATTTCTATGCCCAGAAAACTCAATCTCTATCATTCTATTTCTATATGGCTTTCTCAAAATTTGAGGATACGTTCCCCAAAAGTAGCATCCTAGTGTCACCATATTGGGAAATGTGCCCATATTGTAGTAAACATGTAATTGTTTTCTATTTATTTGAACAATGAATAAATAAATAAATAAAAGTTAATTTCACCTTTCACTATTATGCATTTTGTATTTTCTGTCTTTTATATTTTTCATGCATAGTGAAATTGTGACAAGTAAATATTAGCCCATTGATTGTCTAAAGTTCAAACTGAAGATAAGTGACATTCTAAAGAACATTTACATTGCGAGAAAGACAACTTCCTTCAGTAGATAATCTAAATAAGTTCATAATCCTATAAAAGAATCAAAGTGAGCATTTGTTTCAAATACTGAGAACAATTATTATGTCGTCTACAATTCCAATTGTGGAGATGGCTAGTCTTGGCTATCGAGCAGTTGACACCATGAGTAGAGATATAAATGTATTCAATGGTAGAATGATACATTGGACTAGACCCGAGATGAATTAATTCTGAATCTATTTGTTAATCAATTCACTTGTGATGTTTATGGTGTGATTTACCTAAATCTTGAGTTAGTCAATGACAATGCGTATGCAGCTCATGTGTTTTGATATATGTGGAGGCTTATACTCTAAAATTGATCGAGCCCATAGCTGGTATGTTGGGTACATGATTTGTGTATGGCATAGCTTTACTAGCAACAGTGAAATTCATAGCTCAATTAAAGAGTTAATGATTTCCTCTCGTTGGCATTGTGTGGATTGATAAATATGGAACGTGGCCACGGGTTGCTTGTCCTCGAACTACCAATTTATCACAGTCATTTGTTAACAGTGATCATATTAATCATTATGAAGACACAATGCTAACAATGAGATAAAATAGGATTGTATTAAGTGAATGGATTTAACTCAAAGGAATCAAGGATATCATATGAAGGTAACAACACATGACGGGGTCATTGGACAAAGCAGTTGGATGAATTGCTTTTGTAAAGAGTATACAATAAGGAGTTTTCAATCATAGTACTTCTTGTGGATTGACTCCATGATTAAAAAAAGTAATTACAAATTATTGGAACGATTTTTCTAGACATAATTACAATCACTAGAGTCTAATTGTATATGTCTGATTGGTCCCTTCACTAGCTCAACAAAAGCTCGATCGTACTGCATTTGAATAGAAGAAAAATTCTACGACTTTTGGAATAATTTAATTAAGTCGATTTGTTTGATGTGGAATTAAATTAAGTGGTTGTGAGATTTGTTCAACTAGAGAATTTGATTAAAGAATTTTCTTGAAAAATTAATTTGAAAAATCTAAATGATTTTTTGAAAAATTAATTTTGATCAATTAAAGTTAAATTAATCAAATCGATTAAAATTAATATGATATTTTTGAAATTTTATTTTCAAATCAGACAATTGGCCCAATAGGTAATTGAACTTGAAAACTGGATCTGAGATCGTAAATTTGGCCCGGGACCCAAAATCGAGACCAAGACCAGAAAAATTGGTCGAATCAGGCTTGGTATGTGAAATCGAGCCGATGGTGCAACTGGTGGCTAGACTAGACCGACAAGGTTGTGATTGACTTGGACTGAACCGGCAGCAGCCGAGCCAACTCAGGGTGCCGTAAGGGTGTTGCACCTGGATCACTGGACACGTGGTGTCGGTGCCTACGATGACGGCGTCCTAGTGGCTGGCGGTGGTTGGTCGTTGGTGATTGAGTAGTGGAAGAGCTATATTCCTACTGGAATTCTACTAGAGAATTTGATTTTAGATTAACTTTTCCATAAATAATATTATTTTAACAGTTTAATATTAAATTTAATTTAATACTTATCTTAATAGTATTTTATTAATTTAATATTAAAGTGATTATCTTAATATTAAATTTAATTTAATGTACATTCTACTATTTTAATAAGATTTAATATTATAGTGATTAAGTTTAATCATAGTTGAACTCTCTAAACTCTCCCTATATAAAGAGAGCCTTGAGTCATAATTTACACACACCTGAATTCAAGAGAAAGTTATAGAGAGAAAATTCTCTGAAGAGATTATTCTAGAAAATTTCTAAAGATATTTTACTAATTTACAACTTGATCCAAAAATTTAGAAAAATTTCAAAATTACCCCATTGGTAATTTTTGTGAAAAATTTTCTAATTTGAAACAAGCCCACACTCTGCAGACGTGAGCTTGAGGATAGCAGGGAAGACTACTTGGTCAAAGCGCTCATATTAGACAAATTGAAAATGTACAATTTTGATTAAGTGTTTGTTACTTTACATATCACAACCAAGATCTTATTTTGAAAAATTTTTTAAAACTCTAGTTTTTCCCTAAATTTATTTTTCACTATATTTTTTAAACATGTTTTTCCAACAATTAGTATCAGAGCCAGATTATATTCTATATATAAGTATAAACATATAATCAAAATAAATTTCACTTATTATTGAATAATTTGATTACATAGAAACTGACATTCTTTAGATCTTATGCATATTTTGAGTTATATATGGGAATGGATGCAATATTATATATTTGTTATATAATTTTTTTCCCGAGGTTGTGGTTCTTAGGAAATAGACGGTGGACTATAATCTCCATGTAGGGCTATATATTTTTTTAAAAATTCATAGAATTCTTGTGAGCTGAAAACGGGTATACGACTTAAATGTAATTTTTTCAAAATAACTCCATGATGAGGAAAAGATAAGATGGTGATTGAAGACCCAAGGAATGTCTTGTGGTGAAAAATCATGTAATTTTATTTTTCCATTTATTTTCTAGAAATAGGACTATGGAAACCTTGGCTGGCAATTTTATTTTAATTACATATCTCATTTTATATATGTTTTATAATTGTGTGTAATATTTATATTATGTAATGTTATAATTGTGATATATCTATATGAGATGATCCACAATTGATCAATTAAAAATAAGAAGTGTGGTAATGAGAAAATATATGTGTTGTATTGTATTATTCTATTCACTTCTTTAGGTTATTCGATAACTGTGAGAAGTGTGGTAATGAAAAGGTGCATGTCTAAGATTGGCTTTGGCTAGGAAAGGCTTGATTTTTAAGCAGTCAAATTTGACTCACCTCTCTTTCCTGGGACCCTACTTGGTGCACGGTTCACATTTACTTCTTCGGTTTTTCCCTTAAAAGAAAAACTATGGAGAATCAAAATTGTTTGTTTTTATTATTGATTGATTCTTACAAATGAATGTGAATATTCTAAAATTTCCATAGCATGCCATGCATATATTAGAAGCATGTAAAAACTCCACTAGAACTGTTTTATGATCATTCTTGAAATTTGGGATAAAAAAACCTTACATGTTTTTCAAATATTGAGTGGGAGAATGTCTTTGAAGAAAACCTATGGCCTCCATTGACGGTCCCTAAGTGATAGCATGATAAAGTTTTGAGTCTATTCCTACCCTGGCTGCACCCCAAGTTAAACTTTGTCATGTGGGTTCACTAGATGGGATTTCCTTTTAAGGACAACTTTTCATGCATAACTTTCAGAGAGATTGTCCCAAGATGACTCACAAATGAAAGCATGTTCATCATGGCTGTTGAGTCAATAATTACACACTTAAGATCATCTCTTATTAAATAGTTTCCCAAGAAATGATATTTAAGCTAGATATGATGGTCAAATGTTAAACAATCGTTAGTTCGTGTAGAGTCTTGTAAATTAAAATTCACAAACTGATTGAATGTAGTCCATGTTCTTACTAGTTAATCACGGGACCCCAATGCGACATGGTTGATGGGTGTGAGAATGATCGTAGCAATGAAAAAAATTCAAGGTTTTAATACAAGACGTATGAATCATACTGCATTCTTTGATATGTTGCTGAAATGAAAAATATTTGTTTAATACAAAGATAGTAATTAGTGAAATCTTTATTTTTTGTCAGTTCAAATATGTCTTCTACTTCTCTTATTAACATTCTTATTGAGAATAAATTAAATGAGGATAACTTTCGAGAATGAAAAAGAACTTGCTGATAGTTCTTAGCTCTAAGAAACACAAATTTCATTAGTGACAAAACGTGCCCTCTTGAAGCTTAACTTAAAGCGAAGAAATCGTTGGAGAGATAGCTTAACTTAAAGCGAAGAAATCGTTGGAGAGATTCTGACTCGATTGCTCGATGTTGTATAGTAGCAAGCATGAGTAGTGTATTGTAAAAGCAACACAAGAATTTTCATATCGTCAAAGCGATCATGAAAAATTTGAAGGATTTGCTCAGAGAATTGGCTCGACAATCAACTATTACAAATTTGATGAAATCTCAACAGAAAATTGGCTATCTGGTTAAAGAACATATGCTTAAGATTATGGGATTCTTTACAGAAGTGGAGGACAATGGGGCTAAACTAGACATGAACACTCAAATTGAAATAGTGTTAAAATCCTTAACCAATGAGTTTGTTGGTTTTAGGCTTACAACTTGTGGAGCAAGGCGCTTAACGTGACTCAGCTCATGAAGGAATTACAATCTAATGAGTTGATGTTGAATGGTGGTAAGTCAGTTCAGGAAAAACCTGAGGCAAACTTAGTTGTGGGTCCCTCGTCCTCTAAGGGGAAACGAAAAGCTAAGGGAAAGAAGAATCTAACTAAGTCTTTGGTTCCACCTCGTGTGGATAGGAAGAAGGCTAAGAAGTCAAAAGATCTAAAGAGATCAAATATTTCTTCTACAACAGAAAAGGGCATTCCAAATCAAACTGCAATAAGTATTTGGAGTACCTTGCCAAAAAATGTAAAGGCTTGGAACTCATTGTGGTTGAAGCTTGTTTTGTGGAAGAATCAACTGACAATTGGGTTATTGATTCTGGAGTCACTAACCATGTGTGTGTTTCTTTATAGGAGTTCAGCGAAATGAGAAGTCTGCATGATCGGAGCCTCTCTTTGTGGATCGGAGATAGGAGTTACATTTCAGCCGAACTAGTGGGAGAAGTTATTTTACACTTTGATAATTGTAGGAAGATTTTTTTAAAGAACGTGTTTTATGTACCTCATTTAATAGGAATTTATTTTTTGTAGCATGTTTATTTTATGATGGTTATACCGTGACATCTAATAAAGGTATTGCTATTCATAGAAATCGTCCTTTAATCTATAATGGATGGATGGAAAATAATATCTACTTTATCAAACCAAATAACTAATCGATGCTTCAAACTAAAATAATGAATAAAACGCTTAAAACTTCTCACTCCAATGAGGGGTATGGCATTTAAAACTTGGTCATATTAAACAAGAAAGAATCACTAGATTCATGAAAGATGGTCCCTTAAATATGCTTAAGGAAGTTAGTCTTCCACAATGTGAATCTAGTTTGGATGGTAAATTTACTAAGAGGTCTTTTAATGCGAAAGGTACAAGGGACAACCAATGTAACACCCCGAACCCGAGACCGTCACTGGAGTCGAACACGAGGTGTTAACAGACTTTAAAAAAATTTCCCAGACACTGCCAATCTGCGTACTAGTCGCTTTAAAAATCATATCTTGAGTTCAGAAACTCCAAATCCAGTTCCGTAAATTTTCCCTGAAACTAGACTCATATGCCCATCTACATATTTTTTTCTAGAATTTTTAGTTGGGCAAATTAGTACAGTTTATTAGTCAAAGTCTCCCATGTTACAGGGATCGACTACACTGACCTTTGCGCATTACAACTTGGATATCTCTCTGTACAGGGCTTCAATACTGATTCCGTTTGTTTCTATAGAAACTAGACTCAGAGAGGAATCTATAAATATATGGCTTGACTCCTAATTGTCTCTGGTTAATTTGTAATGAATTTCAAAAGTCGGAACAGGAAATCCAGAAACCGTTCTGGCCCTGTCTCACAAGAACCTGAATATCTCTTAACATACTGTCTGTATGATTGTTTCGTTACTTTCCTATGAAAATAGATTCATCAAGGTTCGTTTACATAATTTATTCACTATTTAATTCCATTCCTACTATTTTTAGTGATTTTCCAAATCTACATCACTGCTGCTGTCAGCATCTGCCTTTAAGGTAGACTTTACCTATTTCATAGTTTCCATGATTCAACTAGCCCTTTTTGCATAAATAGCACAATTTATGATAGTGATTAACCATTCCCATGGCCAATCCTTGTCAAGCATATCCACACCTCTCAATAACCATATCCATACCAAATGATTATAACATTATACTCAAACATATATAAGCCATTTTCGCATGGCTATCCAAAATTATACAAGTCCAAAGGGTCCATGACCCACAACAAACGGGTAGTCCTATACATGCCATTTCGAAGTTCAACCAAAATTGTACCAAAAGGGGGGGGCTTTGATAGTGTGGGCGACTTCGACTTCAAAATCCCGAGTCCGATAGCTGGAGAACCAAAATCTATAAAACAGAGGATCAAAGAAACGGAGTAAGCAATTTATGCTTAGTAAGTTTTGAGCAAGGAATTCCAGCACAGCAAAAGTATAGCATTCATATAGCTAAACGGATAATTTCATATGCACAAATTTTCGATATCATACTTGCTTCACATTACCAACCCTTATGTACATACACAAAAGATCAACTTAGCCAAAGGCCGGTAGCTCGTTTATCAACTGAGCGAATACTTATTTGTAAGGGCTCAACTAAATTCAAGCACATATGAAACATACCTCAATGTTGGGATGTTTCTAGAGTATTTACTGAAATTTTTACAGCAAGATCATTCATTCCCAAATCACGTACCTTCGGAATTTAACCGGATATAGCTACTCGTTCAAATGCCTTCGGGACATAGCCCGGTTATAGTAACTCGCACAATTGCCTTCGGGACTTAACCCGGATTTAGTAACTCGCACAAATGCCTTCGGGCTTAGCCCGGAATTAGTATCTCGCACAAATGCCTTCGGATCTTAGTCCGGATATGGTCACTTAGCACAAAGCCTTCGGGACTTAGCCCGGACATCATTCAAATAACCATGCACATTTAACAGTAAATCATGGCACATTCGTATTTCATTTTCGTTAACAAAACTCAAACGCAAGACACTTATCATTCTTGCAATTTCGGCTCAATAGCCACACACAAAGAGCATGATTTTGATTTGCTTAAAACATGATCTAATCAAATCATAATTTAAGCTCTTTTACTCAAGAACTTACCTCGGGTGTTGTCGAATGATTCCGATAGCTATTCGACCACTTTTTCCTTCCCTTTATCGGATTTAGTTCCCCTTTGCTCTTGAGCTTAATTAAACAAATAAATTGATTTAATCATTTGAGCATCGAAAAGAGGAACACAAGGCACTTAGCCCATATTTATACATTAGACATTAAAGTCACATATGTACGGAATCATGAATCAAACTCAACATTTTAGCTAATTTTTTCCCCTTGGCCGAATTTTCTAAGCCAAGACAAAAGCATCAATATGCTTGCCTTTAACCGAATACATGCAACACCAATCTCCTTCCTATGGCCGAATATGCATGTCTATGTTGGGGCCGATTTCAACACTTAATACATTCTACAAGTATGGTCACTTGTATTGACTAAACACCCTTTTGTTTCAAGTTCAAAACTTGGCTAATACACACATATATACACTAGTAAAGCATCCTCTCCCTTTCCATCAATTTAACACATGCATTACTCATTAATATACAAAATTATATTCGGCCTTAGCACACAACTTGCTAGCCGATTCTTCTCCATCTAGCAACCAATGCACATATGTGATCACTCAAAAATGCTAAAAAGAAGATTCAAGAATCATCAATCCACCATCACATGCATCATTAACAAGCTTCATATTTAGCATGCAATGGCATTAACACAAAATCTACCTAGGCCGAATATCATCCCCATGACATAGCAAAGATTTGAACCATGGGATAATTAGAACTCAAGCTAGCAACTAAAAACATGCATGAATCTCATGGCACAACCTCAAACATACCTTGATCTAGATACAAGTATGGCCAAACCTCCTCCTAATCCTCTTCCAAACCAAACATGAAGCAAGAACTCCTTCCTCCTTCCTTAGAATTTTCGGCCAAATGAAGATGAAAAAGGATGAACAAAATTTTCTCTTTTCTTTTCTTTAACTCACGGCAATGGGGGGGGGGAAACAACCACACACTTTTTTTTTTGTTTTCATCATATTCCCTTTCATTATTTTATGCCCATGCTCCTTATTTTATTTTTTTCCACCCATGATGCACCAACACAACATGTCTATGACATGTCTTGCCCATCACACTTGGTCTACCATGCTTGTCATGGCCGGCCACTACTAATTAGGGGGGGAATTTGACATGCAAGTCCCCCCTTTTTATTTCATGCACTAATAGGTCCTTATGCTTCGACCTATCACATTTCAAAAATGTCGCACATAAGTCCTATTGACTAAATTCACATGCAATCGACTAAATCGAAGCTTGAAAATTTCACACATTCATAATTACATATTCTAGACAATAAATATCACATTCAAACATTTCGGTGACTCGGTTTAGCGGTCCCAAAACCACTTCCCGACTAGGGTCAATTTTGGGCTGTCACAACCAACCTTTAAAACTTAAGCACACTAATGTATGTGGTCCCATGAGCATCAATGCCCGAGGAAGATACGATTATTATGTGACTTTTATCGATGACTATTCTCAATATGGATATGTGTATCTAATGCACCATAAAGGCGAAACCTTTTATAAATTTCGAGAGTTTCGTGTGAAAGTGAAAAAGCAATTAGATTTATCCATAAAGAGTCTTTGATCTGCCGAGGTAAGGAATATTTGTCTGATGAGTTTTTAGGATACATCATAAAGAATAGGATTTTATCCCAATTGACCACACTAGGCACCCCACAACAGAATGGTTGTAACACCCCTTAACCCATATCCGTTGCCACAATAGGCTTACAGAGCATTACCGAAACTTTCAGAACATTTTTTAGAAAACTCACGTAAATTACTATTTATTAACCAAAATCATAAAAAATCCCCTAATTGGTCCCACGAGGCCCAATATGAGCATTAGAATCGAGTCGGGACTTAATCGGAAGCTCGAAGAATTTTTCACGAAATTATAAAAATTTTCTAAGGTGCAAGGCTCACACGCCCATGTGGTCCAAAGGACACGCCCGTGTGACCCCGGGACACGACCATGCTAGAGGCTGTGTTTGACCCCGTGTAACTCTCTAACTTGTGCACACGGCCATGCCACACGCCCGTGTGCTAGGTCGTGTGATTAATTAATTCAATTTGAAATTAGTTGTAGGTTTCAGACGCCCGTGTTCTAGGCTATGTAGCACACACGGCCGAGACACATGCCTGTGTCTCTACCGGTGTTCTCAATTCTAAGCACTCTATTTCTCAAAATTAAGTTACAGGGGACAAACGACCTAACTATACGCCCATGTTACCAGGCCTGTAACGCCCCAAATCCTAGAAACCCTGTTAAAATTATTTTGTGTGTTTGCGACATGAAAGTATGTCTGGCTTGGTGGTTTACTGCTCTGTGGGTAACTAGGAAGTCGTGGGTTCAAGATTTGGCTTGAGTAAAATTTGTGTTTTACTTGAATAAACCCTAGCTCTAGATAGTAGGCCTTTTAAATTAAGGGGGTAAAACATGCCATAAAAAGCTGGTTAGTCCAAAGGTTAGTGGCATGGTTCTATTTGCCAAGGGACTTGAGTTCGAGTCCAATTACATGCAAGAAAGGGGAGTTTTATTTTGCTTATGGCTGTGTGAGAATTTATGTGCTAGTAGAACTCTAAAGCTTGGACGGTTAAGGAGTTTGAAAAGGTTTGAATTGGTTTGTTGAGGATTGTGAGGAGAGATTTGGGGAGAAAGTTGAGGAGGGGATCATGGAGTGGTTGGGGTGCTAGAAGTTGGCCGAAAGTGGGATTTCCCATGATGCACATTCGGTTTTAGTCCTTTGAGGTGCTGAAATTGTGAGGTTTATGTTCCCATTCTTGAAAATCGTCGTTACTTTTGATTTTTCTTTTCCTCATTCTTGAAAATGAGCCGATTTCTTTTGTTCTCTCTGCAACTTGGTAGTTTTGTGGCCCTTGTCTTCCTTTGGCCGAACACCTTTCTCTAACTTGTTCGGGTTTTTAGTCTTGGTTTCGTTTGGTTCTTACTCATTTTCTCCCTTTTTAGTCGACTTCCCTAAATCAAATACATCTTTTGTTCCTTCTCTTTTTACCAAGATACATTGGCCAAATTCTGTATCCCTTTGTTTTAAGTTTTGATTGTTGCAAGCTTTCTCTGGTGAATCTGTAAGCATTCGGTTTCTTCATGTGTCTCTCAACTCTTATCTATTCTCCTCTCTTTGCACTGTCTTAGTCGATTATTCTCCCGTTATTATTGAATCTCATCTTCCTTTTCTTGTGTGGTGTTCATGATTTCCTAGTTTCTTGAGGAGGGTAGGAGTTGTAAACGATATTGAAGCGGTGGAACCTTCCCTTCATTGCTCGATCAAAGGTATCCCTTATTGGTAATTATTGCGTTTGACTGGGATTGGTTGGTTTGCATCTTTTATGGGATTGGCCGAATGTTACCTTTTCTTTGTTGAGGTTTTATGTTGTTTTAATTAGTATGGGTTGATCCGAATCATGATTTTTGGGCAGTTGTAACTAATAGATCACGCTGGTAACACAGGTTTCCGGCGAGGAGTGGGTGATTAATCTTAGTCAGGGAACTAGGAGGACTAGACCTTTTGTTCAACCAAAGGTGGTATTTTGATAAGCTTGCGATCGTGTAAAGGGTGGTGCTTAACCTTATTATCAATCGACTAACAAAATACCTTGATTGTATGTAGGTTTGGTTCTCGTGGGCTTTTGGCAAGTCTTCGTAAACAGGTGTGTGAACACTATCATTAGATGTGTGATAGCAAAAGTCGAAAAGCCGAAAAGTGAGTTGTCGGCACCATACGGGCATATGGCTGCTCGTGTGGTAGGCCTAGTAGCAAAATGAGGTCATGATGTCGATGAAATGGCCATGAACAAATTCATGGGCTGAAATGATATTGGGCCAAACTGGGTTGTGTGGGCCCAATGGGCTTGCGAGCCCCACGTAAAGAAATTGCACAAAATGTGGTAAATTTTAGGCCAGGTTGTGTGAATTACACGGCTGAGGTCATTTTAGGGCTATGCGGGCTATACGAGAGTATGGGCCTAAATGGGCCCACAATATTGGCTTTAGGCCCATTATCACTGTTTGACTGTTAAGGTTGCACGGGTCGCCTAAGGCGACTGTGGACCTACTATTGGGTCGGTAAGTATACTTAAACCTCATACTGACGAAATGACCATTATACCCCTGTGAGGTGGATTGACTGAAATACCCCTGTATTATGTATGACTGTTTCTGAGCATGATGTTACTGCATACACGTATGATTTTATGATGCATTACATGTAACACCCCGTACCCGAGACCGTTGCCGGAGTCGAACACGAGGTGCTAACAGACTTAATTCATTTATTTTCACAGTCCATTTTAAAAATTTCCAGACAAGCTGGCTAACTGCATCACTGTCACCTTAAAAATCATATCTTGAGTTCCAAAACTCGAAAACCAGTTTTGTAAATTTTACCTGAAACTAGACTCATATATCCATCTAAAATGTTTTTTCTAGAAGTTTTGGTCTAGCCAATTAGTACAGTTTATTAGTTAAAGTCTCCCCTGTTTCAGGGTTCGACTACTCTGCCCTTCATGCATTACGACTTAGATATCTCCTTGTACAGGGCTTCAATACTTATTCTGTTTGTTTCTAAAGAAACTAGACTCGAAAAGGAATCTGTACATATAGGGCATGACTTCTAATTATCTCTGGTTAATTTATAGTGAATTTCCAAAGTCGGAATAGGGGATCCAGAAATCACTCTGGCCCTGTTTTACGAAAACTTAAGCATCTCATAAAATACGGCTCATATGATCATTTCGTTACTTTCATATGAAAATAGATTCATCAAGGTTCGATTAAATAATTTATTCACTATTTAATTCCATTCCTACTATTTTTAGTGATTTTTCAAATCCACACCACTGCTGCTGTCAGCATCTATTTTTAAGGTAAACTTTACCTATTTCATGGTTTTCCATGAATCAACTAGAATTTGTCATACAAAGCACCAAAATGATCATGATTAACCATTCCAATGGCTAATCGTTACCAAAAATTTCCATACCTCTCAATGAACAACATACAAAACGATTATAATGCTATGCTCAAAGTATATATAAGCCATTTTCGCATGGCTATCCAAATTTATACAAAACCAAAGGGTACATGACCAACAACAAAAAGGGTAGTCCTATACATGCCATTTTCAGAGTTCAACCAAAAGTGTACCAAAAGGGCTTTGATAGTGTGGAAGAATTCGACTTCGACAATCCCGAGTCTGATAGCTGACGAACCAAAATCTATAAAACAGAGATTCAAAGAACGGAGTAAGCATTTAATGCTTAGTAAGTTTTGAGCAATGAAATTAGGCACAACTGAAGTATAGCATTCATATAACTAAACGGATAATTTCATATACACATATTCTCAAAAATCAGTCATACTTCACATTTCCAACCCTTATATTCACACATAAGGGATCAACTTAACCAAAGGCCGGAAGCTCATTAATTGTCTGAGCGAATAATATTTAAAAGGAATAAACTACTCCAATGCATATACGAAACGTACCTCATCGTTGGGATTTTACGAGCGTATTAATTGAAATTATTACAGCAAGATCGCTCATTCCCAAACCAAGTACCTTCAAAATTTAGCCGGATATAGCTACTTGCTCAAATGCCTTCGGGACTTAGCCCGGTTATAGTAACTCGCACAAGTGCCTTCGGGACTTAGCCCGGTTATACTAACTCGCACAAATGCTTTCGGGACTTAGCCCGGATATAGTAACTCGCACAAATGCCTTCGGGCTTAACCCGGAATTAGTCACTAGCACAAATGCCTTCGGGACTTAGCCCGGTTATCATCTGAATATCCATGCACATATCAATAAATCATGACACATCTATATTTCATTTTCATAACTAGAATTCAAACACAAGTCACTTATCAAGCATTATCATTTTCAGCTCAATAGTTACATACAAAGAGCATGATTTTGATTTACTTAAAACATGATCTAATCGAATCATAATCTAAGATCCATTACTCAAAAACTTACCTCGGATGTTGTCGAACGATTTCGGCGGCTATTCGATCACTTTTTCCTTTCCCTTATCCAACTTTGGTCCTCTAAGCTCTTGAGCTAATTCAAACAAATTTAACTTATTAAAGTCTCATTATGCTAGCTTATGGCCGAATATGACAAGGAGTTTGATAGGAGTTTGATAAGGGATCAACTTAACCAAAGGCCGGAAGCTCATTAATTGTCTGAGAGAATAATATTTAAAAGGAATCAACTACTCCAATGCATATACGAAACGTACCTCATCGTTGGGATTTTACGAGCGTATTAATTGAAATTATTACAGCAAGATCGCTCATTCCCAAACCAAGTACCTTCGAAATTTAGCCGGATATAGCTACTTGCTCAAATGCCTTCGGGACTTAGCCCGGTTATAGTAACTTGCACAAGTGCCTTCGGGACTTAGCCCGATTAAAGTAACATGCACAAATGCCTTCGGGACTTAGCCCGTATATAGTAACTCGCACAAATGCCTTCGGGCTTAGCCCGGAATTAGTCACTAGCACAAATGCCTTCGGGACTTAGCCCGGTTATCATCCGAATATCCATGCACATATCAATAAATCATGACACATCTATATTTCATTTTCATAACTAGAATTCAAACACAAGTCACTTATCAAGCATTATCATTTTCGGCTCAATAGTTACATACAAAGAGCATGATTTTGATTTACTTAAAACATGATCTAATCGAATCATAATCTAAGATCCATTACTCAAAAACTTACCTCGGATGTTGTCGAACGATTTCGGCGGCTATTCGATCACTTTTTCCTTTCCCTTATCCAACTTTGGTCCTCTAAGCTCTTGAGCTAATTCAAACAAATTTAACTTATTAAAGTCTCATTATGCTAGCTTATGGCCGAATATGACAAGGAGTTTGATAGGAGTTTGATAAGGGATCAACTTAACCAAAGGCCGGAAGCTCATTAATTGTCTGAGCGAATAATATTTAAAAGGAATCAACTACTCCAATGCATATACGAAACGTACCTCATCGTTGGGATTTTACGAGCGTATTAATTGAAATTATTACAGCAAGATCGCTCATTCCCAAACCAAGTACCTTCGGAATTTAGCCGGATATAGCTACTTGCTCAAATGCCTTCAGGACTTAGCCCGGTTATAGTAACTCGCACAAGTGCCTTCGGGACTTAGCCTGGTTATAGTAACTCGCACAAATGCCTTCGGGACTTAGCCCGGTTATAGTAACTCGCACAAATGCCTTCGGGACTTAGCCCAGATATAGTAACTCGCACAAATGCCTTTGGGCTTAGCCCAGAATTAGTCACTAGCACAAATGCCTTCGGGACTTAGCCCGGTTATCATCCAAATATCCATGCACATATCAATAAATCATGACACATCTATATTTCATTTTCATAACTAGAATTCAAACACAAGTCACTTATCAAGCATTATCATTTTCGGCTCAATAGTTACATACAAAGAGCATGATTTTGATTTACTTAAAACATGATCTAATCGAATCATAATCTAAGATCCATTACTCAAAAACTTACCTCGGATGTTGTCGAACAATTTCGGCGGCTATTCGATCACTTTTTCCTTTCCCTTATCCAACTTTGGTCCTCTAAGCTCTTGAGCTAATTCAAACAAATTTAACTTATTAAAGTCTCATTATGCTAGCTTATCGCCGAATATGACAAGGAGTTTGATAGGTCATATGGCCACTTTTAGCTCAAATACAAAATGGTCATACGCATTTTTAATCACATTGAGCAATTTAATACAATTAATCTAACATTTTCTCATGTGCACCTTTATGACCGAATACACACATCATTAACCTAATATCAATTAACTAAGCACTTTAACAAATTCTCCTTGAGCCGATTATCTAAGTCAAGATAGATTCATCATTATGCTCGCCTATAACCGAATACATGCAACACCAATCTATCTCATGTGGCCGAATATGCATGTCTATGTTGAGGCCAATTATATGCTTAATACTTCCTACTAATATGGTTACTTGTATTGACTACATACCATTTTGTTTCAAGTTCAAAACTCGGCTAATACACATATATACACTAGTAATCAAATACTAACATTTGCACTTCACCTTACAACCATTTTTCATCCAAATAACATGAATCAACAACCATATTTCTCTTCTACTTCCTACCATGGCTGAATGCATCACGACACCATACCATTTCAATTTTGGTCATGGGTTAAACAAAGAACTTAATGTCTAACTCAAAAATGCTAAAAAGAAAATCCAAGAGTCATCAATCCACCATCACATGTATCATTACAAAGCTTCACATTTAGCATGCAAATGAAATCAAGACAAATCCACCTTAGCCGAAACTTAACTCATCTTCATGCCTCATCACCACAACATCAAACACCAACCAAGAAGACAACACCCATGGCCGAATATCATCTCCATCACATAGCAAAGATTTAAACCATGGGCTAGGTAGAACTCAAGCTAACAACTAAAAACATGCATGAATCTCATGGAACAACATCAAACATACCTCCTCCTAAACACCAACCAACCGAACATGAAGCAAGAAAATCCTCTTCTTCTTCCTTCCTCAAGTCACGGCAATGGAGGAGTAGCCTAGCTCATTTTTTTTCTTTTTCTCTTTCTCCTCCTACTAACCACTATTATTTTATTACCCATGCTCCTTATTTTATCATTCCTCCCATAAAACACTAACATAACATGTTTATGACATGTTTTACCCATCATATTTTGTCCACCCTCATTGTCATGGCCGGCCACTACCAATTAAGTGGGGAAATTGACATGCAAGTCCACGCTTTTTAATTACATGCACTAATAGATCCTTATAGATTAACCTATCACATTTCACAAGTGTCACACATAAGTCCTATTAACTAAATTCACATGCAATTAACTAAATCGAAGCTTAAAACTTTCACACATTCATATTCACATATTTTAGACAATAATTATCATATTCAAATAATTTGGTGACTCGGTTTAGCGGTCCCGAAACCACTTTCCGACTAGGGTCACTTTAGGGCTGTCATAACTCTCCCCCACTTAAGAAATTTTCGTCCCCGAAAATCTTACCGGTAAATAGGTTTGGGTATCGTTCTTTCATAGAGTTCTCAGGTTCCCAAGTAGCTTCTTCTATCCCGTGTTTGAGCCATAACACTTTTACTAGAGGAACCTTTTTGTTTTGCAACTCTTTCACTTCAAGAGCTAGGATACAAATTGGTTCTTCTTCATAACTCATATCGGCTTGAATTTCAACCTCGGAGGGACTTATTATGTAATATCCCGAATTAGGGCCTAATCGGAATAGTGGTTTCGTGACCATAAATCTGAGATAGAAATAATTATTTTATAATTATTTTTAGGTTTATGATATGATTGCATGATTGTGTGAAAATTTCGTGATGAAATTCTATGCCTAAAGTGCTTAAATTGAAAGTAGGGACTAAATCGAATAAGTTGCAAAACTTGCATTCTAGAAGTTTTTAGTATGAAATTGTTTTGGAATATTAATGAGGAGGTCTTAAATAGAAATTTGACCAATTTTAAGTTCATGGACAAAATTAGGACATGGAAGGAATTTTTGGAAAGTTTAGTAGTAAGGGTATTTTGGTCATTTAGTTATTAAAATGAATTAAAAACAAAATTAAAAGCCAATTTTTGTCCATCTTCTTCATTAGGCCGAAATTTCAAGGGTTCTCCATAGCTAGGGTTTGTTTTAAGCTTCCAAGCTCCATAGTAAGTGATTCCAAGCCCCGTTTTTAATGATTTTTACGATTTTGAGATCCCGGTAACTCGATAAAGCTTATGTTAGCAATAATTTAACCTAGGGTTTATATTTGGAAAAATACCCATAGGTGAAATTTGTATATTTTGATGTTTTATGATAGAATATGAAGTTTTAAATTATGTTAGACAACTTGTACTACTCGATTTTAAGCAAAAACGAGTAAAAGGGCTTAATCGGTAAAAATACCTAATAGTCAGAAGTACATGTTAGAGTGAGAATTTGATGTTGCCATAGAAGAGAAAAGTGATCAGCATGTTGTAAAACATAAGAATAAGGAATAAATTTTAATCCCGAGCCTAGGGGCAAAAATGTAAATATGCAAAAGTTTAGGGGTAAAATTGTAATTTTGCCAAAATTTGAGTTAAGGATTAATTTGATAATGTGAGTATTAAATAAGCTAAATGTGTTATTTTAGATCAAGAAAGACGTGGAATCGACCTCAATCGAGGAAAAGAAAAGATTGTGGACTAAAATTGCAAAATCTTTGTATTTTGGTACCAAGGTAAGTTCATGTGTAAATAATGTATCATAATGGTTATTTTTAAGTTATTGATGTTAATTAAATGTTATGCTGAATTTTATTATGAAATGTATGCTTTGTGGTTAATTTCAAATAATATGTAAATTATGTGAACTACTTGTTAAATATAATTGTTACCGAGTATTGATTTCAGCATTCTACGGAAGACGGCAAGGATAAGTGTTCGAGGAAAAATCCCGTTTGAACCTTAGGAATAGATTAGGATACAAGTGACATGTCACTAGGATGATTGAGCATCCGAACTCGTTGAGTTGAGTCCGAGTTCACTTATGGATGCGAATGTCCGAACTCGTTGAGTTGAGTCCGAGTTCACTTATGGATGCGAACGCCTGAGCTCGTTGAGTTGAGTTCGAGTTCGCTTATGGGCGGGTTACATGATTGCTTGATTGCATATATGGCACTTATGTGCAAGTTATCCATGTATCCGAATTATATTCCGATGTGTTCAACGGGTAAAGTTCTACTCAATGGAGGAATATTCGAGATGTAAAGAGAAGTATTGGTGAGTGATGTGAAATGGTTATTTTGGACAGGTATGTATTTAACCCTCGGGTTGAGTATTGATACAACCATGATAAGGTAATAAGATGATGAAAAATGATTAAAAATGTGATATGTGTTTTAGTGATACATGCTAATGTTGATTGGTATGACTGTTTGTTATGTTACTTATTATTTGCATATGAACTTACTAAGCATTTATGCTTACTCCCTCCTTCTTACTCATTGTAGTTTTGGACAAGCCAGCTCAGGAGTCGGGATAGGTCGAAGGCTCAGTCACACTATCCGGAAGACTTTTGGTAATGGCTTGTAAATTTAAGTATGGCATGTATAGCAATATACTTTTTTTTGTGTAAATGATCTTATGGTATGGTGATGGAATGGTTGAGGAAATGCTTGATAATGATAAATTATGAAAATATTTAGTTTAGCTTATATTTGATGTTAAGGAAAATTATTAAGATACTTAGTGCATAAAAACTCATAAAAGGGATGAAATTTGCCATAAACAGAATACTGCAGCAACACTGACGCAAGTTTAAAAATTTACTAAAAATCATAGAAATTGAACTTGGTGATGGAATACATATCAAATTGAAGCTTATTATGTCTAGTTTCACACGAAACAAATGAAACAGGTAAAGGAATTATATGTTACAAGATATTTGAATTTTAGTGAAACAGGGTCATAGCAGTTTCTGAATCCCCTGTTCCAACTTTAGAAATTCACCATAAATTGTAAAGATATAATTAGGTAGTGTATTTTATATTCTCAGAATCCTTATTTAGTCTCGTTTCATTAGAAACAAACCTCATAGTCATATGGATTTTTTACAGAGAGAAATGTGGTTCGTAGTAAACAGAGGTCAGACCAGTCAAGTCCTGAAACAGGGGTAACTTTAACTAATAAACTGTACTAATTGGCCCAACCAAAAATTCTAGAAAAAAATTAGTAGATAGGTATATGAGTCTAGATTTAGGGAAAATTTACGGATCTTGATTTTGAGTTTTGTAACCCTAGATATGATTTTTCTTGTGACTGTGATGCAAGTACCTTAAAAGCTATGAATGTAGAAATAAATAATCCAAAGTTCTAAATATGTTAAATTAAGCTTAGTAACACCTCATACTCGACTCCGGCGACGGTCTCGGGCGTGGGGGCGTTACATATTATGTGCGAAGGATCAGATCTGTAACGTCGAAGCATCGAAACATGAAAAACGTTGTGGATCCTTTCATGTTCAGGGGGTAAAAGCAACCTATATGCAACTGGACCAACTCGTTCAGAGATTTCATACGGCCCAATGAATCTCGGACTCAATTTGCCCTTACGGCCAAATCTGAGTATCTTTTTCCAAGGTGAAACTTTAAGAAACACTTTGTCTCCCACCTGATACTTAATGTCTTTTCGTTTCAAATCCGCGTACGACTTCTGACGATCTATGGCTGCCTTCAGACTTTCATGGATTACTTTTACTTTCTGTTCAGCATCTTTAATCAAATCAACTCCGAAAATTTTACTTTCACTGAGCTCAGTCCAAAACAATGGTGTACGGCATTTACGACCGTACAAAGCCTCGTAAGGTACCATCTTAATACTTGATTGAAAACTATTGTTGTAAGCGAATTCAATCAAAGGTAAATACCGCTCCCATGAACCACTAAACTCGAGGATGCAACATCTCAACATATCCTCAAGTATCTGGATTATCCGCTCGGATTGACCATCAGTTTGGGGGTGAAAAGCGGTGCTAAAATGCAACTTGGTACCCAAAGCTTCTTGCAATTTCTTCCAAAATTGTGAGGTGAATCTCGGATCTCTATCCGACACAATAGAAATAGGTACCCCGTGTAATCTCACAATCTGAGAAACATACAATTCAGCTAGTTTATCCAATGAAAAATCCGTGCGTACGGGGATAAAGTGAGCCGACTTAGTCAGTCTATCAACAACAACCCAAATCGCATCTTTCTTACTTGCCGACACTGGCAACCCAGATACAAAATCCATCGTGACTCGATCCCATTTCCATTCAGGTATCATGATCGGCTGAAGTAAACCCGTAGGCACTTGATGTTCCACCTTCACCCGTAGGCACTTGATGTTCCACCTTCACTTGCTGACATACTAAGCACTTTGAAACAAAATCGGAAATGTCTCGTTTCATACCATGCCACCAAAACTGACGTCTCAGATCGTTGTACATTTTCGTACTCCCCGGGTGAATTGACATTCGGCTACAATGAGCTTCGTTCAGAATCATCGAAATAAGTTCTGAATTTCTTGGAACACACAAACGACTTCTGAACCTCAAACAATCGTCATCATCAATTTGAAACTCTGATTCCATATTCGAAACACATTCAGCCCGTTTTGCAACCAGTTCATCATCGACTTTCTGAGCTTCACGAATTTGATGAATCAACAATGGTTTGGCCTTTAATTCTGCCACTAACACATTGTCGGATAGAACAGACAAGTGTACATTCATCGCTCATAAAGCAAACAGTGATTTACGACTTAAGGCATCCACAACCACATTAGCCTTTCCCGGGTGATAGTCAATGACAAGCTCATAATCTTTCAACAACTCGAGCCAACGTCTTTGTCACAGATTCAAGTCTCTTTGAGTCATCAAATATTTGAGACTTTTGTGATCCGAATATACATGGCACTTCTCACCAAATAAGTAATGTCGCCATATTTTCAAAGCGAACACGATGGCAGCTAGTTCAATATCATGGGTCAGATAATTTTTCTCATGTGGCTTCAGTTGTCTCGACGCATAAGCTACAACTCGACCCTCTTGCATCAATACGCAACCCAACCCAAGTAAGGATGCATCACTATAAATGACAAACTCTTTGCCTGATTCGGGCTGCACTAGTACTGGAGCTTCAGTCAAACAAGTTTTCAGTTGATCGAAACTTTTCTGACACTTTTCTGTCCATTCAAACTTAACATATTTCTAAAGTAGTTTCGTCATTGGTGTGGCTATCATCGAGAAACCCTTTACAAAGCATCTGTAGTAACTGGCAAGTCCTAAAAAGCTCCGAACTTCAGTAATATTTCTCGGAGGCTTCCAGTTAAGTATGGCCGAAATTTTGTTCGGATCAACTCGAATACCCGATACAGATACCACATGACCCAAGAAGCTAACCTCTCTTAACCAGAACTCACACTTACTGAACTTAGCATATAACTGCTTATCCCGTAAAATTTGCAACACTAATCCTAGGTGTTCAGCATGATCGGTTTCATTTCTCGAATAGACCAAAATATCATCGATAAACACAACTACAAACCGATCCAAATATGGTCTGCAAATCCGATTCATCAAATCCATAAATACCGCGGGGGTATTAGTGAGCCCAAACGGCATCACTAAGAATTCGTAGTGACCGTATCTCGTTCTGAAAGCAGTTTTGGGTATATCCGAATCTCGAATTCACAACTGATAATAACCCGATCTCAAATCTATCTTTGAAAACACTGAGGCTCCCTTTAGTTGATCAAACAAATCATCAATACACGGTAACGGATATTTATTCTTTATTGTCACTTTATTCAGCTGACGATAGTCGATGCACAACCTCATGGTTCCGTCCTTCTTTTTCACAAACAATACTGGTGCACCCCAAGGTGAGAAACTTGGTCGAGCGAAACCCCTATCCGTCAACTCTTGCAACTGAGCTTTCAACTCTTTTAACTCGGTTGGTGCCATACGATACGGAGCTATCGAAATTGGTGTAGTCCCAGGTACAAGCTCAATACCAAACTCTACCTCCCGAACAGGTGGTAAACCCGGTAATTCTTCGGGAAAAACATCCGGGTATTCACAAACCACTGGCACAGATTCAGGCTTCTTTTTTAACTCTTTGTCATCAAGTACATACGCAAGGTATGCTTCACACCCCTTTCTTACATATTTCTGAGCCAACATCGATGATATTACAGCTGGCAACCTATTCAAGTCAGTAGACTCAACTCGGATTATCTCATTATTTACACACCTTAAATCGATGGTTTTTCTTTTGCAATTTACAATTGCATCATGTACGGTCAACCAATCCATACCGAGGATAACATCAAATTCGTCAAACGGTAAAAGCATCAAATTGGTCAGAAAACAGGAACCTCGGATTACTAGGGGACATTTTTTGCACACTTTGTCGACAAGCACGTAACGATTATTACAATTTATGGAACAAAGATAACAAGAAAACTAAGTAAAGAAATTCAAGATAGAGAAACCCAGAATAAAGAAACCTAAGATACGATACTATGTCGGAAGATCAAAAACCAAACTCATAGGAAAATACAAAAGATCTCGATAATTCCTTAGAGAAAAGAAGTCCAGAAGAAAACATCATTTAAGCCCACTGGAATCAAATGCAATAAGAACAATGTATCTTCCTATATATATATCAAATGGAGCATCAAGTAGAAGAAACAGAATCATAGTATCATACATATTCTCTCATCAATTCTTATCAGACGATATGTAATAGAATGCCTGAGGGAATAGAGCACTACAGATTACAAACCAGTCAGGCTACCAATGTTTTCATTTAGCATCAGGATTAGAAAACATCCCTATATAACAAGAAGTTCTTCAGAAAATCAACAGCCATATAAATATTTCTGAGAATGGATAAACACATAGAACATCTTTAAAGAGACTGTTAAAATTTGTCCAGCCGTAACTGTCACACTCAGATATTACACATTTCAAATATCATTCCTCCAACTAGTTCTGACTTTACTTACCAACTCATTCTCAATCTCTAATCATGTTTATGATTATTCAATCACTGAACTCTTTGGTTTCTCAATCGGAAACGTATTCAGTACAAATCTCATGAAATTCCATTATAAAAACCACTTCGATAAGGGGAGGGGTTGTAGGGCCTCTGATTCGACTTTCTTATACATATGCATATAACACTATTTCATCATCATAGTATCATTTTCACAAGCATATAATTCACTTCAGGCCAATTATTATTCACACCTATATAACACAAATATTCCAATTATCTTATTTAAAATAGTGCAGTTATGCATGCATTCTATGTTTTCTAGATAACTTTGCTTATCTATTCATTTAATCAAACAAATCATACCCATGACATCGTATAAAGGCCAAACAAACATGAATATTTGTATCATAATCGCAACTTTCATTTTGCGCATCATCATATACATATCATTACAATCATCTAATTCAGTCCAAACAATTTAACTTAAATAAGTTTATTTCATTACAATCATTTATCTCATAAAAAAATATCCTTGACATTCAACGTCCAATCGGAACAATGACACTTTTTTTTTATTCACATCATGATATCATGCACCTTTATTCATACTTCTATGAATTTATATTTATCCCATTCATCTTATCAAGTAGGCCAAGTGCACTACATCATATGAGCATCAAACAAGCATGGGTATTCATCACCACATGAACTTTCGTCTCACGTATTATCACGTACATATCATGAATTTTTATTCATACTTTTCTGAATCGAGACTCATCATGATCATAATTTCAGTCAAATACCTTCACATCACATTAAACATGGTCGGTGTAGCTCGGTTGGAGAGTACCTCTGCTTAAACAAGACTGTTCTCATATGCGTCGGGAGACATCACACTATCACGGATTCGTGGCATGTATAGTTAAACTTTTACACATGCTAGGTTAGTCCGAGAACGGACTAAACCATAGCTCTGATACCACTAAATGTAACACCCCTTACCAATACCCGAGACCGGGATAGGGTACGAAGCATTACCGGACAAACATACAAACATCCAACTAAAATACGGGCTAGAAAATTTCATTTTATTTTGAAACATTCATTCACATGCACATATCATAAAGCAATGGATCAAGCACGCATAATCAATTAGACTTACAACCCAATAATCGAATATAAACCATATTACATGGCTATATACGATTTAACCATATAAGCCAATACATTTGGCTAAATCATACTAACAACTATCATACAGACTAAATCTCTATATATGCCACTCACTTGAAAACACTTGAAGTTTATCGACGCTTCACATCAACGTATTGATAGTGTGATGCCGTTTTCGACAATCTCCAACCCCGACCCGACCTGCCAATACTAAAAGAAATGGAGAGGGGGGTAAGCTTTACGCTTAGTAAGTCCATATGAAATTAATAAGCAATTTACCAATATGTTTCCTTAGGTAAAACAACTATAATTACACTTTTATTCATATTCTAGTCAAGCTGTCTACTCGAGTCATAGTCGGTAATTTATTTATAGCTCGAGCTACAGGATTCTAAATTAAGATCCGTTAATTTTTTTAGAAACTACACTCAGATGTATTCTTAAATAAAAATTTCAGAATTTTTGGTTGGGAAAATTAATACAGTTTATTCATTGAAGTCTCCCCTGTTTCGCGGTTCAGTAGCTCTGACCACTCTTCACTAAAATTTAATTATCTTTTGATACCAAATTAAAATGAGGTTATAGTTTCTTTTTTCTAAAAATAAATTCAATAAGGAATCCAACCATATAAATTATGTTCCTTAAATATTATTTTACAATTTTTAATGATTTTTACAATTCAGAACAGGGGATCACGAAATCAGTCTAAACCAGTCTTACAAAAATATAAATATCTCAAAATATTGAATTCTTTTATTTTCTCTATTTCCTTTATATGAAAATATATTCAATAAGCTTTAATTTCATATCTCATTCCACTTCTAGTTCAAGTTCTACCATTTTTGGTGATTTTTCAAAGTCACTCCCCTGCTACTATTTTATACTGTTTATCCCAAATTTCATTCCTTCACTAAAATTTCTTATTATCAACTTTCAAGATAATACTTATCCATATTCATCTTATCAAAAATTCAATCACATATCTAACTCATAATTCAAAACTCATATATTCATATTCCGGTATTATCCCACATTTTTTTTCACGTTAAATTTCATTTAGCAAACTTGTTTTGTTTCTCCCAGTGAACACTTCAGAAAGTAACAATATCCGATGGTTTTAGCACTTAGCTCCACCTTCCATAATTAATGCCCAACTTAGTGGTATAGGCACATAGCACCACACTATTGGGCTAACATGTAATTGTGGCATACGCACTTAGCGCCACTTTTCAAATTAACCGTGGCATATCCATTTGGCACCATGTTAAATGTTTAACCGTGGTATATCCACTTAGCACCACGTTAATGAATTGATATATGTAACCGTGGCATATCCACTTAGCACCACGTTACATGTATCAACATGGTAATCATGGTATATCCACTTAGCACCACGTTTTTCCATTCCGAAGGTTCAACCGAGATTTCCTCATTTAATCTCAATTCATCAACCACAAATCACCGTTTGTGTCCATTAATTGAACAATACTATAACTTATATCACATGTCACAAAATAAAATATTATAACATAATTAAACAATACATTATTTACATATAAACTTACATCTCATATGCTATCAAAGCAATAACATTAAAATACACATTGCATTATTAAAAATCATATGAACTTACCTCGTATACGAAAATGACCATTTTTACCATTTAAGTCCACTACTTGGTATTTTCTCGATTTTAGCCTGAATCTCGATTTCCTTGGTCTAACATTACAAATATAGCTCATTTATTACTCACATTATTCAAATGGGTCCATAAATCATATTTTTACAAATTTTCATTTTGACCCCTAAACTTTTACATATTTGCACTTTTGCCCCAAGGTTCAGAAATTAATCTTCATCCTATTTTCTTATGTTTTATGACATTCTGATCATTTTTCCCTTCTATAACAACATCAAATTCTCACTCTAACATGTACTTATGAACATTAGGTATTTTTACCGATTATGTCGTTTTACTCGTTTTCACGTAAAATCGCTCAGTAAAAGTTGTTTATCTAACACCCAACACTCATTTTATACTATTATACATCAAAATGCATGCATGTCACATATGTGTAAATTTTTAAACATGAACCCTAGCTCAAATTAATGGTAGAAATGGGTAAATCGAGCTACAAGGATTTCAAAAATGCAAAGAATATTAAAAACGTGGCAAAGATGGACTTACAATCAAGCTTGGAAGTTTTACAAACCCTATCCAAGTCTTCCATCTCCATATACTGTTATGGAATGAGAAAAATGAAGAAGATGACATCTTTTTATTAGTTATTTTGGCTTTATTTGCCAAATTACTAAAATACCCTTAATGAAAAATAAATAAAAACATACCATGCCATGTCCATTTTTGTCCACTAATGACAAAATGGGCTATTTACCATTTAAGGATATCCAATTTAAAAACCCATTACTCGCAAGTACTTAGTACCTTTGTGAACTAGAACACGCATTTTGCAACCTTTTACAATTTAGTCCTTTTGACTAAATTGAGTGCCCAAATGTTAAAATTTTTGAACGAAATTTTCACAAAATTATTTCATGAAATCGTAGACCATAAAAAATATAATAAAAATAAAATTTTCTTCGTCGAATTTATGGTCCCGAAACCACTGTTCCGACTAGGCTTAAAATCGGGATGTTATATGTTCTGTTGGAGATACAAGGAGTTATCTTTCTGGCCGATCTTATGGAGCTGCCTTTCAGAGAGTTCGACCTGATACTGGGCATGGATTGGTTATTCAAACATCGGGTAAACTTGGATTGTGCTCTAAACGGGTTGTACTGAGAACTGAGACGGATGAGGAGGTAGGGGTAATTGGAGAGATGAAACTATTTGAGTAATGTAATTTCTGCACTGAGGACCGAGAGTTGGTTCACAAGGGTTGTGAAGCGTATTTGGCCTATGTCAATGTTTCAAATGTTGGGGACTCTTCGGTAAAGGATATCAGGAATATTAAGTATTTCCTGGACGTCTTTCCTGAAGAATTACCGGGATTAGCTCCAGAGCATGAAGTGGAGTTTAGGATTGAGCTCCTTCCTAGTACAGCTCCACTGTCCATCGCCCCTTACAGAATGGCACCGAAGGAGCTGGTGAAGCTTAAGGCCCAGATTCAAGAGCTTCTGGACCATGGGTTTATCCGAACTAGTGTGTCTCCATGGGGAGCTCTAGTCTTATTTGTGAAAAAGAAGGACGGATCCATGCGTATGTGCATCGACTATAGACAACTGAATAAGCTGACCATTAAGAATAAAGATCCTTTACCGAGGATTGATGATTTGTTCAACCAACTGCAAGGAGCATCGATTTTCTCTAAAATAGATCTCTGATTAGGGTACCACCAATTGAGAGTTAAAGACACCGATGATGGTGTTTAGGGCTTGTTATGGTCATTATGAGTTCCTGGTAATGCTTTTTGGACTTACAAATGCACCGGCAGCATTTATGGATCTGATGAACAGAGTGTTTCAACCTACCTGGATCGGTTTGTGCTAGTATTTATCGATGATAAATTGGTGTATTCAAGGACTGAGAATGAACATGATGAACATTTACGAATGGTTTTGCAAATCTTGAGGGAGAAACAATAGTTCGCCAAGTTCAGCAAGTGTGAATTTTGGTTATGTGAGGTAACGTTTCTTGGTCATGTGGTATCTGCTAAGGGAATTAGGGTTGATCCTCGGAAAATTGAGGTTGTTGTAGATTGGAAGCAGCCTAAGACTGTGTCAGAAATTCGCAGTTTTCTAGGACTGGCTGGGTATTATTACAGATTTGTATAGGGATTTTCACTAATTGTCACACACTTAACTAAGTTGCTACGTAAGGGCATGCCATTTAATTAGGCTGATGAGCAACAAGAGAGCTTCGAGAAGTTCAAGAAAGTTCTGACTGAGGCCCCTATCTTGATTCAGCCAAAGTCTGGGAAGAAATTTACTGTCTACAACGATGCATCACACGTTGGTTTGGGTTGTGTGTTGATACAAGAGGGTAAGGTGGTAGCTTATGCGTCTCGTCAGCTTAAGACACATGAGGTGAATTACCCAACACATGACTTGGAGTTGGCCACAGTTGTATTCGCATTGAAGATTTGTAGGCATTACTTATACAGTGAGAAGTGTATCATTTACACGGATCACAAGAGCCTCAGGTATCTCCTCACTCAGAAGGAGTTAAATCTTAGGCAGCATAGATGGATTGAGCTACTTAAGGATTATGATTGTTCGATTGAATACCACCCTGGAAAGGATAATGTGGTGGCCGACGCACTGAGCCGTAGGGTTATGACTAATCTGAGAGCAATGTTTGCTTGTCTTAACTTATTTGAGGATGGTAGCTTGTTGGCTGAGCTTCAAGTTAAACTAGAGTGGATGGAACAGATTAAAAGTAAACAGTTGGAAGATGAGTCATTGGGTCTTCAGTTCCATCAGATCGAAAACAGTAATACTGTGGATTTTGGGCTGAACAGTGAAGGGGCACTCTGTATTCGAGGTAGAATTTGCATACTTAAGGATACTGATTTAAGATAGATTTTTCTGCGAGAGGCGTATAGTAGCCCCTATGCTATGCACCCGGGTGGAAATAAGATGTACAGAGATCTCCATGAGATTTATTTGTGGCCGGGTCTTAAGCGAGAGATGAAAGACTTTGTGGGGAAATGTTTGACTTGCCAACAGGTTAAAGCGGAACATCAGTTGCCTTCTAGGTTGCTTTAGCCAGTTAAGATTCTGCTGTGGAAATGGGAAAGAGTAACTATGGACTTTGTGAGTGGGTTACCCCTAACGCCTTCTAAGAAAGATTCAGTGTGGGTCGTCATGGATCGGTTAACCAAAACAGCTCATTTCATACCGGTTCGCGTAGATTATTCATTGCAGAAATTGGCTAAGCTATATGCATCTGAGATAGTGAGACTGCATAGAGTACTAGTTTCCATAATAGTAGACAGAGATCCTCGCTTCATATCTCGATTCTGGAAGAACTGACATGAAGCTCTGGTCACACAGTTGGACTTCAGTACTGCATTCCATCCTCAGACAGATGGTCAGTCGGAGAGGGTGATTCAGATACTGGAGGACATGTTAAGGAGTTGTGTAATTGACTTCCGAGGTAGTTGGGTGGAGTCCCTGCCGCTAGCAGAGTTTGCTTATAACAATAGTTACCAATCTAGCATATAGATGGAACCTTACGAAGCACTTTATGGCCACAGGTGTCGCACTCCATCATGTTGGACTAAGTTGGGTGAGCGGCGTGCCCTGGGTCTTGAGTTAGTATCTGATACCGAGGATAAGGTCAGATTAATTTAGGATCGACTGAAGGTGGCATCAGACTGACAGAAGTCATATGCGGATCTGAAGCATAAAGAAATTGAGTATGCTGTAGGAGATTTTGTCTTTTTGAAGGTCTTGCCATGGAAGAAGGTATTGAGATTTGGGCGTAAGGCCAAGTTGAGCCCAAGTTTTATTGGGCCCTATTGCATATTGAGACGAGTAGGACCGGTTGCCTATCAATTAGAGTTACCTCTAAAATTAGAGCGGATTCATGATGTGTTTCATGTCTCGATGCTGAGACGCTACTGCTCTGATCCTACGCATGTGGTACCGGTTGAGGAGATTGAAGTTAGACTAGACCTAACTTTCGAGGAGGAACCAATCCAGATTTTGGATCGAAAGGTGAAAGTGTTGAGAAGGAAGTCAATCCCATTAGTAAAAGTTATTTGGCAGAATCATAGTTCTGAGGAGGCTACGTGGGAACCCGAGGAGGCAATGCGACAACAATATCCTTACCTATTCTAATTAGGTAAATTTTAAGGCCGAAATTTTCTTTAAAGAGGGTAGAATTGTAACTCCCCAAATCCTGAAAACCCTGTTAAAATTATTTTGTGTGTTTGTGACGTGAAAGTATGTCTAGCTTGGTGGTTTAATGCTCTATGGCTATCTAGGAAGTCGTGGGTTCTAGATTTGGCTTGAGTAAAATTTGTGTTTTAATTGAATAAACCCTAGCTCTAGATAGTAGGACTCTTAAATTAAGGGGGTAAAACATGTCATAAAAAGCTGGTTGGTCCAAGGGTTAGTGGCATGGTTCTATTTGCCAAGGGACTTGAGTTCAAGTCCAATTGCACGCAAGAAAGGGGAGTTTTATTTTGCTTATGGCCGTGCGAGAATTTGTGTGCCAATGGAATTCTGAAGATTGGACGGTTGAGGAGTTTGAAAGGGGTTTGAATTGGTTTGTTGAGGATTGTGAGGAGAGATTTGGGGAGAAAGTTGAGGGGATCATGGAGTGGTGAGGGTGCTAGAAGTTGGCCAAAAGTGGTATTCCCCATGATGCACATTCGGCCATAGTCCTTTGAGGTACTGAAATTGTGAGGTTTATGTTCCCATTCTTCAAAACTATCGTTACTTTTGGGTTCTTTGGTTTTTCTTTTCCTCTTTTGATTTTGGGGTCTTTGGATAGCCGACTTCTTCTGTTTTCTCTACAACTTGGTAGTTTTGTGGCCCTTGTCTTCCTTTGGCCGAATACCTTTCTCTAACTTATTCGGGTTTTCAATTTTGGTTCCATTTGGTTCTTACTCCTTTTCTCCCTTCTTAGTCAACTTCCTTAAATCGAATACATCTTTTCTTCCTTCTCTTTTTATTTGGATACATTGGCCGAATTCTGCATCCCTTTGTTTTAAGTTTCAGTTGTTGCAAGCTTTCTCTGGAAAATCTGTAAGCATTCGGTTTCTTCATGTGTCTCTCAACTCTTATCTATTCTACTTTCTTTGCACTGTCTTAGCTGATTATTCTCCTGTTATTGTCGAATTTCATTTTCCATTTCTTGTGTGGTGTTCGTGATTTCCTAGTTTCTCGAGGAGGGTAGCAGTTGTAAACAATATTGAAGTAGTGGAACCTTCCCTTCATCGCTCGATCAAAGGTAACCCCTGTTGGTAATTATTGAATTTGACTGGGATTGGTTGGTTTGCATCTTTTGGGGGGGTTGGCCGAATGTTACCTTCTCTATGTTGAGGTTTTATGTTGTTTTAATTAATGTGGGTTGATCTGAGTCATGAGTTTTGGGCAGTTGTAACTAATAGATCACGCTAGTAACACAGGTTTCCGATGAGGAGTGGGTGATCAATCTCAGTCCCCGAACTAGGAGGACTAGACCTTTTGTTCAACCAAAGGTGGTATTTTGATAAGCTTACAACCGTGTAAAGGGTGGTGGTTAACCCTATTATCAATCGACTAATAAAATACCTTGATTGTATGTAGGTTTGGTGCTCACGGGCTTTTGGCACGTTTTTGTAAACAGGTGTGTGAACACTTGTGTGAAAACTATCATTAGATGTGTGGTACCAAAAGCCGAAAAGCCAAAAAGTGGGTTGTCGGCACCACACGGGCATATGGCCACTCGTGCGGTAGGCCTAGTAGCAAAACGAGGTCGTGATGTCGACGGAATAGCCACGTGAATTCATGGGCCAAAAGGATATTGGGCCATTCTGGGCCGAATTGGACTATGTAGGCCCAATAGGTTTGCGGGCCCCACACCGAGAAATTGCACAAAATATGGTAAATTGTGGGCCAGGTTGTGTGAACTACATGGCTGAGGTCATTTTAGGGCTATGCAGGCCATACGAGAGTGTGGGCCCAAATCAGCTCACAATATGGGCTGTAGGCCCATTATCACTATTTGACTGTTAAGGTTGCACGGGTTGCCTAAGACGACTGTGAACCTACTGCCGGGTCGGTAAGTATACTTAAACCCTATACTGACAAAATGACCATTATACCCCTTTTGAAGTGAATTGACTGAAATACCCCTGTATTATGTATGACTGTTTCTGAGCATGATATTACTGCATACACGTATGATTTTATGATGCATTACATGAGGAGGGATATATGATTTTGGAGGAAGTGTACTGAAAGGCTATAAGCTTATTACTAGCAGCTTTGCTGCAAATATTGTGTTAGTACCGAATTCGGTATGATTTGGCGTGTAGGGTTGGGTGGGTCGATTTTATCCCCACATGGTGCGTAGGGCTATTACGGAGTTGGTGTGTAGCGGATGGATTGGGTAGGATTCTCATGCCATGTCAAGAGTTCTATGTCCGTTCAATCATTAAAATTCCGATGGATGCTCTAGTAGTACACTCGAGGTGTACGATCCAATAATCCGTCAGTTTCTTATTCAAGGGTACCCATTAGGGCACTTAATCAAGAACATACTTTCGAGCCACATATCATATAACATGATTACTAATCCATGCTAAATCATTTATATAACGTATGCTCAAAAGAGTTCAATTAAGATTACCAATCTAGGCTAAACCCTAATCATAACGTATACTCGAGAGATATTATATCCAGATTACCTGTCCGGGCTAAATCGTTTCTATAACAAGTTCAATAGGATTACTCATCCGAGCTAAATCCCGTCCGCAACAAATGAAGACCTTATTCATTTCGGGAAAGCGCATATATTCATCAGAATTCAATATTCAATTTGGACTTAACCCTTTTTCACCATATCAAGCATGTATTAAATTTCTCATTATAGCATTCAAATAATATACATCAATATAAGTCACATTCCATACAACACAACATTCAATTAAACATACTTACATGCCCGATTAAGTTACACGAACTTACCTCGACAGTTATTCGCGTATAAAATCTACTAATCCGAAACTTTTTCTTTTCCTTGCTCTAACCTTGAATTTGTGTTGTCCGGATCTATATAAATAGCTTTAATCATCAACTTCACATATTTCATATTTATTTGGACTCAATTTACATCCTAGGTAAAATTACCATTTTGCCCCTCACTTTTCCATAAATTCCAATTTCGTCCCTAGGCTCAAAAAATGAAACTTGTGCAAGTTATTCCCTATTCCAAGACTAACCAAAATCCCATTACAAAATTTACAGCACATGTATTGATAAAAATTCTGAATTTTTCATCCAATTTCATAACTTTACATTTTAGTCCCTAAATCATGTTTTCATCAAAAATCACTTTGTAAAAGTTGTTTATCTATCAACAACCTTTCATTTTCTACCATAAATTTCTAAGTTTCAGCATATTCATCCATGAACCAAATTTCATATCTTGATAACTTTTCAAATTAGTCCCCTAATAGAAAGATTAGATTATCCCGGTTTCAAAAATATCAAAATTACTAAAAACAGGACAAGGAAACTTACCCAATTAAGCCTTGAAAGTTTCTTCTCTCTCTCCTAGGGTTTCCATATAATTTTGGGGTTGAAGATGAAAAAAATAATAAGATGATATCTTTTATCATCTTTTTAATTAATCAATTATTTCAATTTCCAATTGAGTCCCTACTCTTTTCTAATTTTTCCATGGATGAGTCACCAAAAATCTACATACTTTTCTTTCATGGTCTAGTTACCATATAAGGACCTATAGATTTGAATTTCATAGCTATTTAATCCTTATAGCTACCAGCATTCAACTTTTGTATTTTATGCGATTTAGTCTTTCTTGTAATTAAGCACTTAATCGATAAAATTTTCGTATCAAAATTTTGACACCACATGTCTATCATAATACGAACCATATTATAAAATAAAAATAAACTTTATTTTCGGATCGACTTGTGGTCCCGAAATCACTGTTCCGATTCCATTGAAAAATGGGTTGTTATAATGGCGTAGCTGAGAGAAGGAATAATTCCTTGCTGGACATGGTTTGTTCAATGTTAAGCTATTCACAACTTCCTACTTCCTTCTAGGGATATGCTATACAAACAGCTTGCTATATCCTGAATGATGTGTTAACTAAGTCTTCTTGTAAGACACTGTATGGACTGTGGCATGAAAAGAAACCCACTCTAAATCACTTCAGAATATGGGGTTGTCCAGCATACGTTCTAGATAACGATGCAAAGAAGTTGGATGCACGAATAGAATTGTAACACCCCTAACCCGTATCTGTCATTGAAATAGGGTTACGAGGCATTACCGGACAATATAACACTTATGAAAATTCAATATCGCATATCAATCATTCACATACACGAAGTCCCTTAAATAGGTCTACGAGACCTATAAAACATGCTTAAGAGTGGTTCGGGACTAAACCGATCACATATAAAAATTTCAAACATTTAGAAAATTTCATGAAATCATAGGTCACACGCCCGTGTGAACAGGCTGTGTCCCTCACATGACCACCAGACACGTCCGTGGTGTAGGCTGTGTGAAAACAGGGCATACATACTGTAACACCCCTTACCCATATCCGAAGCCGGGATAGGGCTCAAGGCGTTACCGAACTTAAACATTCACAAGCATACAAAATCGGGCCATAAAGTTTCATCCAAATTAAAACTTTTCAACTGGCCTTCGAGGCCTAAAACATACATCGGGGTGGTTCGAGACTAAACCGAGGACTTTAAAAAGCTTTGGGAAAACTTAGAGAAATTTTCATGAAACAGGGTCACAAGCCCGTGTGGACACAGGGACACGCTCGTGTGTCTTCAACACGCCTGTGTCCTCAGGCCGTGTAACTCTCTGTTTATGATGTCAGCAAAACAAAATGATTCACACAGCCAAGCCACACGCCCGTGTGCTAGGCTGTGTCCTCCACACGGCTGAGACACATGGCCGTGTCTCTGCCCGTGTAGCCAACACTTAGGCTATTTTCCAAGCCTTATGTTGTCCTTAATTCTCTCCCATACTTATACGCATTATAGACGCACATTATAACATTAATTTAACGGTTAATCATCCTTTTGTAAAATTCCGTTAAAGCATTTACATGTTGTCATACATGTGTTTATTACCTATACTCATGTTACAACAAGTTAGACATTCCAATTCACATTCTACAATTATCCATATTCAATCATTATCAACTTAATACCATGCCACACATTCATTCCATGGCCACGACCACCTCGAATGGTCTTAGAGCATTCATCATGTACATGTGTTATAATAATCATTCATAACAACCAATTATAAACACATCACAAACACTAACACATAGTAAGAATAATTAGGCTTACAAGCCATAACCATTTAAGCCACATCTCATGGCCATATACAATAAATCAATATAAACCGATACATTTGGCTAATCATAACAACATCTAACATAAAAACTAGTCCTTATACACGCCACTCACTTGAAATTATTTAATACACATATGACAATACTCCGGAGTTGTTGGCTTGATAGTGTGATGCTGCCTCCGACAGTCTCCAACCCCGAGCTGACTTGTGAACACTAAGGAAATAGAGAGGAGGGAGTAAGCTTAAAGCTTAGCAAGTCCATATGAAAATAATAAGCATATTATCAACATGATTCCATGAAAATGTAATCATAATTACACTTTTGCAGATTTTCTGGTCATGTTGTTATCTCAAGTCATAGTTACTAATTTATTTATATCCGGAGTTACGAAACTCAAAATTAAGATCCGTTAATTTTATATGAAACCAGACTCATATATATTTTAACATAAACTTTTAAGAATTTTTTGTTTAGCCAATTAGTACAGTTTATTCATTAAAGATACCCCTATTTCACTGTCAATAGTTCTGACCTCTCTTCACTAAAAATTATTTATCTCATGGTACAGCTCTCGGATGTTATCCCCATAAATTCCTATTGAAAATAGACTCATTACGGATTTTAAGGATACAAATTATGACTTATAATTATTTTTTTACAATTTTTAATGATTTTCCCAAATCAGAATAGGGGATTCCAAAATCATTTTAACCCTGTCTCACAAAAATCCAATTATCATAGAATATGAAATTCTTTTGCCTTCAGTGTTTCTTTTATAAGAAAATAGACTCATTAATATTTAATTTCATATCTTATTCAACATCTAATTCAATTTCTACCATTTTTGGTGATTTTTCAAAGTCACACAGCTGCTGCTGTCCAGAATTGTTTTATTACAGAATTTCACTTTTGCATAATTTCACTGACTCCATTCTATCTTACTAAAAGATTCGCTCAACTATCGAGCACATTATTCACAACTTTTCACATAGATATACTTGTACTTATTCATCGTATAGTCATGTACATGTGTATTTTTACTTAGTAAATTTCCCGTTGAACTCATCGGAATAATAATAGATACAAGGTGGCCTATGCATATACCACCCTTGTAATCGAAGCACTCTGGTATGCATAGTAGCCTGCACTTAGTACTACACATGCGACCTATCAATCTGGTACACGTAGTAGCCTGCACTTAGTACTACACACGTGACTTATCCATCTAATACACGTAGTAGCCTGCACTTAGTACTACAAATGTGATCGAAATTAACGGGAACGCATAGTAGCCTCCACTTAGTACTACACACGTGACCTAACCATCTGATACACATAGTAGCCTGCACTTAGTCCTACATAAGTGATCAAAACTATCGGGCACACATAGTAGCCTGCACTTAGTACTACACATACGACCTAACAATCTGGTACACGTAGTAGCCTGCACTTAGTACTACACACGTGACCTAAAACTGTCTCAAACACATAGTACTACACATGTGTTCTCACAACGGATCATTCGTATCTCTTTTATTCCTAAGGTTCAATCGGGAAATTCTTCACTCTTTAACATTTTACTAACTCGTTCTTGGTCAATCCCAATTCGTAGTTTACATCAATTGATCATTCTATAAGCAGCCACATCTTATATAGTAACAAAAGATAATAACATAAAAAGAATCAAAATATGATTTACATAGAAACTTACTCTTTTCAAAGAAACATCATATTCCATCAAACTTCCAAACCTTTACCGGACATACTCGAATTGTGGCTTCATTCACATAGCAATATCTCATAATCACATGGCATTGCAACATTTTCATCATAATAGCAAAACATCAAGAACATGTTATATCATCAAAATAATCACATAATATTAAATTATTCACATATATATACTTACAACTCGTGTACTATCGAAGCATTAGCATTCAAATACAATATTGCATTATTAAAATCACAAGAACTTACCTCGAGTTTGAGTACGACTATATATTCTAATTTAGTCCATAATCTCATTCATTTCCAATCTATGCTCTAGCTATTTAACACATTTGGGTACTAAAATGTAACTTTTGCCTTTTATGCGATTTAGTAATTTTTCAAAATTGGACTAGAAATCGCTAAAATTAACTTACCAAAATTTACATGCACTTACATAATCGTACCATAACCTCATAAAAAGAATAACAATATTTATAACTTCGGATTTGTGGTCCCGAGACCACTGTTCCAACTAGGCCCTAAATCAGGTTATTAAATTCCCGCCCTTAAGGATTTTCGTCCTCAAAAATCTTACCGGTGAATAAGTCGGATACTACTATCTCAGAGACTCCTAGGGTTCCCATATGGCTTCCTCGATTCCATGTCTATGCTATAAAACCTTCATAAGTGGTATATTCTTATTCCTTAATTGTTTGACCTCTCGAGCTAAGATCTTAACTGGTTCTTCACCATAAGTCATATCTGGAAGAATCTCAACTTCAGTTGGTGTAATTACATGCGAAGGGTCTAATCTGTATCGGCGTAGCATGGACACGTGAAATATGTCGTGAATCTTTTCTAACTCTGGTGGCAAACCCAAACGGTAGGCAACAGGCCCTACTCTCTCAGTAACCTCATAAGGTCCTATAAAACGAGGACTCAACTTGCCTTTTCTACCAAATCTGAGGACTTTCTTCCGCGGAGAAACTTACAAAAATACCTTATCCCCGACTTCAAATTTAATCTCCCTTCATTTCAAATCAGCGTAGGATTTTTGTCTATCCAATGCGGCTTTCAAACAGTAACGAATCACCTTAACTTTTTCCTTAGCCTCTTTGATCAAATCAACCCTGTGAATCTGACTTTCTCTGAACTCAGTCCAGAATAAGGGCATTAGGGGTTAGAGGCAAACCGGTCACTAAATCCATGGTGATACGATCCCATTTCCACTCTGGCACCATAATAGGTTGAAGTAGCCCAGAAGGTACTTGGTGTTCAGCCTTTACTTGCTGACACACTAAACACTTGGAAACAAACTCTGAAATATCTCTTTTCATTCTCGACCACTAATACATTTTCTTCAGGTCGTTATACATTTTTACACTGCCCGGATGGATGGACAAATTACCACTATGTGCCTCTCATAAAATCTTCTGAATGAGTTCACTATCTTTAGGTACACAAACTTTACCTTTGAACATTAAACATCCGTCGATACCAGTCTAAAAATTTGATTCAACACCTGACTCACACTGACTTTTCTGAGCTTGCAACTTCTCATCACTCTTCTGAGCTTCTCGGATCTTATGAAGAAAATTCAGCCTAACTCTCATCTCTGCTAGGATCAAACCATCATTAGATATAGTCAACTGAGCGTTCCAAGCTCTCAAAGCAAACAATAACTTTCTACTCAAAGCATTGGCGACTACGTTCGCCTTTCCTAGATGGTAGTCAATGATCAACTCATAATCTTTTATTAGCTCTAACCATTGTCGTTGCCTCAAATTCAACTCTTTCTCAGTCATTAAATACTTTAGACTCTTGTGATCAGTAAATACTCGGCATCTTTCACCATACAAATGGTGTCGCCAAATCTTCAGTGCAAACACTACATCTGCTAGCTCTAAATCATGGGTCGAATAATTCTTCTCATGAGGTTTTAGCTGTCTCGAGGCATAGGCTATAACCTTGCCTTTTTGCATTAGCATACACCCTAAACCGTTTAGGGAGGCGTCACTAAAAACTACAAATTCCTTGCCCGACTCAGGTTGTACCAAAATTGGGGCTTCGGTCAACAAAGCCTTTAATTTCTCGAAGCTCTGTTGGCACTCTTCTATCCATTCAAACTTGACATCTTTCTGTAGTAGCCTTGTTATCGGTGTAGCTATCACAGAGAATCCATTTACAAATCGTCTATAGTATCCCGCTAGCCCCAGAAAACTGTGAACCTCTGTCACATTCCTCGATGGTTTCCACTCCACAATGGCAGAGATCTTATTTGGATCAACTCAGATTCCATCACCCGACACTATATGTCCTAGAAACCCGACCTCTTTGAGCCAAATTTTGCTCTTACTAAACTTGGCATAAATTTGTTTATCCCTCAAGATCTGCAACACAGTTCTCAAATACTCCGCGTGCTCATTCTCGTTACGCGAATAAACCAAGATGTCATCAATAAAATCAACGACGAACCTATCCAAATACGGTCGGAAGATGCGGTTCATCAAGTCCATAAATATCGCTGGGGCATTTGTTAATCCAAAAGGCATAACAAGAAACTTGTAATGCCCATATCTCATCTGAAAAGTAGTCTTCGGTACATCTTGTTCCTTGACTCTTAACTGGTAGTAACCCGACCTCAAATCTATTTCAAAAAATACAGTGGCTCCTCTCATTTGATCGAAGAGATCATCAATCCTTGGCAAGGGATACTTGTTCTTTACCGTTACTTTGTTAAGTTGTCTATAGTCGATACATAACCTCATCGACCCGTCCTTTTTCACAAAAAGCACTAGAGCACCCCATGGTGAGTAACTCGGTCTAGCAAAATCTTTATCTGTTAATTCTTGCAACTGTACATTCAACTCCTTTAACTCGGTAGGGGCCATTCTATAAGGTGCAATCGAGATTGGTGTCGTACCAGAATCCAACTCGATACAAAACTCAACCTGTCTCTCTGGGGTAACCCTGGTAACTCCTCCGGAAAGACATCTATAAACTCACAAACCACTGGTACTGACTCAATCTTCGACTCGGACACTTGAGTATTCAGTACAAAAGCTAGATAAGCTTCATAACCTTTTCTCAAATATCTTTCGGCTGCCAAAGACGATATTACTACAGACAAGTTATCTGACTTATCTGGCCCAACTCGAAGAACATTTCCATTCTCGTACCTTAACTGAATTACTTTTCTCCCACAGTCTATTACAACGCCATGGGAGGTCAACCAATTCATCCAAGAATTACATCGAATTCATTAAACATCAATAACATCAAGTTGGCCGGAAAACAGTGGCCTCTAATCATCAAAGGACAATTTCTACATACTTGGTCCACTAATACATTCTTACCTAATGGGTTAGACAGTTTTATTACAAACTTAATGGACTCTACTAGCATGTTTATACGAGGCATCAATTCCATACATATGTAAAAGTGGGTAGATCCTGAGTCAATTAAAGTGACAATAGTTATATCGTGAATAGAAAAGGTACCTATGATCACGTCTAGAAACTCTGCCTCTTCTCGGGCTCGTATAGCATAGGTCCTCGCTGGCACTTTGCCTTCAGACCTCATCGCGGCATCTCTCGATGCACCTCTACTACTAGTCCCACTCCCGGAGTTCCTTTGAGGCCTACCCCTCAAGGGAGCACTGCTTACTTTCACATCTTGTTTTCTCCCTCTCTCATCCATCTCAGGACCTTCACGGATAAAGTGGTCAAGTGACCCACACTTGAAACAGCCCCTCTCGTTTACCCAGCATTCGCCCAAGTTACGTCTTCCACATTGCGAACACTCCGGCCTATTTGGCTGAGCACTACCGACACTTGCAACTAAAGTAGTTTGGGCTTTAGGTGCCATGTTCTGTTGATTCTTATTCCTCTACGAAAATCCCACTGAAGTGTTCGATCGGGTATTAATTTCTTTAGACCTCTTGGAGGAGGACTGATGCGTCTTCCCCATTTGTCTTTTCTTTAAATCTCGCGACTCGAAGGTTGTCTTCTTCCTCTTTTTCACCAGCTCTTCTGCTTTACATGCTCTCTCAACGAGCACCACAAATTCTCTTAACTTTAGGATGCCTACAAACACTCGAATATCTTCATTGAGGTCATCCTCAAACCTCTTACACATAATAGCTTCAGTGGATACGCATTCTCACGCATATTTGCTGAGCTTCACAAACTCACGCTCATATTCTATCACAGTCTTATTATCTTGCTTCAACTCTAAAAATTCCTTCCTTTTCTGGTCTATGAACCTCTGGCTAATGTACTTCTTTCGGAACTCTCCTTGAAAGAATTCCCAAGTTACTCTTTCTCTCGATACCACAGATACAAGAGTAGTCCACCACTGATAAGCTGAGTCTTGTAGAAGTGACACGGCACACTTTACGCACTCTTCAGGCGTGCATGACAGTTCATCGAATACCCTCATGGTATTTTCTTGCCAAAACTCTGCTCTCTGCGGGTCATCATCTACACTAGCCCGAAATTCCTTGGCCCCTTGCTTCTGGATCTTGTCTATTGGTGGCTTCTCTCGTCTGAACACTTTCACACCTTGTGGAGCCATCGGGGCATACTGAGGAATCGGGGGAGGTGGGGGAGGTGGAGTATTCGGGTTCGCACGAACGAACTCCGTATACCAAGCATCTATCATTCTGAGGTAGGCTTCCCTATCCCCTCCACCTTGGCCCATACTTACATGCTCACTCTCTACTAGTATGGTCCCTTCTGTGGGAGCCGGCGCATTACTTTACATGTCATCTACCGTGGTTCTATCAAGATCCATTTACTATGTAAGAAAAACACAATTTATAATCGTCAGGAATCGTCACACTATCAATATGCATAAACATGGCATGTATAGCTAGACTCATACTCTGGCTAGTTTAGTCCTAGAATCGACTAAACCATGCTCTGATGCCACCAAATGTAACACCTATCGCCCCTATCCGACATTAGGATAGGGTTCGTGGTGCTAACTGACTTAAACTCAACCAACTGTATAAAACTGGGCCGTGAAATCTCAAACAATTTTGAAACTTCTCTTTTCACAAGCAATCTGTCTCATATACAGGCTTACGAGGCCCAAAACATACATCCAGGGTAGTTCAAAACCCAACCGAGAACTCATGAAAAGCTTAGCAAATTTCATGCATCAAGGCTCCACATGCCCGTGTGGGTATAGAACACACGACTATGTGCTAGGGACACGCCCATGTCTCAAACCCGTGTCTAAAAACCTGGGCATTCTGTCAAAACCACACGGCCCAAGAACACGCCCATGCCCTATAACCGTGTCCTTCCCACTGTCAAGACACATGGCCGTGTCTCTTGTTCGTGTACTACTAGCATGCATACTGACTTTATGACACGACCTTGGCACACGCCTGTGTGGCCTGCCCGTGTACTAAAATGACTTTAAAGTTTTAAGTGCAGGGGACGCATGACCATAACACACACCCATGGGCGTGAGCCGTGTGCCACACACGGCCTAGACACATGCCCATGTGTCTTACCCGTGTGGACAAACTAGGCTATTTCCCAAGCCATTTTGTCGCCTATTTTGCACAACCTACACAAGATCATGTCAATATACAAATTTCATCACAATGGACACCAATTCATCCATAGAAAGAACATTATATGCATTCATTTAGTCACTAAACACAATTAAGCATTCATAAATTCACAACTTTGGTAAAATGACCATTTTACCCCTAGGCCTTGGCAAAATGACCATTTTACCCCTATGCCCGAAAATTAAATTTTATCAAATTTCTTCGTATTTCAAGCCTAGCTAAACTCTTTTTACTACTAGGGCAATCCAAAATTCTCACTATTTCACACACTAACCACCTATTTTGCAACTTATGCAAAATAGTCCCTTTAGGTGATTTCATATTAACATTTTTCACAAAAGTTGTTTATAACACAACTAGGACTCATATTCTTCCATAAAAAACTCAGCATATATCAGAAATACATCCATGGAAAAATCCTAAACTCTTGACTATTTTGTAAGATATCACCCTATTTGAAAGCTCATGCTTCAAGGGTCTCAAAAATGCAAAAATCATTAAGAGAAACTATCAAAATCACTTACTTATGAGTGCTTCAAGTTGCTGAAATTTCAAGCTCTAAAACCCCAAATATTTACTTATATTTTCAGTTAAGAAGGGAGAAATGATGATAGCTCTTTCCTTCTCTTTCTTTTTCTTTTATTAGAAATGAAACTAGTCAAAATTGGTGACCTAAGCTTCACCCAACTTTGACAATTTTGTCTCCCCTCACTCCATGGCCTGCTAACACTATTAAAAAAGGTGTAATTTCCCTTTAAAATCCTTCAATTTTGATTCTCTATCTATTTAACACAGTTGGGTAGTAAAATGTAACTTTTGCCTTTTATGCGATTTAGTCATTTTTCGAAATTGGACTAGAAATCGCTAAAATTAACTTACCAAAATTTACATGCACTTATATAACCGTACCATAACCTCATAAAAATAATAAAAATAATTTTTTAACTTTGAATTTGTGGTCCCGAGACCACTGTTCTAACTAGGCCCTAAATCGGGTTGTTACATACCATATCGATCATTATTATTTTTTCTTTACCAAATTCACCAAGACACATCATTCCATCCAGTACACCTTATATCAAACCAAAACTTCCTCTTATCCTTACTTCTTCCAATCCCTTAATTTCTATTCCATCGAACCTTTCCATCTATTTAAACCGAATTAAAACCTTCTCAAATACAATTCTTCCGAAATTCCTTCTTCTAATTAAATTTCTAAACTAAATTATTGGTACTTTCTCATCGATGGGCACTTGACATACGACTCGACTTATCCAAGGCGGATCGTATCATTTGGTATCAGAGTTGGTTAAACAAGTTGTATGAGCATTTGAAATTGCTCCCGGGATAGTCCGTGACTCATCAAGTAAGTTAAAAAAAATGTTGCGAAAAAAAAAGAGTTCGAAAAAAATTCAAAAAAAATTCAAAAAAAATTCAAAAAAAAGTTCAAATTTTTTTTTTGTTTTGTGCTGAAAATTGAATATTTGCTTTATTTCATTTAAATCTGATCCTGAAACTCTTCTATTCACCTTTTCTTCCATCCTTAAACATTCGCCACACTATAATCAAATCAACTTTTCTTCTTAGCCTACCCTATCGTAAATCGAATAATCCTTTGTTACCCCTTTGAAATCGATCATCTAGACAAAGATTTTAAGCCTTAGCAAATCTGTTTACGAAATCACAAGAAAAGTAAAGATAGGTAAAAGGCACGAGCGATTGTGAGCGCAATAAAAGTGAAGGTAAAAGCCTATTTTTTTTAGCGTAAACATAAGTGAGAGTGAAATATTCTTTTTCTTTTCGAGTGATTGCGAGGTTTTTGTGGTGAGGTTTATTTAATCAATACAATGTCACAAGAACCCGAACCAAATTCGGAAGAATGGCCAGCTCGACAACCAGTTCTCAACGTCCCCGATTTAAACATGCAAGCTCTCTTACGAGAGATGGAAATAATATTAGATAGAAGGCTCAATCCTCTCGAAGATCCATTGTTCCAAGTCGAAGTAAGAGAGCCACATGAAAGAAGTCCTGAAATTGTTCGCCATAGATGGGAGAGGCCAAACCGACACCGGGGAAGACGAAGGGTTCAAGATGTTGAACTGAATGATCCTAGTGAAATTGAAAGTGGACAAGAATCTAATGCAAGTGTTCGTCAGAGAGATCACCGTCAAAGAGATCACCGTCAAAGAGACCGGAGACGTGAAGATGACAATCTCAAGAACATCAAACTTTCCATACCACCATTCCAAGGTCGATCGGCTCCGGAGGCCTACCTTGAATGGGAGAAAAAGATCGAGTTGGTGTTCAATTGTCACAATTATTCTGAAAACAAAAAGGTAAAGCTCGCAACAATTGAATTATCGGACTATGCTATGATCTGGTGGGATCATTTAACCACTAGCCGAAGTCGTAATGGAGAGCGGCCTATTTCCACATGGGCCGAGATGAAGGCGGCAATAAGGTGACGTTTCATTCCTTCGTATTACCACTGGGAGTTGTATCAAAAACTCTAAAATCTCACGCAAGGGACTAAAAGCGTCGAGGATTCCTATAAAGAGATGGAAATTACGATGATTCGAGCAAATGTGCAAGAAGATCCCGAAGCAACAATGGCACGATTTCTGGCCAGCTTAAACTGAGATATCACAAACGTTGTCGAACTACAACACTATCTTGAAGTGGTTGATATGGTCCATATGGCCATCAAGGTTGAAAAGCAACTTAAGCGAAAAGCCTCAAGCCGAGGATTTTGCACTTGCAACATTTCAAAGTAGGGCCAAAGTTCGAGTAAAGGCCTTCCCTTTTCTCGAGGAAAAGACTCTACAGCCCCTTCGAAAACCAACAAGCCAATCATTGAAGCCAACAAAGGCAAGGCTCCCGAGGCTTCTTTCAACTGAAATCGGGACATAAAATATTTTAAATGTCTCAAAAGAGGTCACATAGCTAGCCAATGCCCTAATCGAAGGACCATGGTGTTGCGTGTGGATGGCGAAATCGAAACGGAGGACGAGGAAGAAAATGAGTTTGAATCGACTTTCGAAGTTGAAGAGGACTTAGAACATCCTATGCAAGGTGAACTACTCGTTATTAAATGAAGTCTTAGTCTCCAAGGCATGGAGAACGAATTACAATGGGAGAACATATTCCATACGCATTGTCAAGTTGGTGCCAAAGTATGTAGTGTCATCATCGATGATGGCAGTTGTACAAACGTAGCGAGTACGTTGATGGTTGAAAAGCTTGATTTGCCAACTACCAAACATTCGAGTCCCTACAAACTTCAGTGGCTCAACGATGGTGGAGAACTCAAAGTGACAAAGTAAGTGCTTGTATCCTTCACCATTGGAAAATATTCGGATAAAGTACTTTGTGATGTCGTACCGATGCATATGGGGCACCTACTTCTTGGTCGTCCGTGGCAGTTCGATCGACGAGTAATCCACAACGGGTATACCAATCGGTATACATTTAAGTTCATGGGAAGGAATGTCACATTGGCGCCTTTGACTCCCAAACAAGTATATGATAACCAGTTAAAGTTAAAGGAATCGATTGAACAGATGAGGGAGAAAGAAAAAGAAGACTGTAAAAAATAAAAGATGAAAAAACAAGAAAAAGAAAACAAAAGTGTAATATCCTGATTTTCGGGTTTTGTCGTGATTCTCGATATTTTGGTAAAGTTTTTAAAATTAGATATTTGGTTGTGAAATTCATAATTGGAGGGTGTAAATGGGCTTATGGAAGGCCCATGTGTTGGCCGAAACCCAGTAGAATTTTTGAATTTTGGACTTAAGAAGTTAGGGGATTTGGATAGGTGGTCTTATTAAAAATTGTGGGTAAAATGTATCACAAAAAGAGCCTCTGGTAAAGTGGCTAAGTGACACCACTAGGGAGCTAAAAAGGTGGCGTGTAAGTGGTTGGGGGAAGACCTGGGTTCGATTCCCTGTGATGGCAAAGGTGATGTTAATTTTTATGCTTTGAGCATGCAGGAGTTGTAGCCGAATGGAACTCTGTGGGAGAGAGTTTGAATCAGTCAAATGCATGGATTAAGGAGGGATAAGGGGAGAGATTTTAGGGATTTGAAAGGGAGATAGAGTTAGCCGATTAGAGGGGATTAGGTAGGGCATTTCGGCAGAGGGGTGTTAGGGTAGTATTTTCGGCATTAAGGAATTTAGCTGTGCCGTTTTCTTCTGTAAACCGTAGTTTTATTCCTTTCTTTTTTTTCTTTCTTCTTCTCTAGCCGAACCACCACCCTTCCATCCACTTTTCCTTCCTTTTTATTTTCTGAAACCTGTTCACTATTCCCTCCCGCTCATCTACTACTTCTATCTTTACTTTTGCCGAAAAGTCACAAAAGTCGAAACCTGTGGTGCTGATTTCTTATTGACCAGCAACTCTCTGTTTTCCTTCACTTTTTGGTGGCCAATCCTTTTATCTTCTAAGCTTTAAACAGATTCAAGAAGAAGGACTGTGGTAAGTATTCGTATTCTAAATCGATTTCAATAGTAACTGTTGACAAAAGCCGGAACCCCTATAGTTTATGGAGGTGGCCGATTGGAGATATAAGCCTTATTCAGCTTCTTCATTTGTTTTTGTATGGGTTCTATGGTGGAGTAGATACGTTGGAGGAGCAGTAAGGCGTGGGGTGTCGATTTGGATAAGCTTGGATCAGTGGAGTGACTAAATCTAGATCTAGTCATCAATTTCGGCAAAGGTATGAATTCTAGGGCCATTAGGGATGGTGGCCAAATATGTAAGTGTTAATAGGTAGTCTTCGATTTGGTTTAATTACTAACATGATCTAATCTATAAGCGGTTGATTATAGGAGAAATCACATAGGAGATCTCATCAAGGAATATCGCAAATCAGGTGTGCAACGAACCCTCTTTCGTAGCTTAACTCGATGTTTGCCGAAAAGCTGAAATGCCGAAATTCTGGCATTTCAAGGACTCGTGAGCATGCGAACGCTCATAGGTTAGTTAGATTCACTAAGTTTGATGATCAAGATTGTTGGAACAGGTAAGGGCACGATTTGGTGCACGATGGTAAGTTGGGCCTCACAGGCTGAAATCGGGCCCAATGGGCTTCCGGGCCCATTTGGGTAAATTTGCTAGAAAATGGAATCCTATCAGATTGCGCGTTAATACGGCTAAGACCGTTATGGAAATGGGCTAAATGGGCCTAGATGACTAATTCGGCTATGTAGGGCCCATTAGGGGTTTTTGGCCCAATAACTCGGTTTCGCTAAGAATGGGCTAGAATCGCTATCAAAACACATGAAATTGTTAGTAACTGATAATGAACATGGAAAACCCTAATATTTGGTAAAATTTTGAAATTAGCCTTATAACATGAAAATGACTGTTTTGCCCCTAAGTAAAAATGACCATTTTACCCCTAGGGTTTAATTATGAGTTTGATGCATGATATTTTGATATATATGATTTGATACGATATGCACATGTTATGTATGATATGCACATGATGTATTCATTTATGCATGGGTTGGGTTTATATGGATGGAGGAAGTGCAAAAGGGCTTTGCCCCAGTTTACCGAAAAGGGCTTTTGCCCCAGTTTATCAAAAAGGGCTTTGCCCCGGTTATTAAAAGAGGCTAGGCCTCCAGTTATATGTTAAAGTAGCTATGCTGCCAGTGGAGAGTTTGGTCGGGTGGGTTGAGTAATTCCCCACATGGAGAGCTTGGTTGGTACGGGTGGAGAGTAGCGGTTGGTGGGTTGAGTAGTCTCCCCAAATGGGCTTGCATATGTTCATTGATGTTGCATGTATTATTGAAATGGGCATATGGTCCATATTGGTACAGTAAAGGCTTCGGCCCAGTGATATGAATAATGAAAAGGCTTCGGCCCAGTGATATGAATAATGTAAAGGCTTCGGCCCAGTATATGCTGAGATTGAATTTGGGCTTAGGCCCAGCAGGCTGATACTTTTTTGGGCTCTGAAAGGGGCTTGTTGCACACTGAGTTTCCAAACTCACCCCTTTCCTTAACCTTGCAGGTGAGCTCTGATTTCGAGACTTGGAGCCGGAGGGGATTCAGAGTGGCCACGGTGATCGCTTTTGGGCTTTTGAAATAAGTGATTGGTTTTCTTTAGTTATCTTATTTACTATTTATTTTTGGGTTGTAAAAGGCCATTTTAACTTTATTTCCTTTTCTTTTCTGGGATTATTTTATTTTTAATAACTTTAAACTGGTTGATAATAATTCAAATGGGCTAGACTTAGGACGCGTTTTCAAAACGATACTTGCTTTCAAAATAACACGACGTCACGATTATTTGATTTATCAAAGATATCTACTCAAAGAAATTACAACTCGTTGTAACCAAGTGTGGCAATGGTTGTGGGCATGTCTAGGATTGGATCCAGTCAAAGAGCTTGGTACTTAAGCAGCCTTCATGGCTCACCTCCTCTGTTACGAATTCCTACCTGGTGCCCAGCTTCCATTCACTTCGTTAGCTTAACATAAGTCGGATTATAAAACACTAAAACGAAACATGGATTCTTAACTTCAATGTGGAACGTCGGATTCAGCCATAACGTCTGGGCCGAGTTTGGGGTGTTACAAAAAGAGAGTGAAAAGAAAATTAGCAACAAAAAAGATGAAAAACAGAAAAAAATTGAAAAAATGAGTGTCTTTGCAAAAGTGAGTGATATATGAAAAGCACTTGTAATGAATCGACCTGTTCTTGTACCTATGTACAAGGAAAATCTGTTTTCTACTAACGATTTGCCTGACACCCTTCCACCTTCTGTTTTGACTTTGTTGTAGGATTTTAAAGATGTTTTTCCGGAGGAAGTTCTGAGTGGCCTTCCACCCCTTCGTGGAATTGAACATCAGATAGATTTTGTGCCAGGTGCTATAATACCAAATCGTCCTGCTTACCGAGCCAATCCAGAGGAAACTAAAGAATTGAAATGGCAAATCAATGAATTGATGGCAAAGTGTTACATTCGTGAGAGCCTTAGTCCTTGTGCCATTCCTGTTCTATTAGTGCCAAGAAAGGATGGAACATGGTGAATGTGTGTGGATTGCCGAGCCATAAACAAAATTACGATTAATCCAATTCCACATCTAGACGATATGCTTGATGAACTTAGTGGAGCCAAATTTTTCTCAAAAATTGATTTAAAAAGTGGTTACCACCAGATTAGGATGCGAGAAGGAGACGAGTGGAAAATGGCATTCAAGACCAAGCATGGGTTGTACAAATGGTTGGTCATGCCATTTGGCCTAACCAACGCCCCCAACACTTTCATAAGGTTAATAAATTATATGTTAAGGTCCTTTATTGCTAAGTTTTGTGTTGTTTATTTCGATGATATTTTGATATATAGCAAGTCGATTGAAGACCATGTAAGGCACCTTAAATCTATTTTGGAAGTTTTACGAAAAGAAACATTAAATGCTAACCTTAAAAAGTGTTCTTTCTGTTCAGACAAAACTGTCCTTTTAGGGTTTGTAGTTAGTGTGGAAGGGCTTGAAGTAGACCAAGAAAAGATTAAGGACATTTAATATTGGCCAAGGCCTACGAGTATCACGCAAGTTCGAAGCTTTCATGGTCTACCAAGTTTCTATCGATGTTTCGTGCCAAATTTTAGCACCATTGCTGCTCTTCTTATGAGCGTCATTAAAAAGAATTCTGCTTTTTATTGGAACCAAGAGCAAGAAAAATTGTTTATTAAAATTAAAGATTGTCTCACTAATGCTCCTTTACTTGCTCTTCCAGATTTTTCAAAGACCTTCGAGATCAAGAGTGATACTTCAGGCGTTGGAGTCGGTGTTGTTTTAATGCAAGAGGGATGACCTATGGCTTATTTTAGTGAGAAAATCAGCGGAGTCGTACTTAATTACCCGGTGTACGAAAAAGAGATGTACACGCTCATTCGAGCCCTTGAGACATGGCAACATTATCTGTGGCCCAAGGAGTTCGTTATACACTCCGATTATGAAGCCTTAAAGCATATTAAAGGCCAACACAAATTGAATAGACACGACGCTAAAGGGTTGAGTTCCTCGAATCTTTTCCATATGTGATAAGATATAAAAAAGGTAAAGATAACATTATGGATGATGCTCTTTCGAGAAGGTATACTCTATTGTCTAGATCTAAAATTCTTGGTTTTGCCTTGTTGAAAGATTCATATGCTAATGATGAAGATTTTGGTAAAATCTTTGTTGCCTGTGAGAATGGTGCATTTGAAAATTTTTATAGGTACGAAGGTATGGTGCATTTGAAAATTTTTATAGGTACGAAGGTTTTCTTTTTAAAGAGGGAAAACTATGTATTCCTTGTGGCTCCGTTCGAGACTTATTATTGCACGAGGCACATAGCGGAGGACTTGTGGGACATTTTGGAGTCAACAAGACACTTGCCACACTCCAAGAACATTTCTACTAGCCGCAAATGCGAAAAGATGTGGAGCGAGTTTGCAAGAGGTGCATAGCTTGTAAAAAGGCTAAATCGAAGGTTCAACCTTATGGGTTATATATGCCATTGCCCATTCCTGAAGCACCATGGGTGGACATTTCCATGGATTTCGTTCTTGGACTTCCACGCACAAAAACGGGCAAGGATTCTATTTTTGTGGTTGTTGATCGTTTTTCAAAAATGTCTCATTTTATTGATTGCACTAAGACTGATGATGCTGTTCATATTGCAAATTTGTTTTTTCGAGACATTGTTCGATTACATGGTATTCCCCGTACCATTGTATCGGATTATGATGTGAAGTTCCTAAGTCATTTTTGGAGATCATTATGGGGAAAATTAGGAACCAAGCTACTATTTTCGACTACTTCCTACCCTCAAACCGATGGCCAAACAGAAGTCGTCAATCAAGTACTATCCACACTGCTCTAGGCAATCATTCACAAGAACTTGAAGTCGTGGGAGGATTTTCTACCACATATCGAGTTCGCATATAACCGATCTGTTCATTCCACTACAAAATATTCACCTTTTGAGATTGTATACAGTTTTAACCCTTTGACAGTCTTAGACTTTTTGCCCTTGCCTACTTATCAGTTGGTTCATGCAGATGCAAGGAAAAAGTTTGTCAAGGAATTACATCAAAAAGTGCGAGCTAATATTGAGGCTAGGACCATGTCCTACACTCGTAATGTGAACAAAGGATGGAAACCTGTTGTTTTTGAACTCGGAGAGTGGGTCTGGGTTCACATGCATAAGGAACGCTTTCCAGCCAAAAGAAAGTCTAAATTACTACCATGTGGAGACGCGCCTTTACAAATTCTTGAGCGCATAAATGAGAATGCTTATAAACTCGATTTTTCAGGTGAATATAATGTTAGTGCTACTTTTAATGTGTATGATTTAACCCCTTTTGACTTAGATTCTGACTTGAGGACAAGTCGTTTCGAAGAGGGGGGAATGATGCAAGTGCGCCTTATGACTCTATAGCTCGAGCAAGTATCCTATGGAGCTGCCTCAAGGTCCTGTTACAAGAGCCCGAGCCAAGGCTTTTAAAGATTCTATTTTAGCTCTCGTAGTTCGTATCTGGGACGATATTCTGCCTGGTCACATCAAGGAAGATTGTTCATCGAATTCACCTTGCATTTTTCTGCAAGTTCAGCTTAGTTTATTTAATTCACCAATTACTTCAGTTCTTTAAATTAGTTTTACTCTTTAATTTAATAAGTTCTTTAATTATGTTTTAATTTAATAAGTGATGCTTTTAATTAATCTAGTTCTTAGGATTATTTATTGATGCATGAGTTAAGTTTATTTAATGATGCTTCTTTAATTAACTAGTTGCTGGAATAATTGATGCATAGTTCATTTACCTAAGTTAATTATTAATGTGTGTTATGTTTAATAAGTGGTTACATGTGTTTAATAAGCTTATTTTAATATGTTTATTGCAGGAGTCTTTTCAAGTCATAACCATTACAATTCAAGGCTGTTACAAATTAAATAAAGTGGCTTTCCAAGTCATTTTCGGTTACAAAGCAAGGGGGTTGTTACAAGAAGGGTTATACATCATGTAAAGGAGTTTTAAGGTGCATTATATCATCCAAATTAATTTTGGCAGCAACCTTTTCCACTACCAGCCGTTTTTACCACTTCAAAGGTCATTTCAAGCATTCAAACACCAATTAAGAAGCTAGTTAAGAGTTGGTGTCCATTCGGCTGACCAAGGACTAACTCAAGAGTCATATTTCAAGCAATCAAAGTCATTCATTCAGCTGAATTGAAGTGAATTCAAGGATGGAGTTATTTGGCTCAAGAATGTGAAAAGACTTGAGTTTAATTTCATCTTTTAATTGGTACATTAAGTTCAATGTTTGTGACTGTTCGACTAGCCTATTCTAACATTATAAATAGGTGAAATCAGCCTATGTAAAGGGACTTTTGACTCTATGTTAATGAAACTCTGCCAAAATTGTGAGGCAAACTTTTCTCCAATTTTCGTTCAAAGATTCGTTGGCTACCTAGTGTTCTAGTTGTGTCAATCGTTTTCTTTGTTGAAAACCGAACTTATCACTACTTGTAGTGTGGCGTTTGAGCATACCGAGGTTCCTATCTTTCTAGATAGTTGGTCGAGGTCACTTTTAACCAAACCAAAATCAAACAAAAAGGGCTTATAAACAACGGGTCGATACCATATCGGTATTGGTTCTTATTTGCACTTTTGTTCAATTCCATTTCTTACCATATCGATCATTATTATTTTTTCTTTACAAAACTCACCAAGACACATCATTCCATCCAGTACACCTTATACCGAACCAAAACTTCCTCTTATCCTTACTTCTTCCAATCCCTTAATTTCTATTCCATCAAACCTTTCCATCTATTTAAACCGAATTAAAACCTTCTCAAATACAATTCTTCCAAAATTTCTTCTTCTAATTAAATTTCTAAACTAAAGTATTGGTACTTTCTCATCGACGATCGGGCACGTGGCATACGACTCGACTTATCTGAGGCGGATCGTATCACCTCTAACATGTAGAACTCAACTTTTACACTTTTTACAATTTAGTCCTTTTGACCAAATTGAGTGCCCAAATGTCAAAATTTTCGAACGAAATTTTCACGAAATCATCCCATGAAATTGTATACCATAAAAATATAATAAAAAATTTTATTGTGTCGGATTTGTGGTCCCAAAACCACTATTTCGATTAGGCCCTAATTCAAGATGTTACACATACTGACTTGTACCACACGGCCGGAGACACGCCCTTGTGCCGTGGCCGTGGGAAAATTAAGGAGGTTACTGACTTAGGTCACATGACCGACCACACGCCCAGTACATGACCGTGTGTCGCACACGGCTGAGACACACGCCCGTGTCTCTACCCGTGTGAACAAAAATAGGCCATTTGTAAAGCCAATTTGCCACCCTTTCCACAAGCATACAAATAAACCAAAATAACACCATTTCAATACATTTTTAGGTAACCAAAAACATGCCAAATCAATCACATATCAAGATATATATATCATCAACCAATTCAACTACAAAATTCCATATAAAAATATACCAAATCCATATACCAAAACCATCAAAATTTACCATTCTTCAAACATTGGTAACTAACCAAATCAACATTCATTTAACTATCCACAACTATGGAAAACATACAAAAACAAGCCAACATATAAGGCATTATATGCATCACATATATCACTTATCAATCACATAACTTAAGCCAACTTAAATGACTAAAAACATACTAACATTTATATCATTAACAAGCCAAAGCACATGGCTAACATCATAGATCAAAACATACCAAAATGACTCTAACCTATACATGTCATATACTATATATACAAGCTTCAAAAGTACCAACAATTGATTGATAGTGTGACGATGTTTCCTGACGATCCCCGAGTCTGAGCTAGCTTTGATACTATATAAAACAAAGACAACAGTAAGCTTCCTAGCTTAGTAAGTTCGTACCAAATATACTCAATAGTTCATAATATACAAATCATCAATTAATATACACTTAGTAGTTCTCATATCATCATTCAATTCTAATCCATGATCATTTATCATATATATATAAATTCATCAAGCTTCATACACATATTATCAACTACCACATAGGTATCGTACGTACCTGTATTTTCCCGTATTTATTTATTTCATTCTCACCTCTTTATTCAATACGTTAAATCATTCGGAAATCTTTCAATGCTCTAAGAACTCGCACACTTAGTGCATAAATGATTAGTTGAAGCTATAACGATATCGCACACTTAGTGCTATCATATTAAACTGAAGCTATCTCGATATTGCACACTTAGTGCTATTCCAATTCGCACACTAAGTGCTGTATATAGCTGAAGCTATCTCGAAACGCACACTAAGTGCCAAATATAGTAGATTGGTCGTCGTACACAGTCGTAGTCACATATATACAATTAAATCATTAAAAACATAATTGTAACAATGTTTATCATGTACGAACTTACCTCAGACGTAAAAACGACAAAACTAGTTGATTAGTCGAGTACTTTGTCTTTACCTCGATCTAGGTCCGGGTTCCTCTTTTCTTTATCTAAATGTATTCAAAATTAACTTATTAAATTAAATATTATTTCAATTTCGTCCACAATTACAAATTTGAGCATTTTTACACTTTGGTCATAAACTTTCACATTTCTTACAATTTAGTCCCTATTTCATAAATATACAAAATTCACACAATTCAATTTAAACACATGCTAGTTGAATTTCATAGAGACCTCTAGAAGCCCTAAACTTTCATTTATTCACACATTTAACCCCACATTTTTACATTTTCACAAATTAACCCCTTTTATGCAATTTCACCAAAAATCACTTTACAAAACATGATAATCTATCAAAAAATACTCATTTTCCATCATCAAACATTCAATAACTCAAACATTCATCAATGGAAACTTTCAAAATCATCAAGAGTTTCAAAAATTTAAGCATGGGCTAGCTAGAACACGAAGCAACGATCACAAAAATGTAAAAATCATTAAAAACCGATCAAAGATCTTACCTTAATCAAGTATTAAAGGTGCTGAACATGTGAGCCCTAAATGGAGTATTCTCCTCTTCAATTTCGATTGAGAAATAAACAAAGATGAACATGCTTTCATTTTTTATTTTAATTAATATACATTATTTAACTAAATTACCAAATTAACCTTATTTAAAACCATTTAAAAACATTCGTTTAATGGCCATTTATGTTCATTCCCACTATCCATGGTCTAATTACAACATAAGGACCTTTCATTTAATAAGCCATAGCAATTTAGCACGTTTAACTATTAGAATGCAACTTTTGCATTTTACGCGATTTAGTCTTTTTCTCAAATTAGGCTATTAAATGATAACATTAGCTCACGAAATTTTCACACATATATATTCACATGCTGTAAACACCAAAAATAATATTAAAATAATTTTACAACCTCAAAATTGTGGTTCCAAAACCACTGTTCTGATTTAGCTAAAACTGGGTTGTTACAACTCTCCCCCCTTAGGGATTTTCGTCCCAAAAAATCTTACCAGTGAATTGGTTTGGATATTGCTTTCTTATAGCATCCTCGGGTTCCCCCGTAGCTTCTTCTGCCCCATGTCAATGCCATAACACTCTTACTAATGCTATTCTTTTATTTCTTAGCTCTTTGATCTTACGAGCAAGAATTCGGATCAGTTTTTCACTATACGATAAATCTAGTTGAATCTCAACTTCTATCAGAGAAATAATATGTGAAGGATCAGATCTGTATCATCGAAGCATCGATACATGAAATACATAGTGAATCTTTTCTAACTCAGATGGCAATGCTAGCTGATAAGCAACTGGTCCAACTCGCTCGACAATCTCATACGGCCTGATGAATCTTGGACTCAATTTCCCTTTACAACCGAATCAAAGTATTTTCTTCCACGGAGATACTTTTAGAAACACTCTATCCCCTATCTGAAACTCAATATCTTTCTATTTCAAGTCTGCGTATGATTTCTAACGATCTGGTGCTACTTTCAAACTATCGCGGATCACTTTCACTCTCTCTTTTGTTTCTCTAATCAGATCAACCCCGTGAATTTTACTCTCGCTTAGCTCAGTCCAATACAATAGTGTTCGACATTTACGACCATATAAAGCTTCGTAAGTGCCATTTTAATGCTCGATTGAAAACTATTATTATACAAAAATTCAATCAATGGCAAATAATTTTCCCACGTACCTTCAAACTCAAGAATACAACAACGTAACATACCCTAGAGTATCAGAATAACTCACTCAGATTGACCATCAATTTGTGGGTGAAATGCTGTACTGAAATGTAATTTCGTACCCAGTGCATCTTGCAATTTCTTCCAAAACCTCGATGTGAATCTCAGATCTCTATCTGAAACAATAGAAATAGGTACTCCGTGTAATCTCACAACCTCGGAGATGTACAACTCAGCAAGCTTGTCAAGCGAATAATCTGTACGCACAGGAATGAAATGACCTGATTTTTTCAGCCGGTCAACAACAAACCAAATTGCATCTTTTTTCTCGGAGATAGGGGCAAACTCGAAACAAAATCCATAGTCACTCTATCCCATTTCCACTCGGGAATCATAATCGGTTGTAATAAACCAAACTGTACCTGATGCTCAGCTTTAACTTGCTGACAAATCAAACATTTAGAAATGAACTTTGAGATATCTTGTTTCATGCCATGCCACCAATAGAGCTATTTCAAGTCATTATACATTTCGTACTTCGCGGATGAACAGATAAATGACTACTATGTGCTTCGTTCAAAATCATCCAAATTAACTCGAAATTCCTCAGAATACATTTTCGACCTCTAAATCTTAAACAATCATCAAAATCAACTTGAAACTTTGAATCAGGGTTAGAATCACATTGAGCTCTTTTAGCTAACATTTTATTATCAGCCTTCTGAGCTTCATAAATTTGTTGTACAAACAATGGTTTCGCTTTCAACTCAGCTACTATCGAGCCATCATCAGAAAGAGCCAATTGATTATTCATTACACATAAAGTAAACAAAGATTTCTGACTTAATGCATCAGCAACAACATTTTCTTTTCCCGGATGGTAGTCATCACTAGCTCGTAATCTTTTAGCAATTCTAGCCATCTCTACTGTCGTAAATTCAAATCTTTCTGAGTCATCAGATATTTTAAACTCCTGTGATCTGAATAAACATAACATTTTTCACCGAACAAATAATAATGTCAGATCTTCAATGCAAATACAATGGCTGCTAACTCTAAATCATGAGTTCTTTTCATGTGGCTTCAACTATCTCGAGGTATAAGCTATGACTTTGGCTTTTTGCATCAAAACACAACCCTGGCCATTCAACGATGCATCAATATAGATCACAAATTCTCTACCCGATTCTAGCTGTACTAACACTAGAGCTTCAGTCAAAAGAACCTTCAGCTGATCAAAACTTTTCTAACATTTCTCAGACCATTCAAACTTTACATCTTTCTGAAGCAATCTCATCAATGGAGTTGCAATCATCGAAAAGCCTTTCACAAATCCTCTATAATAGCCAACTAGTTCCAAAAAATCGCGGACTTCAGACACATTTTTTGGAGGCTTCCAATCCTTTATTGCAGAAATCTTGCTCGGATCGACTCGAATACCCGATGCTGATACAATATGCCCCAAAAAACCAACTTCACGCAACCAGAATTCATATTTGCTAAACTTTGCAAATAACTGCTTATCATGCAGAGTTTGCAATACAACTCTAAAATGCTCGGCATGCTCAGTTTCATCTCTCGAATATATCAATATATCATCAATGAACACAACAATAAATCGATCTAGGTACGGTCTAAAAATCTGGTTTATTAAGTCCATAAAGATAACAGGTGCATTCATTAATCCGAAAGGCATTACTAAAAATTCATAGGGACCATACCTTGTTTTGAATGCAATCTTTGGCACATCTGAGTCTCTAACCCGTAACTGATAATAGCCCGATCTCAAATCTATCTTTGAAAACACTGTAGCCCCTTTTAACTGATCAAACAAATCATCTATTCTCGGCAGAGGATATTTATTCTTGATCGTCACTTTGTTAAACTGTCGGTAGTCTATACACATTCTCATCGTGCCATCTTTCTTTTTCACAAACAACACAGGAGCACCCCAAGGCGAGAAAATCGGTCGTGCAAATCCTCTCTCGGTTAATTCTTGCAAATGAGCTTTTAATTCTTTTAACTCTATTGGTGCTATTCTGTACAGAGCTATCGATATCGGCATTATACCCGACATTAACTCAATACTAAACTCAACCTCTCGTATCGGTGGTAAACCCGATAACTCTTCAGGAAACACATCTGGATACTCACACACAACTGGAACTGATTCAATCTTCTTTTTAGTCACTTTCGTATCAAGCACATAAGCCAAGTAAGCTTCACAACCCTTTCTCACATACTTCTGAGCCAATATCAATGAAATCACTGCTAGCAAACCATTCAGGTCATCTAACTCAATCCGGATAATTTCATTATTCTAACATCTCAAATCAATCATCTTTCATTTGTAATTCACAACAGCATCATACATCGTTTGTAACGCCCCCACGCCTGAAACCATCACCGGCGTCGAGCTTGAGGAGTTACCGAACATAATTTATCAAATTAAGAACTTCAAATCATTTGTTTCTACATTCACAGCTTTCTAGCTACCCACATCACAGTTACAAGAAAAATCATATCTCGAGTTACGAAACTTGAAATCAAGATCCGTAAATGTTTCCTAAATCTAGACTCATATATCTATTTACTAATTTTTTTCTAGAATTTTTTGTTGGGCCAATTAGTACAGTTTATTAGTTAAAGTCTCCCCTATTTCAGGGTTTGACTGCTCTGACCTCTGTGTATTACGAATCAGATATCTCTCTATAAAGAATTTCAATGACTATGAAGTTTGTTTCTATTAAAACTAGACTCAATAAGGAATCTTTACATATAAAGAAAAACTTATAATTATTTTTTTAAAATTTATTATGAATTTTTAAAGTTAGAACAGGGGATCCAGAAATCACTCTGGCCCTGTTTCACAAAAGTTTAAATATCTCATAAAATATAATTTAGATGACTATTTTGTTCAATCTACATCAAAATAGACTCATTAAGATTCAATTTCATAACTTACTCATCATTTATTTCCATTTATACTATTTTTAGTGATTTTTCAAATTCATGTCATTGCTGCAACAATATTCTGCTTTAAGGCAAGTTTCATCTTTTCATGAGCTGTTATGAACTAGATAACCTATTAAACTTCCATGATATCAAATATGATCTAAATTTAACCATCACCATGACTTATCAATATCAAACATTTTCTCAACCAATCATGGCTATATCATAAAATTATTTACACAAAATAAGTATATTGCTATACATGCCATACTTAAGTTTTACAAGCCATTTACCCAGATGAAAGTCCTTTGGATAGTGTGATCGAACCTTCGACCCGTCCCGATTCCCGAGCTGGCTTGTTCAAAACTACAGTAAATAAAGAGGAGGAAGTAAGCATAAATGCTTAGTAAGTTCATATGTAAATAACAAGTAACATAACAATACAAATATACCAAACAACTTTAGCATGGTATCACCAAAACATATATCATATTTCTAAACATCATTCATCATCTTACCACCTTATCGTTGTTGTATCTATTATCAACCTGAGGGTTAAGAACATACCTGTCCAAAGTGTCCATTTCACAACACTTACCAAAACGTCGCTTGCATCTTAAGTGTTCTTTCATTTCACTAGAAATTTCACCCGTTGAACACATCGGAATACAACTCGGATACACGGATAATTTGCACATAAGTGCCTCATATGTAATCAAGAAATCATGTAACCCGCCCTTAAGTGAACTAGGACTCAACTCAACGAGCTTGGGCGTTCGCATCCATAAGTGAACTCAGACTCAACTCAACTAGCTAAGATGCCTAGTTACATCTCACGAACTCGGACTCAACTCAATGAGTTCGGACATTCGCATCCATAAGTGAACTCGGACTCAACTCAACGAGTTCTGATGCTCAACCATCCTAGTGACATGTCACTTGTATCCTAATCTATTCCTAAGGTTCAAACGGGCTTTTTCCCTCGATCTCACATTTGTCGTCTTCCATGGAATATCGAAACCGATACTCGGTAGCAATTCATATTTATCAAGTAGTAAACATAATTTTGCATATTACTCAACATTAACCACAAAGCATAATATTTCACGATTAAAAATCAGCGTATCATATAATTAACATCAATAACTTAAAAATAACAATTATGCTACATTATTTACACATGAACTTACCTTGGTACCAAAATATAAAGATTTTGCAATTTAGTCCACAATCTTTTCTTTTCCTCGATCGCGACTTGAATCTCGTTTCTCTTGATCTATAATATCAAATTAATCTTATTTAATACATACATTCATCAAAACAACATTTAATACGAACTTTGAAAAAATTACACTTTTGCCTTTAAACTTTTGCATAATTACACTTTTGCCCCTAGGCTCGGGAATTAAACTTTATTCCTTATTCTTATGTTTTATAACATGCTGATCACTTTTCCCTTCTATGGCAACATCAAATTCTCACTCTAACATATACTTGTGACTATTAGGTATTTTTGCCGGTTAAGCCCTTTTACTCGTTTTCACTCAAAACCGAGTAGCACAAGTTGTCTAACATAATTTAAAACCCCATATTCTATCATAAAACATCAAAATACACAAATTTCACCTATGGGTATTTTTCCAAATATAAACCCTAGGTTGAATTATTGCTAGCATAAGCTTAATCGAGCTTCCGGGATTCTAAAAACGTAAAGAACATTAAAAACGGGGCTTGGAATCACTTACTATGGAGCTTGAAAGTTGAAGAAACCCTAGCTATGGAGATAGGGAGAATTCGGCAGCAACTAAGGAGGATGATGACCAATTTTGTGTTATTTTTCCCATTTTATTTCATTTAATATCCAAATGACCAAAATGCCCCTCCTTACTAAACTTTCAAAATTCCTTCCATGTCCTAATTTTGTCCATGAACTTAAAATTGGTCAAATTGCTATTTAAGATCACCTAATTAATATTTCAATGCAATTTCATACTAAAAACTTCTAGAATGCAAATTTTGCAACTTATTCGATTTAGTCCCTATTTTCAATTTAAGCACTTTAGGCATAGAATTTCATCACGAAATTTTCACACAATCATGCAATCATATCATAATCATCAAAATAATTATAACATAATTATTTCTATCTCGGATTTGTGGTCACGAAACCACTATTCCGATTAAGCCCTAATTCAGGATATTACATCGTTAGCCAATCCATACCCAGAATTATATTAAACTCGTCAAATGATAACAACATCAAATTAGCCGGAAAGCAATTATCCCAAATCATCAATGGACAGTTCTTGCACACTTTATCAACAAACCTTTATCAACAAACACATTCTTGCCTAAGGGGTTCGATACTCTAATTACAAATTCAGTAGACTCTACAGGAAAAGTATTACTGGATACTAAATTCACACATACATATGAATGAGTTGATCCTGGATCTATCAATGCAATAAGTTTAGTATCATAGAGTGTAAAAGTACCGGTAATGAAGTCTGAAGATGACGCTTCTTTGCGAGCACAAATACCGAGGCTTGAACAGGTGCTCTAGCATCAGATCTCGCAGTAGTGTCTCATGTCGCACCTCTACCACCACTCACATTTCCAACATTACGGGATGGACTCCCTCTAACTACAGTGTTACTCGACCTCGTGTTCTGAGCATTATCTTTTTCAGCTAACTCTGGGCAATCTTTAATAAAGTGATCTCATGAACCACAACTGTAACAAGTTCTATTATTATTTTTCACCCAGAAATCCCCAAAATATCGTCTTCCACACTGTTGACACTCGGGTTTAACATCTTCTACATTACCAGCACTCGATACCGAAGTGGCTAGAGCTTTAAGGCTGGTGTATTGCTTCCCGCGATCTATATTCTGATATCCCACTGAAGCTGTCGATCGGTTAAAATAGTTTCTAGATTTCTTTGACAAGGAATGATAAGATTTATTCATCAATCTCTTCCTCGAATCTCTTGCCTCTGAATTAGCCTTTTTCTTCTCTTTGCTGAAATCCTCGGCTTTACAAGCCCTCTCAACCAGTACAACAAATACTTTCAATTCAAGTATCCCGACTAACAGCTTTATATCTTCATTCAACCCGCTAACAAATCATTTACACATGATCTCTTCAGTGGAAACATATTCCTGAGCATACTTTCTCAAACGTACAAATTCTCTTTCATATTTTGTCACAGCCATTCGACCCTGGTTTAACTCTAGAAACTCTTTAAGTTTCTGATCGAGATATCGTTGACTTATGTATTTCTTTTGAAATTCTATTTGAAAGAACTCCCAGGTGACTCGTTCTCTAGGAACCACAGATGTTAACATTTTCCACCAATGATATGCATTATCTCTAAGTAAAGATTCCACACATTTGATACATTCTTCTAGAGTACAAGACAATTCCTCAAATACTCAGATTGTATTCTAGAGCCAAAATTCAGCTCTCTCAGTATCATCTTCAACTGTAGCCCGAGTCTCTTCAGCCCCATGTTTACATATCTTATCCACTAGAGGCTTACTCAATCAAATCAGATCTATCACTTCTGGCACAACCAGAATTTGTTGAGGAATAGGCGAGGGTAGAGGTTGTTGAGTAATCGGGTTCGTTCAAATGAACTCCATGAACCACTCACTCATCATTTGGAAGAAAGCTTGCTTAGCCTTTCCCCCCTGGCTACTAGAAATAGGACTAGAATCGGACGGTGCTGTCCCTTGAGTTGTAGCAGGCGCATTACTTTCCACATCGTCAGCTATGGCTCGTTTGGGATTCATTTTCTATATAAAAACACATTTTAACTGTCAAGAATCATCACACTATCGTAGTTTATATATATGGCACGAATATCTAGACTCTCACATGCTATGTTAGTTCTAGAATCGACTAAACTGTAGCTCTGATACCAATTAAATGTAACACCCCTAACCTATATCCGTCGTCAGTATAAGGTTACGAGGCATTACCGGAAAATATAACATTTATCAAACATTCAATATCGCATATCAATCATTCACATACACAAAGTCCCTTAAACAAGACCTATAAAACATGCTAAAGAGTGGATCGGGTCTAAACTGATCACATATAAAAATTCTGAACACTTAGAAAAATTTCATGAAATCATAGGTCACACGCCCGTGTGAACAACCCGTGTGCCTCACACGACCACCAGACACGCCCGTGGTGCAAACCGTGTGAAAACAGGGCATACATATTGACTTGTACCATGCAGCCAGAGACACGCCCGTGTGCCATGGCCATGGAAAAATTAAGGAGGTTATTAACTTGGGTCACCCGGCCGACCACACGCCCGTGTGTCTAGGCCGTGTCAAACCTGTAGGGTATACTGAATTAATTGGTAAGGCTACCCCAGGGGACACACGGCTGTGTAACATGACCGAGTGTCGCACACGGCTGAGACACACGCCCGTGTCTCTGCCCGTGTGGACAAAAATAGGCCATTTGTAAGGCCAATTTTCCACCCTTTCCACAAGCATACAAATCAACCAAAATAACACCATTTCAATACATTTTTAGGCAACCAAAAACATGCCAAATCAATCACATATCAAGTTATATATATCATCAACCAATTCAACTACTAAATTCCATATACAAATATACCAAATCCATATACCAAAACCATCAAAATTTACCATTCTTCAAACATTGGTAACTAACCAAATCAAAATCCATTTAACTATATCCACAACTATGGCAAACATACCAAAACAAGCCAACATATAAGGCATTATATGCATCACATATATCACTTATCAATCACATAACTTAAGCCAGCTTATATGGCTAAGAACATACTAACATTTACATCATTAACAAGCTAAATCACATGGCTAACATCATAGCTCAAAACATACCAAAATGACTCTAACCTATACATGCCATATACTGTGACAGCCCTAAATTGACCCTAGTCAGAAAGTGGTTTTGGGACCACGAAACCGAGTCTTATAAATAATTAAAGGTTATATTCTGTGTTTATGATGTGCGTAAATGCTTGTGTGATAGTTCCATACTTTAATTTGGTCAGTGAATGTGAAATTTATTAGTAGGGACTTATGTGAGACAATTTAGAAATATGCTAGGCAAGTGTTAAAGTGGCCTCTTAATATATGTGGGAAAGTGCTTGTCCTTGCATGTCAAATTAGCCAAATTAAAGCATAGTGGCCGACCATGCTATGGGTGGAAACATGTCACAAACATGTTATGTTAGTGATGTATGTTAGGAAAAATAAAATAAGGAGCATGGTAATAAAATAATGAAAGGGAATATGATGAAAACAAAGAAAAAAAAGTGTCCATCCTTTTTCATTTCTTTGGCCGAAAGTTCTAAGGAAGAAGGAAGGAGCTCTTGCTTCATGTTTGGCTTGGAAGAGGATTAGGAAGAGGTTCGGCCATACTTGTATCTAGGTTAAGGTAAGTGATGTTGTGCCATGAGATTCATGCATGTTTTTAGTTGTTAGCTTGAGTTCTAACTAGCCCATGGTTTAAAACTTTGCTATGTGAGGGAGATGATACTCGGCCATGGGTGTTGTCTTCTTGGTGGATGTTTGATGTTGTGTTGGTGAGGTATGAAGATGATAGAGTGTGTGTGAGAATTTGAAAAAGGTAGGTCTTAGCAACTTCATGAAGCAATCGGCCATGGTATATCCATAAGTATGATTTATGCTTGTTATGTTACTCATGGTTAAATTGATTCGGCTATGCTTCATGTAAAAACAAAATATACATGTGAATTCGGATATATGTTTATATTTGGTTAATGATTTATCCTTGTGAAGTATAAATTTGTAACATGATTTGAGTTGGAAGTTATTATAATGTATTTGTGCATTCGGGTATATGATGAAAATATATGAAATGGTTATAATCGACCTTATGATTCGGCTCTTGCACATATATATATATGTTTGCACATGATGTATTGGTATGCCATTTATGGGTGGTATTAAGTATATAATTGGCCTCAACATATACATGCATACTCAGCCACATGAGAAGATTAGTGTTGCATGTATTCGGTTAGAGGCAAGCATATTGATGCCTTTATCTTGGTTTAGACAATCGGCTAAAAGGGAGTGTGGGTTAATATGTTGAGTTGATGCATGATTTCACATGTATGTGACTTTAATGTCTAATGTATATATATGGGCTAAGTACCTTGAGTTCCTCTTTTCGATGCTCAAATGATTAAATCAATTTATTTGTTAAATTAAGCTCAAGAGCAAAGGGGAACTAAATCCGATAAAGGGAAGGAAAAAGTGGTCGAATAGCCATCGAAATCGTTCGACAACATCCGAGGTAAGTTTTCGAGTAACGAGACTTAGTTACCGATTTGATTAAGTCATGATGTATGAGCATAACAAATATGCGGTGATATGATGATTCTACTTGAATCATATGTTGAGTTAATTAGTCTATACGTATGACGGGTAGCCGTATGTGCATAAAGATAGTGTCATAAAGCAAATTAAACCATGCTGTTTGTATGTGGCTAGTGAGCCGAAAATGGGATTGCTTAATACGTGACGTGTGTTTGAACTCCAATTATGAAAATGAAACATAGATGTGTCATGATTTATTGATAGGTGTATGAATATTTGGATGATAATCGGGCTAAGTCCCGAAGGCATCTGCGCTAGTGACTAGTTCCGGGCAAGTCCCGAAGGGATTTGTGCGAGTTACTAAATCCGGGCTAAGTCCCGAAGGCATTTGTACGAGTTACTAAATCCAGGCTAAGTCCCGAAGGCATTTGTGCGAGTTACTAAATCCGGGCTAAGTCCCGAAGGCAATTGTGCGAGTTACTCTAACCGGGCTATGTCCCGAAGGCATTTGAGCGAGTAGCTATATCCAGTTAAATTCCGAAGGTACGTGATTTGGGAATGAGCGATCTGCTGTAATAATTTCAATTAATACGCTCATAAAAAACTCAACAACGAGGTATGTGTTGTACATGCATTGGATTAATTGATTCCTCTTAAATAGTATTCGCTCAGTCAATTAAGGAGCTTCCGGTTTTGGTTAAGTTGATCCCTTATGTATGAATATAAGGGTTGGAAATGTGAAGTAGGACTGATTTTTGAGAATATATGTGTATATGAAATTATCCGTTTAGTTATATGAATGCTATACTTCAGTTGAGCCTAATTCCATTGCTCAAAACTTACTAAGCATTAAATGCTTACTCCGTTCTTTGAATCTCTATTTTATAGATTTTGGTTCGTCGGCTATCAGACTCGGGATTATTGAAGTCGAAGTCTCCCACACTATCAAATCCCCTTTTGGTACACTTTTGGTTGAACTTTGAAATGGCATGTATAGGACTACCCTTTTTGTTGTGGGTCATGTACCCTTTGGTTTTGTATAAATTTGGATAGCCATGCGAAAATGGCTTATATATATTTTTGAGCATAATGTTATAATCATTTTGTATGTATATGGTTATTGAGAGGTGTGGATATGCTTGGCAATGATTGGCCATTGGAATGGTTAATCACGATCATACTTTGTGCTATATATGCTAAAGGGTTAGTTGAATCATGGAAACTATGTAATAGGTAAAGTCTACCTTAAAGGCAGATGCTGACAGCAGTAGTGGTGTAAATTTGAAAAATCACTAAAAATAGTAGGAATGGAATTAAATAGTGAATAAATTATTTAATCTAACCTTGATGAATCTACTTCCATATGGAAGAAACGAAACAGTCATATGAGTCGTATGTTAAGAGATATTTAAGTTTTCGTGAGACAGGGCCAGAACGGTTTCTGGATTCCCTGTTCCGACTTTTGAAATTCATTATAAATTAACCAGAAATAATTATAAGTCATGAAATATATTTATAGATTCCTTTTCGAGTCTAGTTTCTATAGAAACAAACGGCATCAGTATTGAAGCCCTGTACGGGGAGATATCCAAGTCGTAATGCGCAAAGGTCAGTGTAGTCGAACCCTGAAACAGGGGATACTTTAGCTAATAAACTGTACTAATTGGCTCGACCAAAAATTCTAGAAAAAAATTTGTAGATTAATATATGAGTCTAGTTTCATAGAAAAGTTACGAAACTAATTTTCGAGCTTTGTAACTCAATATATGATTTTTAAGGTGACAGTGACGCAGTTAGCCAGCTGTCTGGAAATTTTTAAAATGGACTGTGAACATACATGAATTATGTCTGTTAGCACCTCGTGGTCGCTTCCGACAACGGTCTCGGGTACGGGGTGTTACATATACCATATATACAAGCTTAAAAAGTACCAACAATTGATCGATAGTGTGACAACGTTTCTCGACGATCCCTGAGTCCGAGCTAGCTTTGATACTCTATAAAACAAAGACAAATAACACACAATAAGCTTCGTAGCTTAGTAAGTTCGTACCAAATATACTCAATAGTTCATAATATACAAATCATCAATTAATAGACACTTAGTAGTTCTCATATCATCATTCAATTCTAATCCATGATATATATATATATAAATTCATCAAGCTTAATACACATAGTATCAACTACCACATAGGTATCGTTCGAAAATCTTTCAATGCTCTAAGAACTCGCACACTTAGTTCATAAATGATTAGTCAAAGCTATAACGATATCGCACACTGAGTGCTATCACTGTAACACCCCTTACCAGAGTCCGAGGCTAGGATTGTACACAAGGCATTACCATACTTAACCACATGCCTACAATCATTTTTGAGTCACCAAGACTCGATCAAATTTAAAACTTTTTCTAACCTTGCTTAGAACTCCTTAATGTGGGCCTACAAGGCCTCAAACTCTTATTGGAAACCATTCGAAACTAACACAGGTCCTTAAACCGACTTCATAAAAATAACCCTTGAAATAGGGCATACGCCCGTGTGGGAGGGTAACACGCCCGTGTGAGAGGGTAACATGCCCGTGTAAAATTAAATTCTAAATTCGAACCTACAGAGGTTTTGACACGGCCGGACACACGCCCATGTCTATGACCTGTGTCTCCTACACGGCCATGACACGTCCGTGTCCTAGCCCATGTCTAAAAACTTTGACATTCTACTTCTAACGTCAGCAATCCTAAAGGGTCCCATGGCCAAGGCACACGCCCGTGTGCTAGGCCGTGTCCTTAACACAGCTAAGACCCACGGCCGTGTCTCTGTCCGTTTGTTTACTACCATGCATACTAACCTGAAATTTCTACATGCAGGGGACACACAGCTTGACAACACGCCAATGGGGCTTACACACGACCTAGACACACGCCCATGTGCCTTTCCGTGTGGGCAACGTAGGGCTATTTACCAAGCCCTTTGCTACCCTGAAACACAAAATAACAACAACCATCATGCTAAAGATCATCATAATATGATTCCTCAATCCAAAAACCACATCTTTACACATTTCATATTTACTAAAACAACCAACAAATTACCCATTCATGAAATAACTTCTCGGTTTCGTATAACAACTTTCAACTTTAACCATTTCCATGACCTTGGACAAAATGCTAAAGTAAGCCAACACATTTGGCCAATTAACAAAAACACAAAATTCTAAAGTCAGGGTCCTATACATGCCATAATCAAAATAAATAGATCTAACTATGCCAAGTGCTACGATTGATAGTGTGGCCGATGCCTCCAACAACCGTAGATCCACGAGCTAATTAGATGGCACTATAAGAAAATGGAAAGAAATAGGGTAAGCATAAAGCTTAGTAAGTTGCATGCAATAAATATAACAACAACTTTACCATTTATCATCATGCTCATAGTACATAAGTAGGCATAAGCACAACTTACTCATCACTAGCCAATACATTTCACATAGCATATATTGAGCTCACATCTGATACATTTCAAATAGGTACCTGTACCACTCACAACATGATCATACTTTTCTCGTTTAACTTAAAATGTAACTCTCACCGTTGAACCATTTGAAATACTATCGGGTATTCACTAAGCCTTAAACACAGGGTATAATGCTAATGCCATGCCCCAGACATGGTTTTACACTGGCTCATTCATCAAGTCGATGCCATGTCCCATACATGGTCTCACACTGACTATCGAAATCGAGGCCGACGCCATGGCCCAGACATGTTCTTACACCAGCTCTCACATATCCGTGTCGATGCCATGTCCCAACAGGGTCTTACACTGGCACATCTCGTAGCCAATGCATGTCCCAAACATGTCTTACACTGGCTTACGTCACGAGGCCAATGCATGTCCCAAACATGTCTCACACTAGCTTACGTCTCAATGTCGATGCCATGTCCCATACATGGTCTTACACTGGCTCTCATAATGTGGCTGGTGCATGTCCCAGACATGTCTTACACTAGCACACAAATGACCTGAGTGTCATGGCAGGAATAACCGATTTATTTCCTAAGGTTTAAAAGGAGTTCTATTATCTCAATATTCATCATACATAATTATTTCCACAAACAAGCAATTTATGTTTTCTCGAATTAAACACTTAGAATAACCATGTAGTTGTATTATTTACATACAACTTACCTTGATATGCAAAAAATGTAGGCTACTCGTCCGGCTTAGTCCACTTGCTTTGCTTTTCCCCGGTCTAGACCCGAATTTTACAATTCTTAATCTAAACTGATAAAAGTTCACAAATTTAATCCTTTAATGATCTAGGTACTCAACAATTTATAATTGGGAAAAATGACTATTTTGCCCCTATAATTTTGTAAAGTGACCATTTTACCCCTAGCTCCGAAAATTAATTTTTATTGAATTTCTTCATATCTTAAGCCTGGCCAAACCATTTTTACTCTTATAGCAACCCAAAATTCCCATTATTTCTCACATTTACCATCTAATTTTTCAACTTATGCAAAATGGTCCCTAGTTAGGGTTTCCATTAAAATTTCTTCGAAATAATTGTTTATTTCTCAATCATAACTCATATTCTTCCATAAAATTTCAAAAATCAACATGTCTAATATCATGGAAAAACTCTAGACTTTCAACCATTTTACAAAATAGTCCCCTTGTTAGAAAGTTCATGTTACAAGGGGTCCAAAAATGCAAATATCATTAAGGAAACTATCAAAATCACTTACCTATGAGAATAGAGAGTGGCTAAAATTTTTCAAGCTCTCAAACCCTCCTATGGCTGATATTTTTAGCACTAGAAAAGATAGGAAAGGGATGATATCATCCTTTGTTTATTTTCTTTTATTTTTAGTCAAACAAGGTACCAAACCCACCTAATTTGACTCTGTTTTTTTTACCATTCTTGTCCCCATGGCCGGCCTAGCACTCTTTTTAGGGTCTATTTTCCCTTTAAAGACCCCCAATTTAAGTTCCATGGCAATTTAATACCCTTAGCTATCAATTTAAGATATTTGAATTTTATGCAATTTAGTCCTTTTTCGCAATTAAGCTCACAAACGGTAAAATTTCATGCACTCATATAATAATGCCACAACACATAAAAATAATATCAAAAATAATTTCTCTAACCTCGGATCGGTGGTCCCGAAACCACCGTTCTAACTAGCTCCAAAAATCAAGCTGTTACAATTCTACCCCTTAGGGATTTTCGTCCCCGAAAATCTTATCAGTGAATAAGTTCGGATATTGATCTCTCATAGTCTCTTCGGGTTCCCACAAAACCTTTACAAGTGCTACACTTTTATTCCTCAACTTCTTGACCTTTCAATCCAAAATCTTAATCGGTTCTTCACTATAAGTCATATCTGGGCTTATTGCAATTTCTTTCGGTGGAATCACATGTGAGGGGTCAGATCGGTAGTGACATAACATCAATACATGGAATACATCATGAATTTTCTCTAGCTCACGAGGCAAGGCTAATTGGTATGCTATCAGCCGAACTCTCTCAATCACCTTATAAGGTCCAATGAAACGAGGACTCGACTTGCCCTCTCTACCGAATCTTAGGACTTTCCTCCACGGTGATACCTTTAAAAACTCCTTATCCCCGACTTGAAACTCGATCTCTTTCCATTTCAAATCTGTGTAGGATTTCTATCTATCTGAAGTGGTCTTTAATCAGTCACGAATCGCCTTAACTTTCTCTTCAGACTCTTTAACTAAATCAACCTCGTGTATCTGATTCTCTCTCAGCTCGGTCCAATATAAGGGTGTTCGACACTTACACCCATATAAAGCCTCATAAGGCGCCACTTACACCCATATAAAGCCTCATAAGGCGCCATTTTCAAACTTGACTAATAACTATTGTTGTATGCGAATTCGACTAGTGGTAAATACTTTTCCCAACTACCTTGAAACTCGAGAACACAGCACCGTAACATGTCCTCTAACAACTAAATTACTCTTTCTGACTGACCGTCAGTTTGCAAATCAAAAGTTGTGCTAAAATTCAACTTTTTCCCCAAAGCTTCTTTCAAATTCTTCCAAAACCTCGAGGTAAACCTCGGATCCCTATCGAGATAATCGAAAAGGGCACCCTGTGAAGTTTCACTATCTCTGAAACATTCAAATCTGCCAATTTCTCAAGGGAGTAGTTGGGACATGCCAGTATAAAATGTGCCGACTTGGTGAGCCTATCAACAACGACCCACATGGAATCTTTTTTCTTTGGTGTCAAAGGCAATCCTGACACAAAATCCATGGTTACTAGGTCTCATTTCTGTTTGGGAACCATCACAGGATATAGTAAACCTGAGGGTACTTGATGTTCGGCCTTCAATTGTTGACAGACTAGACACTTAGAGCCAAACTCAGAAATGTCTCTTTTCATTCCTGACCACTAGTACATTTTATTCAAGTCATTGTACATTTTCACACTACCCGGATGGATAGACAAGCAACCACTATGTGCCTCTCATAAAATCTTCTAAATAAGCTCCTTATCCTTGGGTACAAAGATCCTATCTTGGTACATCATACAACCGTTAGTACTAATACAAAATTCTGATTCATTTCTAGTCTCACACTGAGCCATTTTAGCTTGCAAGTCCTCATCACTTTTCTAAGCCTCACATATCTCTTGAAGGAACATAGGTCTAGCTCTCATCTCGGCTAGAATCGAGCCATCATCAATCACGGTCAGCTAAGTATTCAGAGCCCTCAGGGCGAATAATGATTTCCTACTCAAAGAATTGGCGACTACATTCACCTTTCCAGGGTGGTAATCAATCACCAACTTGTAATATTTTATCAACTCCAACCACCTTCGTTGCCGTAAATTCATCTCCTTCTGAGTCATTAAATACTTTATACTCTTATGGTCGGTGAACACTCGGCATCTCTCGCAATACAATGGTGTCTCTAAATTTTCAGAGCGAACACAATGGCGGCCAACTCTAAATCGTACGCCGGGTAATTCTTCTCGTGTGGCTTTAGCTGTCTTAAGGCATATGTTATCAGTTTGCCTTCTTGCATGAGTACGCACCCCAATCCATTTAAGGAGGCATCACTATATACTACGAATTCTTTCCCTGATTCTGGTTGCACCAGGACTGGAGCCTCAGTCAACAAGACTTTTACTCTCTCGAAACTTTGTTGGCACTTCTCTGTCTATTCAAACTTGATGCCCTTTTGTAACAACTTTGTCATCGAAGTAGCTATCATAGAGAATCCATTCACGAATCTTCTATAGTACCCAGCTAAACCCAAAAAGTTTTGAACCTCGGTCACATTCCTCTGCGGTTTCTACTCAACTATAACCGAGATATTGCTTGGGTCAACTCTGATCCCATCTCCCAACATGATGTGTCCTAGGAATCCAACCTCTTTAAGCCAAAATTCACTCTTTCTGAATTTGGCATATAATTGCTTATCTCTCAAGGTTTGTAAAATAGTTCTCAGATATTCCGTGTGCTCACTCTCATCACGTGAGTAAATTAATATGTCGTCGATAAAGACCACCACGAATTTGTCCAAATAAGGCCAAAAAATGTTGTTCATCAAGTCCATAAACACCGCAGGAGCATTTGTTAAACCGAAGGGCATAATAAGAAACTCATAGTGCCCATACCTCCTCCTAAACGTGGTCTTCAGTACATCTTGCTCCATAACCCTTAGCTAATAGTAGCCCGACCTTAAGTCGATCTAGGAAAACACGGTGGCTCCCTTCAACTAATCAAACAAATCATCGATCCTCGGCAAGGGATACTTGTTCTTCACAGTCGCTTTGTCGAACTGTCGATAGTCTATGCACAATCTCATCGACCCATCTTTTTTCTTCACAAATAGCACTGGGGCACCCCATGGAGAAAAACTTGGTCTCGTAAATCCCTTGTCAGTTAACTCTTGTAGTTGAACCTTCAACTCCGTAAGAGCCATTCTATACAGAGCAATCGAGATGGGTGTCGTACCAGGGACCAATGCAATGCCAAACTCAATTTCTTTGGTTGGAGGTAATCCGGGCAATTCCTCTGGAAACACATCTGTGAACTCACGTACTACAGGCACTGTCTCAATTTTCACTTCAGACTCTTTGGTGTTCAACACAAATGCTAGGTAGGACTCATACCCTTTTCTCAAATATTCTCGGTAGTCAAAGACGAGATCAGTACTGATGAGTTATCCGGTTCACCTGATTCAACCCAAATAATATCCCTATTCTCACATTTCATTTCAATGAACTTACTACCACGATTCACTATCACATCATATGCAGTTAACCAATCCATGCCAAGAATTAGGTCAAATTCATCAAACGGTAATAACATGAGGTTAGCCAGAAAACAATAACCTCTAACCATCAAAGGACAATTTCTACACACTTTATCAACCATCACATGCCTACCTAATGGGTTTGACACTTTTATCACAAATTCGGTGGACTCAACAGACATATTTATACCGAGTACTAATTTCATGCATACATAGGAATGAGTAGACCCTGGATCAATCAAGGCAATAACAGAGATATCGTGAAGAGAAAAAGTACCTGTAATCACATCTAGTGAAGATGCCTCTTTGCGAGCGCAAATGGCATAAGTTCTTGCAGGCACACTGCCCTCAAACCTCACAGCTGAATCTCTAGGGGCACCTCTACTGCTAGTCCCACTGCCCGGGTTCTTCTGTGGTCTACCCCTGTTAAGAGCATTATTCGTCCTCACGTCTTGTTTTTTCTCTTTCTCATCTAATTTAGGGCAGTCTCGGATGAAGTGGTCCAAAGATCTGCATTTGAACCAACCTCTTTCATTCGCTCGGCATTCGCCTAAATGACGTCTACCACATTGTAAACACTTCAGTCTATTTGGCCGAGCACTACTAAAACTCGCGACAGAAGTAGTTTGGGCTTTAGACGCCGTATGTCTTATTCTTGCTCTTATTCAAGAACCCCACTGACGCGTTTGATTGGGTAGGAAACTCTCTCGGTCTCTTAGATCAGGTCTGATGTGATTTCCCCTTTTGTCTCTTCCTTGCGTCTCAAGACTCGATGTCCGCTCTTCTCTTCTCTTTGGCCAATTCCTCGGCCTTACATGCTCTCTCCACGAGCACCACAAATTTTCTTATCTCCAAGATGCCAACTAATAGACGAATGTCTTCGTTCAAACCATCTTCAAACCTCTTGTACATAATGGATTCTGTAGATACACACTCCTGTGCATATTTGCTGAGTCTCACAAACTCACATTCGTACTCAGTCACCATCCTACGGCCTTGCTTCAGCTCTAAAAACTCTTTTCTTCTCTGGTCCACAAACCTTCGACTAATATACTTCTTCCGGAACTCCTCCTGGAAGACCTCCCATGTAATCCTTTCCCTTGGTACTACCGATACAAGGGTGTTCCACCATTGATAGGTTGAGTCTCGTAGGAGTGACACCATACACTTCACGCACTCCTCAGGCGTGCACGATAACTCATCAAATACCCTAATGTTATTTTCTAGCCAAAATACTACTCTCTTAGGGTCATCATCAATCTTAGCCCGAAATTCCTCGGCCCCTTACTTTCATATCTTATCTACTGGGGGTTTCTCTCTCCAAACCAAATCCTCTTCTTGTGGAGCTACAGGGGCATACTGATGAATCAAAGGAGGTGGGGGAGGTGGAGTGTTCAGATTCACATGAACAAACTCCATGTACTAAGCGTCTATAATTTGGAGATAAGCCTCTCTAGCCCTTCCGCCTTGACTTAGTGTCACGAGCTCACTGTCTACTGGCGTGATCCCTTCAGTGAGAGCCGGCGCATTACTCTCCACATCATCCGCCGTAGCTACGTCGGGATCCATTTTCTATATGAAAAACATAATTTGTAATCGTCAGGAGTCGTCACACTATCAATGTACATCTATAGCATGTATAGCTAAACTCGTACTCATGTTAGGTTAGTCCTAGAACTGACTAAACCATGCTCTGATTCCACTAAATGTAACACCCCTAACCAGAGTCTGAGGCTGGGACTGGGCACGAGGCATTACCATACTCAACCACATGCCTACAATCATTTCTGAGTTACCAAGACTAGGTCAAATTCAAAACTTTTTCTAACCTTGCTTAAAACTCCTTAATGTGGGCCTACGAGGCCTCAGACTCTCATTGGAAACCATTCAAAACTAACTCAGGTCCTTAAACCGACTTAATAAAAATAACCCTTGAAATAAGGCATACGCCCGTGTGGAAGGGTAACATGCCCGTGTGGAATTAAATTCTAAATTCGAACCTACAGGGGTTTTCACACGGCCTGACACACGCCCATGTCTATGGCCAGTGTCTCTCAGACGGCCATGACACGCCCGTGTCTAAAAACCTTGACATTCTGTTTTTGACGTCAGCAATCCTAAAGGGTCCCACGACCAAGGTACACGCCCGTCAGCTAGGCCGTGTCCTTCACACAGCTGAGACACACGGCTGAGTCTCTGCCTATCCGTTTACTACCATGCATACTAACTTGAAATTTCTATGTGCAGGGGACACACGGTTGGACAACACACCCATGGGGCTGACCGTCTGTCACACACGGCCTAGACACACGCCCATGTGCCTACCCGTGTGGGCAACATAAGGCTATTTACCAAGCCCTTTGCCACCCTGAAACACAAAATAACAACAACCATCATGCTAAAGATCATCATAATATGATTCCTCAATCTAACAACCACATCTAAGGCCTTTACACATTTCATATTTTCTAAAACAACCAACAAATTACCCATTCATGAAATAACTTCTTGTTTTCGTATAAAAACTTTCAACTTTATCCATTTCCATGACCTTGTACAAAATGAATCAAAATGCTAAAGTAAGCCAACACATTTGGCCAATTAATAAAGACACAAAATTCTAAAGTCAAGGTCCTATACATGCCATAATCAAAATAAATAGATCTAACTATACCAAGTGCTACGATTGATAGTGTGATCGATGCCTCCGACAACCGTTGATCCAAGAGCTAATTAGACGACACTATAAGAAAATGGAAAGAAATAGGGTAAGCATAAAGCTTAGTAAGTTGCATGCAATAAATATAACAACAACTTTACCATTTATCATCATGCTCATAGTACATAAGTAGGCATAAGCACAACTTACTCATCACTAGCCAATACATTTCACATAGCATATATTGAGCTCACATCTGATACATTTCAAATAGGTACCTGTACCACTCACAACATGATTATACTTTTCTTGTTTAACTTAAACTGTAACTCTCGTAGTTGAACCATTTGAAATACTATCAGGTATTCACTAAGCCTTAAACACAGGGTATAATGTTGAGGCCATGTCCCAGACATGGTCTTACACTGGCTCATTCATCAAGTCAATGCCATGTCCTAGACATTGTCTTACACTGACTATCGAAATCGAGGCTGACGCCATGTCCCAGACATGGTCTTACACTAGCTCTCACATATCCGTGTCGATACCATGTCCCAGACAGGGTCTTACACTGACACATCTCGTAGCCGGTGCATGTCCCAGACATGTCTTACACTGGCTTACGTCACGAGGCCGATGCATGTCCCAGACATGTCTCACACTAGCTTATGTCTCAATGCCTATGCCATGTCACAGACATGGTCTTACACTAACTCTTATAATGTGGTCGATGCATGTCCCAGACGTGTTTTACACTAGCATACAAATGACTCGAGTGTCATGGCACGAATAACCGATTTATTTCCTAAGGTTCAACGGGAGTTCTACTGTCTCAATATTCATCATACATGATTATTTCCACAAACAAGCGATTTATGCTTTCTCAAATTAAACACTTAGAATAACCATGTAGTTGTATTATTTCATACAACTTACCTCAGTATGCAAAAAATGTAGGCTACTCGTCCGGCTTAGTCCACTTGCTTTGCTTTTCCCCGGTCTAGGCCCGGATTTTGCAATTCTTTATCTAAACTGATAAAAATTCACAAATTTAATCCTTTTAATGATCTAGGTACTAAAAAAATTATAATTGGGCAAAATGACGATTTTGCCCCTATACTTTTTCATAGTGACCATTTTACCCCTACCTCTGAAAAATGATATTTATCTAATTTATTCATATCTTAAGCCTAGCCAAACCCTTTTTACTCTTACAGCAACGCAATATTCCCATTATTTCTCACATTTACCGTCTAATTTATCAGCCTATGCAAAATGGTCCCTAGTTAGGGCTTCCATGAAAATTTCTTCTATTTCTCAACCATAACTCATATTCTTCCATAAAATTTTAGAAATCAACATGTCTAATATCATGGTAAAACTCTAGACTTTCAACCATTTTACAAAATAGTCCCCTTGTTAGAAAGTTCATGTTACAAGGGGTCTAAAAATGCAAAAATCATTAAGGAAACTATCAAAATCACTTACCTATGAGAATAGAGAGTGGCTGAAATTTTTCAAGCTCTCAAACCCTCCTATGGCTAATATTTTCAGCACTAGAGAAGATAGGAAAGGGATGATATCATCCTTTGTTTATTTTCTTTTCTTTTTAGTCAAACAAGATACCAAACCCACCTAATTTGACTTTTTTTTTACCATTCTTGTCCCCATGGTTGGCCTAGCACTCTTTTTAGGGTCTATTTGCCCTTTAAAGACCCCTAATTTAAGTTCCATGGCAATTTAACACCCTTGCTATCAATTTAATACTTTTTAACATTATCCGATTTAGTCCTTTTTCGAAATTAAGCTCACAAACGCTTAAATTACCTTGCCAAATTTTTCATGCACTCATATAATAATGCCACAACACATAAAAATAATATCAAAAATAATTTCTCTAACCTAGGGTAGGTGGTCCAGAAACCACCGTTTCGACTAGCCCTAAAAATCAAGCTGTTACAATCACATTAAACTAAAGCTATCTCGGTATTGCACACTTAGTGCCACATAAAGCCAAAGTTATTCCAATTTGCACACTAAGTGTTGTATATAGCCGAAACTATCTCGAAACGCATACTAAGTGCCAAATATAGTAGATTTATCGTCGTACACAGTCGTAGTCGTGTATGTACAATTAAAGCATTAAAAACATAATTGTAACAATGTTTATCATGTGCGAACTTACCTCGGACGTAAAAATGACAAAACTAGTCGATTAGTCGAGTACTTTGTCTTTGCCTCGATCTAAGTTCGCGTTCCTCTTTTCTTGATCTATATTTATTCAAAATTAACTTATTAAATCCAATATTCATTCAATTTCATTCATAATTACATATTTGAGCATTTTTACACTTTGGCCCTAAAGTTTCACATTTATTACAATTTAGTCCCTATTTCATAAATATACAAAATTCACACAATTCAATTTAAATACATGCTAGCTGAATTTCGTAGGGGCCTCTAGTACCCCTAAAATTTTATTTATTCACACATTTAACCCCATATTTTTACATTTTTACAAATTAACCCTTTTTATGCAATTTCACCAAAAATCGCTTCACAAAACATGGTTATCTATCAACAAATACTTATTTTTCATCATCAAAAATTCAAGAACTCAAGCATCATCAATGGAAACTTTCAAAATCATCAACATTTTCAAAAATTTAAGAATGGGCTAGCTAGAACACGAAGCAACGGTCACGAAAATATAAAAATCATTAAAAACCGATCAAAGACCATACCTTAATCAAGGATTAAAGGTGCCGAATATGTGAGCCCTAAATGGAGTATTCTCCTCTTCAATTTTGGTTGAGAAATAAACAACGATGAACATGCTTTCATCTTTTATTTTAATTAATATACATTATTTAACTAAATTACCAAATTAACCTTGTTTAAAACCATTTAAAAACATTCATTTAATGGCCATTCCCACTATCCATGGTCTAATTAGAACATAAGGACCTTTCATGTAATAAGCCATAGAAATTTAGCACTTTTAACTATTAGAATGCAACTTTTGCATTTTACGCTATTTAGTCCTTTTCCTCAAATTGAGCTATGAAACGATAACATTAGCTCACGAAATTTTCACACATATATATTCACATGCTGTAAACACTAAAAATAATATTAAATAATTTTACGAACTCAAATTTGTGGTTCTGAAATCACTATTCTGATTTAGCTAAAACTGAACTGTTACAAGAATTGTGCATATTTGTAGGATATCCAAAAGGGACAAACGGAGGATTATTCTACAATCCAAAAAATAATACAATTAAAGTTTCTACTCATGCTACTTTGCTCAAGGAAAGCTATAGGGATAACTTTAAGCCTCAAAGTAAAGTGGTACTCAAGGAACTTTCGGGAGTGGTAAAACAATCACTAAGTTTAATTCTCGAGAAAGCTGTAGAAAATCCTGCAAACAATCAGCAACATAGGGGAATCCATCGTGGTGGGAGAGTTTCTTAAAAACTAGACTTTTTCATCTATGATGGTAGTATTTATAATACGAAAGCCAATCGTGAGGATAATGATCCACTCACTTACGAGGAGGCTATGCAAGACGTTGATTCCAAGCTCTAGAAATAGGCCATGGATTTTGAGATGAATTATACGAAATCCAATACGGTGTGGAAACTTTTAGAATTAATGATATGGATTAAACCCATAGGGTGTAAATGGATCTACAAAAAGAAGAGAAATGTGGAAGGGAAAGTGGAAACACACAAAGCTAGACTTGTAGGGAAAAGCTACACACAGAAAGAAGGTATCAATTATGATGAGACCTTTTCTCCGGTAGCCATGCTCAAGTCAATCCGCATGCTCTTATCCATTATCGCTGCTCTCGATTACGAGATCTAGCAAATGGATGTCAAGATAGAATTCTTGAATGGTTATCTTGATGAGACCATTTACATGGCTCAATTCACTAGCTATGTTGACAAAGGAAAGGAGCAAAAAGTTTGCAAACTGTTAAGATCCATTTATAGACCTAAGCAGGTGTCCCGCTCCTGTAATAAAAGATTTGATAGCAAAACATTGATGAACCTTGTGTTTACAAACGTATAAAGGACAAAAAGGTGGTATTCCTCATTTTGTATGTCAATGATATTCTGCTTATTGGAAACAATGAAGGAGAATTGTCATCGATTAAACTATGGTTAGCTCAATAGTTTAGCATGACAGACTTGGGTGAAGCTAGTTATATTCTTAGAATTTGAATCCATAGGGGCTAAAAGAATAAAATAACAGTTCTATCTCAAGCTTCAAACAATGATAAGGTATTGGAACGTTTTGCAATGACCAATGCAAAGCTAGGCATTCAACCGACTACATTAGGTTTTCATCTTTCTTTAGATGATTATCCTAAGATAGCGGATGAAAAAGAGCATATGAGTAAGGTTCCATAGGCTTCGGCAGTTGGAAGCCTTATGTTTGCAATGAAAGTTTTCAAGAGAATATTTAATAAAACTATTTTGTCTTTTATTAACTAAACAACTGAATTTAAATAGAGAAAAGAGTCATAGCCTAATTGGGAAAATAATTACCTTATTCTAATAAACTACTAAAAGATAAAATAAAATATTCCTAGAATATCTCAAATGGTTTATTTTCAGATTTATCTACCTAAATAATATTTATATACCAAAATAACTTTAAAATATATCCCCAAAATATATAGGTTTCACATATTTCAACACCCTCCCTCAAGTTGGTGTATATATATATCAATCATGCCCAACTTGCTTACAAGAAAATCAAAGCTTGTCTTAGAGAGCCCTTTGGTGAGTATGTCAACAATCTATTGTTCTGAAGGAACGAATGGCATGCACACTTTGCCTTCTTCAATCTTCTCCTTAATAAAGTGTCTATCAATCTCAACATGTTTAGTTATGTCATGCTGGACTAGGTTGTGAGCAACACTAATGGCAGCTTTGCTATCATAGTACAACTTCATTGGTGAAGTTATTGGTTTCTTCAGCTCTTCCATAATTCTTTTTAACCACATCATTTCACAAATTCCTTGATCCATTGATCTAAACTCAGCCTCTGCACTACTTCTGTAACAGCCTAATTTTTAGTGGTATTGGGAATAGAGATTTGAGATTACTAAATCTGACGGGTGAGTTGAAAATTTAATAAATTAATACCTATGAGTCAAATGTGAATATAAAAGCATTTTTGAATTAGTGAATTTGGTGATTTAAAAGAATTAATTAGGTAAATTGGGTCGAGAATGAGGTATCGAGACCTCGACTTCATAAATCGAGCCATAAATATTTTTAGAAATATTTATGGAGTGTTGGTGAGGTAGTAATAAAATTTAGTCAGAAAATTTTGACGTTTGGGTGGTTAATTAAATAAAAAAGACTAAATTGAAAAGGGTGTAAAAGTTGCTAAAAGGATTAAATAGCTCAATTGTCAAATGAGGAAGGACCTAAAGTGCAAATAAGCCCAAAGGAGATATTTTGGGCGGCAATAGCTAAGAAAAATCAGGAAATGGATGAAATAAGGGCAAAATTGGAAAATTGACAAAATTGGCTAAATAAAAATGGGACTAAATTGGAATATCTAGAATTCTCTCCATTTCTCTTCATATTCATCAGCTGAAAAACAGCCATGGAGGAGGTTTCAAGCTGGTTTTTATACTCTACCTTCATGTAAGTTTAATTCTTGCTTTCTCCTTGACATTTTTATGTTTTTGGACTTTTACAATTGGGTCCAACTTACTATTTCATTAGTTTTTTATTCCATGTCTAATTTTTGAAGTTTTTATGGATGCGTGATGGAAGTATATGATGATTTTGCATGGAATTAGAGCTTTAAATTGTTTATATTCTGATTTTCTTGAAAGAATTGAATAGAAAGTGAATGTTTGGGACCTAATTGTAAAAGAGTTTGAAGTTAGAGTTTTATGTGGAAATTCTGAATTTCAATAGTTATGAAATAACTTATAATGTCTAGAAAAAGTATTAATTGAGAAAATTATCTTAATTGAGGGGTTAATTGAGCAAGGACTGAATTGTATGAATTGTGAAATTTGGGGTAAAATGGAAATCAACATTTTGCACTAAAACTGTTTTGGGCAGCAGCAGTAGTTTAACTTTGAAAAATCACAAAAAACTGTATAAATAAAATTATAGGATGAATAAAATATGAAATTAAAGCTTATTGAGTCTAGTTTCTTATAAAAGAAATTATGTAAGCAATGGAATTGTAAATCATGAGATACAGTAACTTTTGTGAGATAAGGTCAGAATGATTTCGGGTTCCCCTGTTCTGAATTTGGAAAATCATAAAAAAATTTATAAAAATAATTAGAGGCTTAAATTATATTTTTATAATCCTGAATGAGTTTATTTTCAAGAGAAACAAACTAGGACATAATTCAAATCTTGTACGAGAAGATAATTATTTTTTAGTGAAGAAGGGTCGGAACTGTCAGACAGCAGAATAGGGGAGACTTCAATTAATAAACTGTATTAATTGGCCCAACCAAAAATTATGAAATTTTTATGGTAAGAAGAAATATTAATCTAGTTTCTATGAAAATTTATGGATATTAATTTTGAGTTCTGTATCTCAAGATAAAAATAATTTAGTGACTATGACACAGATGGACAGGTTGAATATTCACATAAGTAGATAGTGAAAATTATGGATAATGTTACCTACAAGTGTGTTGTTTATACTAAGGATGTGGATGGAGAGGAGGAGGAGGAAAATATACAAAAATATATGAATGACTCGTGTATAAATTGATCACATGCCCGATTATAATCGATAAGTGTTGGATTAGAAATGATATAATGTTTTATTTGGTATATTTATTATGAAATTATGATTATCGTTATAATACAAAAATTGAACTTGTGAGTTTATATGGCTAAATTTTAGTGATTATTTGTTAATTTTATGAATTTCATGATTTGTTATTTCATATGTATTGATGATAAAATCGTGAATAATGTAAAAGCATGAAAATTGAATAAATGATTGAATTGAGCATTTCAGTTCAGTGACAAGATGAATTGAAGGAAAAGACCATGGTTGGACCATGGCAACAAGTGATAAGTGATAGCTTCGGCTACACTTATCTGATCAAGGAAAAGTGAAAGTGATAAGTGATAGCTTCGGCTACACTTATCTGATCAATGACAAATGACAAGTGAAAAGTGGTAGCTTCAGCTACCTGATCAGTGAAAAGTGGTAGCTTCTGCTACCTGGTCAGTGAAAAGTGGTAGTTCCGGCTACCTGATCAGTGAAATATGGTAGCTTCGGCTACCTGATCAGTGAATAGTGGTAGCTTCGGCTACAAGTGACAAGTGACAAGTGATTTCCGTATAAGACCATATCTGGGATATGGCATCTGTGTGATATATGCTACTGTATAAGACCATATCTGGGATATGGCATCAGTGAGATATGTGATTCGTGTAAGACCGTAGCTGGGCTATGGCATCGATATATGAATATGTGTAAGACCATAGCTGGGCTATGGCATCATTATGTGAAGATGTGTAAGACCATAGTTGAACTATGGCATCGAGAAAACGAAGTACTCAATTCTGTAAGATGGTCACTAATTTGACAAAGTTTGGTAAGTGTGACATGGAATTATGTGATACAAGGAAGTACGAGTTGATAAGATACGAGTATAGAACTTGGTTGATAAATGAATTCATTTGTGATTATATAATTGTTCATCTTGAATGTACTGTCCATATGTATTGATAACTCAAATGTTTTAATGAATAAAATTCCGATATGGAATAAATTGAACACGAGACAAATAATTATGAAATTGAACTCGGAATTCATGAAAATGATGGTTATTGATATATGGAGACATGAGACATTGATATATGAATATGGAAAATGTTTGATAAATGTGTTTATTCATAATTATAGAATTAAATACCTCATGTGTACTATTTTCATAAAGATGATATTTCAAATACTTTGGTTATTTAAGCTTAAATATGAAATAGTCTGAAATCATGATAAGTTGTTATGAAAATATATTTAGATTACAGAGATATGGCTGATATATGTTGTATGATTACATAACGTGAAATTGTGTATATATATGAGAAATTGAATGAGAATTAAGCCCATACACGTTTCTTGTTATTTATATGAAGTGTACGACTGACAAGGGTGACGAAGTTATAAACAGAGAGTTACACGGGTTGAAAACACGAGCATGTGACTCTCCAAAGTGTGAAAATTTTCTAAGTGTTGCAAAAGTTTCATATGTTTACGGTTTGGTCCCGAACCACCTTGAATGTATGTTTTGGGCCCCGTAGGCCCATATAAGGGACGTTAAACATATGTATGAAAGTTTGTAATTTAGAAAAGATTTTATGGCTGATTTTTTTACATGATTGATCATATTAAGTTTGGTAATGCCTCGTACCCTATTCTAGGCTCGGAATACGGGTAGGGGGTGCTACAACTTCTTGTTACAATATTTTGTTTTTTGCTTCACCAAGTCATAAGGTTTCCCCAAAAAATGTATAGTATCCGGATGTAGATCTTCTATCTGTTATTGAGCCTACCCAGTTTGCATCTGTATAGCTTCAATTCCTCTTTGTTTGGATTTCTTAAGGAATAAGCCCTTTCTAGGTGAACTCTTCAAGCATCTCAGAATCTGAAACACTGCTTCTTCATTTCCTCTATTAGCGAGTGCATAAATTGACTCACTAAGCTCACTGTAAAAGCTATATCCGGCCTTGTATATGATAAGTAAATTAACTTACCAACTAATCTTTGGTACTGCCCTTTATCAATCGACCTTCTTTATTTTTGAATTTTAAATTTGGATCAATTGGTGTGTCCGTTGGGCAGCAACCCCTCATTCCAGCCTCTTTTAAAAGATCAATCACATATTTTTTCTGAAAGACCACAAGACCCTTCTTTAATTGAGCAACTTCTATTCCAAAAAAGTATTTTAAAGGACCCAAGTCTTTGATCTCAAACTCCAATGCTGGATGTTCCTTGAGACTCCTTATTTCATCCACATCATCTCCTGTAAGAATGATATCATCAACATAAACTATAATAACTGCTATTCTACCTCTTTCTGAGTATTAATAGAATATTGTGTGATCAGCTTGCCCTTGTGAGTAACCTTGTTTTTTTAACAACTTGAGTGAACCATTCAAACCAAGCTCGAGGAGACTGCTTTAGACCATACAAAGATTTCCTGAGCTTACATACTCGAGTTCCAAATTTTTCTTCAAAACCTAGAGGAGGATCCATGTAAAATTTTTCTTCAAGTTTCCCATTTAGGAAAGCATTCTTCACATCTAGCTACTGTAATGACCAATCAAGATTAACAGCAATTGATAAAAGAACTCTAACAGAGTTTAATTTGGCTACTAGAGCAAATGTTTCAAGATAATCTATCTCGTATGTTTAAATGTACCCTTTAGCCACCAGTTGGGCTTTGTATCTATCTAAAGATCCATCCATTATGAATTTGGTTGTGAACACCCATTTATAGACCACAATTTTTTTCCCTACAGGTAATTCTATTTTTGTTTTCTATGTACTTGTTTTTTCAAGAGCGCGCATCTCCTCTAAAATAGCCTCCTTCCACTCACAAACATGTAAAGCATCTTTTACATTTTTGGGTATTTTCACATTATCGAGACACAAGAAAATGGTTGAGAATGTCGAAGACAAGGCTTTATAGGACACAAAGTTATACATGGGATATTTGACAACATTTCTAACACATTTTCTTTTAGCAATTGGAATATCTAAATCAGAAAATTCATTGGTTGGATTATGAGCTTTACCTGGACTTTTGACAAGATCTTGAGATCAAATTCTTGGTGATAATCTGGTGGATTCCATTTTCTTGATTTCAATTTCTTCTTAACTAAAAAATTAACTCGTTTGTTCTTTATTCTCATGAGCAGACTCTACACCTTCATACTCCTTTTCATTAACAACATTAACATCATTAATTTATGTGTTAATCATAAATTCACCTTCCCCATTATTAGAATCCCTATGTTGTATATTCCTAGTGTTTTCTTAATCAATTAGAGAATCTTCCTTACTATAATTCCCTCCCTAAAGATTAGAATCAAAGTAAGATTGTGTTTCAACAAATGTGACATCCATGGTAACAATAATCTTCCTATCAATTGGATCATAACATTTGTAACCCTTTTTATTAGAAGCATAGCCAACAAAAGCGCATTTTTTTGGTCTAGGATCTAGTTTACCCTGGTTGTGAAGATGAACAAAAACATTACACCCAAAAAATTAGAGGAATAAATCTGTGATCAATTTAGAGTTAGGAAAGTTGCCTTTAAAAAGACAAAAAGGAGTCCTATAATTTAGAGTTTTACTAGGCATTCTATTAATAATATAAGTAGTTGTTAACGAGGCTTCACCCCAAAGATAATGTGGTACCTGAGTAGTGAACATCAAGGCTCTAGCTACTTCCAAAAGATGTCAGTTTTTTCTTTCTGCAACCTCATTTTGTTGTGGTATATTTGTATAAGAGCTTTGGTGGACTTACCATGTTTGGTTAAGAAAACACCTAATTGGTCACTAAAAAATTCCCCACCATTGTCACTCCGAAGTACTTTTATTCTCACACTAAATTGTATTTTCACCATAGCATAAAAAGACTGAAACATATTTTTAACTTCAGACTTATCTTTTAATAAAAACTCCTAACAAATGCCAGTATGATCATCAAGAAATGTGACAAACCAATGTTTTCCTAAAAAATTTGAGACTCTCAAAGGTCCCCAAACATCACTATGAATTAATGAAAAAGGCTTGGAAACTTTATATTTTTGAGGCGGGAAGAATGATCGATGATGGTTGACCAATTCACAAAATTCACAGTGATATGAAGAATGACTTTTATTTTTAAAACGATCAAGTAACAAATATCTTAAACGGTAAAAATTAGGATGTCCAAGCCTATAATGCCAAATCATAACCTTATCAAAACTAGAAGCAGAATTTAAACATAAAGAAGTTGTTGGTTGAGTTATATGGTCGTCGTCAAGAAAGTAAATTCCACCAGATTCTTTAGCATTGCCAATCATTCTCCCCGAGACTATGTCCTGAAATTTACACATAGAGAAGTCAAATATAACATGACAATTTGAGGACTAGGATAATTTACTGACTAATATGAGATTACAAGCTAGATTTGACACATGTAAAACATCATGTAAAACCAAGGAAGGCAAAATTTCAATAGTGCCTTTCCCGGCTATTACTAAGAACGACCCATCTGCTACTTTGATTTTTTTATTTCCTGCACAAGGTGTGTAAGTTGAAAAAAGAAAATGACTATTAGTCATGTGATCACTAGCTCTAAAATAAACGATCCACGTGTTTGTTTTACAAGGCTTGACACTGAAAAAATAGAAAAATCAGTACCTGATTGGGCAAAGGAGGAAGAAGGATTATTGGATGAGTTAGGAATAGAAGAATTCATCAAAAATTGTGGTGATTGAAAAAGCTTGTGTAGATGCTCTAATTGTTCCTTAGTGAATGCAGACCACTCTAGAGAACTTTGGCCCTCATAGTTTTTATTAGTTGTTTCAATGGTAGAACTTTTTTCCTCTGTTTGATTGCTGGATCTCTTATCTCCAGTGAAGGTTGTTTTAACCATAATGCTACTAGAGATTTAACTTAGCTCAGATGCCATGAAAGTTTTCAAGAGAGCATTTAATAAAACTATTCTGTCTTTTATTAACTAAACAACTGAATTTAAATAGAGAAAAGAGTCATAACCTAATTGGGAAAATAATTCCCTTATTCTAATAAACTACTAAAAGATAAAATAAAATATTCCTAGAATATTTCAGATGATTTATTGTAAGATTTATCTACTGAAATAAGATTTATCTACCTAAATAACTTTACAATATACTCCCAAAATATATGGGTTTCACATATTTCAATATGCGATGCTTTGCACACGTCCAAATATTTGTTTCACAATAGGAATGGTTAGTCGATATCAGGCAAATCCAGGTCTCAAGCATTAGCAAGTTGTAAAGCATATATTAAGGTATTTTAAAAGAACCAGGGATTATATGATTGTATATTCCGGGGAAGACCTTACTCTTGTTGGATACGCAAACTCATACTTACAAACCTATAAAGATTCAAGGAAATCGACGTCAGGAATATATTTGTTCTGAGCCATGGAGCCATAGTATGGAGAAGTGTAAACAAACTTGCACTACTAACTCTACTATGGAGGTCGAGTATGTGGCTGCTTTTGAGGCAACGAATGAAGCAATATGGCTTCGAAAGTTCTTACCTGAACTTGAAGTTATTCTTGGTCTAGAAAAAGCTATAACATTGTATTGTGATAATAGTGCTGCAATAGCTAATAACAAGGAAATAAGAAGTCACAAGAGGACGAAACATATTGATCGGAAGTATCACTTGATACAAAAGGCGGTAGACGAAGGAATTGTAGATGTAATGAAAGTAACTTCTGAGATAATCTTGTGAATCTGTTTACTAAGATTCTTGTAACTAGGATTTTTAACAAACACGTCAACGATATGGGAATGCGAAACATGACACATTTACTTCACTAGGGTAAGTGGGAGATTGTTCAGAAATGTGCCCATATTTGTTGGGAAATGTGCCCATATTGTAGTAAACATGTAATTGTTTTCTATTTATTTGAACGATGAATAAATAAAAAAATTTAATTTCACATTTCACTATTATGTCTTTTGTATTTTCTGTCTTTTATATTTTGCATGCATATCAAAATTGTGACAAGCAAATATTAGTTCATTGATTATCTAAAGTTCAAACTGAAGATAAGTGGAACTGTAAAGAACGTTCACATTGCGAGAAAGATAACTTACTTTAGTAAATAATCTAAATGAGTCCATAATCCTGTAAAAGAATCAAAGTGAGCATTTGTTTCAAATACTGAGAAGGATTATTACGTCGTCTACAATTCCAATTGGGGAGATGGCTAGTCTTGGCTATCGGAGCAGTTGACTCCACAAGTAGAGACATAGATGTATTCATCGGTAGAATAATACATTGGACTGGACCCAAGACGAATTAATTCTGAAACCGTTTTTGAATTTGTGACATTCATGGTGTGATTTACCTAAGTCCTGAGTTAGTCACAAACCATGCGTATGCAACTCATGTGCTTTGATATAAATGGAGATTTATGCTCGAAAGATGATCGAGCCCATAGCCGGTATGTTAGGTACATGACTAGTGTATGGCATGGCTTTGCTAGCAACAATAGAATTCATAGTTCAATTTGTAACACCCCTAACTCGAATCCGATCGCCGGATTAAGGCTAAGAGGTATTACCGAACTAAACATTCAATTATCTCATTCACATTGTCAATAAACATAAACAGAGATCGAGCTGAAATACATACTGATATTTAAGTTATACGCCATTTTCGTATGGCCAAAATATTTACAATTTCAAAACATCGTTATCATCAGCCTAACCTATACATGCCATATCGAGTCCAAAATATAACTGTACCCAAAAAGATCGATAGTGTGATGAACTGCTGACGATCCCCAAGTCGGTGGCCAAAATCAACAATCTATAAAACAGAGAAATAAAGAACAGAGTAAGCTTTCAAAGCTTAGTAAGTTTTAAGCATCACAAACAATTAAAGACTTATCGAAAATCGAAACATTCATTTAAACAGACTTATTCTCAATTCAAATTGCTTCATGGCCGAATACACATAAACATATACATAGATTTCTCAGCACATATTTTTCTTCTACTTAAAGTTCATACGATGCATTTAAATCAAATAATCTCATATATTAACAACATTTGACCGAATAGGTCATTGTTTTACTCGTAGATATAACAATCATTCACACTTAAGTATCATTCTTTAATACTAATAATTCATAAAATCATTGACTGAACGTACATGAGTACATAAAGAAATTTTAACATATAATTCATATACAAATATACCATGACTGATTAAATCATTCTCATATTTGCAAATATAACCATCAATCATATTTATATATATTCTTCTTTGATGTTAATGATTCACTTCGAAATCAATTCACCGATGAGTAAGTAATATGTACCTGAACATTTTAAATTTATAGTACTTACTCGATGATGATTTATTGCGAACATTCAATATCATAATCTTACTTAACTTACTGGCATTAAGCCTGCCAGGTCTTAGAACTTGAAACCAATTACCAGCACAAGCCTGCGGGAATTTAAACCCAGTATAATACCAGCTCGAAGCCTGTGGGACTTTAGCCCGGACATATTTCCAGCACGTAGCCTGGAAACCTTAGGTCCGGTTATAATTCCAACACATAGCCTGCAGACCTTAAGTCCGGATATAATTCCAGCACATAGTGTAATAGCCCAAAATTGGGTCTAGTTGGAACAGAGGTTTCGGGACCACAAAATCTGAGATAAAAATAATTATTTTATGATTATTTTTAGGTCTATGATATGATTGCATGATTGTGTGAAAATTTCGTGAAGAAATTCTATGCATAAAGTGCTCAATTTGAAGTTAGGGACTAAATTGAATAAGTTGCAAAACTTGCATTCTAGAAGTTTCTAGTATGAAATTGCTTTGAAATATTAATTAGGAGGTCTTAAATAGAAATTTGACCAATTTCCAAGTGATGGAAAAAAAATTGGACATGGATGGAATTTTTGAAAGTTTAGTAAGGAAGGGCATTTTGGTCATTTGGTAATTAAAAGAAATAAAAAGGGAAAATAAAGCCAAAAATTGACTCATCTTTCTCATGGAGACCGAAATTAGCATGGGGGAAGCCATGGCTAGGGTTTTCAAGCTTTCCAAGCTCAATAGTAAGTCCGTTCTAACCCCGTTTTTCAAGTTCTTTACGTTTTTAGAATCCCGGTAATTTGATTAAGCTTATTCTAGCAATAATTTAAGCTAGGGTTCATATTTGGAAAAATAACCATAGGTGAAATGTTTTTATTTTTATGTTTTATGATAGAATATGAGGTTTTAAATTATGTTAGACAACTTGTGCTACTCGGTTTTGAGTGAAAACGAGTAAAAGGGCTTAATCGGTAAAAATACCTAATAGTCATAAGTATATGTTAGAGTGAGAATTTGATGTTTCCATAAAAGGGAAAAGTGATCAGCATGTCATAAAACATAAGAATAAGGGATGAAGTTTAATTCCTGAGCCTAGGGGCAAAAGTGTAAATATGCAAAAATTTAGGGGCAAAATTGTAATTTTTCAAAAGTTTGAGTTAAGGACTGTTTTGAATAGTACATTAATTAAATAAGTAAAATATGATGTTTTAGATCCCGGAAAATAAGATTTGAACCTAGAATGAGAGAAAAATCGAAAATTGGAAAAGTTGGTAAAATGATCGTTTTAGTATCGAGTAAGTTCATATGTATAATAAGCTGTAACACCCCGAACCCGAGGCCGTCGCCGGAGTCGAACACGAGGTGTTAACAGACTTCAAACCACTTAAAAAAAATTTCCCAGACAAGCTGCCAGTCTGCGTACTAGTCGCTTTAAAAATCATATCTTGAGTTCTGAAACTCGAAATCCAGTTCCGTAAATTTTCCCTGAAACTAGATTCATATGCCCATCTACATATTGTTTTCTAGAATTTTTGTTCAGGCCAATTAGTACAGTTTATTAGTCAAAGTCTCCCATGTTACAGGGATCGACTACACTGACCTTTGCGCATTACGACTTGGATATCTCCCTGCACAGAGCTTCAATACTGATGTCGTTTGTTTCTATAGAAACTAGACTCAGAGAGGAATCTATACATATATGGAATGACTCCTAATCATCTCTGGTTAATTTATAATGAATTTCCATAGTCGGAATAGGGAATCCAGAAACCGTTCTGGCCCTGTCTCACGAGAACCTGAATATCTCTTAACATACTGTCCATATGATCGTTTCGTTACTTTCCTATGAAAATAGATTCATCAAGGTTCGTTTACATAATTTATTAATTATTTAATTCCAATCCTACTATTTTTAGTGATTTTCCCAAATCTACATCACTGCTGCTGCCAGCATCTGCCTTTAAGGTAGACTTTACCTATTTCATAGTTTCCATGATTCAACTAGCCCTTTTAGCATAAATAGCACAAATTATGATAGTGATTAACCATTCCATACCAAATGATTATAACATTATGCTCAAACATATATAAGCCATTTTCGCATGGCTATATACATTAACCAAAATATTCTTCCGCCACTAGTCTATTTTATACATGCCATAAGATAATCCAAAACATAGCAGTACCAAACAGTGGATAGTGATAGTGTGACTAGTTGCTGACGATCCCCGAGCCTGTAGCTTCGCAATGAGATCTATAAAACAGAGGAAACAGAGTAAACGGAGTAAGCATTACAATGCTTAGTAAGTTTTAAGCAGTGTCAATAGATAACAATCAAATTATAACATAGTTGTTCGTATTTTTATTTCACTCTTCCTTCGGGCATACCATCCCTTTACCGAATATGCACATCTCATCATATACAATAGGCAGATAAACTTTCACATAAAAGTGAGCTCATGTGACATAGATATATCGTATGATTTCACATCACCTCTCACACTGATCCGATGTCACATAATCATAGGAATAGTCTCATAGATTGCTCTCGTATGCATCACATAACTACCTTATGATTTAGTGCAAATCAAGCTCACATATAAACTTGGAGTACATACCTGTTTAACCTTTCGCATTGAATATATTTATAAGCAATTCTTATTACGAAGTCTTACCCGGACATAATCTCCACACGAAGTTATCGGGTCTTACCCGGACAAAATTCCCACACGTAGTCATCGGGTCTTTAGAGCTCGGATATAGTACGAGCACGAAGCTTACGGACATTAATCAGTGATAATATTCTCGCATAAAGCCTGCGGGGTTTTAACCCGGATATAGTACTGACACAAATGCCCTTCGGGACTTATCACATTCATCACATCGGCCATTAGGCCCTATCACATATATATACGCTTTCACATTCATCACATCGGCCATTAGGCCCTATCACATATATATACACTTTCACATTCATCACATCGGCCATTAGGCCTTATCACATATATACACTTTCACATTCATCACATCGGCCATTAGGCCTTATCACATATATACCCTTTCACATTCATCACATCGGCCATTAGGCCTTATCACATATATACGCTTTCACATTCATCACATCGGCCATTAGGCCTTATCACATATATACACTTTCACATTCATCACATCGGCCATTAGGCCTTATCACATATATACACTTTCACATTCATCACATCGGCCATTAGGCCATACTATCATTTCATATTCGAATACTCATAAACTTACAATATCACGATTTAGAATTCAAGTATGGGTTTAATCAATAGCTTGTGAGCAACTAAAACAAGTCTATCAAGGTTCACAACATAATCTCAAATTCAGCACAAGCTGTTTTTCCTGAGCAATAGTCACTAAATTATTTATGACTGGAGCTACAAAACTCCAAATCACTTTCCGTTAATTTTTCCTGAATATAGACTCGTATATCTTCCATCCATAAAATTTCCAGAATTTTGGGTTTGGCCAATTAATACCAGATTTTTCTTAAAGTTTCCCCTGTTTCACTGTTTGACTAATCTGACCACTCTTCACTACGAATCAAATTTCTAATTTTACAGAATTCAAAATGTGTTGTATTTGATTTCATTTGAAACTAGACTCATTAAGGAGTCTAAGCATATAAATTTTATCTTATAACCATTTTTGTACAATTTATAATGATTTTCTAAAAACCGAACAGGGGATTTCGGAGTCATTCTGACACCGTCTCACACAACTTTAAATATCTCATTATCGGAAATTCCTTTGCTTACACGGTTTCTTTTATAAGAAACTAGACTCATTAAGCTTTAATTTCATGTCTCATTCAGCCTCTAATTCAAGTCCATAAATTTATGGTGATTTTCTAAAGTCACGTTACTGCTGCTGTCCGAAGCAGACTATTTCAAATTACCCTTAAATTCCCAAGCTCAAACACTTAAGAACTTACCATTTGTGTGACAGCCCAAAGTTGACCCTAGTCGGGAAGTGGTTTCGGGACCGCTAAACCGAGTCACCGAAATGTTTGAATGTGATACTTATTGTGTAGAATATGTAATTATGAATGTGTGAAAATTTCAAGCTTCGATTTGGTTGATTGCATGTGAATTTAGTCAATAGGACTTATGTGAGAAAATTCAAAAATGTGATAGGTCAATGTGTGAGGACCTATTAGTGCATGTGGACAAAGGGGGGACTTGCATGTCAAATTTCCCCCCCCCTAATGAGTAGTGGCCGGCCATGACAAGGAATGATGGGCAAAACATGTCATGAAACATGTTTTGTTAATGGAAGAATAAAATAAGGAGTATGGGTAATAAAGAAATGGAAAACAAAAGAAAAAAAAATGTGTGTGTAGTGTTTGTCCCCCCCATTGCCGTGAGCTAAAGAAGAGAAAGGGGGAATTTTGTTCATCCTTTTCTCATCTTCATGCTTGCCAAAACTAGAAAGAAAAACAAAGAAAAATTTTCTCATCCTTTGGTTCATCCTTGGCCAAAAATTTTAAGGAGGAAAGAAGAAGAAAGGTGAAGAGATTCGGCCATGCATGTAGCTAGGCTAAGGTATGTTTGATGATGTTCCATGAGAGGCATGCATGTTTTAGTTGTTAGCTTGAGTTCTACCTAACCCATGGTCTAAATCTTGCTATGTGATGGAGATGGCACTTGACCATGGATGCATCATTCTTGGTTGATGTTTGATGTTGTGGTGATGAGGCATGAGGATGAGTTAAGATTCGGCCTAGGTGGAGGTTGTGTTAATGCCATTGCATGCAAAATATGAAGCTTGTTAATGATGCATGTGATGATGGCTTGATGATTCTTGAACCTCCTTTTTAGCATTTTTGTGTGAGCACATATGTGCATTGGTTGCTAAATGGAGAAGAATCGGCTAGCAAGATGTGTGCTAAGGCCGAATGTAACTTTGCATGTTAATGAGCAATGCATGTGTTAAATTGATGAAAAGGGGGAGGATGCTTTACTAGTGTGTATATGTGTGTATTAAGTGTTGAAATCGACCCCAAAAATGGACATGCATATTCGGCCAAGGGGAAAGAAATTAGCTAATATGTTGTGTTGATGCATGATTTTTGCATGTATGAGACCTTAATGTCTAATGTATAAATATGGGCTAAGTGCCTTGTGTTCATCTTTTGATGCCTAAATGATGAAATCAATTTATTTGTTTGATTAAGCTCAAGAGCAAAGGGGAAATAAAACCGATAAAGGGAAGGAAAAAGTGGTTGAATAGCTAGCGGAATCGTTCGACAACACCCGAGGTAAGTTCTTGAGTAAGAGAGCTTAAATTTCGATGTGATTAAATCATGCTCTATGTGTGGCTATTGAGCCGAATGTGCAAGGACAATATGTGCCTTGTGTTTGAGTTTCGTAAACGAAAATGAAATATGAATGTGCCATGAATTATTGTTAGATGTGCATGATTAATTGAATGCTGTCCGGGCTAAGTCCCGAAGGCTTTGTGCTAAGTGAATATATCCGGATTAAGATCCGAAGGCATTTGTGCGAGATACAAATTCCGGGTTAAGCCCCGAAGGCATTTGTGCGAGATACAAATTCCGGGTTAAGCCCCGAAGGCCTTTGTGCGAGATACTAAATCCGGGTTAAGTCCCGAAGGCATTCGTGCGAGTTATCAAATCCGGGTTATGTCCCGAAGGCATTGTGTGAGTTACTAAAACCGGGCTATGTCCCGAAGGCATTTGAACGAGGAGCTATATCCGGTTAAATCCCGAAGGTACGTGATTTGGTAATGAATGAGCTTGCTGTAAAATTCCAGCGAATACTCGAAAAACATCCCAATATGGGGATATGTTACGTATGTGTTGAATTTAATCGAGCCCTTACAAATAAATGTTCGCTCAGTTGATAAACGAGCTATCGGCCTTCGGCTAAGTTAGTCTATTGTGTATGTGCATAAGGGTTGTTAATGTTGTGAAGCAAGTTTAATATCGATAAATTGCGTATTATGAAATATTCCGTTTAGCTAAATGTGTGATATTCTTTGTTTATGCTGGAATTCCTTGCTCAAACTTACTAAGCATAAATTGCTTACTCGTTACATTGCTCCTCTGTTTTATAGATTTTTGGTTCTCCAGCTATCGGACTCGGGATCTTGAAGTCGAAGTCGCCCACACTATCAAAGGCTCTTTTGGGTACTATTTTGGTTGAATTTTGATATGGCATGTATAGGACTACCCATCGTTGTCTTTCGAGTACTTTATGAAATGTATAAGTGTACAGCCATGCGAAAATGGCTTGTAGAAGTGGAGTATGGCATTAGACCATTCGTATTTATGAATGTGTAGATGGTTTCATGATGTAACTATAGTTGGAATGGAAGTGTTGAGCAAATGACCAGCCACTAGAATGGCTAAGTATGATCATATGTGGGCTTATGTATGACAAGGCCCTAGTTGGTCCATGAAACCCCAAATTAGGTAAGGTTTACTTTGAAAACAGAAGCTGATAGCAGCAGTGGTGTTGATTGGAAAAATCACAAGAATTCGTAGGAGTGGAATTAAATAGTGAATAAATTATGTAATCGAACCTTGATGAATCTACTTTCATATGGAAGTAACGAAACAATCATAGGAACAGTACAGTAAGAGATATTCGGGTTCTTCTGGAACAGGGCCAGAACAGTTTCTGGATTCCCTGTTCCGCCTTTGGAAATTCACTATAAATTGACCAGAGATAATTAGGGGTCATACCATATATGTGTGGATTTCTCTCTGAGTCTAGTTTCCATAGGAACAAATGACATCAGTATTGAAGCTCTGTGCAGAGAGATATCCCAGTCGTAATGGGAAAAGGTCAGTGTAGTCGACCCCTGTAACATGGGAGACTTTGACTAATAAACTGTACTAATTGGCACGACCAAAAATTATAGAAAAAAATACATAGGTGGGGACATGAGTCTAGTTTCAGGGAAAAATCACAAAACTGATTTTCGAGTTGTGAAACTCAAGATATGATTTTTGAAGCGACTAGTACTCAGACTGGGCAGTGTCTAGAAAAATTTTTCAAAGTCTGTTAACATCTCGTGTCCGACTCCGGTGTCGGTCTCGGGTTCGGGGTGTTACAATTTGAGCTTAGAACATATCATTGCCACATCATATCTTACTAAATCAACTCATCATGTCCTATTATAATTGAATTTACTCAACGTTTAAACACTTAAAACTTACCTCGGAAGTTGCCGAACGATTACGACGGCTCTTCGATCACTTTTTTTCCTTTCCCTTATCCAACTTTGATCCTCTAGGCTCTTGAGCTAAATCAATCAAATTTACTTCTCAATCAAACACATATATATGGCAACCATATACATTTCAAAAACCAATTCGTTCGTATCATTTGTCCATATATTAGCTTTTAGCATATTTGGTCATTAGAGTGACCTATTTAACTTTCAAGCATTCATTTCTAATTTTAATTAAACAATGCCGAATGCCATTAGCTACTAATGCCACACACACACATGTGCATAAAATTCATCCATACATAACCTCTAGCTCATTCGGTCATTCATCTCTCAAACCTATCAAAGTTTCATGTCAAACTTCCCTGACCGAATACACATATAAGCACATAATGCACATTTAGAATTTTTTTATTTACTTCATGATACATTCGGCCTTGGCAACAATTTCATTAGAAATCCTTATTAGCCACTTCATCAATCAATTATATCATCTACTTAATATTTCATAACTTATCATGCTAGCTGAATATTATTTATTCAAGTTCATCATCTTCATATTCGGCATTAGCATCAAATATAATAGCCCATTTCTTCCCACTTTGAATCTATGCATCCATTTAATCATAGTTTGTTTAAGCACTCATACAACAAGATTCATCCAATTTAACAAGAAACAAAAACTTTATTCCTCCATAGCTACAATGGCCGAAAGATCTAGACATCTCAATACCGAAATTTCTAACATGGGTTGCCTAAAGAATTTGGTAGGGAGTTCAAATTTATCTAGCATTTCAAGTAACTTAACACATCCATATAGCTAACATGCTAGTAGTATCAAGGCATCAACTAAAATTTTGAAGCCTCTTAGCCGAATCCTAACTCTCCAACAACTCTAATTTCATCCATGAGATAAATAGAAGTAGGCTAACCCTCCAAAGGATGTGTAAACCTCCAAAAGCAACATTGAACATACCTTAATCTCAAGAACCACCTTGGCCGAACTTCCCCTCTTCTTCTTCCTTCCATTCGGCCATGTTGAACAACAAAGGAAGAATTTTTGTTTTTCCTCCCCTTTCTCTAGTCACGGCAATGGGGAGTAAGGGGGAGACAACTTTGGTTTCTCCTCCCACTCCCCTCATATTTTATTATTCTTCCCACACATATTAGCATAAAATGTCTTTAATATGTTTTTCCCCATAGCAAGGCCGGCCACCATCTAGATTTTTGGCTAATTTGACATGCAAACCCTTCTTTTATACAACATGCATTAATAGGTCCTTATAGATTAACCCATCGCATTTCAAAAGTGTCACACATAAGTCCTATTACTAAATTCACATGCAATCGACTAAATCGAAACTTAAAACTTTCACACATTCATATTCACATATAATAAACATAAAATATGACAGCTAATTATTTTTATGACTTGATTTTGTGGTCCCGAAACCACTTTTCAACTAGGGTCAAATTAGGGGTGTCACATAAGCATTAATTTATGCATGTTTCAATGTAAAATTGATATATCCATTATGATTTCCGAGGTCTTGAAAGTATGTAAGTTGGTATGATAATAATACAGCAATAATGCTGTAATTTATATTTGAAAGTTAAATTTAGTGAATTAATTGAATTATATTAAATTAAATGATTATGGTGCCAAGTTTATGAATTGATCTAAAAATATGTCTATGGTACATGAAGTGCATTGAATTATCATACATAAATGTGATTTCTATGATTATGGATATTATGGGAAATTGTAAGTTCATATGATTTTTAATAAGGCAATGTGTAATTTAATGTTATTGCCTTGATATTAAATGAGATGTAAGTTTATATGTAAGTAATGCATCAATATTACTTGTATTATAATATTTTATAATAATATTGGAAATATGTTTGTGGATAATTACTTGATTGGTGAAATTGTTGGAAAAGATAGAGAAATCCCGGTTGAACCTTCGGAAAGATTGTATGATATAAATAGTATGTAGCTAGGTCACATGTATGGTGCTGAGTGCACATCATGTGTACAAGAGAGCTACAAGACATTATGATGTAGCTAGGTCACATGGGTGATACAATGTGTACACCATGTAGACAAGAGAGCTACGAGATATATGTAGCTAGGTCGCATGCGTGGCTCCAGGTGAAGGACACCATGTAGACAAGAGAGCTACGAGATAAATTGGCTAGGTCACATGGGTGGTACTGAGTGTTCACCATGTGTACAAGAGAGCCGAACTATATGATGGGTGGAGCTATGTGCTGAAACCACCAAGTATCGAGGATTGATCCGAAGTGTTCAACGGGAGACTCTCTATGTATTTCTTTGTGAGTTTTGTGATGAATAAGTGCAGGAACTTGATTATGTGAATGATGTGTTCATTAAGTGACCAAGATGTGGTGAGGTTATAAACAAGTAAGTTATACATGAGGATGATTTTAGGGTGACCTTGTGATCATGGGCCTATACTTGTGATGTATGAAATGTGGTGAAAATGATTTGTGATATATATGTTAAAATGAGGTTAATACAAAGAAAGTGTGAAAGAGTGAATTAGCAATAAAACTGTTTTGGACAGTAGCAGTGATGTGATTTTGAAAAATCACCAAAAATTGTATAAATTGAATAAGAGACTGAATTAGATATAAAATTAAATCTTAATGAGTCTATTTTCATATAAGAGAAATATAGCAAGAAAAGGAGTTATATATTTTGAGATATTTATGTTTTTTGTGAAACTGGTTCAGAATGATTACGCGATCCCCTGTTCTGACTTTGGAAAATCACAAAAATTTGGATAAAAATAATTAGAGGCTTAAACTTATATTTTTAAAATCCCTAATGAGTCTATTTTCAAGATAAATCAACAAGAACATTATCTGATTTCTGTATTGTGAGATAATTTATTTTTAGTGAAGAGAGGTCAGAACTATCAGAATGTGAAACAGGGGAAATTTTAATGAATAAACTGTACTAATTGGCTAAACCAAAAATTATTAAAATTTTATGGTGGAAAGATATGTGAGTCTAGTTTCAGGAGAAATTAACGAATCTTAATTTGGAGCTCTGTAGCTCGAATTGTAAATAAGTAAGTGACTATGACTCGTGTGGACAGTTTGATGTGAGCATTTATTAGTAAATTGTGAAATCGTACTTACAAGAATGCTATATACATTAAGGATGTGAAATGGAGAGGAGGAGGAGGAAAATAAATATATGTGAAATACATGGAAACTATGGTATATGAAATATTGATATAATGAAATAAATGATATGTGTTTATAAGAAAACAGAAAGAGAATGATATATATCATGACATATATAGATATATATGACTAGTCTCAATGTAATGCTTGTTGGGTATGGAGTTGAATTGAAATGTTTCAGGCAAACATGTTATTTTGCGCATCTGAATTGTGGTATTTTATAAAGATATGATCTAGTTTTAAATATGAATGCTTGATGATTAAGCTAAAGATATTTGGTAAGATGATAATCTTGGTATAAATATATAAGTTGTACTATAATAAACAAGGTAAAATGAGTATGAGAGACATATGTATGATGACATACAAATGCTATGTTTGTGGTTTAATTGAGAATATTTAATCATTAAATGAATACCATGTTATATGCTTTTGATTTTGTATAAGTGTGTAAGAGATTAAGGTTGACCAAAGCTTGGAAAATAGCCTAGGTATATTCCACACAGGCAGAGACACGACCATGTGTCTCAGCCGTGTATGGAACACGACTTTGAGACATGGGCGTGTAGAGCCTTAAAGCATGAAATTTCCAAGATTTTCGTAAGTTCTCGGTTTAGTCTCAAACCCTTTCTAAAGTATGTTTTGGGCTTCGTAGACTCAAATAAGGGACTATGTGTAAATGAATGAATGTTTTGAAATATGAATGAAATTTTATGGCCCGTATTTTAGTTTAATGTTTGTATGTTTGTCCGGTAACGCCTCGTACCTTATCTCAGCCTCGGGTACGGGTAAGGGGTGTTACACATAGCCTGCGGACCCTAAGTCCAGATAAACATCACTGAATGTCATGCATACTTATTCGCAAGAAAATTCAATTCACATAACATCTCACAATCATAGTTCATTTATTCCATTCGAATAATAGCATAACATGGGCACCATTCATATAAATTTTGGCTCAATAACATACATAAGAATATATGTCCATTTTACTTTCCAAGCTTAACTTCTAATGTCTATTCGGCTTTAAGCCTTAAACATAAATTATTTGTCACTCAACTATATTCAAATAGAATCAATAGATCGCAGTACAATTATCATACACATATCAAGACATTATCAATTATGTACTAAATGTGACTATTCAAAACTTACCTCGGATATACTTGAACGGTTGCGGAAAGGTTACTCAATTACTTTCTCTTTTCCCCTATCCAACTTCAACCCTCTTTGCTCTTTAGCTTAATTAAAACAAATAGATTTGTTTAATTACTTAACCAATATTATTTACTTATTAATCACTTTCGGCAATCACATATCAAATTCAATATGTATTATAATTTATATAAATATGCCATGATTCAAATTTCATATTTATTTATAACCAAAAATGGCAAGAACTTATCAAGCCATGAAAATCACTTATAGCTCAAACACAAAATGATCATATAACCCTAATGACCGATTATTCAACTTATACCTAGTTCGCATACACAAGCAAAACTCACATAGCTTATCTTGCTTTCTTATACACAAATTTAACCATCGCAAATATTTTATCAAGAAACACCCTAATCATTTTAGCCAAATTTTCTATTACCAAATAAATCACATATATATAACACTACTCATTACACATATACATCAACTATCAAAAATTCCCACTCCTTAGCTATTGCCGAATGCTTATATAAGTCTTGAGTCATCTTTAACACATTTATCAATCTTCTAATTCAACTTAATACAAAAATAGTATCATTTAAACAGCCAACACCAAAACATTTGTTCAAATGGACCTAGCCGAATGCCCCACTTAGCTAAATGATTCACACAAATCACTAATAGCCAAGTCAAATTCATCCTTAATTTCTCCTATAATGAAATTCATCAAAATTTAATAAGAAAATACATCAAATTCCATGACCGAATTTGCATTTATAATAAAACAAAATCCTTGCATCTCGTCAATATGTCTAATTGCAAAAATTTCTTAATTCATGACCTAAGCAACTTGAAACTCCATTACAATCACAATTATTCATTCCTTAAAACCAACATTCAACTATCAATAATTTAGCAAAACTCATGTAAATGGTTGAATGCTATATCCTCAACCAAAACTAAAGTTTTAACATGGGCTACGTAGGAAACTATGTAATTAACTAAATTTTCACAAGAATTTGAAGATAGCACATGAAACATACCTTAATTTGGATGCTAAAATAGCCGAAAGTTTGATCTCTCCTATCCCCTCTTTTTTTTTTTAAGAAATCGGCAATGAAGAACAAAAGTAATTAACCTTGTTCTTTCCACCTATTTACTTATTTTATTATAATATAAAATTGTTATTACATATCATAATACATTTATATATAAAAATACATATAAAATTTATACTTTTCAACTACTAAACCACATGGCCGACCACTATAAAAAAATGGCAATTTGACATGCACATCCTTATGATTTTTAAACCATATAGTAATAAGCCATCACATAAATACCTAGCACATTTTCAAAGTTCTCACACAAGTCCCTTTCAATAAATTTCAATCAAAGCACCACAAATTCACATATGCATTTTCACACAAATTAAGCACGAAATTTAACATTCAATTATTTTCACAATTCGGTTTAGTGGTCCTGAAACCACTTCCCGACTAGGGTCAAATTAGGACTGTCACACAATTAAAGAGTTAATTATATCCTCTTATTGGCATTGTGTGGATTCATAAATATGGAACGTGGCCACGAGTTGCTTGTTCTCGAACTAGCAATTTATTACAGTCATTAGTTGACAGTGATCATATTACTTATTAAGAAGACACAATGCTAACAATGAGATGAAATAGGATTGTATTAAGTGAACGGATTTAACTCAAAGGAATCAAGGATATCATATGAGGGTAACACACATATGACGAGGTCAATGGACAAAGCAGTTGGATGAATTTCTTTCATAAAGAGTATACAAAAAGGAGTTTTCAATCATGGTACTTCTTGTGGACTGACTCCATCATTAAGTAATTGCAAATTATCGAAACGATTCTTCTAGACATAACTGAAATCACTAGAGCCTAATTCTATATGCCTGATTAGTCCCTCCGCTAGCTTAACAAAAGCTCTGTTGTATACCATTTGAATCAAAAGAAATATCCTACGACTTTGGGAATCATTTAATTGAATCAATTTATTCGATATGGAATTAAATTAGGTGGTCATGAGAATTGTTTGACTAAAGAATTTGATTAAAGAATTTTCTTGAAAAATTAATTTGGAAAATCTAAGTGATTTTTTGAAAAATTAATTTTGATCAAGTAAAGTTAAATTAATAAGATAGATTAAAATTAATATGATATTTTTAGAAATTAATTTTTAAATCGGACAATTGGCCCAATGGGTAATTGAAATTGGGATCGTAAATTGGGCCCAGGAACCCAAAATCGAGACCAAGACCCAAAAAACTGGTCAAATTGGGCCCAGTATATGAGAGAAATGGCTTGATTTTAGCCAATTTCTTGTCCACACAGCCAAAGACATGGTCGTGTGTCTCAACCATGTGTGGCACACGGCCATGCAAATGGTCGTGTGTCCCTTGTAGGTTTTTAAGGGATTCAAGTCAGGCAATTATGTAATATCCCGAATTAGGGCCTAATCAGAATAGTGGTTTCGTGACCACAAATTTGAGATAGAAATAATTATTTTATAATTATTTTGATGTTTATGATATGATTTCATGATTGTGAGAAAATTTCATGATGAAATCCTATGCCTAAAGTGCTTAAATTGAAATTAGGGACTAAATCGAATAATTTGCAAAATTTACATTCTAGGAGTTTTTAGTATGAAATTGCTTTGGAATATTAATTAGGAGGTCTTAAATAGAAATTTGACCAATTTCTAAGTCTATGGACAGAAATTGGACTTGGATGGAATTTTTGGAAAGTTTAGTAGTAAGGGCATTTTGGTCATTTAGTTATTAAAATGAATTAAAAACAAAATTAAAAGCCAATTTTTGTCCTTCTTCTTCATTAGGCTGAAATTTCAAGGGTTCTCTATAGCTAGGGTTTGTTTCAAGCTTCCAAGCTCCATAGCAAGTGATTCCAAGCCCTGTTTTTAATGTTCTTTACGTTTTTGGAATCCCGGTAGCTCGAATTAACTTATGCTAGCAATAATTCAACCTAGGGTTCATATTTGGAAAAATACCCATAGGTGAAATATTTTTATTTTGGTGTTTTATGATATAATATGAGGTTTTAAATTATGTTAGCAACTTGTGCTACTCGGTTTTAAGCGAAAACGAGTAAAAGGGCTTAATCGGTAAAAATACCTAATAGTCATAAGTGCATGTTAGAGTGTGAATTTGATGTTGCTATAGAAGGGAAAAATGATCAGCATGTCATAAAACATAAGAATAAGGGATGAAGTTTAATTCCCGAGCCTAGGGGAAAAAGTGTAATTAAGCAAAAGTTTAGGGGCAAAAATGTAATTTTGCCAAAGTTCGTATTAAAGACTGTTTTGATGAATGTATGTATTAAATAAGATTAATTTGGCATTATAGATCAAGAGAAACGAGATTCAAGTCGCGGTCGAGGGAAAAACAAAGTTTACGAAGAATAGGCTCGATTGCTAATATTTTGTATCGAGGTAAGTTCATGTGTAAATGTAGTAACATAATTGTCATTTTAAGTAATTTAATGTTATTTATATGATATGATGATTAATATCATGAAATATTATGCTTTGTGATTATTATTGAGTAATATGCAAATTATGTGTGCTACTTGTTAAATATGAATTGCTATCGAGTATCAGTTTCGATATTCCTTGGAAGACGGCAAAGATGTGTGATTGAGGAAAAAGCCCGTTTGAACCTTGGGAATAGGTTAGAATACAAGTGACATGTCACTAAGATATTTGAGTTTGAACCTTGGGAATAGATTAGAATACAAGTGACATGTCACTAAGATATTTGAGTTTCGAGCTCGTTGAGTTGAGTTCGAGTTCGTGAGATGTAACTAGGCATCCGAACTTGTTGAATTGAGTCCGAGTTCACTTATGGATGCGAACACTCGAGCTCACTGAGTTGAGTCTGAGTTCACTTATGGGCAGGTTACATGGTAGCTTGGCTACATAAGTTCCGCAGGCTATTGAGTTTGTCTAGCTGCGGGTATGGCACTTACGTTCATGAAATCCGCGTATTCGAATTATATTCCTATGTGTTCAACGGGTGAATCTTAAGTGAATGAGAAGAATTCCTAAAACGAAGGTGATATATTGGTAAGTGTGGTGAATGAGAAAATTTGACAGGTATGTTCTTAAATCCTCAGGTTGAGAACTTGGTATGATGAAATCGTAGAAAGATATTAAATGCAAACGGAACACGAATGTCTTGATGTTGTTTATGCAAATGATGTTTTATGTGAAATTGCATGATTATGCTACTTGCTATTTGCATGTGAACTTACTAAGCATTTATGCTTACCCCCTTCTTTTCATTCATTGTAGTTGTTGACAAGCTAGATTGAGAATCGGGATAGGTCGAAGACTCGTTCACACTATTCGAAGGCCTAAATTGGTAAAATGGCTTGTGTGTTTTGAATGTGGCATGTACGGCAAAATACTCACTTTGTGTAAATGATCTTATGATATGGCTATGGTTTGGAAAGAAAAGAGTTTGTAAATGATTAGCCATTGGAATGGCCAATCTAAGTCATATTTGATGTTATGTATGTTTAAAATGCTATTTAGTCCATGAAAATCTATAGTAAAGTAAAATTTGCCATAAAACAGAATCTGACAGCAGCAGTGATGTAAATTTGAAAAATCACTAAAAATAGTAGAAATGGAATTAAATGATGAGTAAGTTATGAAATTGAATGATGGAACAAAACAAGTATATGAGTTATATTTTGTGAGATATTTAAGTTTTGGTGGAACAGGGTCAGAGTGATCTCTGTATCCCCTGTTATGACTTTAAAAATTAACTATAAATTGTAAAAAACAATTAGGAGTTTTATCTTAATGTATGAAATCCGTATTGAGTCTAGTTTTATAAGAAACAAACGGCATAGTCATTAAAATTCTGTACAGAGAGAAATCTGATTCGTAATACACAGAGGTCAAAGAAGTCGAACCCTGAAACAGGGGAGACTTTAACTAATAAACTGTACTAATTGGCCTGACCAAAACTTCTAGAAAAAAATTAGTAGATAGATATATGAGTCTAGTTTCAGGAAAAATTTACGGAATTGGATTTTGAGTTTCGTAACTCGAGATATAAATTTTTAAGCGACTGTGATGCAGTTGGCCAGCTTGCCTGGAAATTTTAAAAATAAATTGTTTGAGCTGTTAAATTAATGAATTAAGTTTAGTAACACCTCAAGCTCGACTCTGGCGACGGTCTCGGGCATGAGGGCGTTACAAATTACACGGCCTAACACACGGCCTGGATCAGGGGCATGTGAGGCCATTTTGAAAGTTACAAGGCCTAGCACACAGGTGTATGGCTTAGCCATGTCACCCAAGTCAGAGAGTTACACGGACGCGGACACGAGCTGGGACACGGCCACGTGTCCCTATTTGGAATGTTACTCAGCCTGAGACATGGGCGCGTGTCGCAGCCGTGTGACCTGTACAGCTTGAATTTTTCTAACTTTTTCTTTAAGTTTTCATATGTTTCCAATTTAGTCCTGAATCGTTTCTAAAGTGTTTCTAAAGCCTTGAGGGATCGAGCAAGGGACAACATGCATGTGTTTGAATGGGTTATGCTATGATTTATGAAATGCTTGAAAATGAATGATTTTAAGTTATTTTTTATGGTAATGCTCTGTAACCCTTTTTCGGCAACAGATACGGGTTAGGGGTGTTACATTTAGTGTTTGTGGGAGTAGGTGAGAGAAATGGCTTGATTTTGGCCAATTTCTTATCCACAAGACCAAAGACACGGGCATGTGTCTCATTTGTGTGTGACACACGGCCATGCGAAACGGCCGTGTGTCCCCTATAGGTTTTTAAGGCATTCAAGTCAGGCAGTTACACGGCCTGGCACACGGGCATGTGAGGCCATTTCAAAAGTTACACTCCCTGGCACACGAGCGTGTGGCTTGGCCACGTGACCCAAGTCAGAGAGTTACACGAGCATGGAAACGGGTTAGGACAAGATCGTATGTACCTATTTTTAATATTACATAGCCTGAGACACGGGCGTTTGTCTCAGCCATGTGAGTCACACAGCCGTGTGACCCCTACAGCTTGAATTTTTCTAACCTTTTCCTTAAGGTTTCATATGTTTTCAATTTAGTCCCCAATCATTTCTAAAGTCTTTCTAAGGCCTCGAGGGCTCGAGCAAGGGACGATACGCATGTGTTTGAATGGGTTATGCTATGATTTATGAAATGCTTGAAAATAAATGATTTTAAGTTACGCTTTTATGGTAATGCTCCGTAACCCTTTTTTTTGGCAACAGATAGGTGTTAAGGGTGTTACACCGATGGTCCAACCGATGGCTAAACTGGACCAATCGAGTCATCACTGACCTAGACCAAACTAGATCAGGGTGCCGTAAGGGTGTCGCACCTGCATCACTGGACACGGCGGTCTCGGTGGTTGTGACAGCGACGTACTGGTGGCCGGTGGCAGTTGATCATTGGTGGTTGAGCAGTGGAATAGTTACACTTCTACTGGGAATACCAGAGAATTTGATTTCAGACTAATTATTCAAAAATAATATTATTTTAACAGTTTAATATTAAATTTAATTTAATACTTATCTTAATAGTATTTTATTAATTTAATATTAAAGTGATTATCTTAATATTAAATTTAATTTAATGTTTATATTGTAGATAAACATTATATTATTTCAATAAAATTTAATATTAAATTTAATCTAATATTTATCTTGATAAATATTATATTAACTTAATATTAAAGCAATGAAGTTTAATCGTAGTTGAACTTTCTAAGCTCTCCCTATATAAAGAGAGCATTGGGTCATTATTTACACACACTTAAATTCAAGAGAAAGTTGAAGAGAGGAATTTTTCTAAAGAGATTATTCCGGAAAATTTCTAGAGATATTTTTCTGATTTACAACTTGACTCAAAAGTTCAGAGAAATTGCAAAATTACCCCACTCGTAATTTTTGTGAAAATTTTCTGATTTGATTCGAACCCACACTCAGCAGACGTGAGCTTGAGGATAGCGGAGAAGATTAATCGGTCGAAGCGCTCATCCTAGACGCATCAAAAAGGTACAATTTTGATTAAATCATTATTACTTTAGATATCACAAGCAAGATCTTCTTTTTGAAAAATTTTTGAAACTCTGGTTTTTCCCTAGATTTATTTTCTGCTATGTTTTTCAAACCCATTTTTCCAACACACCATAACTCAACATCTGGAGTTTCGAGCATACTAGAATCTAACATTGCCTATAAACCCAGATAACTTTTCTAACACCACTAGTGCGATAACACTCAAGGTCGTATTCCCATATTTTCCTACGTTACGAGTCAGAGGTTGGAATTTAGTTTCTAAGTCCAACCACATAGACTCCTTTTTATTTACTCTCATGAAGGTCATTCATGAACGCCTTGTGACTAGAAGGGCCTCTTCTGAATAGCATACAAGATCCTAGGAAGTCAACTATCTCGTTGGAATCAAAAAGACATCGCACTAGCTAGGTGTGTTCTTGTTAGTGGTCCATAGAGCGTAGCCTTGAAGGCTTTTACAGTCAACATCGCTTCTCCTAATGTAAGTCTCGCCCTTCTCTACAATATGCAATTGCATTCTTGTATTTCTTCCTTATCTTAAACCAAGATAGAGGCAAGCGTTCATACCTAAAATATTGAGCCAAGCGCAACGTGCTATGTATACAGAGCTTCTTTTTTCTTCTTCTTTCATTCGAGAATTGACTAAACCATGCTTTGATACCAAGCTTGTAACGCCCTTCACTGACCCAATCGATCAGGTCCGAGTATTGGGTGTTACACCTAAGGACTGGCGTACTTAGACTCTTACTTTACTCTCGACTCGTTTATGTAACTATTCTAATTATGGTTTAATAAAATTTCTTTAACTCTTGTTCTGAATTTCCTCAGGTATTTCATTAAGAATATATTTACGTACAATGTATGTTTCACATTTATATTCATAATCAATAAACAATGACACTTTTCGAATATATCTTGCTTTTATTAAAGACATAAACATTTTCGCCTTTGACATCTTAAACGCAGACTTGACTTCGTCATATAATTTTCTGTACGACTTGTAATTTTATAGACTTTCTTGGCATAGACTATGACTTCTTATCCCATTCTCTAAGTAGGAATCTCTCTCGTAAACTTCTCTTCTTTGTATGCACATTAGCACAAACCGTCACTCTACTGGTGTAGCCTTAGCATCATCCCTCCGCACGATATTCTTTGCAACCTGAAACAGGAAATAACTTATGTAAGTTCTTGAGAACTTAGTAAATCTCTATTACTTGTTTCGATATGTCGCAGTGTACTAAACACATTGTGTATTCTTTAGCCTATGTCTTTCTTTGGTGGGTACTTTACCATTCCTTATAGTGCAATTCATACGTAATCGACTAAGAGCTCCTTAAGAGCGTACTATATGCATCATTCATTACTTCTGCATCCTCTTATCCATATCGAGTCCTTACTCTTCTCGTGTTCGCCACATATTTCATTATGGCCCCTTTCACCTTACTGACTATTTTCCCTTTTTGTTTATACCTTACTTTCCCTAGATCATCACTTCGTTTTCCCTGACACTTGCCATGTTTCTGATACCATATCTTTACTTTTCCTTCATAAAGTCATTTACCCAGACTTCTCCATGTTGGTATTTCATTAACAGAGTTCACCACAAGGATTTCATTTACCAGATGACCACGAAGGCGTGTTCTTCTTTTGAGATAACCACATAATTCCTTGCACAATAGATAGATAGCCATAAAGGGATCCAAAGACATACACAAGATAGCCATAGAGGCGTTCATAACATCAAATAGCCACAAAGGCATCCTCATATAACAGATTTCGCCAAGAAGGCTCATTTAACAGAACCAGCCACAGAGGCTCTACTTTAACATACTTCACCACGAAAGCGCATTCACAGAGTCGGCCACTAAGGTTCCATGTAACAAATATTACCTCAAAAGCTCACGTATAATAGAGAACAACCACAGAGGCTTCCACTTATCAGAGAACAGCCATAAAGGCTTCCATATTTTGATAAATGGCGTTTTCGATGATAGGGATTTTCTTAAACACAACGTCTTGAGGTTTGCCTCTCATCACCTGGTACTCACCCAGTTGTCATTTATCTTCTTTCCCCACATGACGCCATAATCCCAAACTAGGTCTTACACTATGTGGTCTTCTTTTCCCTATATGATGCCATAGCCTCAAACTAGGTCTTACACTTTATGGTCTTTCATCCCCATATGATGCCATAATCCCAGACTAGGTCTTACAATATATAGTCTTCTTGCCATGACCATGGTCTTTCATATTAGAATTCGTGTTTACTACCCCAAAAGACTCACACGCAAGCAAACTTAACATGTAAACTCATACTTAATAGACTTACTCTTTCAGACTTCTTCACACTGATGCATTACATTTTCAAACATGTAACTCATGTACTTAAACTTCATGCAGAGGCTTGTTCATGATAAAATCATACTTTTAGGAACATTCATAGTGGACATACTTTCTTTAGAATAGAAACATATCATTAAGCTCACTCTTTCTCCATAACAGAGGCATGTCATCTTTAAGCATCACATTTGCATATCTTATGTTTTCATTTCACAGGTTCGCTTTTCAAAATAGATAAGACTATCATGCAAACATGCAAGTAAAAGTCAGCTCAGAGACTCACCTGTTAGCCTCAAAGGCAGCTTAAGCTTCAAATCTAACCTTTCCTTATAATGTCGTCAACTTGACTCCAAATCCTTTTCCTAGCCAGACAGTGCAACCTCCTTTTCCCTCGATAAGCAAAAACATTTCATTAGAACTCATTCGAGTAACCTTTATCATCACTTTTTAGCCCCGATGTAGCTTCATTTCCCTATGCATACTTACAAATCTGTGTTTTCAACAAGCAAAATCTGGGAACTTACCTTAACAGAAGGCAGACTTCTCAACAAACCAAAGCTTTCAGACTTAGCTTCCAGAGAGAGACGTTTCTCTCTAACTTAAACCTCAGGTTTAAAGAGGAAGGCAACCCTTCTTTAACTTAACCTGAGTACTCTTTAATTAACCCCAGTCTTCTTTGGAACTAGGCAAACGTCACATCAAAATTGAGCTATTTTTTACCATTGTCTGCCACTTTCCAGAACTTACTTATCTATCTCATTCGCCTTCAACTTTCCTAGTTCACATTCAGTTAGTTCCAAACCAACTTATCTCCTATATTGACTGGCACGTGACCACTTTAGTTACGTTTATGCTATATACATGGGCGTATACCCATTCTTTTAGTTTATTTCTCTCATAGGTTACCAGTCAGATTTCATTTTCTCATGGGTTACCAGTTAGATTTCATTTATCGTCATAATCTGACTAAGAACTCGTGTGCACTCATTTATATCAGAGTTCGCCCAATCTTATATGCCCAAAAGAGTGCAACTGGGCGATTACCATCTCACTAATCATAATCCACCTCATCCTTATTATGATTCTTTAACCTTGCCTATTACAGAGGGCCTTACAAAAAGAACACTCTTTGTTCACCTATTCTAAATGCCAAGACGAATCTTTGGGCGAACACTACTTCGCCAATCATGCTTACTCATAGTCATGCGCCTTATTACATATAATTACTTACATGTTACTCTTTCCTAATCCAGTACACTTACATTTCTTAAATGTAGGCCTTTACTCATTCGGAGCGTCTTATACACTATACGTACTAGTGTTCCTTTCCTTTAGTTCAAAGTCTGACAGGCTGGACGCTGTTAGAAAATAACTTACACTTAATTAAATCCCATGTTAGGCACCAAAACTAATTCCTTAAGCCTTATACACGTGCTCAGAACTTGCTCCTTGTGCCTTGCTTTTACAAACATCATTCTATCACTGGAACTTCGCCGGACGAGGTGTTACATAAAACCCTAGGCTTGACAACCCTAAGAAGTCATTTAGGTGGGAATGAACCCAAAATTGGTATTGCCTATCTGTGAACACCTTATCTCAATCCGATTTGGACTATGAGGTCGAGAGATAAGTATTCTTATCAACTCATTAGTTTAGTGGAAGATTCAAAGATCCTACTAGATTAATGACTAGTTGATTGAATAGAACCCAAAATAAGAATTATTTATGACCACCGAAGCGAGTTAGTCTTCTATTCTTAGAATTGATCAAATCTACAAATTAGTTTTATATCTTTATTTTATGCATCTTAATTATTTTTATAAAGTATGAATTTTCATCACCTTAAGAATTCTCGTAATATAATTTAATTAAATTACTAATTAGATCTATTAGCGTTGAAGTTGGAATTAGTTTAGCTTCGCCTCCCTTGGGTATAATCCTTGGAGTACTTTCATACTTTGTTGTATAAACGATATTACAACTTGACTTTTATACTTGCAAAAATTGCCTAACGATAATATTTGGTTGTAGTATTCACACTTTGGACATTAGTACGTCCAGTGGCGGTCAAGTTGTTAGCGCCATTTTCGGGGAGGTAACGCCACTAAATTAGTTTTAATTTTTGCGTTTAATAGAATAATTAGTAAATTTTTAAATTATAGATACAATTTTAACTTTTTTATTACTTTTATTTTTCTTTACTAATGCTTTTATTTTTCCTTGTGGTTTTAGTGTATGACTCAAAGTAGGGGAACACCTATAGAGCCAACCACTAATCCAGAGAGAATAATCCACAGAAATCATCGTCAACAACAACAGAAAATGTAAAATAACCCACCTGTTGCGGTTAACCTAGCACGAGAAAATCCGCTATTTGACGAGCCTGACTTACTAGACTTACCACCACCACTACCGTTAGACCTACCAATGGCTTGAGAAGAACATACTTTAAGAGATTACGCACTACCAAATTTAAACATGGTGCAAGGCAGCACCGCCAAGCTGACCATTACGACAAATAGTTTTGAGATTAAATCGATCATGATCCAGGTGATACAGAATAATCTGTGGTCTAGAGGGACAATGATGGAGGACATAAATCAACATCTAAATAGTTTCTTCAACTTTTTTATACTTTCAAATTTAATAGGATCACCGATGATGCTATTTGTCTTCGGTTGTTTCCCTTCTCCTTAATAGATAACATTTTCTCCCGGTTAGATTCGCAAGCACTAGGATCCATCACAACATGGAATGAACTTGCAGAGAAGTTTCTATACAAGTCCTTTCCTATTAGCAAGATGGTCCAACTCAAGAGGGAGATTGCAACGTTCAAACAATTAGAAGATGTACTACATACGGGTAATGCATAATAGTTATGGAAAGGTATTTGTTATGTTTGGAATAGGATCCAGGATGGTGTTATATAGAACATTGGAAATGGATTAAATGTGGATTTTTTGAGAGATAATTAGGTTAAAAACTGGGGACACACAACCCGAAGGAATTCCTCTTAAGCACGTTCCTGTAAAGGATATGATTATGCCTAGTGGGAACTGGAATTGGACTATGTTCAAATCGAATTTATCACTCCTAGTACTTTTGAGCATCTCTTCCTATAAGCCTTCTTCAACATGTGACACGAATGATCTTTTTGGATGGAAACATGAAAAGAGGTGTGTTTTTTCCGTTCACATTGCTTATTCAATTTCTTGGGGTGTTAACGTGGGTAGGAGTGGTAGATTTTGGCAATTGGATTTGGCATTTTTCGGGACCTAGAAAGGCACATATGGCTAACTTATTTAAACAAAATCCTAACCAACGAAAATCGTGTGAAAAGAAACCTTACTCCAAATGGAAGCTGTAAGACTTGTGAGAGTATGACTGAAAGCATAGATCATGTGCTGCAATTTCGTACACCAACTGTGGCAACATGGATTTTGGTGAGCAGGTCGAAAAAGAAAAGAATCTCATTCAGTTTGGAAAAATGGTTTGAGAATAATCTCTCTGATCCTAACCATTTTGCATGATTATTCTGGGAACCTAGTTTGGTTATAGTTTAATTTTTTTTTTACCAAAAAAAAAACACAAGTACTCGGAGAAAGCCAATGTTGTATATTTATATAAATAAAGAGGAGCATCTTACAAAGGGAAATACAATCATAAAACAAAATTACAATAAAAAGGGATTTCAATTATAAAGAATAAAAAAATTGATAATAGAATATAACGATAATGAAAATTGTAATCAAACATATTGATATGGATAATATTAAGGAAAAGATGTTAGTTCCCTTCAATATTCTGATTATTTAACATATTAATTTATAACAATAATGTTGTCTTGAACAACATTTTTATTTCAATTTTCAGTACGTATTATTTATACAGAGTTAACTACATTAGAACACTGGTTGGTACCGATTGTTGGAGGTAAGAATGGGAAACAGAATTTCTTTTATAATATCGAATGATAAGATTTGTCCCACGGGCCATAGCTACGGATCTTATTGCATCCTCTACTGCGCTTACAATAACAATAGACAACATGGCTGAGTACCAAGAAGCGGTTTTACAATGTCTGGGTGCCTTTGCCATCATCCAAAGTACAAACCAGACATTTTTCCAGCAAGAATTCAGCGTTTACCCAAGCATGGTATTTGTCTTATACACAAGTTAAGGAAAATAAATAGCTTATACTTTCACCAAGTCTGGAGCCTTTGTCCAAGGCACCAATACCACTGAAAAACATGACCCTCATATATCTTAAGCCTTGCTTTCAAGCATCTCCATTGAGTATGGCTGTATCTAATTAACACCACCAAATTGGAAAAAGTTAAATCCTAATATAATATGTTTATTTGAAATTGTAAATAACTAAGTACTGTAATCCTAATCCAATCTTATATGCAAACATTATTTTAACTGAAAAACATGTAAAAATTGTTGTTACCTCGGTGCTCACCACAAATAGATTTTTTTATTTTTTTAAAAAAAGAAAAAGGATACTGAATAAAGGTGTACAGTCTTTCCCCACTGCCTTCATGAGCATATCAATACCTGAGAAAAATAACATTGTCAAAAATAGCTTGATAGCCTTTGTAGACAAAATATAACTATTATAGCACTAAAAAATTCATGGATAAAATCATTAAAAGATTTTGAGAATGCATGGTTACATTTAATATATAGCTCAATGATTCCACCATAACCAATAGTGTTGTCAAACACATCAGTCTATGCTTAACTGGAAACTTTAAGGTTAAAGATTCAAATTTAAGGGGAAATAATGTTTTGCATGACTCCCTCAACTAGTTTACTGAATTTCTTTCGGAACTCAGCACCAACCAGTATCATAGACGTAACTCCAATGAGCCGGAATGAGGCTAGCTGGGTTGACACAATTGCATCAACAAAATCAAGAATAGATTTTGTCAGATAGGTGGTTTTATTCTTTTATAACCATTTGAGACCTATCTTCATGATTCCTCCATTGTTGTCTTCACACAAAAGGAAGAAAGAGAAAGATATTCAAAAATGATTTTTATATATAGGGGAAAAAATCAGACAATTTGATAGACCTCTAACATGATCCAATCTAATCCATAAAGCAGTGTTTAACATTAAACAGTGATGCTGATGCAGTTTGAAAATCTGAACAGCTAAGGAATTGAAACAAATTAGTGAAAGAAATTGAAGAGGGAAAAAAACAAAGGTTCTGATTTTTTTTCCCAGCAACTTACTATCATTAAAACTCTCTTAATGATAAAACAAAAAAACTAATCATATTAACCCTCTAGGAGGATACTTACTAGAACTGTTACTAAGAGTCCTATTAATCGTATACTAGAGTATTTATGCTATAACTCTTACTAAGAATCCTATGCTAACAAAATAATGTGAAACACAACATAGACTCAAATAAAATAATGTAAAAACAAACTTTGAATGATTAAATTAAATATGATGCTTATGCATCAATCTCCCCCGATTGAGGGAAAAGACAGCTCCTTCAGCTGCAAAAACTTTGACTACCTCCTCAAAAACTTCAGGATCTCCACAACTCATCTTCTGAAAACCTTCCCAATCACTATCAGAAATCTCATACAGGCATCACCCCTCCTTGATTTAACCTCTTTTACCCTAAGAACTTCTTGGACAACCTCACCTTGCCTTTCTGCCTCCAAATTAGCAGTTAAACCCTACCTAAAAGAATATGACATGCATCCATCAACAGAACATAACACAAAGCCTCACCTGACTATACATTGAAGTTTGACAGATATCCCAAATCCCTTTTTAACCCACAGAATTGTATTGACACAAATGTTTCTCCAAAGGTAACTTTAACATGTCCACAGTTTTGGAGATAAATTTTTGAACTCCCACTATCAATAATCGCATCACATACTTTAGAACCACAAAGAACATGGGTCCTAAAAATGCTTCATCTCCTCAAATCTTCAGTCTCCTATGTGGCTTGTTGAGATTAACCATCTTACCATCAATGACTCCACTAGTACAAGGTAAATATTTACATTATCATCATCTTCCTTACGATCATCATAGATGGGATAAGAGAGTTCTTTGCCGCCTTCATCATGTTCAAATAGGTCCACCCCCCTCCTTGGACAAGCAAAAAAGATAGCTTCACTTGTGGTGACGGGGCATGACCTTTTTTGCTAGTCCTAGAAACATTTTATTGGAGTCCCACTGCTTGCCTTGGGCCTTGTTCTTCATTGGGTTCTAAAAGTGCTTTTGGAGCCAAAGCACTTTTGGCGCCATAAGCAATAAAGAACAAGGTACTCTTGAAGTTAAAATGCTTTTCAACCCAAACGCAAAAGCTAGAAATTCTAGCTTCTGCATTTGAAAGAAGCACTTTTGGAGTCAAATAAAATTTTTAACCCTCATCTATAATCTAATGTATCTTATGTAATAGTTATATTGGTATACAATTATTTTCCTATTAAAATCTATTTCAAATACATAACATTATATATCTGAATTTGTAATAATCATTTTTTAATATTTAAAATATAGTTTATATATTCACATTAAATTTTACAAACAATTCATATTAATTGCTTAAAAAAACATGTAAAATTTATATTTCATATATCAAAATATTAATAATATCATTTTCTTATATTTCTAAAGAAATATCATAATATTAATGAAATTTAACATCATTTAAATGCATATTTCTTATTTTGCAACATTACGTCTAAAATGGACTTTTTATTTCTTAAAAGCACTTTTTGATAACAATACAAAACATTTGAACCTTAAACCAAACTTTTCAAGAACACTTCTCAAAAGCAATGAAGAACTAGCCCTTACTAAAGTTGGATCATGTTCCACCCCCCACTCTTCCTTATATTGCCTTTGTTGGTTTCTATTGCAATCCTCCATAGACCTTGCTTGAAGAAGCAGTTTCCTTACCAGTAACTGCCTTTGGAAACACCATCGACCCTACTAGATAAAGGTCTCCTTGCACCGTAGAGTAAAACTCTTTTCTCAGCTTGTAAGTCACAACGTCGAGCATCTTCCAAATTATAGACACAAACCAACCCCAGTTCATCTCCAATACTTAAATCCAAACTCACAAGATAACGAGCTCTTAGCCGATCAATAGTTTCATTCAAACCAACTCTAATGAACAGATTACTAAATTCAGTAGCGTAGTGATCAACAGACTTATCAAACTCTCTGAGCAAGTAAAATTTTCCATAAAGTTCAATAGCATAAGCTGCTGGTGGAAAATGTATCTGCATCTTCCCTTTCATGTGAACCCAACAACTGATTTTTTGCTGTCCTTGACATGATCATACTCTCTTCCACCATTGCAGTGCAACGCCATTTAATTTCAGGTTCACAAATAGAAGCTTTCTAGGTTCAGCCATGGGTTTCCACTCAAAATAATGTTCTACTATGGCTTCCCAATCCACATATTCTTCAACATGTAACGTCCCATGGAAATCATCCGGTAGAGTATTTATTCTAGAACTCTTACTACTAAGAGTCTTATACTGATAAAATACCACACTCAAATAAAATAACAGAAAAACAAACTTTAAATAATTAAACTAATATGGCACTCCTGCATCAGATGTGTTCATTGAAAACCAAATCCAGAAAACTAAAAATAAGAAGGAATATTCTTTTCAAATTATAGAGTTCATAGGAAGATAAACCTTCAGATAAATGCCACATATCCCTATACTGCAAAAACTAGAAGCTGACTAAAATAGAAGATAGACTTCCAACAAATAATAAATATGACTGCCTTAGAGAAAACTGCAGATTATCTACTTGGGCCAGATAAATCTAACTCAGATTTATCAAAGAATAGAGTGTTCATTCTGTCAAAGGTTAAAACTTCCACAATTGAAAAGCCACATACGTACCTCCAGGGTGAAACTTCATGTATGGAGATATATTGTAGACACGTCCTTTCAGAACAGTCCACATGGAACCTTCTTTTTGATTTTGCTTAACTTCACTCATTGAAACAAGCCTCCTATTTGACTGCCCTTTCAATCCTAAAACACAATTTTTGGTGAAATATAGAAGAAACATGCAGTTGGCATTACATTTTGAAGAGTTAAATGAGAGGGGAACGTCTTAGGAACTGTTTCGCATCATACCTGCAAGGTCAGGATGAGTTTGACTAAGCTTAAGCCAGTCCATTTGACTATATCCCTTCTCAAAAGGAACCTTGGTCCGAGGTGCAGACTTTCTGGTAGAACTTCTTGGTTTTTCTGACTTCACTGCTGAAGCACCCGCATCTACATATGCTACTTGTCTTGATGATTCACCTGATGATTTCAAACATGAAGCATTAATAACATTGAAAGTCAAAGAACCAACGGTAGCCTGATCTACAAAGGTAACATTATTTGTATGTTTATCTTTCCAGGGAAAATCACCATTCTTACTACTATCGCTGCAGTTTGAGGATTGTCTTTAATGGCAATACCTGATGATTTCAAACATGAAGCATCAATAACATTGAAAGTCAAAGAACCAACAGTAGCCTGATCTACAAATGTGGAATTATTTGGATGTTTATCTTTCCAGGGAAAACCACCATTCTTGCTACTATCGCTGCAGTTTGAGGTTTCGTCTTTAATGGCAATACCACCAATATCAGCTGCAAGATTCTTTTCCTCCAAACCATTTTGATCAGTCGGTAACCCAACCTAAACCAGAAACCATGTATTTAACTATTCTTACAATAAAATGAAAATATCCGGCACTCAAGTTTATATCGGGAGTAAAAAAGAATAACACATCTTATTCTTGATACATTACGTCAATACACCAAATGAAAAGGTGTACTTTAAGGTCATGAAAATTATAGAATTTAACTTGCCTTACAAAAGGTGAAATCATCATTGCTGGTGTTGTCCATGCTACGAGGGGAGACTAAGATTTACAAAATCAAGTCAGGCAACAGTTCCTCTCAAGTGATACAATTACAACAGCTCTTAAACCATCTGAAATTTCAAAATCAGAAAGATTTTCAGAAAACGATGATATAAAATGCCATTAATCAAGGAAATAAGGGCAAATTACAAACTATAATATTAGAATCTGTTGCTCGGACTCGCCTGAACGAAGGCCACACCCTTGTCGACGCCGGTAAGGACACAGGATATGTGGCCGATCCGAAGAAAAGCACTGGAAAAGAAGAAAACGTTCGAGAGGGTGGAAAAAGAGGGAAATAAAAACCCGCCGCTGGAAAGAAAAGAAACTAGGGCACAGCTGCATGCATGGGCTAAGGGTTTATGGGCTTTAGTCTGGGTTTTTTTAAATTTGATTAAAGTTTTATTTAGATCTTAGTTGAATAATAAGACATTATTTCAAAATAAATGTAAATTAATCAATATGTTTAATAAATTTCTATTTATAATGTGAAATTAACCAACTATTCTTATTTTTATTTATGGATCATAATACTATGTTAAATTTGAATTTAATATTCTAAAATCTAAAAAGAAATAAAAGAATGTTATAAAATAAAATGATAAAGAATAAAAAAAAAGAAATGTGTATTTAGTCACCAATAGGAATATTTATAATACTTCTCTAAAGTTTATATTTATAAATATAAGAAGTAAATGAAATCAAATTCTGCTCCTAATGGATATTAAAGTCCTAAGTACATCAAGCTTCTTATCCTAAAAGACATACACTTTATAATAATAAAATATTTATAACACTCCCCATTAAATGTTCATTTATAGATAACATGCCTCATTACAATTTTATTAAGATAAAAATCATGTTGGAAAAAATTCTTAATAAAGGAAAAAGAATACACATATTTATAATATGGATAACTTGCTACCTCATTAAAAGTCTTACCAAGAAAACTGACAAAACCTCAATTAAATGAAAGACAGTACAGCATATATTTACCTCTCTCATGACAACATCATATAATATCTCATATTCTACATCTTTCAATATTGAATATATTAACTTTGCAAACGATCATTTGAAGAGATTTAATAAATGTTTATATTATCATTCTTCTAAAAGTCATGACTGAGAAATAATCATAGCAAACTTTCATTATGATCCTTCTATAAAACACATAGGTTTAAATCATTTTAAACCATATAAATATTTACACAAACATATTAAATAATTTTCCAAAAAATTATATATATTTATAGTATTCTAAATCTTTTAAGAATTTTAATATAAACTTTACTATATAGTGATTCATCTAAAATTTATAACAACAATCATAAGTCGCATATCAAATCTTTCATTAACCACCATACTAATAAGATATTTAAAGGTTATTGCATTCAACACAAAAGAAAATATTTTCATAATCAATACCAAGACTGAACAAAAAACTTATTTTTTTTTATTTCATTTTCACAAAACTTACTCATTTATATCCCATTAGTTTTATAGTTTAGATGTATGGACTGCTGGTCCAAAAACTTCCTCAATTTAATTTTACTTCAATTGTGTATTTCTATTTTAGTCAATCTATTCCATGTCTATATTTCTCGACAAATTTATTCAAGATCCACATTTCCTTTCATTCTTTCAACATTGCAAAACTATTGTCAGCAACTATTCATTTCAGTTCCAAATTTTTTATTGACATAACTTACTAAGATCTCTTCATTTTCATTATTTTTATCTCCAAGTGTCACACTTGGGAACGTTAAATGGTAAGTACAATAGTAATTCTGGGTATCTAATTATAAAACTTTCTATTTAAGAGGACCTTAGTGTAATTATGTGAATATTGTTAACTGAATTGGAAATTGCTTAGACTTCAACTATTAGTCTCGTTACATTAGAATTGGTAATTTTTTAGTTGGAAACATTATGACGAGGAACATTAATTTTGATGCTAACGAATTGGTTTTGGTGAATGAGTGTAGGAAGGTTATATAAGAGATGAATGTCATTATCCTTAAAGCACTCTCATTTTTGTATTCATTATCTTTCTTTTATCTTCTTCTCTAGTTATTTGGTAAGAGAGACAAGTTAATGAGCAATCTCCATGGGGGAGAAATTAACGTATTAGCTTATGAAATTGAGAATTTAGTAAACTAGTAATCTTTTTAACTTTTCTATATCCTTTGATTGAGGAAAAGGTGGAGAAAATTAAGGGTTTCAATTAATTCATTAAATTTGTACTATGATAATTAAGGTCATAGTTAGCCTTTAAAGTTTCTCTACATGCAAATGAATCATGGTTTTCTTACATGCGCATGCCTTTGTTTTGATTTTGATATGGTTATGCTTAGGTAACTAAGAAAGAGGAGGCTCAAGCGATAAGCGCAAAATAAAGCAGATGTAGTCACTATCAACTTTTAGGTATTTTGTTGATGAGTTTCTGAACTTAAAATCCTCAGTGCTTGTTTATGTATATCAGTACTGTGTTGTTGTGGCATGTTTGATTTCATGTTCTACTAATGACGAGGAGATGAATTATTGTGAAATGTTTTTTTTACTATTGAAGCATACAATGTGTTGATTTACAGATGCATGTCTGGTTGAATATATAAGTTGTTGTTTTGATGAACTGTTACTGGTAAAGTAATTACTGAAGGGTTTATCATTAATATGGTCCGATAGATGATATGTTTAGTATGATCTGTGTTGTATTATTCACAATATGTTTAGTTGAATGCTTGCTATATGTCAATCATGAAAATTAATTGTATGTGAAGTATGGAGGGATGTAATGGTAGATGAAAGATGAAATGTCATGTTGTGCACTCTATGCCACACGTTAATTGATTTTACGGAGGTTCGAGCGGGTTGTAAGAAGAATGTATACGCATGATATTTGGCTTTGTGAAGGATCAATTGGATTGTACGAAGATATATGCACACATGTATATCATAACCTTACATGGGTTCTTTCAAGTATAAGACCCTGCAGAGTCTAAGGCTTAACCTCATTTATGTGAGTAAGCTCCATGGCCATGGGCACACGCAAGATAAGACAGTCCGCTGGACTTATCTCATGTTTCAAGTTACAAAAAGTCACTGAGCTTATTCTCAAAGCTTCATGACAAAGTTATACGTGGAATTCTACCATGTGAAGTCCACGGAATAGTTCGCATATAAGAATCCATATCTATATGGATCCGCATGTATGAGCTGCATTCATAGATTTTCTATTTGAATCCGTCTGTATGAAAGTCCACTAGATTATCCTATGAATCAAGCTATAGCAGTCTGCTGATCTTATATTTATATTTCAAGTTTTAAGAGTTCAAGGAGAATATCTTTCATAAGAGTCAATATAGACTATATTTCAAGCAAGAGATTGCACTTGCTTGTCCTTATGTTCAAGCTACAAGAGTTCTTATAAATTATTTTTCTCAAGCCAAAATCTGCAGGGATCTTCTTTCATGTAAGAGTCCACCAAGGACTATCTTTACATTGAGAGTCCGCCATTGATAGTCCGCCATGACTATTCGTCGAACAAGAGTCTAGCATTGACTATCATTTACAAATGAGTTCGTGAGTATGAACCCTCATATATGAACTGTGATTATGATTCCGTATATAAAGGTTCGCAAGTATGGTCTGTAAGTATGTATTCGCCAAGCTCGAGTCCACGTATATAAGACTTTATGTGTAAATCCGCATGTAAAAATTCTCCAAGTGTAGATCTTCATGTATGAATTTTTTTGGAACAATCTATCGTACATTAATCCGCAATGATAGTAAGTTACTAAGGTTTTCACACCCTATATTTTATTTATTTATTTATTTACGCTAGTTCATGACACAATGGATTAAATAGCCTAGTGGTTCAGTGTGCGAATTTATTCCAAGTGGTCCCAAGTTCAAACCCCCATAATCTCACCTTTTTAATTAAAATTTTGACAACTTAGGCTAGAGTGAACACCCTAGTCGTCCAACCCACATCTTTCCATACTTGGGAAGATTCCTTCCTTGATTACAAGGTTAACATTCATTTTTTCCTTCCTTACCTTGGTCGGCCATGCACCTAGACATATCCATTTCACTTCTTTTTTTTTTCATTTTTCTCCCCTCCCCTCTCTTTGCCCCCCACCACCTTGCTCCTCCCATTTTCTCTCTTTTTTCTTCCATTTCACCACCTAAGTCACCCTTTTCTCCTTATTTCTCCTCCACTCCACCACCACATAAGGCCGTCGCACCTCCACCTCACCACTATCTCTCCTTCACCATCGTTGCATTGTCGTACCACCTCTGTACTGCCACCACCTACCACTATCGAAAATTCTCGATTTTCTTCTTTTCTCCTCCTCTTATTGTAATTGATTTATTTAACCTTTCAATTTTGAGTTTTGTTCATAAAACGTTTATCCCACATTTTATTTTTTCTAAATTTTATTTTTATAATATGATTTTCTCTATTTAGTGACGAACCCTCCTCTCTAATCAATATTTCGTAGAAAGAGTTGAGTCATTTTCCTCTGTTACCACGTAAGTTTAGTCGACCCACTATTTTTGTTACACTCTTGTATATTATATACATACATACTTGATTAAGACAATGCTAACCATTTTGATTTATGGGTTTTCCTAAAGTGCAAACAAAAAATCTCAAATTCATACCCCCACTTGTAGAAGTGTATAAATAAATCGAAGGATTACATAAGTATCTCACCAAATTGAATAATTGAAGGATTATTTATTTTAGTAACCCATTCTAATACATGTGAATGGTTTTAACCTTAAAGGCTTGAGAATCAAACTTTTTCATTAGAAGTTGGAATCGGGATCATTGCGAATAGAATTGCAAAGGTGTGGGGATTTATTTTTGTTAACAATGGTCGATATCATATCTAATCAAGATAAATATATTATTTCAAATAATTAATTACTATTTAAATAATTATCTGAAAAGTATATTGGGCGAATACTTTAAGTGTTTGTATGGATTGGTAAAAATTCGTTAAAGGAGGATTTCAAGTAAGCGTTTCCAAAACTTCAGATCTGTGATGAAATATGGGATTGTGCGATTTTTCTGTTAAAAATATTGATATGTGATTTCCTTACACTCATGACATGTGATATATGGCGATTTGATAATATGTGTATTGTAAACATGATATTGCTATATTGATATTTTGATTCATATATGAGTATGAATATTTTGATTATGATTCACATGTTAAGTATGCTATTGTTCTGCCTATGATTCACATGTTAAGCATGCCATAATTCTGATTCTGATTCGCATGTTAAACATGCCACTGTGTTAAATCGAAAATAAATCTAATTCGCATGTAAAGCATGCCTAATGTAAAATTTGTTATGTATGTCATACCACGTGGATGGGGATAGGATAACATGTATGGAGGAAGTATCTGGCAATATATCTGTAATTTTTGGTGGCTTGACCACAATATTCTGTATCTGATAGTATATCTGTAATTATCTGGTGGTTCGACCATAATATTCTATTTATAGCAGCTCGACTACACTATTTAGTGGCTTGTCCACAATATTGGTGTGTTATTGGATGGACAAATTCTAGGGAGCACATTATAGTGTGTAGCAGAGATGGGTAGGAGTTTTCCGAAATATTTGCATTGATTTTGAAAAAAAAAAGTTGCATTGGCATCATCATTATGCATTTTAATAAATGTGATTCTATGAACTGAATATTGTATGAATATGATCAACTTAAACTGATGTTGTTATATGTTAATTTCTGTTATTATGAATTGCAACCCACACTAGGCTTTTTAAACTTACCCCTTTTAGTTCTGACTTTTAGATAATAATTGTCACATCCCGAAAACTAGGTTAATAGAAACTGGGTTAATGAACCAAGTGTAGTCACGTTTGAATTTTTTTTATGACCTTAGCACATTTGATAATAAATAAATATCAATTATAGTGATTGAGTAGTAGTAGAGCTGTCCTTGATGATTTGAGTTTGAATCCCTTCCCTATTGTTAATTTCTATTTGGTGCAAATTTGTTTTAAACCCTTAGGAAAGGTCATCCCATGTTTTTAAATATTTTATGTTAAAATGATTACAAGCAGTTAAGTGGTTAAGTGCTTAGTTAGTTTCCTATAGATCTTAGGTTCAAGCCTCTTCATTAGCATCCTTTAATTAATTTTTTTTGTAATTTTTCTCATGTGCTATAAGTGTTCTCATCCAACTTAGCTTGCCATAAGGGGAGGGGAACATGATTACAATGAAACTAGACTAGGTTGACCACTTTTTGTCATCCAACCTCCCATTCTTCTTCTCTCATTGTTGCACCACCCTCCTCTCCTCCCCATTTTTCTCTCTTTTTCTCTTTTGTTTAAGCTCTCAACTTTCCCTTTTTTTTCTTTTCTTTCACTTTTGCCTCCACCCTTTTTAGTTGTACACCACAAATATTTAACCATTGAACCACCACCCACCACCCATCACCTCTCCCCTCTCATTGTTTCTCTATGAGCACCACCCTCCTCCATCGTGTCAACCACCGCGCACCATTATTAAATTCGTCTCATTTTCTTATTTTTTTTCTCTTATCTTCTCTATTAAGAAACTGACCGAATCATTGTTCATCCATTCTCCTCGGCCGAACTGTTGCCCTTATTGCTAGACCATCACTACTGTCGCTACCGTAGCATCACCGCTGGCATTGGAGGTCTTTTCCCTTTTCCTTTTCTTATTTTGAATGTTCATTATTTTTATTTTAATAATCAAAATTCTAAATTAATCATTTCATTTGAACCCTAATTCAAAACTCTCTTTCTTCCTTGGTTTATCTTCGAATAAATCATCTTCTTAGATCATTCATTCTTCTTCGATTCGTGACCCATTCAATTCATTGATCCTCCATTCCATTCATGTTAGAGTAAGTATAAAGGGTGTATAGAAATATTTTCTCATCTCTGTTTTTATTCTCTTGGCCGATTACTTTAGGGGGCCTTAGTGTTTTATTTCCTCAATAATTAATGTTTCATATATCTTATGTGTAGAAGGTCCGATCGACATCAATCCAAAAGACCGTTAATCATTGGGTTTTAATCGCTAACTCGAGAGATCTTTTAAAGGTAAGTGAAAATAATAATCAATTTATCATATTAAGACGATAGTCCTCACTCAAGATCATTTGTTACTCGTTTAAGTAATCTAATTGTAGATCCACGTGTGAGGGTTTTGAGAGACTTATTGCACATCATATCTAGGATCAGGTGTGGGTTTTAGCACTAAATAAATTAATATTATGATTAAATAGATAAAAATGTTGTTATTAAAATAATTTTGTTTGATGGGGATACTATATGTATCTATAAAGTCAGATAAGTCATCCTCATGGATTTTTATCAAATAAGTGTTTTTTCCTAAACCGTTTGCTTGTGAAAAGTATGTTGTGTGATATTGATGTTCACTAATAATGTGAAAAATATGTACATCTCATTCTCATGTTATGTGATTATATGGTATATGTGATATTCATATGAAAATAAGATGTGAAATTTTGGTACCTTGAGTACGTATATGATTTGCATGTTAAACATGCTTACATGATTTCGAGTGTTTTGACCATATCACATTCATGGGGTGGGATATGTAAAAGGTGGAAGTATATGGCAGTTTATCTGCATTAATGTGACACTGTTCACAATTTGATTATTGGAAACACAAAAATTTACACACTTTTTCATACCCTTTTTTAACTTAAATTCATGCGAATTCGATTAAATTCTTGTCGAAAAATAATTAATTTTTATAAAATAATTAAGTGCACTTAAAATATGAACATGTTGAAATTTATTTAATTTTATAATTATTTTTTATGAATTTTGGTTATTTTCGACACATTTGCACAAATGGTGAAAAATGGCTCGGCAGACACTGCCAGAACCACAAAATCGAGAAGAAATTTGAAGTATCGAGGTGAATTAATTTCCAGCCTAAGACGGTCCAATTATGTGTATTAATTCATAATATAATTAATTTTAATTTATACCCAATTTAATTTGGGCTAAATAAATTATTATTAATTAATTATGGAAAAAGTGGTCCAGTTGAACCGAATCGATTGAACTGAACCGGCCAAGGATTGGGCAGCCCAAAACCATCCATATGCTGACCCAAATCAGCTTATTAGCTGATTAATTAAGCATGAAGAGAAGCCCTTGAAGACTTGTCAAAGTTGCATTTAAGCCCCTCCACAATTGGTGGCTTTATGGATTTGCCCGAAGCCATATTTAGCAAAGTTGAAGCCACCAACTTTGCCACATAGATGGTCGGCCAAGGGGTGGCTCTTTGGCTGCTATTTTTAGTAAATTTTAACTGCTAGATTCAGCTATGAAAACCCCCTTGGCTGATCATTCAAAGCTCACCTCAATTCATTCACATCTCTTCTCTCCTCTCACACTTTCTCCTTTCATTTTTCCATTTCAAGTCCCTTGCTCTTGTGCCGATTTCTCCCCTTGGGAAAGGGTTATTCTTCAGCCATTTTGGAGCAACATTTAAGTATTCATAGCAGCCTTGATCGGCGAGGACAACAAAGAACGAAGACGGAGCAACCTAGTCAAGCCACGAAAAATCATCGGATTTGATTCTTGTTCCCTATCTCTTTAATTTTTGTTGTTGTTATGATGAACATATCTTGAATATTTATGTTGTTAGAATGGTTAATTTAATCATTTTAGCTTGAATTTAATTCATGTTGGTTTGATTGCATTTCATCTGCTTAAATTATTAAAATTGTGTTTATGCTGTTATAGGCCTCGGTAAAATGCTTGATTAAGTAAAATCATGCCTAAGTTATTCTTGCATTATAATTGTGAGGTAGCTAATGAATTAATTATTTAAATGGATTGAAATTGTAATTAATGGACGCAATACTTAATCAGTGCATGTTTATTCTTCTAAGGTAGCTGAAGGTTAAATTAGCAATGTATCTGGCGATACATTTGCCTTGCATAACTTGCAAGATTATTGTGATTAAACTGCTTCAAGGTAGGGATACCTTGTTACCTCACATAGTCTTTTATGTGCTTATTAGATTTAATTAATTGGTTGAATTGACATAGGGATATGCAAGAGATTAGTTCAATTTAATGAATATGTATGTGCCATAACATGTTTACTTATTAAAATCTGTTTAATCGTTTGAATTAAATAGGTTCATAAGTTAGCAAATTACCGAGTTACGGTGAATTTATTCGTAATAACATAAGCATGAGTTTAATAATTCTAAGTTAAAGAAATGTAATTAAATCAACAGAATTATGTCATCTTGATTAAATCATATTTTGAAATCGTGCATTAGAACTTTTTTTTTTAGTTTAAAATCTTATTTTTCTTAATCACCCTTTTCAAAAAAAATATTTTTCTTCACCAAAGTGTTTTAAATTGCATTCATAAACAATCCTTTTCACAGTCCCCGTGGGTACGATAACTCGACATTTACTTGTCACTTTATTACTTGTTGCGATTGTGTACACTTGCACATTTCCGTCGTTCCAATTATATGGCAGTTTATTTGCGACTTTGATGGCTTGTCCACGATTTTGTTTACATGGCAGTTTATCTGCGTTACTGTGACACTATTCACAACTTGGTGTGTTGGTTGGACGAGTTTTAGGAAAACTATTTTAGTATGTAACAGAGATGAGTAGGACCGTTTTCCTAAAACTTCATTATTTTAGAAATTATGCATTGACATGATCATGCATGATATGCTTATGAAATATTGAGATATGTGATTTTATAACTTTGTATCATATATGTTTTATATTGTGAATAAGTTTGTGTTAATCTCACGTTGGGCATAAAAAGCTCACCCCATTAGTGTTTCAATCTCTCAGGTAACACCTAAACACTTGGATTTAGCATTCAGTGGAGCCTCTCAGAAAATTTTACATCATGGATATTTATTGGATTTTTAACTATTTAGATTTTGGGTTGTGATTTTGTGGACTTTTGGACATTGAACTTTACCTTTATTTATGGTTTGTCATTTATATTTTTATGACATTAAAACTATCATGCATGCATGTAAAATTATGAGATTTTAAGTGTTTTTGATAATATCATTTTTCTAAATTAATTATATTTTGTTAAATTTGAAACAAAATAATAATTCGTAAATTTTCTAAATAGTTTTATGAAAATCCGCTGCAAGCTTCTTTATTATTTTTATAATTATAATATAAGATCATTCATTTTTAAATGTTTTCAAACAACATTACAAATAATGATGCTTTTCTTTTTAAAATAAATATATTTTACTAAGTATTTTTTGAAGAAAAAAAATTTGTCAATCTTAGATATCTTTTTATGTTTTCAAATTCAAACCTCTATTTTTCAAATAAACAAATAATTTTGCACGTCATTAATGTAATTTCTGAGATTTAGCCATAACATCTAGGTCGGGTTTGGGATGTTACAATAATCAAGGATAGAATGGGCTCAACTTATGGATATGCTCTTGGTCGTTTTCAGAAAAAACTTATATATTTGGTACTTGATATACTTTGGGGTGTGGTATTATTTGTGGACTTTAGTTTGAGACTTTCTTTTGGATCTTAGATTTTTTTTGGTTTTTGGTTGGTTTTGCATGATGAACAATTTAAACTATCAGTTATGGGTTTTATGAATAATAATTAAATGATGATTTTTTCACAATGATATTAATCCAACACAACAATATGGTTTTCAAACACAATACTTTGATTTTTAAAACTCAACACTACTTATATCTTTAAACTGAAATTTTACAAGATATATCAAATCTACGTTTTTCAAAATGATGAACTAGTCTAGTTATGATATTTTCCGCTGCGACATTTATTTCAAATATGATGATTTCTGAAAAACATCAATACTTGAGTTTTTCTAATATAGACGATTTCGATAAAATCTTTCAAAAAGAAATTATAGACGATATTTGGCTTTTCTTTAAGTGAAACGAAATGACCCTTTAAAAATAGGGATGATTATTGAAAGAAAATAGTTAAATGGTTTTCTATGCCATCAACATGGTCAATGTGATCTTCAAGATTTGGTCATAACGTCTAGGCTGGGTTTAGGGGGTTACAAAGGTAATTTGCTTATGTTTTGCTAGCAAGGGAGGTAATAATCCGTCTTGTATAAAATCATTGCAAATGGGTAAATGAAATCATTCCACATTGTAGCCTATAGCACGAGCCATAGAAATGGAGGGTTGTGATAATGCAGAGTATACAAATTTTCAAGTTGAGCCAACGTAAAGAATGAAAAAAGTAGGCCAAGAAGATGTGCAAACTATACTTTTGCAAGAGATGTCAAATAGGAGATTAAACCATGAAGATCTACCTTATAAATTCATAAACAGTATATTATATTAGTAACTCACTAAGTTCATTCGAAATTACTTAGTTTTTGTTATATTTTCCAAGTATAATGGTTTATATAATGAGTTGAAGAGGGAGCAAGCCAGAATTCATACAAGCTTAGGTGAACTTGTGTTCTTAGCTATAACATGCATATAGTGGAGTGGCCTAAAAGCTGAGCCTCAGGTTCAAAATTTTTTTGTAACTAAGTATGAACCATAATATTTTATTTACAACGAGGAGAAAATGATTCAAAATATTAAAGCTACTTTTGTTATTTTTTCATAGGTCCACTTGTGAAGATTTTTTTTTAAAACTAGAAATTTGTAATTGTATTTCCATTTAGCAGGACAATAAATTAAACATGATAAGATGTTATTGACAATATGTGAACTAAGTTAAGTATGATTAAAGAAGGCAGTGTTTGTTGTTTTAGTCATGTTAGTTTTACAATTTAGTTGTAAATTGTTCATAGTTTGTTTCGGAGAAGGTGTGACATTTTGTATCCAGACTTGTCGATCGGGCCAGGTATAGAGTGTTATACGAAGTACATGAATCTCTTCTGGAGTTTTAATAATTATTTATGTCTTAAGTCTCTTCAAGAGCATCCACCTCTACCACATGACCATTTTGATTTATTACTTTCTTTTACGAGAATTTCCATTTTTAAAACCAATCATCTACCAAGTTTTAGTCATGCATTACTTTCATTTATTCTAAAAGGTTGTCCTACTAGGACTTAATAACCTTAGCTGGTATATGACACTTGGTCATTCTCATAAAGTTAGTAAATACATCTAGTAGTTAACTTGCAGCAAAGTGAATTATCTTTTGAACTTCTAGTTCAAATTAATTTCTATGAAGATGTAACACCCAACACCTGACTTAGAAGTCGATCAAATGCAAATCGTCACATTCATTGCCAAGGCAAATCAAAAAAAATATAAAAACGACCATCGAAGCTAAGTTTAGAACAAGCATTAAAAAAATCAATTAATGGATAGTTGATCTGCAGTAATTCGGTGTAGCATATTAAACTAGTTTTCGAATTAAAGGATCTTGAATACAAGCATTTTAGTTATGTTTTAGTTAAGTTTTCTTAGTTTTTATTTACATTAAATAAAGTGTTCAAATTAAGTCTTTTATTGACCTTAGGTATAACACCCTAAACTCGGCCTAGAAGTTTAGACCGAATCTTAGGGGTTACATTGATCACCGAAATTATCGTAGAAAAATTTTATTAAACATATTGTCTCAATTCCCACTGCCACATTTTAAGTTTGACAAACCGAAAACAATTTAACATTGGCTTTCAAACAAAAGAATTACAGTTAAGCTTAATATATAAATGAAATAAAATGTACGAGCGGTAATTTCCAAGCAGAACTTGTACCACAGTTTTTATAAAATCATATAGATCAAAATGGTAAACCAAACGAAAGCTAAAAAGGTAATCGATAAATTATTTTAAACAGAGACTGTCTAAGACCTCCGCATACCAAGTCCAGCTATGGAAATCGAGCGTACCTGCAAGGGGAAACACTAAGGGGGTGAGCTACAAAAGCTCAGTGTAAGTTTAAAACGAGACTTAAAATAGAAATACATAACTCAATTCTAGAGCGCAACCTATTTACAGACACTCACAGAGTCAGAAAGCATACTTGGAACCAACGTCCCGACAAAACGTAACAACTTAAGCACACCAAGTCATACACAGTCAGATAATCTTGCACCCACATCACTCAAACAAATGCGTATGAAATGCAGTCAAGTAAAAAGACCCACCCATCCAGCCAACACACCTCTCCGTCCTTCGATCACACCCCATTAGAGCCAATTAAGCTCATCCAACCAAAACACACCACGTAGGACCTCGAAAGGCCCATCCAACCCTACACACCATGTATGTGGACTAAGCCACTCAGATATTCATACGCAGCAGAGCTGGTGTATATGCAGTTCAGTATAATGCGGTAGTTCACTGTACAGTCATGATGCAGTTTAAACTGCCAGATCAGATAATGGTATGTAGCAAAGTTGACATACGTGCGGTACAATGCGATAAATCGTTGTACAAATAAGCTTGCAGTTAAACTGCCAGATCAGAACAGAAACAGTCTTCCTTCTCTTCACAACCAAACTGAAAATACTTAATGCAAGTGCATGTATGCATTCAAACCCACAGAAATAATGAAAACGTCAATAAACAATCAGACAAGCAAATATACACACATACACACACCTAGCAGACTAGACTCAGAGTCAAACATCTTACACCTCAGTCGCAAATAACACATAAGCCGAAGCCTAGATCAGAAATCTTAGCCATGCTTGCTAAAGTTTAGCGATGGCCGAAACACACATACACACATTCTTAGATAAAAAACATATACAGAACCAAATAAGTGACTTAGAATCACACGGCCGTATATCCCGTCCGTGTGGGAAAAGCTAGGCCGTATGGGGGTCAAAATGCCCATGTGGAGGAAGGCACACACCCATTTGGAAGAGGTACACACCCGTGTGAAACAAGGACAAAACCGTGTGAACAGGCCGTGTAACTCACTGTCCAATTGTGCTAAAATAGAGTACAAGGTAGACACGACCGTGTGAGAGTCTCATACGCCCGTGTGCCCACTAGACACAACCGTGTGTCCAAAACACACGTCCACTTTGGATTCCTAAATCCCTAAATTAGCCACACGGTCGTGTGGCACCAAAACACTAAATCCTTAATTCCCAAACACATATTCCCGTGTGCCCAAGGGACACGGTCGTGTGTAGATAGACAAAAATTCCCAAATCGGCCAAACGGCCGTGTGGCACCAAATTTTGCCCAAAAACCCTTATTCCTAAATACACGCAACCGTATGAATCAGCATACTCCCGTGTGGCCACCCGTGTGGTCCAAAACCACCCTAAAATAGCCTCAAAAAATGTCCTTTTACCCACGAATCACTTCCTAGCCCTCGATAGTTCAAAATTATACCAAATCATACATATTTTAAGCATAAAACAACAATACCACATCGTAAATAATCGATTTGCGAACATACACATAAAATGCTGACTTTCATGGAGTCAAAACGAGAACTCAAAAATACATTAGAAAGATATGGAACCCACACCTGATTTGTAATCTGATATGCCCAGACACTGACTCGACGATGGAGGAGTGAAATTCCTGAAATTAGCCAGCAAAACTGTTTTTTGAGAATTAATTAAAAGAAAAAGAGAATAAATAAATAAATAAATTATATATTTTAAATTAAAACAAAACAAACAAAACAGAATAAAAATATTCCTCCAAAAAGTACACACAAGGAGTTGAACCCAAAACCCAGAGACAAATTAACACACAACAAACCACCAAACCAGTAAGCCTATTCTGCCACTTAAACATACAACTAAACACAATAGCACACCTCTCTCTCTGACCCTAACCACAAAGCTCAAAACTTCTAGCCCCAAAATTCAGGGTGTTACATTAGGGGCTGAATGAGGCTTAAGGGTGAGCTAATGCACTTTGATAGTGTATAGGAGACCATTAGAAAATGTACTAAATGAATGTTAGTAGCTATGTTGCAACACGGATGACTCAATGTCGCAACATAGGGAATAGAATGGAGAAAGTTTAAGTTTTCCTTCAATGCCACGACATGGGCTAAGGGTGTCATGGCATACCTCTCAAGGAAGAGTATACTGTTACCTTTATCGTGACACAAGTCCTGGTGTGTCGCAACATCAACTCTATGACAAAAATTGCAACAGCCCGTTTTCAGTGAAATCAGAACAATGGTTTCGGGACCACAAATCTGAGTCAGAAAGAAAATTTATTTTAATATTATTGCATGGTCTAAATTATGATAGGAAAGACATATGAAAATTTCGTTATAAAAATTTTATCGATTACATGTTTAATTATATAAATGATCAAATTGCATAAAATGCAAAAGTTGAATTCCAGTAGCTAGAGGGATTAAATAGCTATGGAATTCAAAATTTGAGGTCCTTATAAGGTAAATAAACCATTAAGAGAAGTTAGTAGATATTTATAATGACTCACCCATGGAAATTCAAGAAAAGAAAAGGACTAAATTGGAAATTGAAATAATTAAAGATGATAAAAATCTAATATCATCTTATTTCATCATCTTCCCCAATTTTCTTTTATGGAAACCCTAGCTAAGAGAAAAAACATTAAGCAAGCTTAATTAGGTAAGCAACCTTGTCCCGTTTTTAGTAATTTTTACATTTTCGAGATCGTAATAACTTAATCTATCTATTTTTGGGATCAATTTGGAAAGTTATCAAATTTTTAAAATTTTACCATGGATGAGTATGCTAAAAATTTGAAATTTATGGTAGAAAATGAAAAGCTGTTGATATATAAACAACTTCTGTAAAGAGAATTTTTATGAAATTATTATTTAGGGACTAAATTGTAAAGTGATAAGCCATAAGAGTAACATGTTTTTAATCCAATTCTTGATGTGTTTTTGGATGATTTATTATGTGAATTAGTGAATTTGATGCTCCTATTCCTTTAAATTCATGTTTCTATACTTAGGTGAGTATAGGGGAGCAAAAGGAGCGAAAAACAAGCCAAAATTGGGTAAAAAGAGTTGTTTCTAGGATCCACACGGCCTGGGCATTTCCACACGGGTTGGCAACACGCCCATGTAAGCCACACAGGATAGCCCGTGTCAATTTCACACTTGCTTCCCTGTTACGCGAAAAAACCAAAATTTTTGGGTTTTTGAGCATTCTAAAGTTTATAAATACATATTAGAAGAGAACGAAAGGGGGACACAGAGAGTAGAATGCAGAAAAGATGCGAAGAATGGCAACGGATTCAACTCAGAAGCAAGATCTCCTTCAAGACTGAAGATCTCCATTCAATTTCTCTCGAAGTTTTTAGGTTCTTTATGTTTTGTTGTTTTCCTAATTTTGAGATGTTTTCCCCTAAAAGTATGAACTAAATTCCCTAGATACCCAGGGAGGATGAAACCTAAGACGGAACTTATTATTTGACTTTTCTGAATTACATGATAAATTTTTGTTCTTGATCTCAATTATGTGTTCTTATTTCATGATTTAATGTTTTCAGGATTTTAATTCATGATTGATGTGCTTATTCAGCGGAGCAAAAGTCCCTGTTTAATAGTAGATCTAACATAATTGAGTGGAGTGGCATACAATCCTAGAAATAGGAAGACATAAATCCACCGGATTAGAGTCAAATCTAATAGGGGAATCCATAGATCGAGTTAATGCGGCAATATGTGTTTTAATTAGAAAGAGATTTCAATTAATCAACTTAGAGTCAGTTGTTTTTATTCTCGAAAAAGATATTAACATAAGTTAGGGATTTCTACGGATCAAGACAAGTGAATAAATCATTTAATTCAGATTTAGAATAATAATAAGTGAAGTCTAGGTGGATTCTTTCCTAGGTATTGTCTCTCTCATCGGTTTTCTTCAATTATTTTCCTACTTTATTCTTTGTATCGTCTTAGTAATTAGGTTAGTTAAGATTAGGTTAAAATAAATCCCTTCAATTTATTCGACTAGATAATAAAAAGATAGTAACTACTAGTATTTTTAGTCTTCGTGGATACGATATTCCCGACTTACTATAGCTATACTACCATTCGATAGGTGTGCTTGCCTTTGTCGTATTTTAGTTAGTTCGTGACATCATCAAGTTTTTGGTGCCGTTGCCGGGGACCGAACCTGGGTCACCCGCGTGACAGACGGGAATACTCACCACTATACTACAACGAAGTTTTATCACTACATTGGATCAAATGACCGAAAAGTCCTTATTGAAGTATTTTCCACCGGCTAAGACAACTAAGTTGAGGAATGATGTCTCTTCCTTCATGCAAATGGATTTAGAGACCCTATATGATGTGAGAGAGGTATAAGGATTTATTGAGAAGGTGCCCTCACCATGGGTTACCTCTATGGTTACAGGGTCAAACTTTCTACAACAGTTTGAATCCCTCAACTAGGCAATTGATCGATGCAGCCACCGGTGGTACTCTAAATAACAAAACACTTGAAGCAGCCTATGAATTTATAGAGGAAATGTCACTAAATAATTATCAGTGGCAAGTCATGAAGGCGAAGCCCATAAAAGCAGCCGGTGTTTTAATCTAGATGCAGTCATCATGTTACCGAATCAGGTAGAACTCTTGAATAAAAAGATTGATGGTTTATATGGTTTTACGCAGGTACATCTGGTGATGCAGTGCGATACAAATGGAGGAGGGATGAACAATCCGGAATGCCTATCCTACAACCCTAGCACAGAGAACGAACAAGTCAACTATATCGACAATAATTCTAGACCTCAGAATAATCCGTATAGTAACACGTATAATGCAGGTTGGGGAAACCATCCCAATTTCTCTTGGGGTGGTTAAGGAAATCAAAGACCACAACCCCCTCCAGGCTTCCAACAACAACCTTACCCGAAAGAGAAGAAGCCGAACCACCTTGAGGAGATGTTGACAAAATTTATTTAGGTGTTAGAAACATGTTTCCAAAACACCAAAACAGCGCTAAAAAATCAACAAGCGTTGATTCAAGGTCTCGAGAATCAAAATAAGCTTGCTAAGATGATTTCAGAAAGACCACAAGGTAGCTTGCCTAACAACACCGAAACTAACCCAAGAGAGCAGCTTCATGCAATTACAGTTCGAGATGAAGAAAGGGTTAGTTGAACCTGAACCAGAATTAAGGCAAGAAAGTGTGGTAAGTCAAGGTAAGGTTGAGGTGATCCACAGTGTACAAAAGCTGATAAGTAAAGAGTATAAATGTAACACCCCTTACCCGTATCTGATGCCGGAATAGGGTACGAGGTATTACCAGATCATAATACATACCATTAAATAAAACCGAGACAAAAATATGGCATCCAATTAGATCATGAATCATTATAACATATGCCTTTAACAATATTAGCCAATTTCAATGGCTTTGTACAAAATAATCTGTCAAATACTGTAACTAATATTTTATACCTAGGCAATTATGACACGTAACAAAATAGCTAATCCTACTATACTGCCATAATTCAAAATGTTTAGTTCTAATACCAAAAGTACTGATAGTGCGGGCAGATCTTCAACGATCTCTAACTCCTGTGCTTGCTAGATGACACTATAAGACAGAAGAGAGAAAAGAAAGTAAGCTTATAGCTTAGTAAGTAAGTATATAAATAATAATTCAGGAATCTAATATGTTTACAAAATAACTCAAGTATATCTATTTTTAATTTCACTATTTACTCCAATTTGGTCAAGTTGTCTCTCCTGCATCATGTTCACTGAATAAATCATAACTTGAGTTACGAAACTCAAAATTCAAATCCGTAAAAGTTTCCTAAAACTAGACTCATATTAATTCTTAATAAAAGTTTTCTAGAATTTTTGGTCCAGCCAATTAGTACAGTTTATTAGTTAAAGTTTCCCCTGTTATACAACTCGACTGATCTGACCTCTGTTCACTACGAGTTGATTTTCTCCCAGTAAAAAAGTCACATAGCCATAAAATTTGTTTCCTTTAAATCTAGACTCAATAAGGAATCTATGAATATAAACTATATTTCTTAATTATTTTTTTACAATTTTTAATGATTTTTAAAAGTCAGAACAGGGGATCACGTAGTCATTCTGAACAAGTCTCACAAAGATATAAATATCTCAAAATATAGGGTTCCGTTACTTGTTCTGTTTATTTTGCATGAAAATAGACTTATTAAGCTTTAATTTCATATCTCATTCAGCCCCTAGTTAAATTCCTACTATTTTTGGTGATTTTTCAAATTCACATTACTGCAACTGTCCAAAACAGTTTTATTGCTAATTCACTCTTTCACACTTTCTTTGTATTAACCTCATTTTAACATGCATATCACAATTCATTTTCACCACATTTTATACATCACAAGTATAGGTCCATGATTACAATGTCACCATAAAATCATCCCGTTGAGCACTTCGGATCAATCCTCGATACTTGGTGGTTTTAGCACATAGCTCCACCCATCATATTTCATATAGTTCGGCTCTCTTGTACACATGGTGAACACTTAGTACTACCCATGTGACCTAGCCAGTTTATCTTGTAGCTCTCTTGTCTACATGGTGTCCTTCACTTGGAACCACACATGCGACCTAGCTACATTTATCCTCTCCCGTAGCTCTCTTGTCTACATGGTATACATCCCGTATCACACATGTGACCTAGCTACCATATAGTACCTCGTAGCTCTCTTGTACACATGATGTGCACTCAGCACCATACATGTGACCTAGCTACGTACCATCTTTATTATCCAATCTTTCCGAAGGTTCAACCTAGATTTTTCTCTCTATTACTTATTTCCATTCTTCCAATAGTCGATTATGATTCAAAATCAGTTAAAATATATAAAATATGCTGAAATATAAAAATGTAAATAAAGATAATGTATTATTTACATACAAACTTACCTCGGTGCAAAATATGGAAATTTTGCAATTTAGTCCAAAATCTTTTGCTTCCCCCGTTCGAGGTCGATTCCAGGCCTTTCTTGATATATAACAACACATTTAGCTCATTTAACACGTATACTATCTATTTCAATCCAAAAATCACATTATGGAAAAATTACGTTTTTGCCCCTTAACTTTTACAGAATTATGATTTTCCCCTAGGCTCAGAAATTTAATTTCAGCCCTTATTCTTATGTTTTATGACATGCTGATCATTTTTCCCTTTTATGGCAACATCAAATTCTCACTCTAACACATAGTTATGAACAATAGGTATTTTTACCGATTATGCCGTTTTGCTCGTTTTCGCTAAAAATCGCTTAGAAAAGATCATTCTCCTAACTTCAAACATTCATATTCTACCATCAAACATAAAATACATGCATATAATTCATGGGTAAATTTTTAAACATAAACCCTAACTCGAAATAATGGTAGAAATAGGTAAACCGAGCTACGAGGATTTAAAAAATGTAAATAACATTAAAAACGGAGCTTGAATGCACTTACTATTGAGCTTGAAAGCTTGGAAAAAACCCTAGCTATGGTGGACATACAAGGTTCAGCCAAGGAAGAAGATGGATAGACAAAATTTTGGCTTATTTTTCCCATTTTATTTCTTTTAAGTACCAAATAACAAAATACCCTTAAGGCCTTTCTTTAAAATTTTGTCCTATTCATGCCCATTTTTGTCCATATAAAGTATAATGTTCTAATTGCCATTTAAGGACCTTAATTAAAACCTCCATTTCAATCAAGTACTTTATGAACTAGAACACACATTTTTCACCCATTTCAATTTAGTCCTAAACATCAAATTAAACACCTAGTCATAAAATTTTTAACCTCGAATTCGTGGTTTCGAAACCACTGTTCTGTTTTGGCCCTAAATCGGGCTGTTACAATATACCTCGTGCTCCATATCCAGATGCGACAAGGAAAGACCACACAAATGAACAATTCCATAAATTCCTTAAACTGTCAAAAAAGTTACATATTAACTTACCATTTATTGAAGCTCTTTCGTAGATGCTAAATTTCGTAAAAGTTTTAAAGGAGCTTTTAGTAAACAAGCAGAAGTTAGATGATTCATCGCACGTAGAGCTAAATGCAGTTTGCTTAGCTATCTTATAGAATAAACTACCCAATAAGTTGAAAGATCCAGGGAGTTTTACTATTCCTTATTTAATTGGTAGTTTAAATGTTGATAATGCTTTAGCTAATTTAGGGGAAAGTATTAACATTATGCCTTATAAAATGTTTAAACAACTAGGTCATGGGAAGCCCAAAAAAACTAGGATGAGCATTCAATTGACAAATAGAACCATTCGACTTGCTAAGGGTATTGTTGAAGATGTTCTTGTTAAAATTGATAAATTCATATTCCCAGTTAATTTTGTTTTTTTAGACATGGATGAGGATAGTGATGTACCTTTAATTTTAGGACGACCCTTTTTAGCAACTGTCAGAACTATTATTGATGTTGGTACAAGAGAATTAATACTTCTGTAGGCGATGAAATAATAAAACACTAAGCTCGTGATTCTGTTAAAACATCTATTGATCGAGATGATATTATGAGTTCTGTTAATATGAGTAACCTTATGGCTCAACCTTCTTTGCAGGAAATTCCTTGGAAAGACATGATAGAGCCATGTTCTAACTTATGTGACAAAAATAGAACGAATCATGAAGAACGAATATTGCAAATCGATAAACTAGATGAATGGCAGTCACATGTCAAGGAGAAACCAAAAATACACGATGCAAAGCCAAAACGACTCCATGAAGAGCTTAAGGATAGAACAAACCACGTCAAGGCTGGGACTAGGTACTGTTAGATGAAACCGACCCTCGAATTGCCACTTCAATGCTTAATGCAAATGGAGCAACTCCTTTTACGGTACTCAATGTCTTCCCATATGGTACAGTTGAGGTAACACATTCTGAATTTGGCACTTTTAAGGTAAATATTACTCAACTCAAACCTTATTTTATTAATAAATTTGATAGTGAAAAAGAGGAGTTTCGACTCCGGGAACCACCGTGACCGTGCGAATATGAGGTAAGTCAATCTTAGTCTTTACCTTAGACTTTACTACTGTTATTATTACAATTGGTACATTGAGTTTATTATTTTTTTATCTTTCTTTTTAATTTTGTTTTAGTTGCTTTATATTTTTTTATTATTTTCTTCGACTTATTTTCATTACTATCTTTTGAAATATATATGGTTGTTTCTAATCGAGTTACAACACCTTAATCTTTTTTATTATTTGTGTTTATTTTCTTATTAGTTTGCTCAAAATCATGAGTTACATTTAGATTTGACTACAATTCCGCTTTTCACTATTCTGGAAATTTCATCCAATATTTAGGACAATTTCAATTCTCACCCTTTCTTATGATATTATATTTTTACTGTGATTATTTTGGTTTGTAAATTGAGGACAATGTACATCTTAAGTGTGAGGAGGTTATTTATATGATTATTATAAAATCTCTGAATTATGTCATGTGTTCAAGTAATATAACAGCCCGATTTTGGGCCCAGTCAGAACAGTGGTTTCGGGACCACTAATCCGAGGATGAAAAAATTATTTTTAATATTATTTTATATGTCGTGGCATGATTATATGAGAGTATGAAATTTTTGGTGAATTAATTTTAGTTATTTCATGCTTAATTGTTAAAAAGGACTAAATCGCATAAAGTCCAAAAGTCTTATTTTGATAGCTATTAAATAGCTAGAGAATCAAAATTGAGGGTCTTTAAAGGGAAAATAGACCCTTAAAATAGAGGTGGCTTGCCATAGGGACAAAAAGGGATGAGAAAGTCAAAGTTAGGTGGCCTAAATTGATTAAAATAAAACCTAAGAAAAAGGCTATCATCTTTTTTGTTTTGCTCCTTCCTCTCCACCGATTTTTCCTCCAAGAAAATGGCCATGGAAGCTTAAAAATTTTCAGCAACTTAAAGCCCTTGCAAGTAAGTGATATTGAGGGATTTTCTTGAATATTTTTGTATTTTTGATATCCTTGTAGCATGAGCTTTCAAATAAGGGGACTATTTTGCAAAATGGTTGAAAGTCTAGGGTTTTACCATGAGAGTTTTCATGTTGTTTTCTAAAATTTTATGGAAGAAAATGAATCATGGTTGTTAAATAAACAACTTTTGTGAAGTAGTTTCCATGGAAACCCTAACTAGGGACCATTTTGCATAAGTTGTGAAATAAATGTTACATGTGTGTAATAATGAGAATTGTGGGCTACTCCTCGTATGAAAAGTATTCGGCTAGGCTTGGTTAGTGAGAAAATGTGATAAAAATCAATTTTCGGACCCAGGGGTAAAATGGTCATTTTATGAAAGTTTAGGGGCAAAATGGTCATTTTGCCCAATTATTAATTTTTGAGTGTCTAGATTAATATGATGATAAAATGAATGAATTTATATCATTTTAGATCAAGAATTACAAAATCTGGGCCTAGACCGGGGAAAAGCAAAACAAGTGGATTAAGCCGAACTGGTCGTCTACATTTTGTAATCCGAGGTAAGTTGTATGTAAATAATACAACTACATTGTTATTATATGTGTTTGAATTGACATAGCATAAATTGCTTGTTTGTGGAAATGATTATGCATGATGAATGTTGAGATGTCGTTCGAACCATAGGAAATAAATCAGATATTCATACCATGACATTTAGCTTATTTGTATGCTAGTGTAAGACATGTCTGGGACATGCATCGGCCACATTATGAGAGCCAGTGTAAGACCATGTCTGGGACATGGGATCAACATTGAGATGAGAGCTAGTATAAGACATGTCTGGGACATGCATCAGCCTCGAGATGTAAGCCAGTGTAAGACATGTCTGGGACATGCATCAGCTACGAGATGTGTCAGTGTAAGACCATGTTTGGGACATGGCATCAGATGTGTTAATTTGGCCAATGTGTTGGCTTAGGATGAATCCCTTCATTTTGTATAAGGCCATGGAAAATGGCTAATATTGAAAGTTTATATATATGAGTGCAAGATAGTCTTTTATGAATGTGAAATTGTTGGCATGGTTGAATATAAGAAATGTATATAGGCCTTAGCTATGATGGTTTGGTTGAGAACTCCTATTAAGTTAGACTTTGATATGTTGGTTGATGTTAGATTGTGTTTCAGGGTGGTAAAGGCTTGGTAGATAGCATTATATTGTCCACACTGGTAGACACACGGGCATGTGTCTAGGCTGTGTGTGACACACGGTCAGCCTATGGGCGTGTTGTTCAGCCGTGTGTCCCTTGCACATAAAATTTGCAAGTCAAAATGCATGGTAGTAAACACACGAGCAGAGACCTGACCATGTGTCTCAACAATGTGGAAGACACGACCTCTGGCCACGGGCGTGTGCATTGGCCGTGTGCCCTAAATTGGATGCTGATGTCAGAAACAGAATGTCAAGGTTTTTAGACACGGGTTAGGACAGAGGTGTGTTATGGTCGTGTGAGGGACACGGGCCATAGACATGGGCATGTCCCAGGCTGTGTGAAAACCCCTGTAGGTTCAAATTTAGAATTTAATTCACACGGGCATAGGACATGGGCGTGTCCCTAGATGCTTAGGCCGTGTGTGTCACACGGGCCATCAGCACGGCCATGTTATAATGACCACACGGGCGTGTTGCCCTTCCACTCAGGCGTGTGTCCTGGTTCAAGGGTTATTTTTATAAAGTTAGTTTAAGGAGCCGAGTTGGTTTTGAATGGCTTCCAATGGATGTTTGGGGTCTCGTAGGCCCATATTATAGAGTTTAGACAAAGTCCAAAAAAGTTTTAAATTTTAACGGGCTCGTATGATCTGACTTAGTACATGTGTATATGATTTGGGAACGGTAGTGCCTCATACCTGGTATCGGCGTCGAACTTGGGTAAGGGGTGTTACATTTAGTGGTATTAAAGCTATGGTTTATCGGTTATAGGACTAACCTAGCATGAGTACGAGTTTAACTATGCATGTCATAATTGTATATTGATAGTGTGACGACTCCTGGCGAGATAAATTGTGTTGTTATATATAGTAAATGGATCCTGATGTAGCTAGGACAGATAACGTGGAAAGTAATGTGCCGGCTCCCACTGAAGAGACCGCGCCAGTAGATAGTGGGCCCGTGACAATGAGTCAGGGCGGAGGAGCTAGAGAAGCTTACCTCCACATGATGGACGTGTGGTATTTAGAGTTCATTCGTGTGAATCTAAATACTCCACTTTCCCCACCACCTCTGATTCCTCAGTATGCCCCTGTAGTTCTGCAAGGAGTGGATATAACTAGAAGAGAGAAACCTCCAATGGACAGAATTCGTAAACAAGGGGCCGAGGAATTCCAGGCGAATATTGATGATGACCCAAAGAGAGCAGAGTTCTGGCTCGAAACGTGCACGCCTGAGGAGTGCGTGAAGTGCGCAGTGTCATTTCCTTCGAGATTTGACCTACCAATGGTGGAATACTCTTGTGTCCGTTGTATCGAGAGAGAGGATAACTTGGGAATTCTTCCTGGAAGAGTTCCAAAAGAAGTATATTAGCCAGAGGTTTATAGACCAGAAAAGGAAAGAATTTTTAGAGCTGAAGCAAGGCCGAAGCACGGTGACAGAGTATGAGCGTGAGTTTGTGAGCGTGAGTTTGTGAGATTCAGCAAATATGCACAGGAGTGTGTATCTACAGAAGCTATCATGTGCAAGAGGTTTGAAGATGGTTTGAACGAAGATATCCATCTATTAGTTGACATCTTAGAATTGAGGGAATTTGTGGTGCTCGTGGAGAGAGCATGTGATAAACCGTAATTCATACATATTTTTATCCCATGCTTAGTACATTTTATGGATGTTTTTTCCTTAAAATTGGTGAATTCGATGCTCCTAATGCCTTAATTTCATGTTTTATATGTAGGTGAGCATAGGAAAGTAAAAGGAACGAGAAACGGGCCAAAAACGGAGAAAATATGCCAACGTACGAAATCAACACGGCCTGGACCTCCTTACACGGGCAGACCACACGGCCGTGTCAATTTGGCAAAATCGAAGCACGACTCACACGGGTGGACCACACGCCCATGCCTATTTAACATGCTTGACCACAACCTTAAGCAATCACACACGGACGTGTCATACGGGCGTGTTCCTGCCGAGCCCAAGTTTAGTCTAATTCAGAAAAGGCCAATTTTGAGGGTTCTTAGGCATTCTAAAGCCTATAAATACACCCTAGAAGAGGAGGAAAATGGGATACACACGGAGGAGGAAGTAGGGAACTGCTTAGGGAAAGCTGATTGATCCATCTCAGAAGTCAGATTCATCATCAAGACTGAAGATCTCCCCTCAATTTCCCATCAGGAGTTTTGGGTTTTTCTTTATGTTTTGTATTCATTATTCTTCTGAGATGTTTACCTTTTTAATTATGAACTAAAACCCCTAAATATCTAAGGGGAATGAAACCTAAGACAGATCTTGTTATTATTATCTGAATTGTATGATAAATATTTGACTTGTTCTTAATTATGTGTTCTTAATTCTTGTTTTGATATTCCAGGTTATTGATTCAAGTTAAGCTCTTACTCAGAGGAGGAATAGACCTTGTCTAAGAGTACATTTGTCATAATTAAGCGGAGTTGGTTGCGCGCCTAGAGATAGGGTGACAAGATTTTTCCGGATTAGGGTGAAACCTAATAAGAGGATCCATAGATCAAGTTAATGCAACCCTACGGAGTTAATTAGAAAGAGATTTCAATTATTCAACCTAGGGTTAGATGTTGTTAGTCTCGAGAGGGATAATAATATAACTTAGGGTTTTCTACAGATCAAGTCAAATGAATAAATTGTCCAATTCAGAGTCAAATAATAAGTGAAGTCTAGGTGGATTTTTCCTTAGGTATTGTCTTAATTCAATCATTTTTCCAAAAGTAATTCCCTAATTCTATTTTCTGTGAATCCTTAGTTTAGTTAATTAGTTAGTTAAAACAAACCCCATTATTCTTAGGCTAGATAATAAAAAGACAGTCATTATAGTACTTTTAGTTCCTTTGGGTTCGACAATCCTGTCTTGCTAAAGCTATACTACTGTTTGATAGGAACACTTGTCTTCATCGTGATAATAGTTAGTTTCAAGAACGATTCATTATAAATATTTAAAACCTGTCACGAATATCACGTATCGAGTTTTTGGCGCCGTTGTCGGGGAACTAAGATATTAGGAACACTCGATTTTTATTACTTTAGCCATTTACTTTTACTGCAATTTAAATTTTATTCTAATTTTTATTACTAATTCTTCTTTTTTCCCTTTTTCTAGCGGGTGCTTATAGTTTATGACTAGAAGAAACCCGTCAGGACCATTACTTTTTGACAGTGAGATCGATCAAACAGTTCGCAGAAACTAAAGAGAAATAAGGCGAAGCTTAAGATACACAGAGAACGAGCATGAGGACGATATTCAAACCACAACCAAGGAGATGGCTGAAAACCAAAAAAATCCACTATCTCCTGCAATTGCTGTTAATCAAAATCCTGCTCCGCGCACTATGTATGATTATGCTAAACCTAATTTAACAGGAACTGAGTCAAGTATAGTTAGACCTGCTATTGCCGCAAATAATTTTAAACTGAAACCTAACACAATTCAAATGATACAATAGTTTGTTCAGTTTGATGGTTTGCAGGACAAGGATCCCAATGCTCAGTTAGCAAATTTCCTAGAATTTTGCGATACCTTTAAAATTAATGGTGTTTCTGATGACGACATTCACCTTTGTTTGTTTCCCTTTTCGTTAAGGAATAAGGCTAAACAATGGTTGAACTCGTTACCATGAGGGTCAATCACTACTTGGGAACAAATGACCAAAAATTTTTATTAAAATATTTTCCATCGACTAAAACGTCTAAATTACGTAATGATATATCTTCTTTTGTGCAGATGGATTTAGAAACACTCTACGATGCATGGGAGAGATATAAGGACATTTTGCGAAGATGCCCTCACCAAGGGTTACCGCTTTAGCTACAGGTTCAAACATTCCGTAATGCCCTGAATCCTTCGACTCAGCAGATGATTGATGCAGCCGTTAGAGGAACTATCAATAATAAGACACCTGAGGCGGCTTACAAATCTATTGAGGAGATGTCACTGAATAACTATCAGTGGCAAGTTATGAGAACAAAGCCGACGAAAGCAGTCGGTGTTTTCAACCTCGACGCGGTTACTATGCTATCTAACCAAGTAGAACCCTTAAATAAAAAGATTGACGGTTTGTGTGGTTCTACTCAGGTACATCCAGTGATGAGGTGCGATTCGAATGGAGGAGGAGCATGCACAGAATATCAACCCTTCAACCCTAGCATCGAGGAGAAACAAGTCCAATATATGGGTAACTATAACTCTAGATCCCAAAATAACCCATATAGTCACTCTTATAATGCAAGTTGGAGGAACCATCCCAATTTCTCGTGGGGAGGTCAAGGAAATCAAAGGCCACAACATCCTCTGGGTTTTCAACAACCACCTTACCAGTAAGAAAAGAAGTTGAACCTTGAGGAGATGCTAACCAAATTTATATCAGTGTCAGAAACTCGTTTTCAGAATACCGAGACAGTACTTAAGAATCAACAAGCATCGATCCAAGGGATCAAAACTCAGATTGGATAGCTTGCCAAGTTGATTTCTGAACAACCACAAGGTAGCTTGCCAAGCAACACTGAATCTAACCCGAGGGAGCAACTCAACGCGATTACTAGTCAAGATGAGAAAGGGTTAGTCACACCTAAACCAGAACCTAGGCAAGAAACTGAGAGAAGCAAAGGTAAAGGTGAGGTAGACCACAATGAGCAGAAACCGGTAAGTACAAAATATAAACCTCGTATGCCATACCCTAATGCAACAAGGAAAGACTGCTCAGATGAACAATTTGGTAAATTCCTTAAACTCTTAAAGAAACTACATATTAACCTACCATTTATGGAAGAACTTTTGCAGATGCCGAACGCAGTCAAATTTTTAAAGGAGCTTCTAGCAAATAAACGGAAGTTAGATGGAAGGTCGCATGTGGAGCTGAACGCAATTTGCTCAGCTATTCTATAGAATAAGCTACCCAACAAATTGAAAGATCTAGGGAGTTTTACAATTCCTTTCTTAATTGGTAGTTTAGATATTAATAATGCATTAGCTGATTTAGGGCCTAGTATTAACGTTATGCCTTACAAAATGTTTAAACAACTAAGCCTTGGGAAACCCAAACAGACTAGGATGAGCATTCAATTAGCAGATAAAACTATAAGATTTCCTAGGTGTATTATTGAAGATGTGCTAGTTAAAATCGATAAATTTATATTTCCCATTGACTTCATTGTTCTAGACATAGAGGAGGATAGCAACACTCATTTGATTTTAGGAAGGCCCTTTTTAGCAGCTGCTAGAATGATTATTGATGTTGGCATAGGTGAGCTCACACTTTGTGTGGGAGACGAAACAATCATCCTTCAAGCTCACAATTCTGGCAACACATCGGAAATTGAAGGTGATTGTCTAAACCATTCTACTAAAACTGACAATATGGTGCAACCTACTTTGCAGGAAATGAGTTTGAAAGAAGTACATGAGCCATTTTCAAGCAATACTAGAGGACCTATTCATGAAGAATGAAGGCTACAAATTGAGGATCTAAATGAATGGCAGACACATAAATCGAGAACACACGATAAACCAAAACTACGCCAGAACAAGCTCAATACCTTTCCAAATCAACTTAAGGTTGGAGATAAAGTTTTATTAGATGCCGTAGATCCTCACATTGTCACTGCCAAACCGAATGAAGAAATTCCTCTTACGGTACTTAGCATTTTCCCATTCGGTACAGTCGAGGTAAGTCATCCCAAATTCGGCACTTTTAAGGTAAACAATACCCGCCTAAAACCTTATTTTGATGAGATTCATAGCAGGAATGAGGAGTATAAACTCCTCGAACCACCATGGCCATTCAATGGAAAGGTAAGTCAAGCTTAGACTTTAAATAAGTTCTTCTCGGGAGGCAACCTGAGCACTAACAATATTACTTTCTTTAAATTTTAGTTTTTAAAATCTAACATACCAACCAAATCATTGAACACAGGCTTTTCAGAACCACATGGCCAGGAACACGGGCGTGCCGTAGGCTGTGCACATACCACGGGATGAATCAGGGCCGTGCGATACGACCGTGTGAAAATAGGGAAAAAATTTCTTCCCCAACATGTGATGCGATAAGCAGCCACGGCCGTGGGCAACACTGCCAAAATAACATGGGCGTTCAACACGCCCGAGTTTTGAAATTGTGGGTAAACCTGTCAATTTAACACGGGCGTGCACCTATATACACAGGTGTGGGAGAAGCGAGCGGAGACTGACACGGCTGTGCAACATGGCTGTGTACACCAATGCACCTAATTTCGAAAATTACGAAACGCACGAGCAGAGCTTAGAGCACACGGGTGTGCCCCACGGCCGTGTGCCCTAATTTCTCTATAAACACCTATTATTTATTTATTTTATTTTTATCTTATATTTTGAAATTATTTTTTATTTCCTTTTAATACTATTTTATCCTGAGTTTTTACAATTTTTATTCTTCGGCTATTTCATTACGAGTAATTATGCTTCAGTATACTTCCTAAAAGAGTTCTTGATTCTATCACAGTTATAAAGAGCTCCAAAGCTCACTATTACTCAGGAACTTAAACTCCACTGAGAAAGGTTCTCCACGACTACCATGTCATACTCGACCACGACCCTAGCTACCACCAGATATAATATTCTTTTGGCGCAGGACTTATGGACTAATGAACCTCTACCAGCTCCGGAATATCCTCCTCCACCCTCACGCCGATTATTCTCCAAAACTCTAGTTCAAGGAAATTCATTCATTACTCAGGAAGTTTCACTTCTCTCCCTATCTTATTTTTATATTTTTTTTCTATATATCTATCTTTGTACATTGAGGGCAATGTACATCTTAAGTGTGGGGGGTATTCATTTCACTATCAGAATAATCCCTGAATGATTGTCTTGTTCTCTTGAAAAGCTCTCATATCATGTTTAGGATAAATTTTGATTGATTTATGACTTTTATTGATATATCTTGAATTAAAACATAGGCATTTATGCATTGAATGTTTAAACTTTAAGACATTAGGGAATCAAGCATGACAAGTTGATTTTTGAAGAATTAAAAACTTTTAGGTTGTTTCCCTAAGTTTAGGTATTATCTTGAGTTGGAATTCACAAGTTTAAACATCAAAAAGCCATAATTTTTGTGAGATCTTGAGCCTTTAGAGCATCTATTATTTCTTTCATGCTCACTTTCATTATGAGTGCGTCAGTATTGAATTCTTATTCTAGAACTTGCTTGATTATGCATGTCAAGACCACACCATTTGATTTGATATGTCAAAATAATAAAGGCACTTAGGTTTAACCCACTCACTCCATAAAAGCCTACCTTTACAATTAACACTTAGTGAACCCCCTTGAGCCTAACAACCCATTCATCGATTTACCCTCGATATTAACTTATAACTCATTATTGTTGAAATCCCCTAAATTAATTTGATCTCTATTTTTGTCGAGATTTGAGTTGGAATAATTTCTTAGCTATGTTTTATTCTATTTTGTAATTTGACTTGTTTTAAAAAAAATACATGTATACATATTAGTAGTAGTGATCTTCTGAGCTAAAGAAGTTAAATTCCATATTCTGATAAAAAGCTCTGTTGTACGCAACTAATGACTAGTCATTTTTCTAGTTAGGCAATTTTTCAATTCAATCTCGATTCTAACCCTTTCTTTAGTTTGTGACCACACCCTCTAACCAAAGCCACGTTACAACACTCTAAAGACCTTTTAATTGATGTTTCATCTCAATTTATAGTGGTGGAGATTTGATTTTCATGCAAGCCTATGGTAATGACTCTTTATTATTAACTATTGAGTGCTTCGTTTATTGTCCTTAAACACCTCGAGTGATTTGATTGAATCTTTAGTGAGGATGTGAAACTCTGTGATATTTTGAATCAAAGGTAATTACTTAAATGAGGGGAGACACCTATGTTTTCATGATAAAATGCTCAACTTGGAATGTTTGAAACTTTGATGTTCTTTCAGTTGAATTTTCAATGTATGATTACCTATGGATTATTTTGAGATATTATCGATAAAAATTATAAGTTGAGAAGAATTTATTTTGATTATGAGTTGAGGATTTTGCTTGAGGACAAGAAAATGCTTAAGTTTGGGGGCATTTGATAAACCGTAATTCATACATATTTTTATACCATGCTTAGCACATTTTATGGATGATTTTTCCATTAAATTGGTGAATTTGATGCTCCTAATGCCTTAATTTCATGTTTTATACTTAGGTGAGCATAGGAGAGTGAAAGGAACAAGAAACGGGCCAAAAACAGAGAAAATGGGCCAACGTACGAAATCAACACGGCCTGGACCTCCTTACACGGGTAGACCACACGGTCGTGTCAATTTGGAAGAATTGAAGCACCACTCACACGGGTAGACCACACGCCCATGCCTATTTAACAGGCTTGACCACGACCTTAAGAAATCGCACACGGGCGTGTCACACGGGCGTGTTCCTGCCGAGCCTAAGTTAGTCTAATTCGGAAAAGACCAATTTTGAGGGTTCTTAGGCATTCTAAAGCCTATAAATACACCCTAGAGGAGGAGGAAAACGGGATACACACAGAGGAGGAAGCAGGAAACTGCTCAAGGAAAGCCGATTGATCCATTTCAGAAGCCGGATTCATCATCAGGACTGAAGATCTCCTCTCAATTTCCCTTTAGGAGTTTGGGTTTTTCTTTATGTTTTGTATTCATTATTCTTCTGAGATGTTTACCTTTTTAGTTATAAACTAAAACCCCTAAATACCTAAGGGGAATAAAACCTAAGACAGATCTTGTTATTATTATCTGAATTGTATGATAAATATTTGACTTGTTCTTAATTATGTGTTCTTAATTCTTGTTTTGATATTCCAGGATATAGATTCAAGTTAAGCTCCTATTTAGAGGAGGAATAGACCCTGTCTAAGAGTACATTTGTCATAATTAAGCGGAGTTGGTTGCGCGCCTAGAGATAGGGTGACAAGATTTAGCCGGATTAGGGTGAAACCTAATAAGGGGATCCATAGAGCGAGTTAATGCAACTCTAGGGAGTTAATTAAAAAGAGATTTCAATTATTCAACCTAGGGTTAGACGTTGTTAGTCTCGAGAGGGATAATAATATAACTTAGGGATTTCTATGGATCAAGTCAAATGAATAAATTGTCCGATTCAGAGTCAAATAACAAGTGAAGTCTAGGTGGATTTTTCCTTAGGATTGTCTTAATTCAATTGTTTTTCCAAAAGTAATTCCCTAATTCTATTTTCTGTGAATCCTTAGTTTAGTTAATTAGTTAGTTAAAAACAAACCCCATTATTCTTAAGCTAGATAATAAAAAGACAGTCATTACTAGTACTTTTAGTTCCTTTGGGTTCGACAATCCTGTCTTGCTAAAGCTATACTACTGTTCGATAGGTACACTTGCCTTCATCGTGATAATAGTTAATTTCAAGAATGATTCATTATAAATATTTAAAACCTATCACGTATCAGCATGTAAGGCCGAGGAATTAGCCAAAAAGAAGTGAAAAGCTTCTAACTTCGAGTCCCGAGACTTAAGGAAAAGACAGATGGGGAAATCGCATCAGTCCTCATCTAAGAGATCGAGGGAATTCACTACCTGATCGAATGCTTTAGTGGAGTTCTCAGGTAGAAAGAAGAATAAGCAGTACACGACGTCTAAAACTCAAACCACTTCTATCGCAAATGTAGGTAGTGCTCGACCAAATGGGCCAGAGTGTTCACAATGTGGTAGGCATCATTTCAGCGAGTGCCGAGGGAATGAGTGGGGTTACTTCAAATATGGATCACTAGACCACTTCATCTGGGACTGCCCAAAATTAGATGATAAAGAGAAAAAGCAAGATATGGGGGTGAATAGTGTTCCTTCGAGGCATAGACCACAGAAGAATCCAGGTAGTGGGGCTAGCAGTAGAGGTGCTCCTAGAGATTCAACTGTGAGGTCTGAGGGTCAATTGCCTACAAAGACTTATGTCATTCGTGCTCGCGAAGAGGCATCTTTACCAGATGTGATTACGGGTACTTTTTCTTTTCATGATATTTCTGTTGTTGCTTTAATTGATCCGGTGTCTGCCCATTCTTATGTTTGCATGAAATTAGTACCCAGTATGAATATGCCAATCAAGTCTACAGAATTTGTAGTAAAAGTGTCTAACCCGTTAGGCAAGCGTGTGTTAGTTGACCAAGTATGTAAAAATTGTCTCTTGACAATTAAGGGTCATAGTTTTTCGGCTAACCTCATGTTGTTGCTGTTTGATGAATTCGATGTAATCCTCGGAATAGATTGGTTAACTTCTCATAGTGTTGTAGTGGACTATGGAAGGAAATCTATTGAGTTGAAATGTGAATACAGGAACGTTCTTCGGGTTGAACCAGATGAATCAAGTGACTCACCTGTAGTGATATCGTCTATGACTACAGAAAGATATTTGAGAAAAGGGTGTGAAGCTTATCTCACTTTTGTGCTGAATACTCAAATGTCTGAGTCGAAGATTGAATCGGTACCAGTGGTATATGAGTTTGCAGACGTATTTTCGGAGGAATTACCTGGATTGCCTCCAGTTAGAGAAGTTGAGTTTGGAATCGAGTTAGTTCTTGGTACGGCACCCATCTCGATTGCTCCTTATAGGATAGCTCCTACGGAGTTGAAGGAGTTGAAAGTTCAACTACAAGAGTTAATTGACAAGGGTTTTGCGAGACCGAGTTTTTCCCCATGGGGTGCTCCGGTACTTTTTGTGAAGAAGAAAGACAGATCAATGAGGTTATGTATAGACTACAGATAGCTCAACAAGGTGACTGTGAAGAACAAGTATCCCTTGCTAAGAATCGATGATATGTTCTAGCAGTTGAAGGGAGCCACCGTGTTTTCTAAGATAGACTTAAGGTCAGGCTGCTACCAGTTAAGGGTTAAGGAGCAAGATGTACCGAAAACCGCGTTTAGACGAGGTATGGGCACTATGAGTTTCTTGTTATGCCCTTCAACTGAACAAATGCCCCGAAGATTTTTATGGACTTAATGAACTGTATTTTCCGACCGTACTTAGATAAGTTCGTAGTTGTCTTTATCGATGACATATTGATTTATTCGCTTGATGAGAGTGAGCACGCGGGGCATTTGAGAACAGTTCTACAAACCTTGAGAGATAAACAGTTATACGCCAAGTTCACTAAGAGCAAATTTTGGCTACGAGAGGTCAGATTCTTGGGACACATTGTGTCGGGAGACGAGATCAGAGTTGACCTGAGTAAGATCTCGACTATCATTGAGTAGAAACCGCCGAGAAATGTTACAGAGGTTCGAAGCTTTCTGGGTTTGGCTGGATACTACAGAAGATTTGTGAATGGATTCTCTATGATAGCCACTCCGATGACAAGGTTGTTACAAAAGGATGTCAAGTTCGACTAGTCAGAGAAGTCTAATAGAGTTTTGAGAAATTAAAGGCTTTATTGACCGAAGCTCCAGTTTTAGTGCAACCGGAATCAGAAAAGAATTCGTGGTGTATAGCGATGCCTCCTTGAATGGATTGGGGTGCCTGCTTATACAAGAAGGCAAGGTAATAGCCTATGCATCGAGACAGTTAAAGCCACATGAGAAGAATTACCCGACCCACAATTTGGAGCTAGGAGACATCATGTTCGCATTAAAATTTGGAGACACCATTTGTATGGCGAGAGATGCCGAGTGTTCACCAACCACAAAAGCCTCAAGTATTTGATGACTCAGAAAGAGTTGAATCTACAGCAACGAAGGTGGTTAGAGTTGATGAAGGATTACGAGTTGGTGATTGACTACCACCCCAGAAAGGCTAATGTAGTAGCTAATGCATTAAGTAGAAAATCCTTATTTGTTTTGAGAGCAATGAACGCCCAATTAGCCTTGTCAGAAGATGGTTCAGTTCTAGCAGAGTTAAAGGCTAGACCGAGGTTTCTTCAAGAAATTTGTGAAGCTCAGAATAACAACAGTACAAGCCAAGAGAACTCAGTGTGAGTCGGGTGTTGAATCAGATTTTTGGATTAGTACCGATGGATGCTTGATGTACTGAGACAAAGTTTATGTACCCGAGGATGATGAGCTTATTCAGAGGATTTTATGAGAGGCACATAGCAGTTGCTTGTCTATCCATCTAGGTAGTGTAAAAATGTATAACGACTTGAAGAAAATATACTCGTGGTCGGGGATGAAAAGAGACATTTCTGAGTTTGTTTCTAAGCGTCTAGCTTGCCAACAAGTGAAGGTCGAACACCAAGTACCCTCAGGTTTACTTTAGCCTGTGATGGTTCCCGAGTGGTAGTGGACCGAGTAACCATGGATTTTGTGTCAAGGTTGCCTTTGACACTAAGGAAAAAGGATTCAGTTTGGGTAATTTTTCATAGACTTACTAATTCGACACATTTTATACTAATGCGTACTGACTATTCCCTTAAGAAATTGGCCGACCTATATGTTTCTGAGATTGTGAGACTTCCTGGAGTGTCCTTGTCAATTATTTCGGATAGATATCTGAGGTTTACTCGTAGTTTTGGAGAAAGTTGCAAGAGGCATTGGGAACGAAGCTGAATTTTAGCATGGCTTTTCACCCGCAAACTGACGGCCAGTCAGAAATGGTGATTCAGATCTTAGAAGACATGTTACAGTGTTGTGTTTTTGAGTTCCAAGGCAGTTGGGAAAAGTATTTACTGCTAGTCGAATTCACCTAGAACAAGAATTATCAGTCAAGCATGAAAATGGTGCCTTACAAGGCTTTGTATGGGCGTAAGTGTCAAACACCCTTATATTGGACCTAGCTGAGAGAGAATTAGATTCATGGGGTCAATTTAGTTAGAGAGACCGAAGAGAAAGTTAAAGTGATTCGCAACTATTTGAAAGCCGCTTCGGATAGACAGAAATCCTATGTGGATTTGAAAGGGAAAGGAATCAAGTTTCATGTCAAGGATAAAGTGTTTTTTAAAGTATCCCTGTAGAAGAAGGTTCTTCGATTCGAAAGGAAAGGCAAATTAAGCCCACGGTTTATTAGACTTTATGAGGTGATTGAGAGAATTGGATCGGTAGCATACCGATTAGCTTTGCCCTCAGATCTAGAAAAGATTCATGACATATTTCATGTGTCCATGTTACATCGATATAGATTGGATCCTTTGCATGTGATCTCGCCGATAGAGGTTGAGATTAGCTCAGACATGACTTATGGCAAGGAACCGGTTAAGATTTTGCCTCGAGAAGTAAAACAATTGAGGAATAAGAGTATTGCACTTGTTAAAATATTATGGAATAGACATGGAGTTGAAAAAGCCACATGGGAACCCAAGGAGACCATGAGAGATCAATACCCGAACCTATTAACCGGTAAGATTTTCGGGGACAAAAATCCCTAACGGGGAGAATTGTAACAGCCCGATTTTAAGCCCAGTTGGAACAGTGATTTTGGGACCACTAATTTGAGGATGGAATAGTTATTTTTAATATTATTTTATGTGTTGTGGCATGATTATATGAGAGTATGAAAATTTTGGTGATTTAATTTTAGCGATTTCATGCTTAATTGTGAAAAAGGACTAAATTGCATAAAGTGAAAAAGTCCTATTTTGATAGCTAAAGGTGTTAAATGGCTAGAGAACCAAAATTAGGGGGTCTTTAAAGGGAAAATAGACCCTTAAAATAGAGGTAGTTGACCATAGGGACAAAAAGGGATTAGAAAGTCAAAGTTAGGTAGCCTAAATTGATTAAAATAAAACCTAAGAAAAAGGCTATCATCTTTTTTTATTTTGCTCCTTATTCCCCACTGATTTTTCCTCCAAGAAAATGGCCATGGAAGCTTGAAAAATTTCATCAACTTAAAGCCTTTGCAAGTAAGTGATTTTGAAGGCTTTTCTTGAATATTTTTGTACTTTTGAGATCCTTGTAGCATAAGCTTTCAAATAAGGGGACTATTTTGCAAAATGGGTGAAAGTATAGGGTTTTACCATGAGAGCATTCATGTTGTTTTTTGAAATTTTATGGAAGAAAATGAATCGTAGTTGTTAAATAAACAACTTTTGTGAAGTAGTTTTCATGGAAACCCTAACTAGGGACCATTTTGCATAAGTTGTGAAATAGATGTTAAATGTATGTAATAACGAGAATTTTGGCTGCTCCTAGTATGAAAAGTATTTGAATAGGCTTGGTTAGTGAGAAAATGTGATAAAAATCGATTTTTGAACGTAGGGGTAAAATGGTCATTTTGTTAAAATCTAAGGGCAAAATGGTCATTTTGCCCAATTATGAATTTTCGTTGTCTAGATTAATATGCTGATGAAATGAATGAATTTCTATCATTTTAGATCAAGAATTACAAAATCTAGGCCTAGTCCGGGGAAAAGCAAAATAAGTGGACTAAGCTGAACTGGTCGTCTACATTTTGTAATCCGAGGTAAGTTGTATGTAAATAATACAACTACATTGTTATTATATGTGTTTGAATTGAAATAGCATAAATTGTTTGTTGTGGAAATGATTATGCATGATGAATGTCGAGATAGAAGAACTACCGTTTGAACCTTAGGAAATAAATTGGTTATTCATGCCATGACATTCAGGTTATTTGTGTGCTAGTGTAAGACATGTCTAGGACATGCATCAGCAACATTATGAGAGCCAGTGTTAGACCATGTCTGGCACATGGCATCGGCATCGAGACGAGAGCTAGTGTAAGACATGTTTGGGACATGGCATTGGCATTATACCCTATGTTTAAGGCTTAGTGAATATCCGATAGCATTCCAAATGGTTCAATGATGAGAGTTACAGTTTGAGTTAAACGGGAAAAGTATAACCATGTTGTGAATGGTACAAGTACCTATTTGAAATGTATAAGATGTGAGCTCAATAAATGCTATGTGAATTGTATTGGATAATGATGAGTAATTTGTGCTTATGCCAACTTTTGTATTATGAACATGATGATGAATGGTAAAGTTGTTGTTATATTTATTTGCATGTGACTTACTGAGCTTTATGTTTACTCCCTCTCCTTTCCAATTTCTTATAGTGCCACCTAATTAGCTCGAGGATCATCGAACGTCGGAGGCATCGATCACACTATCAACCAAAGCACTTGGTATAGTTGCTTTATTCATTTTGAATATGGTATGTATAGGGCTTAGACTTTTGAGTTTTGTGTCAATGTTATTTTGGCCAAATGTGTTGGCCTGGGATGAATCCCTTCATTTTGTATAAGGCCATGGAAAATGGCTAATATTAAAAGTTTATATATATGAATGCAAGGTAGTCTTTCATGAATGTGAAATTGTTGGCATGGTTGAATATAAGAAATGTATATAGGCCTTAGCTATGGTGGTTTGGTTGAGAACTCATATTAAGTTAGACTTTGATACGTTGGTCGATGTTAGATTGTGTTTTAGGGTGGCAAAGGCTTGGTAGATAGCCTTATATTGTCCACACGAGTAGACACACGGACGTGTGTCTAGGCTATTTGTGACATGCAATCAGCCCCATGGGCATGTTGTTTAGCCGTGTGTCCCCTGCACGTAAAATTTGCAAGTCAGAATGCATGGTAGTAAACACACGGGCAGAGACACGGCCTTTGGCCACGGGCATGTGCCTTGGCCGTGTACCCTAAATTGGATGTTGACGTCAAAAATAGAAAGTCAAGGTTTTTAGACACGGGCTAGGACACGTGCATGTCATGGTCGTGTGAGGGACATGGGCCATAGACACGGGCGTGTGCCAGGCCGTGTGAAAATACCTGTAGGTCCAAATTTAGAATTTAATTCACATGGGCATAGGACACGGGCGTGTCCCTAGATGCTTAGGCCGTGTGTGTCACACGGGCTGTAACGCCCCAATTTTTGGAAATTTTAAAAATGTTGGAAAATTTTAAAAATTCTGTGTCCTGTTTGTTTGCCGTAGGATTAAGTACGGTAGTGGGCCTCTAGAAGGCCCAAGCTTAAGGTAAAACCCGGTAGTTTTAATTAATTTTAATTCCATAAGAAAAAGGGGTTCTGGTTAATTGGGCTTTTAGGTATTAATTGTGTAAAATAAATCACAAGGAAGCATGTGGTAAAGTGGCTAAGTGAAGCCACTGGCAAGGCTATAAAAGTGGCGTGTGGATGCTAGGGAGAGCTGAGGTTCAAGTCACAATGACAGCAAATAAGGGATTAATTTTTATGAATGGAAAAGGTAAGTAGTGGAACTGAAGTGAAAGTCTGTCAGGAGAGGATTTAGGAGTTGATAAGGGATAGGATATAGGATTTACGTGCGATTTCGTGCATTTTGATAATGTGGGCTTAATAGGCCAAAAATCGGGTTCATGGGCCAACGGGCTCAATTTGTTAAGTATGCGCGGTAAGTATTCTGATAGTACGTAAATGGATAGGATATGCATGAAAACCCTAGAAGTAGCTAAATCACTACAATACCCTTATGTATGGAAAATTACCATGATACCCCTAGGTGTAAATGACCAATATGCCCATAGGGTTAATTTTTTCTGAAAAACATGTTGACTTAAATCTGTATGATGTATGCCATGAATGAATATTTGTTGAATAGGGACATGTGTTATATTTTGGAGGAAGCGTCTTGGTGGCTATGCCACAATTATCTGATCTGGTGGCTCTGCCACATATTTCTATTCTAGTGGCTCTGCCACGATTATCTGTATCTGGTGACTCTGTCACATTATCTATTCTGGCAGCCATGCTGCATAATTCTGTGGCGTGTAGCGGTTGGGTGGGTCGAGTAGTCTCCCCACATGGTAAAAGGTTGGTAAGGGGGTGTATGTGGTTGGTTATGTGTTGGGTTTTGCATATACATGAAATATCTGATCTGATCTGTTATGGGCCTATGGGCTTAATTCTGTATTCTGTTCTGGGCTAAGGCCAATTTATTCTGTTTCTGTGATTTGAGCTGATATGGGCTATGGTTGGGTCAATTTTACACACTGAGTTTCCCCAAACTCATACCCTATTTTCATCCATGCAGGTAATCCCCAGCCATAGTGGGCTTGGAGTTGCGAGGGATTCGGAGTGGCCACTCGTTCTGCAATATGGATTTCTTCTGGTGATTTGGACTTCAATTTTCTTTACTTTGATGATTTGGGTTTTGTTATGTAATAAGGCCGCTTATGATTATTTTTAATTGGGTTTCGATTTATAACTTATCATGATGACCTTAAATTACATTAACTATCAAAATGGGCTAGATCTAGGGTTCGTTTTCCAAAAACATAAACTGATTTCGAAGTAACACGATTACAAACAAGGCTTCTGCTATGATAACGTTTTACAAACTTAAATACGTTTTATTCTAAAATAGACATAATTTCAATGGTAACCTAAAAATATACGCGATGTTAGAGTGTGGCAATGGCGATGTGCATGTCTAGGATTGGATCCGAAAGAGCTTGGTACTTAAGCAGTCCGATGGACTCACCTCCTTTTTCCGGTTTCCTACCTGGTGCGCAGCTTCCATTCACTTTAACCCTCAATGAATTAATCCTTTAAACATCAAGTACGATTTTCTAGACTTAGAATGAAAAAATGTTTTAACGTTTTGATGTGGCACGTCGGATCCGGTCATAACGTCTAGGCCGGGTTTGGGGTGTTACATTTAGTGGTATCAAAGCCAAGTTGCAACAACTCGTTGTGGAATAGGTTTACAAAAACGAAGATTTAAAAAAAATTCTATTTTTAAAATCTGGACTTCTGAAGGTGGCATTCCGAATCTCCAGCCCAAGCTTGTAAGTATTCTGAATTTTTCTGAATATATTCTAAATTATCTGTCTCTACAGAAACTTTACTAGAATACACTAGATAGGATGCTACTGTAATCCTAGAAAAGCTTGCTAAAAGACTGAAACTGTAGCTAGACATCGATTCTGCGAAAACCAACTCTAAATTACTTCTGAATCATAAAACATCTGTAATAAACATTGGAATGATATTAATGCATAAAATTCATAATCAGATAATACGATATGAGTACAAGAGCCACTCGTGGAAGAGGCCGTGGACGTGGCCGAGGAAGGGCTCGAGCGGTATCTTCATCTTCGGGACATATGCCGGCGGCAGATGCACCGGTACCATCGGCAACAGAAGTGGAGTCTCATGATCGTGGTGCTGGGGATGACGCCTTGTCGCAGGCTATGCTTCGAGTTCTGGAAAGGGTTGCCGGGGCAAGTACGGGCAATGGAGTTCGGGGGTCCATTTCGGAACGACTCCGAGCCAACAGAGCGGAGATTTTTAGGGGTGTGTCTGGTATCGCTCCGAATGTGGCAGAATATTGGTTGGAGGCCACAGAACGAATTATGGATGACTTGGACTGATCGGTGGAGCAGAAGCTGAAGGGGGGCCGTATCGCTGCGGCGAGATGAGGCTTATCAGTGGTGGCTCACCGTGAGGGATGGAACCCCAGCTGATTGGGTTACTTGGGAGCTGTTTAAGACAGCCTTTAAAGGAAAGTACGTCGGGGCAAGTTATGTGGATGCCCGTAGGAAGGAATTCCTGAATCTGGTCCAAGGATGTAAAACTGTTGCTGAGTATGAGGCTGAGTTTCTGAGGCTGAGCCGGTATGCTGTGGGGATAGTCGCTATGGAGTATGAGCGTAGCGTTCGCTTTGAGGATGGACTTAGAGATGACCTTAAGGTGCTGATTGCTCCGCAGAGGGAGCGGGATTTCACGGTTCATGTGGAAAAAGCTAAGATAGCTGAGGAGGTAAAGCGTACTGAGAGGCAGAACCGTGAGAAAGATCAGAACCGTTTCCGGAGGGATTCTGGACCTTCGGGTGGAGCAAATAAGAATGTCAAAAGGGCGAGAGTTATAATGACCACACGGTCGTGTTGCCCTTCCACACGAGCGTTTTCCCTTTTTTAAGGGTCACTATTAGAATGTATTATTATCAATTTTTGGTTATCATTGATATGTTTTAGATTAAATTCATAGATATTTGTGCATTGATTGTTTAAACTTTAAGACATGAGAGAATCAAGTATGATAAGTCTATTTTCAGAATTAAAAATTTGTTAGGTTATTTCTCTAAATTGCTGTATTACTTTGAAGTTTGAGATTTGCAAGATTGACATCAAAAACCATAATTTTTTTGTGAGATTTTGAGCCTTTAGAGCATACACTTTTCTTGCTTATTTTATTATTGGTTATAACTGTGTCAATATTGAATTATTATTCTAGAACTTGCTTCAATTATGTATGTCAAGACCACACCTTTGATTTGATATACTGAGATGATAAAGGCACTTAGGTTTTAACTCACTTATCCCATAAAAAGCCTACCTACATAATTAACTCTTTGTGAACCCCTTTGAGCCTAAAACATCGCTTTTTGATGTCCCTATTAATGTTAACCCATAACTGATTTTTTTTCGTTTTGAATTGTTCCTGTTTTATTGACCCCCCTTTTTTGTCGAGATTTGACTTGGTTAGTTGCCTAACTATGTTCTTTTGTTTCAGTTGTTAAATTATATCTTATAATCCATTGTTTCAAAAAAAAAGAGGAAAAAGAAAAAGAAAAATATTTATATGTATACATATATGTTGATTATTACTAGTTCTCTGTTAATTGAGCTTGAATAGTTAAATTCATATTTTGAGAAAAAGCTCGTGTTATTCTTGATAAGTTTTTAGTTGATGTAATTATTCAACATTAGTTTATTTTTCTAGTTGGGCAATTTATCAATTCGATCTCGATTTTAACCCTTGTTTTCAGCCTTTCTCCAGACCTTTAACCTAAGCTCCATTACAACTTCTTAAAGACCTTTTGATTTGTGGATCATCTCATTTTATAGTGGTGGGGATTTGATTTTCATTCGAGCCTATGGTAATAACTTTTCATGTTTGACTATTGAGTGCGTATTCTTGAACCTTGAACACTTTGAGTGATTTGAGTGAATCTTTAGTGAGGATGTCGATTCTTGTCGGTTTTGAATTAAAGGTAATTACTTAGATAAGGGGAAATACCTATGTTTTCATGCTTTAAAAATGTTCGACTTAGATTGTTTGGATCTTTAGTGGTCTTTTAGTTGAATTATGAACGTATGATTATTTGCGAATTATGACAAAACATTATTGAAGAGAATTACAAGTTGAGAAAGATTAATTTTAATTGTAAGTTGAGGATTTTGCTTGAGGATAAGCAAACGCTTAATGTGGGGATATTTGATAAGCCATAAGAGTAACATGTTTTTAATCCAATTCTAGATGTGTTTTTGGATGATTTATTATGTGAATTAGTGAATGTGATGCTCCTAATCCTTTACATTCATGTTTCTATACTTAGGTGAGCATAGAGGAGCGAAAGGAGTAAAAAACAAGCAAAAATCGGGCAAAAAGAGTTGTTTCCAGGATCCACACGGCCTTGGCATTTCTACATGGATAACCACACGCCCATGTGCCAGCCCGTGTTGATTTCGCACCCTACTTCCCTGTTATGCTAAAAAACTTAAATTTTAGGGTTTCTGAGTATTCTAAAGTTTATAAATACATATTAGAAGAGGATGAAAGGGGGACACGGAGAGTAGAACACAGAAAAGACTCGAAGAACGCCAACGGATTCAACTCAGAAGCAGGATCTCCTTCAAGACTGAAGATCTCCATACAATTTCTCTCGAAGTTTTTGGGTTCTTTATATTTTGTTGTTTTCTTAATTTTGAGATGTTTTCCCCCCAAAAGTATAAACTAAATTCCCTAGATACCTATGTAGGATGAAACTTAAGACGGATCCTATTATTTGATTTTTCTGAATTACATGATAATTTGTTTTTGATCTCAATTATGTGTTCTTATTTCATGATTTAATGTTTTCAGGATATTAATTCAGAATTAATGTGCTTGTTCAATGGAGCAAAAGTCCCTGTTTAAGAGTAGATCTAACATAATTGAGTGGAGTTGCATGTAATCCTAGAAAAAGACGACATTAATCTACCAGATTAGAGTCAAATCTAATAGGGGAATCCATAGATCGAGTTAATGTGACAATAGGGATTTTAATTAGAAAGAGATTTCAATTAATCAACCTAGAGTCAGTTGTTTTTCTTCTCGAAAGAGATATTAACATAAGTTAGGGATTTCTACAGATCAAGACAACTGAATAAATCGTTTTTTTAAAATAAATCCCTCATCGTTTTTTCCTGGGTATTTCTCTCTCATCGGTTTTTTTCAATTATTTTCCTACTTTATTTTCTGTGTCGTCTTAGTAACTAGGTTAGTTAAGATTAGATTAAAATAAATCCCTTCAATTTATTCAGCTAGATAATAAAAAGATAGCAACTACTAGTACTTTTAGTCCTCGTGGATACAATATTCTCAACTCACCATAGCTATACTACCATTCGATAGGTGCGCTTGCCTTTGTCGTATTTTATTTAGTTCGTGATATCATCATAAAGATGTAAAATTCATGAAAAAATTCTGAATTTTATGAATTACATAGGCCATAAATGTTATAAGGAAAATTTGGCTAGGCTTGGTGTAATGATTAAATTGCATGAATTTCATTTTTCCGAGCCTAGGGATGAAATTGGAATTAATTAAAAGTATAGGGGAAAAATGATACTTTTGCCTAAGATGTAAGTTGGATTGAATTGAATATGAAATTTGTTAAATTGATGTTAAATTCATTTATATAGATCCGAAAAGATCAAATAAAGATTTAGATCGAGGAAAAGAAAAAGTATCAGACTAGTAAATTTCCATATACGAGCAAGTGACGAGGTAAGTTCGTGTAACTAAATCATGTATATTAATATGTTTGAATTGAATGTTGTAATAGCCTAGTTTTGGGCTTAGCCGGAATAGTGGTTTCGAGATCACGAATTCGAAGTCAGAGAAATTATTTTTATTATTATTTTGATGTTATACATGACTATATTAGTGCATGAAAAATTTGGTGTGGTAATTTTAGCATTTGTGAGCTTAATTTTGAAAAAAGACTAAATTGCATAAGGGGTAAAAGTTCCATTTTACTTGATAGAGTTACCACATAGCTAGAGAACCATAATTGGAGGACTTTAAAGAGCAATTAGACTCTTTAGAGAGGCATGACCGGCCATAGGAGACAAGGGAGGTCAAATTGTCAAATGTTAGGTGAATAGGTAGCTAAATTGATTAAAAATTGAAATAAAATAAAGGGAAGATGATATCACCTTCTTATCTTCTTCACCACCATCGAAATTTTTAGCAAAGGGAAGGGTTTTGAAGCTTTAAAATTTTAGCTAGGTTATCCTCTTGCAAGTAAGTGATTGATATGCTTTTTTTTATAATTTTTGTACTTTTGGAACCCTTATGGCAAAAGCTAGCTATTGAGGGGACCATTTTACAAAATGGTTGATAGTCTAGGGATTTTCCATGAAAGGATTTATGATGTTTGCTGAGTTTCTATGAAAGAAAGTGAATCTTAATTGTGTTGTAAACAACTTTTGCAAAAGAACTTCTCATAAAAACCCTAATAGGACCATTTTGTAAGTTTGCAAAAATAGAGAGTAATGCTGTGTAATAATGGGAATTTTGGGTCACTATAAGAGTAAAAAGGTTTGGCTAGGCTTAAGACTTGAAGAAATTCGATAAAAATCAATTTTCGAGCATAGGGGTAAAATGATCCTTTTGTGAAAGTCTAAGGGCAAAATGGTCATTTTGCCAAAAATGTGAACTTATGATTGCTTAATTTATTTAGAGATTAAATGAGTGAATTTTTATTATTTTAGATCAAGAAACACAAAAACCGGACTTGGGCAGGGGGAAAGCCGAGCAAGTAGAGTAAATCGACTAGTCGCATACATTTTATAATCCGAGGTAAGTTGTATGTTAATAATGCAGCTATATTGCTATGATGTATGGTTGAATTGATATTGCATAAATCGTTTAATTGTGATTATGAGAATGTATGTCGAGAAATTAATGTAGTAAAGACTTCCGGTTGAACATTTGGAATAGACTTGGATATTCGTACCATGACATTAGGTGGTATGTGAGCCAGTGTAAGACATGTCTAGGACATGCATCAGCATTGATACGAGAGCTAGTGTAAGACATGTCTGGGACATGCATCGGCCTTAGAATATACAAGCTAGTGTAAGACCTGTCTGGGACATGGCGTCAGCTTGTTGTGTGTCAGTGTAAGACCGGTCTGGGACACAACATCGACTTTAATGTGCTAGCCAGTGTAAGACCATGTCTCGGACATGGCGTCTGCATCTTATCCCATATTCGGGGTTATTGAGTATCCGGTAATATTTCAAATGGTTCAACGGAACATTCATGATTTATATCATAATGAGAAAAGTTATGACTATGTGGTGAGTGATACAGGTACCTAATTGAAATGTATGAGATGTGGGCTTAATATATACCATATAAATTGTATTGGATGGTGATGAGTAAGTTGTACTTATGCCTACTTATTGTATACATGGACAAGCTATGAAATGTTATGAGCATTATCGAAACCATTTTTAGATTTTGAAAAACGGGGGTCGACTTTAAAATGAAACATGGAGCCGCCACCAATCCTTTTTGTTTAGGTGTGATCGGATCACCTAATAAAGCATTTTATTTTATTAAAATATTGATTTTGGCCTACGAAATTCAAGAAAACGGGTTTGGGAGTCAGTTACGTACGATGAAGGATTAGCACCCTCACAACACCCAAAATTGGTACTTAATTGATTAATTAATGTCCTTATGTCGAAAATTGGAAAAGATTTCAAAATACAATCCCATTTAAAAATGTTTGAATATACTTGAATTGGATGCTAAGACTTCCCTGTTCCGAAGGAATAAAATATCATATCTAGCATGTCAGGGTACAATATTTCAAACCCTCGATATCAAGATCATCTTTATGATTTTCGAAATTCAAGTTGGTTATTTGGTCAACGGAAAATCGAAACCCAGCACGTTAAGGCACAATTTCTCGAATTTACAAACACGAAATATTGCCTTGTTTTTAGTCTAAGAAAACATGGACGAAATTTCGAAAGGATATTTAGTTATTCGGTCAAATGGAAAATCGAAACCCAGCATGTTAGGGCACGATTTCTCGAATTTCCAAACACGAAATATTACCTTATTTTGAGAAGTTTTTAAATATGAGCGATTACAAAAACGGACTTAAAATATATTTATTCGGTTTGTTCGAAAAGAATAAAATTGAACAATTTTAGGAAAATAAGTTAGCAATCTCAATCATAATTCAATACACGAAAATGAAAGAAAAAATAACAAATATGGGGCATATACATGGTTAACATATTATACAAATAATACAAGATACAAATATGTAAATCAAAACACACCCAATGATAATACACTATTTAACATTTCTAAATAAAAACTAAAGAATATCAAAAAAAATCTATTTAAACAATGTAACAAAAACTTTTAAACAGTGATGAGCAATGTTAAAACAAATAATGCAAAGGAAGATAAATTTGAAATTGACAATGCAAAGAAAAACAATTTAAAAGTAAATTTTATGTATATAAACAAATAAGACATGCAAAAATTTGAAATAAATCATAAGATAAATAAAAATAAAAATAAATAATATATAAAATATAAAGTTCAACGTATAAATAAATTTTAAAATAAGTATTATAAGAAGAAATTTAAAATTAGTGCTATACAAAACAATTTAAAACAAAATTTTTAAATGAAAATATATTATAAATTATGTACATAAAAAACAATGATGTATGCCCATATAAAATTTGGAAACAAATAATGTATATATTAGAAAGTCTTAACATAAATGAATTATATAAATACAACCATAAAAAAATATACAAAGATATGAATATCAATCTATATAATATGAAATCAATGATCATACAAAATAATTTGAAACAAGATTTATTAATCAACAATTAATAATATACATAAGGTGAAAAACTTAATATAAATAATGTATATATATAATAGAATAATAATATAAGAAAGTGTTTGAAATAAACAAAATATATAATTTAAAATTGGGTCCTTAAAAAAAACAAACTATATACATAAATAGATTTAAAAGAAAAAAATATATAAACGGGTTTGAAAGGGAATTTGAATAAGTAATTTAATATACATTATGTATGTATATATAAAATAGCAATGTATGAAATTAAACATCATATAAATCTTTAAAACACAGAATTATATAGAAGAGAATTTTAAAATGGACAAATTATAAAATAAAACAATCTTTATATATATATATAAACAAAAGTATAAAATAACAAGATAGAACAATGCAAAATCAGTAAAATAATTCAAGATAGAGATGAATAATAAATAAATTTTTAAAGAAAATAAAAGAATTACAAAAGAAAGGGAAAAAATACTCCATTGAAATAAAAATAAAATCAAAGGAACAATTTACAAACAAATAAAACTATTAAAACAACATGGAGGACCAAAATACGACACGCGCAAACCAAAGAGGACTTAAAATGCAAATGAACCAAATTCCAAAACAAAATGCTTAGGCGCGGACTAAGTTGAAATGACATGCAAATTCCAGGAAAAATTTTAAAAAATAATAAAATATAAATAGGGCCTAATTAAAAGTCAGTGCGAAAGGGGAAGGACCAATCGCGCAAATATCCCTCAAAGACCAGAACACGCTGATCCTAGCTGTGTCTGGGTCGGGTCATCGGATTTGGCCCATACGACGTCATTTTAAGGCCCCTAAATAAGTCCTTAAACGACGTCTTTTTATGTTGTATATAAAGGGAAAAAAACCTAAAAATCAAGTCGCTTGGCCATTTCACAAGAGAAGGCCATTCGGTCGATTAGAGTATGCCGTCCAACCACCTTAACTTACAGATTGCCGATTTTAGCCCCAAAATCCCATCTCAAACTCCGATTTCGACGAAGGGACTTTGATGGCATGTTCACGAAGGTAAACCCCTCACTTTCTTCTTTATTTTTATATGCAAAAGAAACAACATGTAGAACCAAAAAAGGGAAAAAAATCGGAAAAGAAGAACAAAATCTGAAATCACCTTCAAAAAAATGATTCTCTCTGGTTTTTTTTTATTTTCTATTTAGCATGCGTAAAAAATTTTACACCGATTCTCTGGCTTTTATATCTGAATTAAGAAAAAAGAAAAATAAAAGGGATTTTCCCTTAGATCCTTCTATTATTTGCTATCAATTTGCTATATATTGTTGCTGCTGTTATTCTATTTTTTGCAAGTGAACCACCGTACGGAGAGGTGGACGTGGCAATGACGCACTGGAGACCCTTTCTGAGGAGGCTGCGGCGCTGGCCCTAGGGTTTCAGTTTCTGAAACCAAAAATGGGGCTACCTGGATCGTTTTAGGATTAGGCCATTAGGTTGGGTCTTAGGGTTTTTTAATTTGGGCCCATTATTTGGACTTTGTAAAAAACTAGACTTTTATTATTTTGGTTTATTATTATTTTTTGGGTTTATAGTGGGCCAGGTAAATTGGGCCTGCTACAAGCATATTGTTGTATGATAATTAGTTGATGTTTATTTTCATGCAACTTACTAGGCTTTATGCTTACCCCTTTTTCCTTTCCATTTTCTTATAGTACAGCCGAAGTAGCTTGTAGATCATCGTCTTACGTCGGAGAAGCCAATCACACTATCATTTGAAGCACTTGGTATAGTTAGTTCTTTTATTTTGATTATGGCATGTATAGGAGCTTTTAATCATGTTTTAGTGTCATAATGTTTTGAGGCCAAATGTGTTGGCTTACTTTAGTATTTGACTCATTTTGTATAAGGCCATGAAAATTGGCTAATATGGAAAGTTGTTATATGAATACAAGAAGGTCTTTCATGAATGTGAAATTGTTGGTATGGTTAAACGTGCGAATTTCAACGTATGGATAGCAAGGTGCATAAATTGGTTGTTCAGGCATATGTGAAATGTGTATAGGCCTTAGTTAAGGTTGCTTGGTTTAGAAATCAGGTTATGTGAGACTTTGGTATGATGGAGGGTGTTATATTGTGTTTTAAGGTGGTAAGAAGGCTTGGTAGATAGCCTTATATCGTCCACACAGGTAGACACATAGGTGTGTGTCTAGGCCGTGTGTGACACACGGTCAATCCTATGGGCGTGTTGTTTGACCGTATGTCCCCTACACCTCGAATTTGCAAGTCAGTATGAATGGTAGTAAATACACGAGCAGAGACATGGCCATGTGTCTCAGCTATGTGGAGGACACGGCCTATGGCAACGGGCGTGTACCTTGGCCGTGTGCCCCAAAATTGTTGCTGATATTAGAAATAGAATATCAAGGTTTTTAGACACAGGCGTGTCGTGGCCGTGTGAGGGACACGGACCACGGACACGGGCATGTTTTAGGCCGTGTGAAAACCCCTATAGGTTCAAATTTAGAATTTAATTCACACAGGCTTGGGGTACAGGCGTGTCCCCTTATGCTTAGGCCGTGTGAACCACACGGGCCTTTGGAATGGCCAGGTCAACAGGGCCACACGGGCGTGTGCCCTGTTTTTAGTGAGATATTTCAAAGTTTTCAAAGGTGTTCGAATTAATTCTAGATAGTTTTAAAAGCTCAATTTGGGCCTCGTAAACCCATATTAAGAGACTAAGATTGAAAAGTTTTGAATTCGATCAAATTTTATGATTTGAAATGATTGTATGCATGAGTTTAAGTCAAGTAATGCCTCATGCCCAATCCCGACTTCAGACTCAGGTAAGGGGTGTTACAAATGTTGTATATGTGTGAATTGTATAAATGTCTTATCTTATGTATGAAATTGATCACATGTCCAGTAATGCCCGATAAGTAATAAGTCTCATTTGAATAAATGAAACTCGATGGATACAGTATTTCTTGTATTGGTTGTGATCCTGCATATGTTGCGGACATACCATAGCTAGAAAGAGCATCATGTTATAAGCCCTCTCGAGCTTCTCATTACATGGTTACTGCGAGCATCCCGATCAGTATTGATCCTGCATGTGTTGTGGACATACTGCAGCTCTTTGTAAGCGTCCTGTTATATGATTGGCATTTATCCTACATGTATTGCAGACATACCACAGCTCTTTATGAGCGTCTCGATATAGGCTCGCTTGAACTTCCTGATATATGGCTATTTGGAGCTTCTTGATAATAGCTCTTCAGAGTTACCTGTTAAGCTCACATGAGCTTTCTATTCTAAACTCTTATGACTTTCCTGTTATAGCCCTGATAAGCTTCCTGTTACATGGCTCACATGAGCTTCCTGTTATATGGCTCGAGAGGGTGCTTCCTGATTATGTACTCTCATGAGTACCCTTGAGAATGAATTGACAAATTACAGTTTTGTACACTTTAAGTGTACTATATGTGTGCCCATCGATATTTCAAATAAATTCAACGGACAAAGTTTTGACATGGCTAAAATGAACTTGAAATGATTTGTCATAGAAATGTACATGTTATATGGAAATACGATAAGAAAAGTATATGTATATGAAAGTTATTACATGATGAGCTCATTCATGTTTCTTGAAAATTTTGTGAATTACAATGACTAACATGTTTTGATGAAGTTGGGTGTTTAGGCTATTAGCCAAATTTCTTGGATGCATTTGTATGTTTACTTTAATGGAAATGAATGGTAAGTTAAATTTCCAGTTATACGAACTTACTAAGCATTAAATGCTTACTCTGTTTTATTTCATTTGTTTTATAGTATTCGGAAGCTAGTAAAGGTTGGAAGCTAGTCGGAGTATCATCACACTATCCTTCGACTCATTTTGGTACAACTAGAAAACTAATTAGCCAATTTTGGCATGATAATGTTTTGGTTGTAACTAGTTATTGGAATGGCTAGTGTTAAGTATATTTTGATGTAGTTATATAAGGCCTTATCATGTTTGATGTGTGTATTAAAATGGTTGAACAATGGAAGTTACATAAATATATTAATGGTTGCGTGAATGGGTAAAATATACTTACATGTTTATATGGTCATTTAGGTAAGATTAAATATTTGGATAAATGGGATGTTATGACATGTATTGAACTTGAAATTTGCTTGAATTGAAGGTCTTATTGTGACTTGTAATAGTACAAAAATTGGTTGGATAGGTTGATGCTAGGTTGGGTGGGAAATAAGGTTTGGAAATGGCTTTATTTTGTCCGCACGGGCAAAGACACGGGCGTGTGTCTCAACCGTGTGTGACACACAACCATGCACACGGGAATGTGGGTTGGCCGTGTGTCCCCTATATTTTAAAATTTGAGAAAAGAATGCTTTGAATTGCTCACAAAGGCGTGTGTCTCTGCCGTGTGTGTCACACAGCCTAACACATGGGCTTGTGACTTGGCCGTGTGACCCAAGTCAGAGAGTTACACGGGTATAGACACGGGCTGGGACATAGCCATGTGCCTCACCTTGAATGCCCACACATCCTGGAACACGGGCGTGTCACTCACACGGCCTGGCCACACAGGCGTATGTCACTTGTACCTAAGAAAAAATTTTTAAATTTCGCAAAAAAAAATTCTCTAAGTTCCTGATTTAGTCCCGACTTGTTTCAAATGCATAAATTGGACCTCGACAGTTCATTTAAGGGACAGTATGATTGAATATGATTGGTTTTAGATATGAATAGTAAATAACACGATAATTGTATTTCTTCTGTAAACTTCGGTAATGCTCTGTAACCCTATTCCGGCAACGGATATAGGTTAGGGGTGTTACATAAAATAAAACATGAAGCAAGGGAATTTTGGTCTGCACAATCAAAATTTAAACTCGAGGGCGTCAGTTAACCTAGGGTTAAGGATGAAGACCACATAAAAGTTATAAATGGGCTCTTTTGGCACATGTTATAGACACCATTCCTTTACCCTAAATTCTTTTTGTAAAATTTAGTTTAGTTTTATTTCGTTCTTAGGTCTTAGATTTCTTTAGTTGGTCTTGTTGATTTTAAGAGATCTAAATTGTGAAAGCATTCAAACTTTATGGATTCACAATTAATCTCAATACAATCAGGCTCTTTCATTTACTTTATCTTGTTGATTTAATTAGCATGCTTTCTCTTTATATCTATTTCATACTGTTTATGATATCCATGAGGAACTAATCACTCTATGGGGGATTAGTGAGTGGATTTATGATCTATTTACTATTTTTTAGGGTTACTAAATGGATCGACTATTCGGGAAAGGAAGAATGTGAAATAAACTTCAGGCCTGACAATCCCGGGAAGTCATCAAGGTAGGAATTAACCAAAAATTGGTCTTGCCCATCCGTGAACACCTTCACCCCTAACTAGTTTGGATTGTGGGGTCGGAAGATAAGTAGTTCTTGTAGACTCATTATGTTAGTGGAAGATTGGAAGATCCTGATAGGGCAGTGACTAGTTGATTGACGAGGGACCTGGAATAACAGTTGATGGGGATTACCGAAGCGAGCTAATCACCCATAATTAAGATTTGATTTAATCTACTCTTCTATCTCCTGAATTTTATTTTATTTTATTTTATTTTTATAAAAACCTTAAGAAACCCTTTTCTATGTTCTCGTACTATAATTTATTTAAAGTACTAATTAGATTTTTTAGTATTTAGGTTAGAATTGATCTAGCACTCACCTCCATTGGGTATGATCCTCGGAGTACTCACCTACTTCATTGTAAAAACGATATTACAACTCGACCTGTATACTTGCGGATACCACCTTGTAGTTCTCTATTTTATTATAGTATTCTCTGGACGTTAGTACATCCGGAGGCGGTCAAGTTGTTGGCACTATTGCTGGGAAGGCAACATCACTAGTTTACTTTTAATCTTTGCACTTTATTTAGAATAATTAGGAAATTTTTAAGTTATAGATACGATTTTATTTTATTTATTGTTATTAATCCTCTCTTTCTGGGTTAGTGTATGACTCGTAATAGGGGCACATCTATTATAGCGGCCATAGATCCAGAGAGAATAATCCAAAGAAATCACCGAAAGCAACAACAATAGCAATAATAGATGCAAGATCCATCACCACCTACCACAGGTAATGTAACACGTGAAAATTCACTACTTAACGATGCTGACAGTAATGCCTTAGCAAACCCACCAACACCACAGTTACCCGTAAACATACATATGGCTCAAAATGAGAGAACCCTAAGGGATTATGCCTTACCAAGTCTAGACATGGTTCAGGAAAGTATAGCAAGGCCGACGATTACAACTAGCAATTTTGAGATAAAATCGACAATGATTCAGATGATTCAGAATAATCTGTAGTTTAGGGGCACTATCACAGAGGACCCTAATCAACATTTAAAACGGTTTCTCCAACTCTGTGATACTTTTAAGTATATTGGGGTCACTAATGATGTTATTCGTCTTTGATTGTTGTAACACCCCTAACTCATCTTCATTTTCAGATTCGGGTTACGAGGAATTACTGAACAAATTAGAATTATAATGTCTTTTAATATTAATTACCTAAGACTCATTACAAACCTAGCCAAATCATTACAAACCTAGCCAAGATATATATTTGGGCCTTAAATTGAGCCTTTGAGGCCCGAAAAATAGTTTGGAAACAATTCAGGGCTAATTTAAAATAATTTAGTAAATTTGGGAAAATTTTGAAAATTTTGAAAACAGGGGTCACACGGCCGTGTGACATAGCTTAGACCGTGTACTTTGCGAACCACGAGAACACGATCATGTCCCAACTCGTGTCTTAAATCATGTAACTCACTAACTTGGGTCACACGGCTGTGTGCTAGATCTTGTAACTCACTAACTTAATACACACAGCCTTATTTTAGGCCGTATGATACCCACATCTGAAATAATAAGTGACACACGGTTGTGTAGGTAGGCCGTGTGTGTCACACAACTGTGTGAGAGCCTGTGTGTGTCACACGGCTGTGTGACAGTTCATGTCCCAGGTTGTGTGCTTCATAATTTGACCCTACAAACAAGCTATTTTAAGTCCAAAACTTGCCCAACCATCCACTCCATTTTGTGCAAACATTCAATAGACCTAAACACCTTTTAAACACATATAAACATACCAATTCAATCAACCTATTTCTCCTAACCAACATGCCATTCAAAGGCACCTCATTTATACCAAAACAACTTCAACCAAAATAAAACTATATTGTCAGATCTCAAGCACCAAAACCTAATCAATTTAGCTACCTAATGACACCAATTACAACCATTCACTTTTCATAATAAGCATACCAAAAGGACCATATATTACAAACTACTTAAAAGTGACCAAAGGATATAAACTTGCCAAAGCACTTTAAGTCCAACAAACAAAATGCATTCTCTAAAGGCAAAAACATACCAAGTTGTTCATTAACATATTCAAAAACTTCCATTATAAAAATTCCAATACATGTCATATATAACCTTGGCCAAAATAACTCAAAAACTACCGAAGTGATTGCTGGATAGCGTGATAAAACTCTGACAAGCTTCCAACCAATTGAGCTTCCGATAATCTACGAAACAAAGGAAAATAACTACGTAAGCAACTAATACTTAGTAAGTTCGTATTAACTTAAACATAAACTTACCCTTATTAAACTCAATTTATAAATTCGTATTAACTCAAACATAAACTTACCCTTCTTAAACTCAATTTATAAATTATGCATAACATCATTACCATGCTCATAAGCTTTATGAAGTCCTATATTCATCACCAAACTCACAAGTTAGTAAGTCCATACATGTACATATAAGTTCAACCATATCATAGTGAATTTCCATGTGCATATCATTCATCACATACTTAATTAGTCCATTCCAATTCATTTGCATTCATCAACTTCACCTTTCTATAAGGTTATGAAAAGCTATCAATTAGTGTACATGTCTATCCATTAACATTAGCTTACCCATTGAACCATCGAGAATTATATTGGATACTCGAAAATGCTCACAAATAGTGTTTCTTTTCATATAACCGTAATCTTTCCTTTTCTATATTGCTCACATGAGCTGTGAAATGGGCCTGCTCACATGATTTGTGGGTCAAAATGTTAGCTACATGATGCTGCTCACACGACCTATGGAGAATACGCAACAAATGCAGGACCTCAGCCATTAGTAGGACATTTAAGACTAACACCCAAAACATGAAATACCTAATGACATGTCATTCGTATCCTAAGAATTCTTAAGGTTCAAACGAGATTATTTAACTGTCAATTATTCAAAACATCGATATATATATTCAATTCAGTTTATAACTAACATAATATAATAGATAATCAATTAAACTATCATTAATAAGATTATAATTCATACGAACTTACCTCGATAACTATAGTCGCAAAAGTAGAGTTAGAGACTAATCCAAAGATTTTGTTTTTCCCCGATTTAAGTACTATTGTTGCTTATCTTGGTCTAAATAAATAATTTCATTCAATTAAGTAATTCAAATAACCTCAAGTATTCAATTCAATTCAATCTATAATTCATATTATCATGAAATTACACAATTACCACTCCTATTTTAACTTTTTCACAACTTAGTCCTTAAGCTTGTAACTTGAAATTTAACCACTTTAACTTAAACCCATGATAATTTATTTTCTCTAAGCTTGAGTAATCTAAAATTTTCCATTATTTCATACAATATACATAGAATTTTCCACTTAAACAAATTAGTCCTTAAACCTTAAATTTACTAAAATTCACATAACAAAACATGTCCATATAACAACCAACTTTAATTATCTATCAATTAAATTCACTAAAACATCAAATTCATTCATGGCACATCCCTCAACCTTTCAATCCACTTAACTAATAGAAATATTTAATCCACTTAACTAATAGAACTCAACTTTTACACCTTTTTCAATTTAGTCCTTTTTACCTAATTAACCATTTAAACTTCAAAATTTCTTAATGAAAATTAAATACTACCTTAAATTAACCCTATAGATAAACCCTTCTTAAGTGGTAAATAAACCTTATAGAGTTATAATGAACAAATTTGGACAAGAGTAAATTAATTATTTAGTTATGGCTAAGGGTAAATTTGTAAATATCAAATTATAAGTTAAATTAAAACATAAAATAAAAGAATTAAAACCTACCATGTTCAAATTTCTTTCTAGGAAACCCAAATAGCCATGGTTAGGGTTGGGTGACCTTTGGCCAAGTTTAGATTTCTTGATAGGTAAGTAAAATCTCACCCGATTTTAGTAATTTTTATGTTTTTAAGTTCGTATTAGCTTAATCTAGCTAACCCAGGATCCAATTTGTAAAACTGTCAAATGTTTTGGATTATGCCATTAATGAATTTAGTGTATTCTTGATGTTTTTTGAAAGATTATTGAGCTTGGTTTGTAAATAGGACTTTTTTTAAGAAATTTTTGGTAATTTTAATGTTTAAGGATTAAATCATTAAAGTGATAAAATTACAAGGAATTGATGTGAAATAATGCATGGGCCGTAGAGAAATATTGAATAATTCGGCTAAAATGAATTTTGAATAAAAATGGTTAAATCGCATGTTTTGGGCTTAGAGACTAAATTGTATAAAACTAAAATGTTGGGGGCAATTTTGTAAAAATGTCAAAAAGGACTTAATTTCATAAAATGAATTAATATTTCTGTTAAAATTAGTGAATTGAATGGAATTATTAGTTTAGATCCTAAATGAGTGGAAAACCGAGGAAAAGAGAAAATTATCAAATAGCTCATGTAATTTGCCGTTGCTACAATTTAGTCTAGTAAGTTCGTACGATTTAAATTTAGTGAATTTTTAAATGTATTATACGCCTTAATTATATAATGTTTGAATTATATTGATGTGTGTAATTGAAAATGAAAATAATGAATTGACACAATGCCGATCATTGATTGAGCTATTCTGGACCGTTACTGCAAATCAGACATGTAAGTTCATTCGACTTGTAATTTAATATCCATATGAATTGTATAATGATATGTTGTGGAATAATAGATATTAATTGTTATATTAATGATAAGAAATTACTCGAAAAATGTCTATTGAATTACTATATTTGGGCTGGATCAATGCAAGAAAGAGTATAATTGAATGATGGCGTGTTATGCGGGGTAGGAGTGGAGATTGATGTGATGTGCTATATATATATATTTCCCAAGTATGCCAAGGTTCAGCATTTATTGCGAACTCTCATGTTATACTAACTTGTTCTGGTGTGTTATGGGGGCGAATGTATAGCTCTTATGAGCATTTGGCGTGTTTACGGTTGGATTAGCTCTTATGAGCATTTGGCGTGTTTATGGTTGGATTAGATCTTATGAGCATTTGGCACGTTATTGGTTGGATTAGCTCTTATGAGCGTTTGGCATGTTTCGGTTGGACTATTTGTGTACTCGTATCTGTAAGTCATTCATCATGTCATAATTATTGTATTAATAACTTGTTTAATGACTTTGAATGGCTTGACTTGTACTTGATATCTTAAATTGACTCCTTTGTGGACATGTATTTTTTTCGAAAATTATTATTTGAGCATCTGGTATGCTGGATGGTTAACCATGTACTCGTATCCACTTATTGTTCATCGGGCTATATTTTATTGATCTCTGAAAAATTATTGAAATGTGGAAACTAATTTGTATTATTGTACTGAGCATTTCTCATATGTTGTGAGTTGTAATTGATAGGAATTCTGATAATAACCTCATTCACAGGAACTTTGTTAAGAACCTTACAGGTAGGAACTCTGTTCAGGACTTTATTGTCAGAAACATTGTTTACAAATTTTATTAATCGAATTATTATGCGTAATTTAGTAAGCTTTACAGTTTAATCAACGAACTTACTAAGCTTTATAAAATCTTACTCGTATTTTGTTGTGTTTCTTGTAGATAACATTTTTTGGATCTCGAGATTGGGTCAGTACGAAGAAATCACACTATCTGGGGATTCTTTAGGTAGCCTTGAATTTAACTTGGCTTATATGGCATGTAATAGGATAATTTGGCTATGTTTGCAAAGGTTCATAATTTATTTTTGGGTGCAAATTTTATGCTTTGATATAATTTTTTTGAACAACTATAGGTGGTATGCATGGTTGATTCAAGTTGGTGCTTAAATGACCTAATATGAAATGGCATAAAAAGGATGCTTATGGTGTTTTTTTTTTTGGAACCTAGTTTATGCATGTCATGAAATGGTACAATTACTTATGAAATTGGTTGAGAGATAAGCTTAAAATAGGTTATTTTGGGCACACGCAGCCTGGGAAATGGGCTGTCACACGACTGTGTGATGCACATGGGCTGACACACAGCCGTGTAAGGATACTTCGTATGGTACATGGGCTGGCACGCAGCCTGCAAACAGTCATGTGATCCAAATTAGAGAGTTAAACGAGCATGTGAGGTTGAACACGGGTGTACGGGATAGCCACACGACCATGTCTCGAGCCACACGGTCTAGGCTCTATCACACAGCCGTATGACCCCTTTTTGAAAATTTTCATTTTTGCCCCAAATTTTTTGTTTTGTCTCGGATTGGTCCCTGATTGTTTCTAAACTATTTTTAAGACCTCGAAAGCTTGATTTAAGATATGTAAATGTATTATTATTCCATTTTGAACTATTTATGAATTTTGTTAAAATATTTAAATGATTGGCTTTCATTTATTCTGAAAAGTTTTGTACGATAAGGTAATACTTCGTAACCCTACTCTGGCAACAGAAACGGGTTATGGGTGTTACATTTATAGTGTCGAATCCCCCTCTTTAGTCAACTTTTCGGGATTTATTGTTGGGCCTTTTCCTAAATCATAAGTATGAAAGACTTCTGTTTATGTTATAATCACATATTACTATTTTTGGTTAAGGATGATACTAACTACTCGATTTTATGCCTTCATGAAGAACCACTTGAAAATCATGAAATTTTCACTCCACTTGTAAAAGGGTGCGATTTAACGATCTTTTGCATAAGTGTTACCGATTCACAATCTCTTTTAAACAATGGTTGTTATTTTTTTGTTAAATCCATACTAACTCGTGTGTTGGTCAAAATCGTAGTAACTCAAGAAATCGAACTCTCCCCTTTCGAAGTGGAATCGAGATTTATCAATCGGATCTGTAAGGTGTAGGGACTTGCTCTTAATAATAATGACTAATACTAATTAAAGGATAAATAATACAGATAATATAAGTATAATACTTACGTTTATTTGATGCTTGAAAATATGATATTGGATGAATACGAAAGTATTCATAAAGATAGGTAAAATCCGATAAACAGGCTACCGAGTACGTATTTTTGAAACTTTAAGATCTGTGCTGATAATGGTGATTTAGGTGATTTCCATAATATGTTTTAATGTGTGATTCCTAGTACTCATGTCATGTGATTTATGGCTAATGAAAATATATGCACAAGTGATGTGGAAATATGATTATCGATATTCTAATTTGCATGTTAAGCATGCCATATTCTGATATTCTGATTTGTATGTTTAGCATGCCATTGTGATAAAATATATATGATATCTAATTCACATGATAAGCATGCCATTTTATGATATTTTGATTTGCATGTAAAGCATGCCACTAAAAATCTGTTCTGTATGCCATATCACATGCATAGGGTGAGAAAAACATGTATGGAGCAAGTATCTAGTAGTAAATCTACATTTTCTGGTGGCTTGTCCACATTATTCAGTATCTAGCAATAAATTTGCAATATCTAGTAGTTTGACCACACTATTCTGTTTCTGGCAACTCGACTGCACTATATGGTAGCTAGTCCACATTATTGGTGTGATATTGAATAGATGAGTTCTAGAGAACTCTTAATGGTGGGTAACGGAGTTGGGTAGGATCTATTTTCTAAAATCTGCACTGTTTTCTAAAAACCGTTATATTGACATCGTCATTACGCATTCTACCATACTTAATTTTGTGATTAAATAACTTATATGTTATGATATGTTTAAAATGATGTTGATATGAGTTTATTCTATGAATATTATTATTGGAGACCTACACTGGGCTTTCTAAACTTATCCCTTTGAATTCTGATATTTCAGATAATCAAGGTTAGGATGGGCTTAGCTATGAACATGCTCTCGGTCATTTTTCAGTTAACTCTATTATTATTGGTATTTAATATTTTGGGTTGTGTTTACTTACTATGGAATTTGGTTTGGTTGTTGGTTTTGGAACATTGGATTTTTTATTTGGATTTTTCTCCATGGTTCATGATTTAAAAAAAAAAACTACCTTTTAAATGATTTTCTTTTTAAATAATAAATTATGAGGGATTTTTCATAATAATTACTAAATTAAGCTCAATAATGTTGATTTACAAATTCAAATTATGTTTTCACAACTTTACACTATTTGCTCACAAAGCTAATATTTTGCAAAATGAATGTGACACCTACGATTTCAAAATAACAAAGAAATTTTAAATATCAAGATTTTTTTCGTTGCAATAGTTTTAATTGAATTATGATGATTCCTTAAAAACACTCTCAATACTTAAGTTTTTTTCTAAAATTAAAAGATAGCATCTAAAATTTGGCTTTACATAGTATAACACTTAAAGATGTTTTGCGATGACGATTTTTAAGAGAAAACTTCTAAATGTTTTACGACACCATTTCCATGGCTAATCTAATATTTGAGATTTGACCATAACGTCTAGGCCGGGTTTAGGGGGTTACATTTAGTGGTATCAAAGCCTGGTTCAAAAACTCAGACTATGGCTAAATTTCGAAAATACATGCATATACATGAAAAAGGGTATATTGGGAAAATTTTATATTTTAATTAAAATTTTATTTTTTATTTTGTTCTGAAAATTTCGAGAGTTCGAAGCTAACCCAGAAAAGGACTTCCACCTTACTAAATTTTGATTTGAGACTACAGTATACCTTAGACTTTAAAAACTATAGATTTTGAAAATTATAGATACTGTTACTCTAGTAACGAAACTTTAGAATTGAAACATTCTAAACTGATAAATAAAGCTTGTTTCTAATTGTCAGATAAAGCTGGATAAAACTTAAGAATCTGATAAACCAAGATGAGTTCATAAAGTGTTCGTACTAGAGGCATGAGAGATCGCGAAGAGTGGGGTTTAGGGACCCAGATAGATTCATCTATGTCATGAGTGCACTCACCTGAACCTGAGCCAGTAGTTGATCAGGTTGACAATACTCGAACGATAGAGGAGGACCATTAGGAGCCTACGGACGATGTTGTGTCACAAGCCATGTTTAAGATGTTACAACCTATTGTTGGGGCTCAAAATGGATCAAGAAATCGTGGGACCATTTTTGAGAGGCTCCGTACTAACAGAGCCGAGTTATTTAGAAGAATTACTAGGACAAACGACCCCTACCATGGTAGAGTACTAGCTTGAGGTTTGTATTTTAATCTACCTCACCTTGATCTTTGCTTACCACAGTTTCTTGCCTCGATTCTAGTTCAGGCTCAACGACTCCTTCGTCATCTTGAATATTACTTGCGTTGAGTTGTTCCCTTGAGTTAGGTTCGGTATTACTTGGCAAACTACCATGTGGTCGTTCAGAGATTAGTTTGGAAAGCTGGCCTATCTGAGTTTTGAGTCCTTGGATCGACGCTTGTTGATTCTTAAGTGCTGTCTCGGTGTTCTGAAAATGGGTTTCTGACACTGATATGAACTTTGAGAGCATCTCTTCAAGGTTTGGCTTCTTTTCCTATTGGTAGGGTGGTTGTTGGTAGCCTGGAGGATGTTGTGGTCTTTGATTTCCTTGACCGGCCTACGAGAAATTGGGGTGGTTCCTCCAACCTGCATTATAAGTGTTACTATATGGATTGTTTTGAGGTCGAGGATTATTACCCATGTAGTTTAATTGCTCATTATCCATGCTGTGGCCATAAGGTTGGTATTTCGAATGGTTTGTTCCACAGCTACTTGCTTCGTACTGCATTACTGGGTGAACCTGTGAAGAACTAAGAAAACCATCAATCTTTTTATTTAAGAGTTCTACCTGAATAGAGAGCATGGTGACCGAATCGACATTATAAATGCTGGCTTTTTTTGTTGGCTTTGTCCTCATGACTTGCCACTGATAGTTATTCAGTGACATCTCCTCTATAAACTCATAAGCATCTTCTGGTGTTTTATTGTTGATGGTTCCGCCCGCCGCTGCGTCAACCATTTGCCGAGTCGAAGGATTCAGACCATTGTGAAATGTTTGAACTTGGAGCCAAAGTGGTAACCCATGGTGAGGGCACCTTCTCAGAAGGTCCTTGTATCTCTCTCATGCATCATAGAGTGTTTCTAAGTCCATCTGCACAAAAAAAGAGATATCATTACGTAATTTAGCCGTTTTAGCCGGCGAAAAATATTTTAGTAAAAATCTCTCAGTCATTTGTTCCCAAGTAGTAATTGACCCTCGTGGTAACGAGTTCAACCACTGTTTAGCTTTGTTCCTCAATGAAAAGGGAAACAACTGAAGACGTATGGCATCATCAGAAACGCCATTAATTTTAAATGTATCGCATAGTTCTAAGAAGTTGGCTAAATGAGCGTTGGGATCCTCATCCTGCAAACTATCAAACTGAACAAATTGTTGTATCATTTTACTAGTGTTAGGTTTTAATTCGAAAGTATTTGCAGCTACAGTAGGTCTAACTATGCTTGATTCAATTTCTGTTAAAGAAGGTTTAGCATAATCATACATAGTGCGTGGAGCAGGATTTTGATTAACAGCAATTGCAGGAGGTAGCTGATTGCCTTGGTTTTCTGCCATCTCTTTGGTTGGGGGTTGAGAATCGTCTTCTTGCTCGTTCTTTGTGTATCTTAAGCTATGCCTTATTTCTCTTTGGTTTCTATGAACTGTACGATCGATTTCTTCGTTAAAAAGTAATGGTCCTGACGGGTTTCTTCTAGTCATAAACTATAAAAACCTGCCAAGAGAAAGAAAGAGTAGGTTAATAAATAATAATAATCAAATTAAATTAAATTGCAAGAAAAATAAATGGCTAAAGTAATAAAAATTGACCGTTCCTAATATCTTAGCTCCCCGGCAACGGCGCCAAAAAACTTGATCGCGTGATTTCGTATAGGTTTTAAAAATTTATAATTACTCGTTCTTGAACTAACTATTATCGCGATGTAGGCAAGTGTACCTATGGAACAGTAGTATAGTTTTAGCAAGACCGGATTGTCGAACCCAAAGGAACTAAGAGTACTAGTAATGACTGTCTTTTTATTATCTAGCCTAAGAATAAAGAGGTTTCTGTTTTAACTAACTAATTATCTAAACTAAGAACGCAAAGAGAAAAGAATTGGGGAATTGATTTTGGGAAAAATCGATTGACTTAGGACAATACTTAAGGAAAAATCCACCTAGACTTTACTTGTTATTCTGGCTCCGAATCGGATGCTTTATTCATTCAACTTGTTCCGTAAAGATCCCTAAGTTATGTTATTATCCCTATTCAAGACTAATAATGTCTAATCCTTAGATTAAATAACCGAGACTTTTCTCTAATTAACACTCTAGGGTTGCATTAACTCGATCTATGGATCCCCTTATTAGGTTTCACTCTAATCCGGCAAAATCTTGTCACCCTCTGTCTAGGCGCGCAATCAACTCCGCTTAATTATGACAAATTTACTCTTAGACAGGGTCTATTCCTCCTTTGAATAAGAGCATGTCTTGAATCACTATCCTGGGATATCAAAATAAGAATTAAGAACACATAATTAAGAACAAGTTAAATATTTATCATATGATTCAGAAAATAATAATAAGATTCATCTTAGGTTTCATTCCCCTTAGGTATTTAGGGGTTTTAGTTCATAACTAAATAAGAAAACATCTCAAGAGAATAAAGAGTACAAAACATAAAGAAAACCCAAAACTCCTGAAGGGAAATTGAGGAGAGATCTTCAGTCTTGATAATGAATCCAGCTTCTGAGATGGATCAATTGGCTTCCTTGGAGTAATTCCTTACCTGTACCACTCCTAACCCGTATCCGTCGCCGGAATAAGGTTATGAGGTATTACTTGACTGAACAAAACTTCTATAAGGTCAAAGATACTTACCAGATATAAATTATCAACAATGTAAACATGTCTCATTGATTTTCCATAGGAGCTCTTATAAATTTCCAAAATGACTCACTATCAAAACATAACCGAATATCTAATAACAATTTAAATACTATCAAGTTATAGCTAAAACATTTCACCACATTAGTTCAATTATAAGGCTTCTCTAAACAAAATGAGCAAGCCATCTTCGCATGGCTATAATGTATACAAGTCGAAATATCATTCTACCTATAGTCTATCCTATACATGCCTTAAACCATGATGATATACAATCTTCTCAACTCACATAATGACTCGATAGTGTGATGATATCTCCGGCCCTTCCAACTCGAGCTAAAGTATAAACCTATAAGAAATGGAAAAGACAACACGGAGTAAGCTTCAATACTTAGTAAGTTTTAAGCAATGCAAACAATTAATTTACTTATAGATCGATTATTCAAATTTTCAAGAAATCATTCCTAGATAATTTCCATTTTGGCCAAGTATCCATGAACATAATGCATATGTAGCAAATTCACCTCACTTGAATCTGAACTGAATTAAAACCAAATATTGAAATCAAAAATAAGATCATAAGAACTCGAAAAGCATCTCATTAACCAGTTTTAACCATGTTTGCAATAAAATCACAAATTCACTACAAGCTGTCTTCCTGAGCAACAGTCACTAAATTATTTATAACTGGAGAAAAGAAACTCCAAATCAAGTGCCGTTAATTTTCCCTAAAAATAGACTCATATATCTTCTATCCATAAAATTTTCATAATTTTTGGTTTGACCAATCAATACCAGATTTTTCTTGAAGTTTTCCCCTGTTTCACTGTTTGACTATTCTGACCACTTATCACTACGAATCAAATTTCTCATTATACAGAATTCAAAATATGTTATCGTTTATTTCATTTGAAACTAGACTCATTAAGGAGTCTAAGAATATAAATTTTATCTTATAACTATTTTTGTACCATTTATAATGATTTTCTGAAAACAGAACAGGGGACCTTGAAGTCATTTTGACTCTGTTCCATGCCACTTCAAATATCTCATTATTGACAATTTTTTTGCTTACACGGTTTCTTTTATAAGAAACTAGACTCATTAAGATTTCATGAAATAATTTATTCAGCCTCTAACTCAACTCCCACAATTTATGGTGATTTTACAAAATCACGTTACTGCTGCTGTCCCAAGCAGATTTATTACACATTCTTTGCATTCATATTATTTAACATGTATATCACCAAATCAATCTCATGTAACCTTTCACCATAACCGAATACACACATACACATATGAGATTTTCACATATACTTCTCATTTCGCATTCATGATTCAATTCCAATCAATCTAACATATAAAAGTATATAATACATACCTGACCAACTTAATGCATTGAACATATTCAATGGTAGTTTACTACGAACATTCGAAATCATAATCTTACTCGAATCATCGGCATTAAGTCTGCTAGGTTTAAAACCCAAATCCAATCACCACCACAAAGCATGCGGGACTTTAAGCCCGGATATAATACCAGCACAAAGCCTGCGGGACTTTAGCCCGGATATAACACCAGCACGAATGCCTTCGGGGCTTAGCCCGGATATAACACCAGCACGAATGCCTTCGGGACTTAGCCCGGATAGAACACCAGCACGAATGCCTTCGGGACTTAGCCCGGGTATAACACCAGCATGAATGCCTTCAGGACTTAGCCTGGATATAACACCAACACGAATGCCTTCGGGACTTAGCCCGGATATAACACCATTATAAAGTCGTCTCATAAACAATTCATATAATATAGCATGTATACCTATTCACTTTGCTCTATTTAATCATTCAATATTTTGTACACTAAGTGTCATTCTCAATATCTTGCACATTAAGTGCCATTCTCAATATTTCGTACACTGAGTACCATATTTGATTGCCCCGCACACTAAGTGCCACATTTTGTCGATATGTCGTCAGACATTAAAATATTCACGTATATACAATTTATACAATATCAAAGCATTAGAAACATAAATTTAACAATGTTTATTGCATACGAACTTACCTGGCTAAATTGTAGAGATACCAAAGTTTAGGGGTATTTTGGTAGTTTTCTCATTTTCCTCGATTTTCCACCCGATCTTGATCTAAATTAACAATTTCATTCAATATATTAATTTAGACAGTAAAACACCTCATTTCATACAATTTGGTCATTTTTGTCATTTTTACAAAATTACCCCTAAAGTTTTACTTTTATTCATTTTAGTCCCTGAGCTCAAAACATGCAAATTAACCATTTTAACCATAATTAAGCTTAGCCAAATGTTCATGGTATCAAAACAGTCCATAATTCACTTTATGGAAAAATTCTAGTTTTGCCCCTAATATTTCAACTTCTTTACAATTTAGTCCCTATATCATAAAAATGCAAATTCATGAAATTGAGTAAAATTCTACTATAGAAGATTATCACTAGTGTCTCTAGCAGCCCACACATTTCATTTATTTGACATTTTAACCACAAAGTTTTCACATTTATCAATTTAGCCCTTAATTGTCAATTTCACAAAAATTCACTTAACAAAAAGTGTTTAACTATCAACAATGACTCATATTCTTCCATTAAACTTTAAAACCCTATTATACTCATCAATGGAAAATATCAAACTATTCAATGGTTTTGCAAAATAGCCCCCTCATTAGATAGATTAAGCAACAACGATCCCGAAAATATAAAAATAATTAAAAACGAGACTAGAAATGCCTACCATGCATTAGCTGAAAGTTGGAAGCTTCTTCCATGGCTTCTCAAGCTTCATATTCGGCTGGTAAAAAGAGAATGAAAAAGATGACACCTTGATTCTTTTATTTTATTTATTTTATTATTATTAACCAATTTACAATATTAACCTTTATACACTTTATTTATTACACCAAATGCCAAGCCATCATATCCCACTATCTCTTTAATGGGCTAATTACCAAACAAGGGCTTTAACTTTTAAGTTCTATATCTATTTAATACCTTTAGCTTATAGAATAGAACTTTTGCACTTTACGCAATTTAGTCCTTTTTGCTTAATTAACTATCGAAACGATAAAATTTTGCAACGAAACTTTAATACCATCTTATTGCCACTACGTAAATATTTATAAAAATATTTTTGACTCGGTTTATAGAAACAAGGTCCCGATACCTCATTTTCTAAACCCACTTGGCCTTAGGGTCATACCACTTGAACTTAATAAATCGCTTATAAAACAAAAATCACAATATCAAAAATATTTTTTTTTAAATCACAATTAGCTTGTAAATATTAAATATAATATTTACAAACCTACTAGTCGGATTTGGTGGCCCCGAAACCACTGTTCCGATTAACCCTAAAAATGGGCTGTTACATTACCCCCTATATAAACGGGTTTATATATGGTTTATCAAATACCCCCACACTTAAGCATTTGCTTTTCCTCAAGCAAAATTCTCAACTCATAATCAAAATAAATTCTTCCCAACTTATAATTTCTATCGATAATATCTCACATTAATCCATAAGCAATCATCCACTGAGAATTCAACTAAAAGAACAAAAAAGTTTCAAGCATTCCAAGTTGAGTATTTAATCATGCAAACATAGGTGTCTCCCCTCATTTAAGTAATTACCTTTGATTCAGAATATCACAGAGTTTCACATCCTCACTAAAGATTCACTCAAATCACTCGAGGTGTTTAAGGACAATAAATGAAGCACTCAATAGTCAATAATGAAAATCATTACCATAGGCTTGCATGAAAATCAAATCTCCACCACTATAATTTAAGATGACACATCAATCAAAAAGTCTTTACAGGGTTGTACTGAGGCTTGGTTAGGGGGTGTGGTCACAAGCTGAAAGAAAATGTTAGAATCAAGATTGAATTGAAAAACTACCTAACTTGAAAAAGAGTTAATCGTTACTTGTGTACAATAGAGCTTCTTCTCAGAATATGAAATTACAGATATGTATACATAGTTTTTTTTTAAGAACAAGTTAAATAATATAGACCAACTATTAAGAACAAAACATAGCTAAGCAATCCATTCAACTCAATTCTCGACAAAAATAGGGATTAATTTAGGGGATTTCAACAATAATGGGTTAAAGGTTAATATTAAGGGTAATACAAGAAATGGCTTGTTAGGCTCAAGGGGGTTTACTAGGGGTTAATCGTGAAGGTAGGCCTTTCATGGCATGAGTGGGTTAATCCTAAATGCCTTAATCATTTTGACATATCAAATCAAATGGTATGGTCTCAACATGCATAATCAAGCAAGTTCTAGAATAACAGTTCAATACTGACGTACTCAAAGCAATAATAAAAGTGAGCATGAAAGAATTAATAGATGCTCAAAAGGCTCAAAAATCTCACAAAAATTATGGCTTTTTGATGCTAAGACTTGTGAATTCCAATTCAAAGTAATACCTAGACTTGGGGAAACAACTTATAATTTTAAATTCTTAAAAATCAACTCATCATGCTTGATTCTCTAATGTCTTAAAGTTTAAACAATCCATGCACAAATCCCTATGTATTAATTCAAGATATATCAATCAAAATCATAAGTCAATTAAAATTTATCCTAAATATGATATGAAAGCTTTTCAAGAGGACAAGGTAGTCATTCAAGGATTTTTCTGATAATGAAATAAATACCCCCCCACACTTAAGATGTACATTGCCCTCAATGTACAAAGATAGATATTAGAGTATAAAAATAAGATAGGGAGAGAAGTGAAACTTCATGTATGATGAATTCCTCGAACTAGAGTTTTGGAGAGTAATCGGTTCGAGAGTGGAGGAAGATACTCCGGCGGTCGTATAGGTTCATTAGTCCATAAGTCCTGCGCCAAAAGAATATTATATCTAGTGGTAGCTATGGTCGTGGACGAGCAAGACATGGCAGTCGTGGAGAACTTTTCCCGGTGGAGGTTTGGTTCCTATGTAATGATGAGCTTAAAAGCTCTATAGAACTGTGATAAAATTAGGAACTTTTTAGGGGATATTATGAAGAATAGTTACTCATAAAGAAAAACCGAAATTTATAATTAAAAATAAAATTCTAAAATCTACTAAAAATACAAATAAAAATAAAAAGTAGTTTTAATAAAAATTAAAAACATAAAATACTAAATAAATGTTTTTAAACATCTTCATCGCTGGATAGTTCGTGAGATGGGACTGGCGATGAGATGTGGAGGTGCTGACAAATCTGCTATAGAGTAGCATCAATCTTGTCAAATCGTTGAAAACACTACTGCTTGAATCGGGTGAGGCGCTCAGAGATGTCAGCATATGAAGCCGCCGCATGAACTAGACGAGAGGGTGGTGGTGGCAGAGTCAATGGGTCCTCGTGCTGTGGGAGGACATCATCAGGAATGTCCTCGTAGGCCTCCCCCTTGGTAGATTGGGCGAGATGATACTGGGGAGAGTAGGTTCCTCGGCGCCTCTCGATCATCCTCATGCTAAGCATGCTCGAGATGCCTTGTGGAGACATCTGGCCAATGAGGGTGAGGGATGATTCTTAGGCCGCAGTGTTGAGGAGCCTAAAGTGTCGCGCCAGTCGAGTCACGTTGGGGCCAATGGAGATGACCCCCTTCAGATGCCACTCCGTCTGGTGCTGAATCGCAAGGGCGATGAAATAGGTAAGGTCGATGATGTACCCTTGCGACATGCACCATAAGAAGTAGACGTCGTGGGTGTTGACGACGCTAGTGCTCTTTTACCTCCCTGTAATCATGTGAGCTAAAATAGTGTGTAAGTACCTCCGGAATGGTGGGAGAACTGATGCCTTGGAGCGGCTAGGATTGTAGGAGGCCGTGCTAGGGGCCAAAGTGTGCCAGCACTTCAAGGGAGAGAAATGTATGTGGCGACTGAGAGCATGTAGTTCATTCTCCTCATTGAACTCCTTCGTATATAAGCCTAGTGCAGCACCAAACTCTGGGACGCTTAGCTGGTAGACTAACCCGCCTAGGCGAAACTGCACCATGCCGAGATCATCCTAGTTCGTCATTATGGTATGGAGATGGAACGTTGAGCATAGTTCCATCGTGAGCTCGAGGTATGTTGGTTCGATGATCCCAAATAACAGCTCCCAAGGGTCGGTGGTCAAGAGGGCCCGAATCGTATCAGCCATCTAAACTTGTTCTACGGTAGATCAGTCGATACAGTGGCCCGCAATTAAAGGTCGGGCTCAAAGTATCTGGAAAAGTTCTTCTTGGGGCCCTCGAGGGAACTATAGAAGAGGGTGACAAATTTTCACTGTTGGACCTACGGAAGAGGACGCTCCCTTCCTCTTCTTTGAAGCAGGTACGACGTTTTTGTTTCCTCTTGAAAGCGACATTGTGTACCTGCAAGTGGAAGCATCAATTCATCTTTTGATGAGCGGACAATTTATAATATATAAAAGGAATACGACTAGATTCGAAAAAGAAAATGCATAACTATATTCAGCCACAATTACTAAATTCAATTAAGACAATAAGTTCAATGACCCATTTCTTTGTGGCATGAGCATGGTAATATAAGTAAAAATGGCAAGGAATGGAATGCAAAATACTATATGAATGAAAAGTGATATCAACAAAATATGCATGATTATTTCAACTATCCTAGCCATGAATATTCACTTCTAACTAATTGAATGAAGTGTAGGAATCATTTAATGAGTAAGATTTTAAACATGAGAAAGATGATAACTTGTTTGATAAATGAAATTTATGTGACTATTAATATGGAAATGACATGAAAAATATAGATTAATATGATAAATAGCATTATAAATCAATGAAATAAAAGAAAAATGAGTTAACAAACACTAAGGGATAGATTTGGCGTCGAGAATGGAGTTGTAGGCGGAGCACGGATGTGCCAGGGAGGTCGTGTGAAGTTGCAGCGGCTAGGGTTAGGGTTTTTGAATGGGGAAGAAAGTGAATAGTGCAGGGTATCTATAGATTTTGGACCACACGGCCAGGGCACACGCCCGTGTCCCCCAATTTCAGCCCGTGTGATTCGCGAATTTCAAATTTGGGCGCGTCTGACATTTAGTACACGCCCGTGTTCCTCGGGCGTGTGGGTTCACACGGCCATGTCGCACGGACATGTCTGGCTTTGTTCGCTTCTCCCACTCCCGTGTGTGCAAGCCCCACATTTGTGTTAATTTAACAGGTTCAACCACGGGTGTTCCATACGGGCGTGTCAAACGCCCGTGCTGTTTTAACAGGTTCACCCACGGTTCTTCCACACGGGTGTGTCGCACGCCCGTGTTGTTTTGGCAGGCTCGACCACGGCCATATCATACGGCTGTGGCATTTAATCGTCGACCGTGTTGGAGAAATCTTTTGCCCTGTTTTCACATGCCCTTAAGCACGCCCGTGTGCTTGGCCGTGTCTCTGTGGAAACACCTGTATTCAAGATTTCTATTAAAAAGTTAGGAGTTAAATACCAAAATTTAAATAGATTAATATTGTTAGTGCTCGGGTTGCCTCCCGAGAAGCACTTATTTATAGTGTAAGCTCGACTTACCTCTCCCTTGAATGGTCATAGTGGTTTGAGGAGTTTATACTCCTTATTCCTGCTATCAATCTCATCAAAATAGGGTTTTAATCGGGTGTTGTTTACCTTAAAAGTGCCGAACTTGGGATAACTCACCTCCACCGTACCGAATGGAAAAATACTAAGTACCGTAAGAGGGATTTCCTCATTCGGTGTGGTAGTGACAATGTGGGGATCTGCGACATCTAATAAGACCTTATCACCAACCTTAAATTGATTTGGAGAGGTATAAGGCTCGTTTTGGCGTAGTTTCAGTTTGTCGGGTGTTTTTGGATTGTGTCCGCCATTCATCGAGTTCCTTGATTTGTAGTCTTCAATCTTCATGAACAGGTCCTCTACTATTGCTTGAGAATGACTCGTGTGCATCCTTCAGACTTATTTTCTACAAAGTAGGTTGCACCATTTTGTTAGGTTTAGCAGAATGGTTTAAATGATCACCTTCAATTCCTGATGTATTGCCAGAATTGCGAGCTTGAAGGGTGATTGTTTCGTCTCTAACCCGGAGTGTGAGTTCACTTGTGCCAACATCAATGATGGTTTTAGCAGTTGCTAAAAAGGCCCTTCCTAGAATTAAGGGAGTGTTGCTATCCTTTTCTATGTCTAGAACAATAAAGTCAACGGGAAATATAAATTTATCGATTTTCACGAGCACATCTTCAATAATACCTCTAGGGAATCTTATAGTTTTATCTGCTACTTGAATGCTCATCCTAGTCTATTTGGGTTTCCCGAAACCTAGTTGCTTAAACATTTTGTAAGGCATGACGTTGATACTAGCCCCTAGATAAGCTAATGCATGATTAACATCTAAACTACCAATTAAACAAGGAATAGTAAAGCTCCCTGGGTCTTTTAGTTTGTTGGGTAGTTTATTTTGGAGAATGGCCGAGCAAACTGAGTTCAGCTCCACATGCGATGCCTCATCCAACTTCTGCTTATTTACTAAAAGCTCCTTTAAAAATTTCATTGTGTTTAGCATCTGCGATAGAGCTTCACTAAACGGTAAGTTAATATGTAATTTTTTTAAGAGTTTAAGGAATTTACCAAATTGTTCATCTGAACGGTCTTTCCTTATCGTGTTGGGGTATGGCACACGAGGTTTATATTAACAGTTACTGGTTTGTTTGTATTTTGATCTACCTCACCTTGACCTTTGCTTACCACAGTTTCTTGCCTCGATTCTAGTTCAGGCTGAACGACTCCTTCGTCATCTTGAATATTAATTGCATTAAGTTGTTCCCTTGGGTTAGGTTCAGTATTACTTGGCAAACTACCCTGTGGTCGTTCGGGGATTAGTTTGGAAAGCTGGCCTATCTGAGTTTCTAGTCCTTGGATCGACGCTTATTGATTCTTAAGTACTGTCTTGGTGTTCTGAAAACAGGTTTCTGACACTAATATGAACTTTGAGAGCATCTCTTCAAGGTTTGGCTTCTTTTCCTGTTGGTAGGGTGGTTGTTGGTAGCCCGAAGGATATTGTGGTCTTTGATTTCCTTGACCGCCCCATGAAAAATTGGGGTGGTTCCTCCAACTTACATTATAAGTGTTACTAAATGGATTGTTTTAAGGTCGAGGATTATTACCCATGTAGTTTAATTGCTCGTTATCCATGTTGTGGCCATAAGGTTGGTATTCCGAATGGTTTGTTCCATAGTTACTTGCTTCACACTACATTACTGGGTGAACCTGTGAAGAACTAAGAAAACCATCAATCTTTTTATTTAAGAGTTCTACCTAATTAGAGAGCATGGTGACCAAATCGACATTATAAACGCTGATTGTTTTTGTTGGCTTTGTCATCATGACTTGCCACTGATAGTTATTCAGTGACATTCATCTATAAACTCATAGGCATCTTTCGGTGTTTTATTGTTGATGGTTCCACCCGCCGCTGCGTCAACCATTTACCGAGTCGAAGGATTTAGACCATTGTAAAATGTTTGTACTTGGAGCCAAAGCGGTAACCCATGGTGAGGCCACCTTCTCAGAAGGTCCTTGTATCTCTCCCATGCATCGTAGAGTGTTTTTAAGTCCATCTGCACAAAAGAAGAGATATCATTACGTAATTTAGCCGTTTTAGCCGGTGGAAAATATTTTAGTAAAAATTTCTCGGTCATTTGTTCCCAAGTACTAATTGACCCTCGTGGTATCGAGTTCAACCACTGTTTAGCTTTGTTCCTCAATGAAAAGGTAAACAACCGAAGATGTATGGTATCATTAGAAACGCCATTAATTTTAAATGTATCGCATAGTTCTAAGAAGTTAGCTAAATGAGCGTTGGGATCCTTATCCTGCAAACCATCAAACTGAACAAATTTTTGTATCATTTGAATAGTGTTAGGTTTTAATTCGAAAGTATTTGTAGCTACAGCAGGTCTCACTATGCTCGATTCAATTCCTGTTAAAGAAGGTTTAGCATAACCATACATAGTGCGTGGATCAGGTGGATCAGGATTTTGATTAACTGCAATTGTAGGAGGTAGTTTATTGCCTTGGTTTTCAACCATCTCTTTGGTTGGGGGTTGAGTATCATCTTCTTGCTCGCTCTCCGTGTATCTTAAGCTACGCCTTATTTCTCTTTGGTTTCTATGAACTATACGATCGATTTCTTCGTCAAAAAGTAATGGTCCCAACGGGTTTCTTCTAGTCATAAACTATAAAAACCTGCCAAGAGAAAGAAAGAGTAGGTTAATAAATAATAATAATCAAATTAAATTAAATTGTAAGAAAAATAAATGGCTAAAGTAATAAAAATTGAGCCTTCCTAATATCTTAGCTCCCTGGCAACGGCGCCAAAAAACTTGATCGTGTGATTTCATGATAGGTTTTAAAAATTTATAATTACTCGTTCTTGAACTAACTATTATCGCGATGTAGGCAAGTGTACCTATCGAGCAGTAGTATAGTTTTAGCAAGACCAGATTGTCGAACCCAAAGGAACTCAAAGTACTAGTAATGACTGTATTTTTATTATCTAGCCTAAGAATTAAGAGGTTTTTGTTTTAACTAACTAATTATCTAAACTAAGAACACACAGAGAAAAGAATTGGGGAATTGCTTTTGGGAAAAATCTATTGACTTAAGACAATACCTAAGGAAAAATCCACCTAGACTTTACTTGTTATTCTGGCTCCGAATCGGACGATTTATTCATTCAACTTGTTCCATATAGATCCCTAAGTTATGTTATTATCCTTATGCAAGACTAATAACGTCTAATCCTTAGATTGAATAACCGAGACTTTTCTCTAATTAACACTCTAGGGTTACATTAACTCGATCTATAGATCCCCTTATTAGGTTTCACTCTAATCCGGCAAAATCTTGTCACCCTATGTCTAGGCACGCAATCAACTCCGCTTAATTATGGCAAATGTACTCTTAGATAGGGTCTATTCCTCCTCTGAATAAGAGCATGTCTTGAATCAGTATCCTGGGATATCAAAACAAAAATTAAAAACACATAATTAAGAACAAGTTAAATATTTATCATACGATTCAGAAAATAATAACAAGATTCATCTTAGGTTTCATTCCCCTAAGGTATTTAGGGGTTTTAGTTCATAACTAAATAAGAAAACATCTCAGAAGAATAAAGAGTACAAAACATAAAGAAAACCTAAAACTCCTGAAGGGAAATTGAGGAGAGATCTTCAGTCTTGATGATGAATCCGGCTTCTGAGATGGATCAATCGGCTTCCTTGGAGTAATTCCTTACCCCCTATTCTCTGTCTCCCTTTTCCTCCTCTCTAGGGTGTATTTATAGGCTTTGGAATGCCTAAAAACCCTTAAAATTGGACTTTTTCGAATTGGACTCAACTTGGGCTCGACAGGGACACGCCCGTGGCACACGCCCGTGTTCAATTACTTTAGGCCGTGTTCAAGCCTGCCAAATTGACACGGACGTGTGGTTTGCCCGTGTGAGGAGGTCCAAGCCATGTTGATTTCGTACTTTGGCCTATTTTCTCTATTTTTGGCCCGCTTCTCGTTCCTTTCACTCTCCTATGCTCTCCTAAGTATAAAACATGAAATTAAAGCATTAGGAGCATCAAATTCACCAATTCTAATGAGAAATCATCCATAAAATGCATTAAACATGGGGTAAAAACATGTATAATTTATGGTTTATCAGTGGTCTTCATCGACAACTTTTTGATATATTCCAAGTTTGAGGAGGAACATGATGGACATTTGAGGGTGGTTCTGCAAATTCTCTGGGAGAAGCAATTGCATGCTAAACTAAGTAAGTGTGAGTTATGCCTCCACGAGGTGATGTTATGAGGACACGTGGTTTCGACTGAGGATATGCATGTCAATCCGAAGAAGATAGAGGCAATTCTGGACTAGAAACAACCTAAGAACGTTAGTCAGATCGAAGTTTCTTAGGTTTGGTTGGTTATTATAGAAGGTTTGTGGGAGGGTTTTCTTTAATTACAGCTCTATTGACCAAATTGTTAAGGAAAATTGCCCGACGGAAGAGCAACAAGGAATTTTTTATGAGCTTAAAACAGTATTGACTTAAGCCCCTGTTCTGATTCAACCAGAGTCTGGGAAGGATTATGTTATATTAAGTTGTGTGTCTCATCCTAGTCTTGGATGCGTTTTGATGCATGATGGTAAGGTTGTGGCCTACACTTCGTGGTAGCTTAAGCCTCATAAACATAACTATCCAACCCATGACCTTGAACTTGTTGCTATGGTTTTTGCCCTCAAAATTTGAAGGCATTACCTTTGTGATGAGAAGTGTATTATTTACATGGATCACAAGAGTCTTAAGTATCTCCTCACCCAAAAGGAGTTGAACTTGAGACAAAGAAGGTGGATTGAGCTATTAAAGGACTACGATTGTATCATTGAATCCGGGAAAGGCGAATGTTGTTGTCGATACACTAAGTAGGAAATTGATGATTGATTTGAGGGCGATGTTCGTAAATTTGACTTTAACTAATGATGGAGGCTTGCTTACGGAGTTGCAAGTGAGACCTACCTTAGTGGTCAAGATTCAATCAAAGCAATCTAATTATGAGTCTCTTGCATCTTGTTTCAAACTTGTTGAGGAAGGTAAGACCACCGACTTTAGCCTTAATTCTATTGGAGTTTTGTACTTCCGTGAGAGATACTGTCTACTTGATGACCGAGAGTTAAGGTAGTCTATACTTCGGGAAGCACATAGTAGCCCATACGCTATGCATCCTAGAGAGACTAAGATGTATCGAGACTAGAGAGTTGTATTGGTGGCAGTCTATACTTGTGGTTTTGCTTCGGGTGTATTGTGGGGTGGTGGTCTTTGGGTTCGGTGGGTGCAATATCTTTTCTTAGTTTTTTCCATGTGAAACAGGGTGATTCCTGTTGAGAGGTGTGCTAGCCTGATTCTCGGTGTTGGGTCTGTATGGTTGTCTTTAGGAGGAAGCTCGTAATGGCCAATGAATTGAATGAGATGCTTGTTAATCAAAAATTTTCAGAGTCCGAAAAACAAAAGGTGGTGTGTCGAAATATGGCAGAAATTGATATGCAGGGATTTAACGCATAGGCAGTTGGAAAAATCTTTTCCAAGGAAAAATTCAATAGGGAGTCGATCTATCGGGTCCTAAAATCTTTATAGTTCATGAATGAGTCAGTGAACTTTGTGGCAATGTCAGATGGTCTCTTTTTTGTTAAATTTGGCTCGAGGGGGGACAGGGAAAGTATCTTTAATCTTGCCTTTTAAAGTTTTGATCAGTGCTTATTCTCTCTGGTTCCATTTATTAAAGGTTAAGATATGAGCTGCCACATCTTTCATTTTGTGCCATTTTTTTTCCGTATACACAATGTTCCTTTGGAACGAATGGACTGTTAGGTGGCCATTGATGTTGGAAGAGCTATAGGAGAAGTCTTGGCTATTGATTAGAGGGATAGAGAGGGATGCTAGATTGAGTATACTAGAGTAAGGGTTAAAATGGATATCTCTACACCGTTAACATGGGTGGTCTACATGGTTAAGGTCGATGGAAAGGAAATTATGTGTGGTTTAAAATACGAGAGGCTCCCTAAGTTCTATTATCTCTGCAATTGTATAGGCCATCATACACAAAAATACAGGCAATTCGAAGGTGTCAAAGGGATAAGTAATTTGAAATTCCAATACGGGAATTTGCTAAGGGTCCAATTAGTGCAACCAAATCAAGGATTGGGTATGTGGCAAAACAAGGTAGAAATCATAGAGATAGGATAAGGAAAAAATAAATGGGTGGAAGAACTGAGATTTCAGCCAAGATGGGGGGATTTATAATGTTATAAAGAGGAAAATAGAAGGCAAAAATAGGGGAAGGCCAAAATAGTCAATGTATCAACCGGTCTACAAGGGAAAATTATGGTAAACTGAAGAATAAGCGTAAGAAACATAAAGGCGGTAATGGGGAAGAGGTTGAAGAAAGCCCCATTTGGAGTGTTCAAAGGAAACTTATGGAGGGAGCTTCTCCTTTCAAAGCAGCAGTTGGCAACTAGCCTTGCCCGGACAAATAACCGTGAAGAGGGAAGATTGGTAAAAGAAAAGATTGATAGATTCTTAGTTTCGACAATTTGGTTGGGTGGGGTGTCGTTTTTATCATCAGAGGTAATTCGTCAAGTGAGCTCGGATCATGATGTTATTTTGCTTGATACTTGGGGGAGAAAACCTAAGGAGGATAGGAGGGACCCGAGGCTTTTGTTTAGGTTCGAGGCCTGTTAGGTTAAGGAGAAAAAAGCAAAGGAAATTATCGAGAGGTGTTTTAAGTCAAAGGAATGGGGATATTTTTGGCAGCATTAAAGGGATCCGTACACATTTAGAGGAGTGGCAGCACCATCGATTTAAGAGGAGGAAAAGTCATATACGCTGATTGGTTGATCAAATTGACAGACTTGTTGATGGGCCAAATTTGGATTCTAATATTGAGGTTTTGAGAGCTGCCCGTGCGGAGTTTGGGCGTTTATATGTGGAGGAAGAGACCTATTAGGCGTAAAGATCTAGAATTCAATGGCTTAAGGATAGGGATAGGAACACTCAATTTTCCATGTTTGTGCATCTCAGAGGGAAAAAGGAAATAGAATTGAGGGCTTGTTTCATGTCGAGGGGAAGTGGATTGCCGATTTGAAGGGTGTGGGTATGGTGGCTAAGGACTACTTTCATTCTTTATTTAAAACGAAAGCTTGTGGAAATCACGAGAGGATTGTGGATCAAATTTCTACGTGCATTACCCCTGATATGAATTCGGATTTGGAGAATAGAGTTACAGATAAAGAGCTTATTGAGGCTTTTAATCAAATGGACCCCGCAGGTCTATTTTACAAAAATAACTAGGGGGTGGTGGGGAAAGACATGCTTCAATTCTGTCATGAGGTTCTCAATGGTGGTAAAGTTATCAAGGACATTAATGATACAGCTTATGACCAAGGATATGACCCATTTTCGTATTATCAGTTTATGCAAGGTAATTTACAAGATGATCTCCAAAGTTTTGGCTAATTGATTAAAGACTATTCTTCCATCGTGCATTATCCAAAATCAAAGTGCTTTTGTCCTGGGGCACATGATCCATGATAACATTTTTATTCATAGACAAGCATTATGACTCCAGCTAAAGCCCTCAATGTTGGTTTTGGGTAGCAAATTGGGGACGGCAGGACAACAGGGATCGGACTTGATAGGTAGGGTTTTGAAGGCCTTGACTGCCACTCCTTAATGAATATTAGTAATGGGAGATAGGAGAGGGTTGTGCACGAGTTGTGGGAGCCAAATAATAGTGCGCGGGATAGGGATCGTGTGCGAGAGCTCTATGGCGACTTTTTGGGTGATCATATTTGTGCTCTGTGATTATTTGAGATAGGTCATTAGACAGGATCGTGTGGTTCCATAAAAAGACTAGCTGCTACTCTACGAAATCTGGTTACTTTTGGCTTATCCTTAATAAGATTGGGTGTGGTCCACATCGACTTTTCTGGTGGACTATATGGATGCTCCGCGTCCTCCCTAGGATCCATATTTTTTCTTGGTGGGTTGGTCACGATCTATTCTTGACTAATGTTAGAATTTCCTCAGTTTTTTAAAGCTTTAATATAGGGTGTTTAAGGTGTAGGAGGGGGAAGAAACGACCATTCATGCTCTTAAATATTTCCCTAAGGCCCGCCAGATTCTCTCCCTCGGTAGGCTCGGTGGCCTGTTACTCGATTACTAGTTTGAGAGGTACATCGTGTAACACCCCTTACCCGTGTCTGATGCTCGAATAGGGTGCGAGGCATTATCGGACTTAATCGTTCATAAACATGCAAAAATCGAGCCATAAAATTTCTTTTAATTCAAAACTTTTCAAACACATGCATGTCGTCCCTTATTTGGGTCTAAGAAGCCCAAAACATTCATCGAGACTGATTCAAGACTAAACCGAGAACTTGAGAAGTTTCAAGAAACTTAGAAAATTTTCCCCTGAAACAGGGTCAGATGCCCGTGTGGACATAGGGACACGCCCGTGTGGCTTTGGCACGCCCGTGTCCTCAGTCCATGTATCTCTTTGTTTATGACGTCAACATGCAAGTCGAACCACACGGCCTGGCCACACGCCTATTTCTCCAGGTCGTGTCCGTCACACAATTGAGACATACGACCGTGTCTCAACCTGTGTAGTCAACACTTAGGCTATTTTCTAAGCCTTCATGGTACCCATATACCCTTACAGCCTTATATATATTAAAACCACAATTCATGTCCTCATTTTAGTGATTAAACACTCTTTATTTAGACATATTCATAACATTAACATGTCCTCTTACAAGCAATGCATCTACTCATGCAATACCAAGTCTAGATTCCTTAATTCACATTCATAAGACTTGTCATTTTGATGATCACTTCTATCATTATACTGTGGTTACCAACCATTCATGGAAAACAAACATAATCACATCATAAGCATTAGACATGACACGAATAGCTAGGTTTACAAGCCATAATCAATATGAGCCGCATCTCATGGCCATATACGTATAACTCAATATAAGCCAATACATTAGGCCAAAGCATCATAATACATGTTAAAAAACTAGATCTCTATATATGCTACTCACTTGAAATTTCTAATATATGCTTCAATATTCCAATGGTAGTGACTTGATAGTGTGATGTTGCCTCCAACGATCTCCAACCCCAAGCTAACCTGAAAAAGATAAAAGATATGGAAAGGAGAGGGTAAGCTTTATAGCTTAGTAAGACCGTATGAAAATAATAAGCAATTTATCAATATGCTTCCACCAATTCTTACAACATGATCTCTAGGTAATACTATCATAATTTCTTTTTTACCTATGTTCTGGTCAAGCTATTTTCTCTAGTCATAGTAACTAAATTACTTATATCTAGAGTTGCGGGACTCCAAATTAAGATCTGAAAATTTTCCCAAAAACTAGGCTCATATATATTCTTACCATAAAATTTTAAGAATTTTTGGTTTATCCAATTAGTACAGTTCTTTCTTCAAAGTCACCCCTGTTCTGCTGCTTGATAGCTTCCACCTTTCCTTACTAAAAATTAATTAAATCCTCACACGGGATTCGAATAAGGATCCTATTCATTTTATTTGAAAATAGAATCATTAAGGATTCTAATCATATAAATTTTAACCCACAATAATTTTTGTAAAATTTTTAATGATTTTCCAAATCAGGACAGGGAATTTCGAAATCATTCTGACTATGTCTCACAACAATTTAAATATTTCATAATATGAAATCTTTTGCTTACACCGTTTCTTTTATGTGAAACTAGGCTCATTAAGATTTAATTTCATATTTTATTCAGCCTCTAACTCAATTTTCACAATTTTTGGTGGATTGTTAAAGTCAGATTACGGCTGCTTTCCAAAACTATTTTAGTGTAAGTTAATGATGCTAAGTTTATCACACCTTATTAATTCATTTTCACCATATTGGAAAAGATACATATTTATACATCATAAGTATAGACCTACAATCACAAGGCCATCACAAAATCATTCTCATAGGCATGAATTACCTATTTACATCTTCACCAAATGTGCATCATAAATCGAAATTATTTCTCATGAGCTTGGCATACATACATGTGTTACTCTACACGCTCATATTCTTTCCTTACTAATCATACAACATGAATTGAATTCACATCTCATTAATTTTATGTAAGTATCTGTACCACTCACCACATGGTCATAAGTTCTCTCATTTCATTATAAATCATAAATCTTTCGTTGAACCATTTGGAATACTACAGGATATTCATTAGCCCCAAACACAGGATAAGATGCCAACGCCATGTTCCAGACATGGTCTTACACTGGCTAACACAACAAAGTCGATGCCATGTCAAAGACATGTCTTACACTGACTTTCATGTATCGAGGCTGATGCCGTGTCCCAGACAGGTCTTACACTGGCTCTCATCTATCGATGTTGATGCCATGTCTCAGACAGGTATTACACTGATACACAACAAGCTAACGCCATGTCCCAGACAGGTCTTACAGTAGCTTGTATATCTTGAGGCCGATGCAAGTCCTAGACATGTCTTACACTGTCTCTCGTAATGTGGCCGATGTGTCTCCCAGACATATCTTACACTAGCACACATATCACCCAATGTCATGGTATGAATAATCAAGTCTATTCCAAATGTTCAACCGAAAATCTTTGTTACATTAATTCTCATAATTCACGTTCTCATCACAACTCAACAATTCATGTCGGACTAATGCTATAATAAATGATAATATTTAATTTGCATTATTTACGTACAACTTACTCGTTCCAATGGAATATCATATTCCATCAAATTTCCAAGCATTCAATCAACACATAAATGTTATTAACAATTTGGCATCACTTTCTCATATACAATATTATCAACATAAAATTTAATACAATCATAGAAAGATAGATTTTCAAGTATATTAACAATAGCATGGATATCATGCTTATTTAATCACACGGACTTACCTCAAATTCAATTTCAGCTAATTACGCCATTTTAGTCCATAACATCGTACTTTTTGATTTAAGCCCGAATCTCGGTTCCTTGATCTAAAATGATGAAATTCACTCATTTAATCACTAAATAAATTTAGACAATAAAAAATTCAATTTTTTGGCAAAATGACCATTTTGCCCCTAAACTTTCACAAAATGACCATTTTACTCCTAAGCTCGAAAATCAATTTTTATCGAATTTCTTCATGTCTTAAGCCTAGCCAAACCCTTTTTACTCTTATAGCAACCCAAAATTTTCATTATTTCACCATATTACTATCTATTTTACAATTACTACAAACTAGTCCTTTTTAGGTGTTTTTCATGCACACCGCTTCACAAAAGTTGTTTATTAAACAACTAAGATTCATTTTCTTCCATAAAATTTCAGAAAATATCATAGATTATCTCATGGTAAAACCCTAGACTTTCATCCATTTTGCAAAATAGCCCCCCTTTAGTTAGCTCATGCTGCAAGGGTCCCAAAACATAAAAATCAATCACTTACTTGCAGGGGATGGACGTTGCTGAAATTTCAAACTCTCAAAACCCCTATTTTTCTGGTATTTTCGGTGGAGGAAGGAAGAAAGATGAAAAGATGACATCCCTTTTCTTTTTGTTTTATTTTTAGTCAAATTTAAGCTACTGACTACACCTAACTTTGACTTTTCTACTCCTATTTGTCTCTATGGCCGGCCAAGCCTATAAAATGGGTCTATTTGCACTTTAAACACCCTCAATTATGGATCTCTAGCTATTTAACATATTTAGCTAGAAAATCACAACTTTTGCCATTTATGCGGTTTAGTCCTTTTTCACAATTAAGCATGAAATTGCTAAAATTATTTCACCAAAATTTTCATGCACTCATATAATCATGCTATAACATATTAAATAACATTAAAATAATTTATCTAACCATAGAATAGAGGTTCTGAAACCACTGTTCAGACTATGCCCAAAATCGGGCTGTTACACATCGATTAGTTAAAGGATGCGAAACAGCGCTTGGATAAAAAAAGCTTTTGAAGACTTTAGGGCCAAGATTTTAATGGATGATTTTAGGATTGAAATCTCACAAATGCTCCAATGATTCCTAAGATCCCTAGGATCCAAAAGTGGGAAAAGCCACATTTGGATTTCGTTAAGATTAATGTTGATGTGGTGATTATTGATATTTCAACGAGAATAGAGGTGATAGCCCGGGATTGTGACGGTTTTTTGTTGGGTGCTCTTGTAGGGTATAGGGAGAGTCAGATGAAAGTGGAGTGGGTGAAGACCGAGGCATTGAGGGAAGGGATTGTATGAGCCTGAAATAATAATAATGTTGAGAGGGCTATATTTGAGACTAATTGTGCAAGCTTAGTAAATCGCAATAAGAAACATCAAGAAGACATCACTATTTTTTGTCACCGGTTAAAAGAGATTGTTAGCTTGTTGGACCTTTTTTAACGAGGCTAAGATAAATTGGATCGATCGTAAAAGCAATAGAGTCACGGATAGTTTTAGTAAGCTTGCTTTAAACAACCAGTGTATCTTTCCTTTGACTTGGAGTATCCATACGATATCCATGAGCTTGTAATGATTTATTTGTGTTAGTGAGGTTGTGGCCTTCGGACCCTTTTATTATTAAAAAAAAAGATAGAAGATTGAGTTTATGTTTTTAGACTGTTTTGAAGCTTGAAAATTAAAATATACCATTCGGTAGTGAACATGTTGAGTTGTGACATATTGAACAAATTTTCTCGAAATTTTACCGATGGTAAAATCGTTAAAATTTTATCGGGAGTAAAATCGTCAAAATTTTACTAGACTAAAATTGGGATGAGAAAATTATTTAATATGTAAATATTAAAGTTTATTTTGGGAAATAGAAATTTTGAATTGAGTTGGATCACATTACAGAGTCCTGGGTCAAAAGGCCCAAGAAGTACTCGTAATTGGACCCGATGTGAGAGAGACCCAAAACCTTCATATAGCATAAAGGGGGCAGCAACCCTGGTAGAAATATAAGGATGAGTCATGCACCCCTCTTCTACTCTAAATAGAATGTTATTTTTCTATTTAAAATAAATCTTTACAACTCTACAAGGGTTCTACCTTCTCTTCATATAAATAGATGGCACCATTAGAGCTATTAACACAACTTTGAGAGATTGTTACTCTACCAAAAAATTGAGAGAATTTATCCTCAACTATTAAATATATTTTTCTTGAATAATAATTATATCGGTTTTTATTAAAGAAGAGAGAATTTTTGTTTTCATCTCAAAAGGAAAGAAAACATTTTCTAGTTCTATGTTTCAATTTAATTGGTTTGAGCCCACACTCGAAGTAGTTCATGGTACGAGAATAGTGGAGAAGAGCAATAGGTTGAAAGAAAAAAGATCAAGGATCCACTTCTCCAAAAATACAACTACGAATTCGGTTAAGGTTTATTGCTATAAATATCACAAATCCAGTCGATTTTTTAAAATTTTAATTTTTCGCTGTGCAAGAAAATTGTTTTCAAACCGGGTTTTTTCCAGCACTAACTAGATGGAATTTTGGATGCATTACCATTTTTTCTCCATCTTGTGGCCTTTGAGGTGCATGGTGGACATCAATTATGCCTTGTGCCCCGAGTGTGCCCCCTTAAACCGGTGCAGCCACATCGATGCACCGGTGCTTAATCATGCTTTCGGATGCAGATTTTTTTTAAGAGTAGGGTTTATGCCCTTATCTCGTGATGCCTATGCATTTTTTCTCTTGACACAAATGATGCTCGTGCTCTGTTATTGACATCTTCGTTGCTCCTATGGCATGTTGTGGACCATGCAGTGTCGACGTCATAGAAGAATGCTACCTGGTTGATCCTGCCAGTAATCATATGATTGTCTCAAAGATTAAGCCATGCATGTGTAAGTGTGAACAAATTCAGACTATGAAACTGCAAATGGCTCGTTAAATTAGTCGTAGCTTGTTTGATGGTTCTTGCTGCTCGGATAACTATAGTAATTCTAGAGCAAATAAGTGCAACAAACCCAACTTCTGGAAAGGACCCATTTATTGGTTGACACGGGTTTTGCCCATTGCTATGATGATTCATGATAACTCGACAAATCGCACAGCCTTTGTGTTGGCGATGCATCACTCAAATTTCTGCCCTATCAACTTTTGATGGTAGGAAAGTGGCCTACTACGATGGTGACTGGTGATAAAAATTAGGGTTCGATTCTGGAGAGGGAGCCTAAGAAACGACTACCACATCCAAAGAAGGTAGTAGGGGCACAAGTTACCTAATCCTGGTACAGGGAGGTAGTGACAATAAATAACAATATCAGGCTCTACGAGTGTGGTAATTGAAATGAGTACAATCTAAATCCCTTAACGGGGATCCATTGGAGGGTGTAAACTGAAAAATAAATAGGATTTTTCCTATGTAATTTATCACCTTTTTACTTAAATTCGTTGTTAAAACTAAGTAATTATTTAATAAATTAATGAAATATCTAAAAATATGAAATTAGGACATAGAAATTATTAAAATGTGATTTTATGCTTTATCATATAGTTTTCATGCATAAAATGGCTTATTTTATATTGAGTTGTACATATTACATTTTTTAAGACATAAAATGGGTCATGCATGATTAAATTAAATAATAAAATATAAAATTATATTTCATAAATCATTTTAAATATTTCATTAATAATTTGGGTTGTAATTAATTATTTAAATTAGATAAATTTTATTCTTTGGTCCTTTAACTAAATAATTTATTTTGGACAGGTTTGATAGTTTTGTTGGATTACAAAAACCGCCCAAATTGAAGATCAAGTGAACCCAAATTCGGCTAGACATGGCTGTCCATTTATACCACTTTTTGGTTTAATTACACAAGGTCCTTGCATAGTTGAAGAAATTAGAGATTTGCCCGAAGATTTACATTGGACCGAGCCTCAATCTTGAGTTATTATGGAATTTAAATTACTTAAAAATCAAGCAAAAATCAGCTCAAATTCTACTAATTGTGGCCGGCCACTCATGGAAGAAGTCAGAAGAGACTAAGCCCAGCTATTTTTAGCAAACTACCCACCTCTCTTCACCCATATATAAGACCCCTTCATTCCCTCATTCATCATCCCTCATCCATCATTATTCTCTCTTCTCTCTCAATTCCCTTAGCATTTTCCATTTCCCACGCCTAGCATCATCTCTTCATAGAGATTTTAGCAATTAAATCCTCTTAAAAAGCCCTTGGTCGGCCACCTTGGAGAGCCCTCAACAAAGGAGCAAAGTGAAGAAACGAAGGAGCCTCGTCAATCTTGGGTGACAACCACTTTGATTTGGGTTTAATCTTTCTTTTCTTTAATTTAATCTAAAAATGTTTGTTATGTGTTCTTTGTTCTTATTTACAAAAATGTTAGCCTAATTTTATTTAAGCTAGGATGATTGCTTTGATTAAATAATATTTATTTGATTCATGCTTATAATGTTTGAGCCTCAATCAATCATGTTTTCAATTAAAATCAAGTCTGTATTTCGTTCATACGTGATAGAAATGCACCTGAATTAGCTAAGCGCTCCTAACCAGATGACGGCTAGTGGACACATAATTGAAATGTGCATACTCAATTTAGATCCTAACCCGATTAAATTGCAGGTTACATAACAACTCTAACCAAGCTCTGTTATCTGCATAGTTTTTAGATTTGTGTGATTAAATTATTTCAAACCTAACACGTCCCTGTTACCTCACACGAATGCTAAGAAACCCTTAGTAAATAAGGATCAGTAAAATGCATATTTACTAAGTAAAGGATTCCGAAAGGACCTAAAGTGGTTTCTAAACTCATGAAAGATCGAGTTGCCATGGAATGCTTTTCCGAATGTTATTAAACATGTTGATAATAAATTGAGTTTAATTAAAGTAATTTTCCTAGTTTATTTACGTTTAATTGTTGCAAATTGTGTTTAATTTTGCTCAAATCTATTTCATTCATAGAGTTTGCATACGTAGGATAATTTGCATCAGGGATCATTGCATTTAGTTTAATATATTCAATTTTAATCATCACTTCTCAACCATATTATGTTTTTATTTACCAAGTTGTTAGTATAATTTTACAATTAATTTATTTAACACAAATACAATCCTTGTGGAGACGATAACTTGATACTTACTTATTACTTGATAACGACTGTGTACACTTGTACAAACCTACGCATTAGAGAGGGCAACTTTGGTGCCAGCAGCTGCGGTAATTCCAGCTCCAATAGCATATATTTAAGTTATTACAGTTAAAAGCTCGTAATTGGACTTAAGGTTGGGTCAGTTGGTTCGCCTTATGGTGAGCATCAATTTTCTCGTCTCTACTACCGACGATGCACTCTTAGCCTTAATTGGTCTAGTCGTTCCTCTAGCATTGTCACTTTGAAGAAATTAGAGTACTCAATGCAAGCCTACGGTTGTATCCATTAGCATGGGATAACATCATAGGATTTTGATCCTATTGTGTCAGCCTTTGGAATTGGAGTAATGATTAACAGAGACAGTTGGGGGCATTTGTATTTCATAGTCAGAAGTGAAATTCTTGGTTTTATGAAAGACGAACAACTACAAAAGCATTTGCCAATGATGTTTTCGTTAATCAAGAATGAATGTTGGGGCCTCGAAGGTGATCTAATACCGTCAACCATAAACGATGTCAACCAAGGATCAGCGGATGTTGCTTTTAGGACTCCACTAGCACCTCATGAGAAATCAAAGTCTTTGGGCTCTGGGGAGCATGGTCGCAAAACTTAAAAGAATTGACAAAAGGGCACCATTAGGAGTAGAGCCTACAGCTTAATTTGACTCAACAGGAGGAAACTTAACAGGTCCAGACATAGTAAGAATTGACAAATTGAGAGCTCTTTCTTGATTCTATGGGTGGTGGTGCATGGCCGTTCTTAGTTGGTGGAGCGATTTTTCTAGTTAATTCTGTTAAAGAACAAGACCTCAGCCTGCTAACTAGCTACACTGAAGTGATTCTCCACAGCTAGCTTTTTAAAGGGACTATGGCCTTTTAGGCCAAGGAAGTTTGAGGCAATAGTAGGTCTGTTATGCCCTTATATGTTCTAGGCCACATGCGTGCTACACTGATGTATTCAATGAGTCTATACCTTTGGCCACAGGCCGGAGAAATCTTTGAAATTTCATCGTGATAGGGATAGATCATTGCAATTATTGGTCTTCAACGAGGAATTCCTAGTAAGTGCGAGTCATCAGCTAGCGATGACTATGTCCTTACCCTTTGTACACATCGCCTGTTACTCTTACCAATTGAACGGTCCAATGAAGCTTTTGGATCACGGTGACGTAGACGATTCGCTGCCCGCGACGTCACAAGAAGTTCACTAAATCTTATCATTTAGTGGAAGGATAAGTCATAACAAGGTTTCCCAACAAGCCAAGCCTAAAATTAATTAAACCTGTAATTCGAATTGACCTAAATATAAAGCGACCAAAACTAGAAGTGACCAAACTACAACCATGAATGATTAGAATTTAAAATGAGAAGAATATGAAATGATCTAAAGATAAAATTTTCCTGACTTGAAATGATCCAAAAATTTTAAAATATGATTTAGCACGATCTAGATTAACTTGACACAAAAGTAGTCCAATACGCCCAATTCACATATCTATTCTCTTTATTGCTTCAAAAACCAAATTATGAATGTAATATATTTCGTTATGATCATTCTCTTCAATTTTTCATATTGTTTCCTCGCCTAGTTGTTCAACTTGTCAAAAAAAACAATATACTAAACCACTTAAATTGGACCAAAATATTTGCAAAGAAGCGAAAGCTTTTTTTGAATGCATTGAGTATCATCAACTTGTGATTTGTGATTTTTTAATCACTAACAAAGAACCATGGGTCAATTCATCCACATAATCATAGAAAATAGAATATCTTTCATAAATTGTTTAATCATGAAATCAAAATTTTTATTTGCTAAGATTTACGATAATGTAAGGAGATACCGTAGAAGAGATCTATGACTTTGACTATTCCTTGCAAAAATTACTATATAATGTCAGCTATTACAATCCCTAATTAGATCTTTGAATGCTTTTACCCTTAATTTTGTTTTATTTTTATTGGCTCTAAATTACAACTATTGCTAATCTGGACTCATATGCGAAAAAACTAGAGAAATTTTATCCTCAAGACCCAAATTACACCCTATACCCGGCCCATTCACCAAGCCTGAGTAATAGGACGCTACACCACCGTCTCATCAACAATAAAGCATAAAACATCTAATAGACATATGATTATCAAAAAATTTAATTCGACCATTTATAGAGATTTTAAGTCATGAATACCCTAAGCAACATTAAATTATGCTAAACATACATCAGACGAGTTTATAACAAGATTTTATTATGCTTTTAAACCACTTAGCAAAATCTGAATAAATCACGTAGGTATCGATGTTGGATCAAAAGTGTCAATAGTTCCCGAAGATGGTATTGATACCACCCAAAAAATTGGTACCAAATTAGCATTCTGTTTCTCGGTACATTTCAAAAGGTATTGATTTTATTACCCTTAGTATCAATACTTGTGACATGGTATCGATACCAAATTGAGTTACTGACTTCTTGCACATTCAAAATTCAATGAGGCATCGGTATTAAAACCTGAATATTGATGCCTCTGCTTCAGACGGCAAAAACACAACTATAACACCCCTAACCTGTATCCACCGCCAAAATAGGGTTACAGAGCATTATCGGAGTTTACGATTCAAAACTATCAAAAATTTTAAACATTCAATTCACTACATCAATCATAGCAAAACCAATCAATAACATACATATTGTCCCTAAAAACACATTAGAAACAAGTCAGGACTAAATCGAAAACATATAGCATTTTTCAGAAAAAGATGAAAATTTACAAACTGCAGGGGTCACATGGCAGTGTGGCCTGGCCGTGTGAGTGTGACTCACACAGTCAAGTGACACAACCATGTCTTAGGCTGTGTGGACATTCGAAGTAAGGACACCCAATTGTGTCTCAGCCCGTGTCGATGCCCGTGTAACTCTCTAACTTGGGTCACACAACCAAACCACACGCCCATGTGCCAGGCCGTGTACCCCTCAAAATGTCCTCACGTACCCATGTGTCCGTGTGCTATGCAGTGTAATAGCCTAACTTGTAACCCTTTGAAAGCTACAAGAGACACACAGCCGTGTCTCTTCCTGTGCAAACAAAAAATAGGTCATTTTCAAGCCATTTTTCTCACCCAACCTAGCATGTACCTACAAGCACTTTTGCACATAATACAAGCCTTCAAAAATGCACCAAAACCATGCATAAGCAAACCATTCAAATAAGGTATAACAACATACAACCAATATGCCAAATGGCACCTCAAACTCATCATCTAAACATATACCCTCACATATTCAAATTAGCCAAAATGTTCAACTAACTTTTGATTAAGCTTGCATCAACAACAAACCCTTTACTTTACTTAACAAAGCATACCAAATATACCATTCAACAATTTGTACCAAAGATCACATATGTCATTTATAGCAAATGTACCAAATTACCACATTCATACCAACCACAAGACATTTATAGTATGCATACTTAATCAATCATTCTAACTTTAACATTTTTAACATAATAAGCTTTGATATGAACCAATTTAAGGTCATTTATATACAAGCCAAAAACCAAACCTTATTGCTATTTCAACAACCAAAACACATAGGCCAAACATTAGCCAAAAATCCCTATACATGCCATTATAACCAAAATTAAAACATCCAAAAATACAAATAAAGTCGATGGATAGTGTGATGGATCTTCGACTAGCTTCCAACCCGATCGAGCTTCTGATAATCTAAAAAGTAATGGAAAAAAATACGTAAACAATGAATGCTTAGTAAGCTCGTATAAAATTTAGTCATATCAATCCATTTTAAATATGAAATTTATATATATCAAGAATAATCTTATACCGATACCGCAAGATTCATGAAGCCATATTCAACAACTCACAAAGTGAATAAATCCACAGCATCACTTATACATTTCATCCCTAACATAGTAGGATTTTAAATAACTTTAAACCCTTTCAAATTTTCTTATTTTCATTTGTATTTCATTACTTTCCATTGCATTTACCCTCATTAGCTCAAATAACAACATTAATTCAAATCATCATTCCCTTTTTCATCATTTTACACTTCAGGTATGAACTTACTATTTCATTACCTTTCCACACCCGTTTGATATGCATAACACACAAGACATAAGCATAGCATTCAATTATAGCCACAAGCTAGTGTATTTCCATAATTTAAACCTTACCACTCTTTCACGAACACAAGCATATTTCCATTGGAGTACTTACCACTTCAATGCAACTTGTAAGTAAACATAATACCATTCAATCAATAGCTTGGTACATGCCTAAGCATCAAACAATAGCACATTTTAGCCATGTAAATACATCTATAAACCAATAATCATGGATGAGCACAACCATTCATTAATTTTCATATACAAGTATCATCCAATTCAATTTTCCATATACCATGTAACAACATTTCCCATGTAATTCATATGTGTCCCTGTAATAGTTCGTATTAAACTCTTACCAGTTCGAATCAGAATATTCCTCGTTGAACCATTTAGAATACCATTAGATACTCAGGATAGCTCACACATATTGTGCAAAGCTATAATCCGTCAATTCATGTACATGTATGCTCATACGAGTTGTGAATCGGTATGCTCTTACGAGCTGTAAATCGGTAAGCTTATATGAGCTAAGAATCAGTAAGCTCTCACAAGCTGCAATCGGTAATTCCTAATGACATGTCATTTGTATCCTACGAATTCCTAATGTTCAAACAGGACTCGGTAATCGTCGTACGTCGTTGGATTTATGTCATTTCATAACATAGTAAATTGCATACTAACATATATAGATTGATTTAATCACATATAATCACATATTAACATTCAATTTAATCAAAATTATACAGAATACAGTTCATACGAACTTTCCTGGCTAAATTGCAAAAATACACAGTTTATGGGCATTTTGGTAATTTTTCATTTTTCTTGATTTTCAACCCAATCTTGATCTAAATTAATAATTTCATACAATATATTAATTTATAAAACAAAATAATTCATTTTAAGCAATTTGGTCATTTTAAATTTTTTACAAAATTGCCCCTAAAGTTTTACTTTTATTCAATTTAGTCTATGAGCCCAAAAAATGCAAATTAACCATTTTTACCCAAAATTGAGCTTAGCCGAATGTTCATAGCTCCAAATACAGCCCATATTTATGAAAATTTCACATTAAATCCTTGTACTTTTATTAATTTAACAATTTAGTCCTTAATAGATAAATTCATCAAAAATCACTTAACAAAATACTTTTAAATACCAACTAATATTTCAAATTCATCATTTAACATAAAATATCACAAGATTCATCAATGGAAACATTCAAAATCTTTAACAGTTTCAAAATCAAAGGTACGAGCTAGCTAAACCTAGTTGCAACGATCTCAAAAACATAAAAATTACAAGAAACGGGGCTAAATCGGACTTACATGCGCACAATAAAGTTTGGCCGAAGCTTCAAAGCCTTTAACAATGGCTTTCTTCTCCACAATTCGGTGAAGAAATGGAATAGAGAAGATGATGCAAACTTTGTTTATTTAATTTAATATAATTATCAAATTACCATATTAACCTTAGTTAATAATTAATAAAACATCAAATTCATGTCCATTATTATCCACTAATACCTTGAATGGTATAATTACCATTTAAGTCCCTTTTTCTTTATTCAATAATCCATCTAATCACTCAAATCATGTAATGATCAAATTTTGCATCTTTTACGATTTAGGGTGAGTTTGGATGGGCGGTGCGTTTACCTGCGGTTAGTGTAAAAACAACGGTGGTGGTGAGATTAGATATTGTAGCGATACTGTAGCGTGAGACAAAAAGTAAGCTAAACGCATCGCATCGCACCGCGCCGCACCCAATCGCCCATCCAAACCCGCCCTTAGTCCTTTTTAATTAATTAACCATTGAAACGTTAAAATTTTTCAACGAAACTTTAATATCACCTTAATGGCACTTCGTAAATATTTATAAAAATATTTGACTCAAAAAATAGAAACAAGGTCTCGATACCTCATTCTCTAAAATCACTTAACCTTAGGGTCATACCACTTAAACTTAATAAATCACTTATAAATCATAATTTATCAAATCAAAAACCTTTTAAAACCATGTTTGACTCGTAAATATTAAATATTAATATTTAAGAACTTACTCGTCGAATTTGGTGGCCCAGAAACTACTATTTTTAACACCACTGAAAAACGGGTTGTTACAACAACAAACGCATTTAGTCCATTCTAACTTATATCAATTCAATATATGTTTATTACCTCATCAAACAATCGTCAAAACAACTATAATGGCAGTTCAAAGCATCGTAAATATGTCTGAACAAGCATCCAATATACCAAGTTCGATGTCCATAAATTCTAATAGCAATAAAGTCATGTAAACATCCAAACTTCATGGCATTTATCAGCTAAAAGTCTACCACATTGCCTTATTCCCATAATTTAAAATAACAACTATAAATCACCTAGGAAAAAGCTAAAAACTACTTGGATCAGTCTCCTGGAATTTTTCGCATCGCTCACACTGAAGTCATTAACTGTCTGCAAAGTTTAGAAAAGAGTGAGTGAGCTTAACAAGCTCAGTGAATGATCAGAATAACCACTAACTAAACATGAAAACATACGTTAAATGAAAACTGCTAAGGCACATTAACATATTTGATTAACTATAAGAACGTACATATTAATCATGCATTTTTTATCAACTCCTCTAGCATTACAACCACACATATATATACACATCACATACCATAATATCACAATTAATGATAAATTGGCACTTGGGGTTATGAAACATAAGAGTGGGCTCTATCACCACATATCGGATACACAGATCTCCAACACATCAAATAACTCATAGAGTTGAACATATCCCAAAAGCATAGCATATAGCTAACACTCTCCAACACACCAGCATATCCCAATGAACGGAGCTTAGCTCACATTCCTTTATCTCTCCAAAACTGTCCCAGACCTCAATGCCCCAAAAACATAACACAAATGTGAGTACTCACAATCCTATGGCATGCCAACTACATCCAACGATCTCATAAAGTCACAAGGCCAATATATCCATAATATAATACACTTTTACTTACCAAAATTTCGCTAACTTCCACTGCATATTTGCTTTATTAGCATGTCATTATCACTATCATTTGGCACGTATATCATGCCCACAACACAACACAACTCACAATAGTCATCACACATGTCTCACATCACAATATCGCATCATAATAACTAATCCACAAGTATTCACATAATCACATGTTTTGCCAAAATAAAATAAAGGAAATAGAAAGCCTACACTCGAAACTTAGAATAGGGGTTTAAGTTATTCCTAAGCTTCCATTTAACACTATGAATCGTGTCTACAAGCAACAATTCCCAACACTCACTGTTCACGCTTTCGCCTAGTCGCCAAAAGCTCAAACTAGCTTTTCCTTTCCTTTCACCTTGCTCGCCGAAGGCTCCAACACTTCTGTATCTTCACCAAATTCAACCACATAATAATCATTATTAAAATTCAGCTGCAGACACTCTTAAAACAACCAAAATGCAGGCCTAAGCTAGTTCCTCTTGGAATTGAAACCTCTGACATAGCAAACATGAAACTCAATTATCTCTATCTTCACTTATCTTTTTTGCCTAAAACTAATTCCATTCATCTAATTATTAATATAGGACTGATTCTTCACCTTCAAACTACAAAAATTTACCCAAATTCGTGGTTCTAAAATTTCAACGTAAAATACGTATTTTTCATGAAAACTTAATAAAATCTTAGAATCTCTTAATGAAAACTTTAGGGATAGTTTAGAAACATTCTAATCATGTCAAAACAAGTTGAAACCACTTTGAAACATCATTTTTATGCGAAATCCTAAATTTCACCATTAATGACCCAATTTTGGGCTTTTATTCAAATATTTTGATTCAATGGATAAAAACTCAATTTAAAAGGTTAGGTATCATTAAAAACCATCAAGAAAACAAAACATTACCTTAGTTGACGAAGAATAGAGCGTTTGATCAAAAATTTGAAAAACCCAAAAGTTAAGCAATAAAGAAATCTATGGTGTTTTTGATAGTTTTTATGGAATTCTAAAGAGGTTTTATGTTATGAGGATGAAAGAAATCAACGGAATGAAGTTTGGGAATCAAAATTTGATGAATAGGGCTTTGGAAACACAGTGAACGGTAAAACAAAAAGATGGGAGAAACTAACGTGGGTTTTGTGAAGATAAAGGGGAAAATAAGGTATTTTAAAAACTTTTGTAATATTTCTTTAAAACTACTCTTAAATTGAACCCTTTTACAAAACAGTCATTATTTTACAATTGAAGGTCCTTTTGGTATTATTTTCCAAAATTGATTTAATTTTTTCAAAAGCTATGATCAAAAATAATTCGAGTTACCACAATTTAGAATTTTCCAAACCTACTCCGAGCCAAAATTTCCATTTTAACCATGAAACTTCTAGACCCAATTTTAGGGTGTGATAGTACCACTTAGTATCTGAACTTGATTTCAATGTTCAATTTAATATTTGAGTTTTTTTTGTCCCAATTTGTACCTAACTTTAGCTTCAAGGTACAGTTTGCTAGTCAAATCAAATGACATCATCTAGCCCAATGAATGTTTCAAATATGTGCTCTAATAAAAAAACCATAGGTACTTAATTGGGAAAAAAGACTCAGGTATCAAATTGAATTGTGAAGCTAATCTCAAGTATCAAATTGAAAAAATTCAGGTACCAAAGTGACCATTGAAGCCAAACTCATGTACTAAAAATATATTAACCGAAAAAGTAATGAAATTAAAGTGGTCGTAAATTCAATTTTATCCAAACCAAGGATATTATCTCATGCCAATGTGAGAACAGCTTGGCAAGTTCTTCATTTGTTCTTTTGATTCGGTAGTCAAAAAAAAAATTGGTGACAAGTAAGATAAAAACTAGCTACATGGACCTAAGATCTTCCCCCAAACAGGAAGGCCTCAAACATAACCAATCTATCAGCATCCTGATTATCTTCTCTATGTATGTGACAACTACTCCAACGACCAAATCGTAACAACAGTTGATGAATTCTCCTGACCAGAGCAGAGTTAAGGCCCTCTACGAAACCCTCTTGAATGCTCTTGACTACCTCAAGACTATCAAACTGGATTATGACATTATCATATCCCCTTTCAACTAGACATGCCGGCCCCATCCAAAATACCCCACAATTCCGCGTCAAATACTGAACAGCTTCCCAAATACCTATTAAACTCGAATAACCACTTCCCATTGTGATCCCGCACAATTCCTACAACTGCAGCAAAGCCATCTTCATGTCTAACTAAACCATCGGAATTCAAATAAACCCCATTCTTGCTCAGGATTGAACAAGGTGTTGCTTCGCATGCCTCAGATGCATGACCTCTGAATATATTGCTTAGCCCAACTGTAGGAAGCTTTAATGATGTTGATTCAATAGTCAAATTTTGATTGTAATGTATAGAAGTAGAAGTAAATTTCTTGATTTTGATTCAAGTAAAAAAAATTCAATATGATTAATTCCAACTTAAGTTAATCATCTCAATTAAATTATAAAAAATCAATAATTCAAACACATCTTATCCAAAGTCAAGTTTTCCAAAAGAATTCAAATTTTATATAATCCGAACTAGTAAAATGAAAATATGTGACAACACGGGCTCCTGGTTGGTTGGCTTTAATCGAAAAATTGGTATGTGGCCTGTTGCACAAGCGGAATTTTGGGCGGTTGCGGATGGATTGGCTGTCGCATAGGATATAGGTTGCCGTAATTTAGTAGTTGAATGTGACTGTAAGCAGAATGTGGATTGGGTTAACAATGATAATAACAATAATGCTAATATACTGCCTTTGAGGATGATTAGAGATCTTTGCAGCAGAGATTGGAGGCTCACTGTTTCTCATATCAGTAGAGAGGCTGATAGTTAGGCCAGATATCCGTCTAATCAGTTCGGTGGTATTCATTTGCTTCAGCATCCTCCATAAGAATTGTCCCTTTTACTCAAAGACAACTTGAATACGTTAGGCAATTTGTATAGGTTTTAGGGGTCAGAATTCGACCAGATTAAATGAAAAAATTTTGAGTTAATCAAATTGGTGAGTCTTATTTTATCATTCTAATCCTATGAAAAAAATTCGAATCGAGTTAAATGAAATTAAATTCAAGTTGAGTCGAATCAAGTTAAATTAAAAAATTAAACATGTCAAATTAAAATTTTGTTACAATATAATTAATTTCATGTTAGAGCATATAAATTTGAAAACGTATATATTTGACAAAAATTTCGAAGTAAAATAAGAATTAAAATAAGATACTTTAATATGATAAATTTGAATCATTCATTAACTTATTTAGATCCCAAAATTTTTATTTTAGAAATCTTTTAAATTTTTAACTTTATATAATCTTTAGATTTTTTATAATTTTATGATTTTTTTAAAATATAAATTTTATAAATATTTAAAATTTTAAAAATTATTTTGAATTTTTTTAATTTGTGTTGAGAGAAGTCAATTTGCTCATTTTCAAAATTGATAGGAACCAAAAGGGTATTTACGTCAATCTATTATTTGAATTATTCGAGTTATTCGAATTGTAAAATTCAACTCGACTTAAACTTGAAATTTGAATTACTCATTCAAGATGACTCGAAAAAATCGAATAATTCGATTTGATTAACTCGAAATTCAAATTTTTTTCGATTAATTCGAATCGAATCAAGCTTTGTTCACCCCTAATAGGTTTATTTTATTTGTTGTAATATTTTATTAGGGTTGTGCACTCCTGTATTACAAAAATATAATAATAATAAAATGACACTCAAAGAGCCTAGAAACTAAAATGGCTAATATAATTTTTTGGCTTGACGATTAAATCCATTCTGATACCTATATTTTTTTCTGCACCTCAGTACCTAAATTTGATTTATGTAAAAGTGTGATTATGTGACACTTTAAAATTGTATCACGTCCTCACTTAAAACTTGAAAAATATTTTTTACTTTTTTTAGATTTTAGGTTTTCTAATTTTTCAAGTAATGGTGTAGCATAATTTCATAGTGTCATGTCATCACAATTTTACAGTATACAAGTTCAAGTATCAAAATGGATCTAATTGCTAAATTTAGAGGCAAAAAATATCGTTAGCTCAAAATAAAATGATCCAAACTTGTAATGATCTAACTCAAAAAAATTTGAGCCTCAAACCTGAACATCAAAATAGTTCAAATCTGAAATGATGTGAACATTTTAAAACCAAAATTAACTTATTACAATTGATATGACCTAAATCAAATCACACCTTCCCAATTGATAAGTGTATACAGAAAAGAAAGCAATATGTTTATCTTTTTCTTATTCATCGATTTCATACTGAGAGTCCGAATAAAAATGTAACACCCCATACTCGTAACCCACCCCGGAGCGGAATACGAGGCATTACTTAACTCGACCTCATACGCACAAACATTCCCCAAGTCTCCAAGACTTGGGCCCATATTAGAACTCTTTCAATTTCTACTTTAAACTTCTTATTATGGGTCTACGAGCCCCAAATAGACCATTGAAAACTATTCAGGATCAATCCAGGTTCTTAAACCATCTATATAAAATTTGACTTTGAAACAGGGGACACGCCCGTATGGAAGGGCAACACGCCTGTGGGCCGTTTCAACATCGTCGTGTTGATGGCCCGTGTGGCTCACACGACCTAAGCAATACAAGGACAAGCCCGTGTCCTCCATCCGTATGGAATTAATTCTAAATGTACACCTACAGGGGTTTTCACACGGCTTGGCACATGCCCGTGTGCCTGGCCATTGTCCTTCACACGGCCATGACATGCCCATGTCCTATCCCATGTGCAAAAACATGGACATTCTGTTTCTGACGTCAGCACCCCCAAAATGACACACGGCCAAGGCACACGCTCGTGTGCTAGGCCGTGTCCCTCACACAGCTAAGAAATACAGCTGTGTCTCTGCCTGTGTGTTTACGATGATGCATACTGACTTGAAATTTTTTAGTGCAGGGGACACACGGCCGGACCACACGCCCACGGGGTAGACCGTGCATCACACACGGCCTAGACACACGTCCGTGTGTCTACCCGTATGGAAAATTTAAGGCTATTTACCAAGCCTTTTAGTCACCCTTATTTACACATCCTGCTCAATAGCAACCAAAACCAATATAAGGCTATCTCATACAACCAAATTAGCCACACTAATTAACATTCCAATCTCATTTTACTCATCTATGGAAATAGCATATTTGCATATAAATTAAAATAAATAATAGCCATCATTCAAGACTTAATACAAAATGAAGGGTTCTAAACCCAAATCAACACATTTGGCCAATTCTCAATGACACAAACAAAGTAAAGTCTAAGCCCTATACATGCCATATTCAAACATGTAAATCAAACTATACCGAAAGCTTCAATTGATTGTGTGATAGATATCTCTGACTTCTGTTGATCAATGAGCTAGATAGACGGTACTATAAGAAAATAGAAAAGAGAAGGGAGTAAGCATAAAGCTTAGTAAGTTGCGTATAAATAAATATACAACATAACTTTACCATTCATCAACAAGTATCATAACACACAAGTGGCATAAGCAAAACTTACTCATCAGTATTCAATACAACTCATTTAGCATATATTGAGCTCACATTTCATACATACCATATAGGTACTTGTACCATTCACAACCTGGTTATACTTTTCCTGGATAACTTTAAATCATCTTTCACCGTTGAACCATTTGGATCATCATCAGATACTCAGTTAGCCTAAAACATAGGGTCAGGTGCCGATGTCATGTCCAGACATGGTCTTACACTGACATCTCTCGTAGCCGATGAATGTCCCAGACATGTCTTACACTGGCTTACCTCTCGAGGCCGAAGCATGTCCCAAACAAGTCTTACACTAGCACTTGTCCCTATGCCAATGCTATATCCCAGACATGGTCTTACACTGGCTCTCATAATGTGGTCGATGCATGTCCTAGACATGTCTTACACTAGCTCAAACAAGTGACCCAAACGTCATGGCATGAATATCCGATTTATTTCCTAAGGTTCAATCGAGAATTCTACTATCACTATCATCATCATACTTTCTTAATTCTACACTTGAGCAATTCATGCTATATTAATTTAAATATAATTCAACACATACATAAGCAATGTAGTTGTATTATTTACATACAACTTACCCCGGATTACAAAATGTGGCGACTAGTCGATTTAGTTGATTTGGTTGGCTTTCTCCGGTCTAGGTTCAAATTCGGTATTTCTTGATCTATAATAACAAAATGCACTTATTTAGTCACTTTATCAATCTAGGCACTCTACAATACATAATTGGGAAAAATGACCAATTTTCCCCTAGACTTTTGCAGAACGACCATTTTACTCCTAAGCCTGAAAATCAATTTTTATCGAATTTCTTCATATCTTAAGCCTAGCTGGAACCTTTCTACTCTTATAGCAACTCCAATTTCCCACTATTTCATACACTTATGATCTATGTTACAACTTACGCAAAATAGTCTTTTTAGGTGTTTTCATGCTAACATCTTTCACAAAAGTTGGTTATAAGACACCCAAGACTCATTTTCTTCCACAAAAACTCAGCAAACATTACAAATCCTTTCATGGAAAAACCCTAAACTCTTAATCATTTTGCAAAATAGTACCCTCATTTGAAAGCTTATGCTTCAAGGGTCTCAAAAGTACAAAAATATTCAACAAAAGGTTGGAAAATCACTTACTTGTGAAGGCTTAAAGTTGCTGAAATTTTCAAGCTCCAAAACCCTTATTTTTGCTAAAAATTTCGGTGGTAGAGAAGAAGATAAGAAGGTGATATCATCTTTCTCTTATTTTATTTCTATTTTAATAAAAAAATAAGCCACCTAACCTACCAAATTTTGAAAATTTGACCACCCTTGTCTCCTATGGCCGGCCATGCCTCCTTAAAAGGTCTAATTGCCCTTTAAATACCCCCAATTTAGGTTCTCTAGCTATTTGGTACTTTTAGCTATCAAAATAGAACTTTTGCATTTTATACGATTTAGCCATTTTTCACAATCGGGCTCACAAACGTTACAATTAACTCACCAATTTTTTTCATACACTCCTAAAAAATGCTATAACATCTAAAAAATTATAAAATAATTTATTCGACTTTAGATTTGTGTTCCTGATACCACTATTCCAACTAAGCCCTAAATCGGGCTGTTACATTTCTCCCCCTTAGGGATTTTCATCCCCGAAATCTTACCGACGAATAAGTTCGGGTACTGATCTCTCATAGTCTTTTTATGTTCCCATGTGGCTTTCTCAACTCCATGTCTATCCTAAAAAACTTTCACGAGTACAATACTCTTATTTCTTAAGTATTTGACTTCCTAAGCCAATAGTTTGACTGGCTCTTCGCCATAAGTCATGTTCTGAAGAATCTCAATCTCTGTTGGCGTAATCACATGCGAAGGGTCTGATCTATACCGGCGTAGCATGGATGCATGAACTACGTTGTGAATCTTTTCCAACTCTGGTGAAAAAGCCAATCGATAGGGAGCCGGTCATATTCTCTCGATAACCTCATAAGGTCCTATGAAACGAGGACTCAACTTGCCTCTTCTACCAAATCTGAGGACTTTCCTCCACAGAGATACTGTTCAATCACTGACTTGAAACTCAATTTTCATTCGTTTCAAATCCGAATAGGATTTCTGTCTACCCAAGGTGATCTACAAATAGTCACGAATCACTTTAACTTTCTCTTCAGTTTGACCCCGTGAATCTGACTCTCTCTGAGCTCAGTCTAATATAAGGGCGGTCGACACTTTCGCCCATACAAAGCCTCATAAGGCGCCATTTTCAGACTCGTCTGATAACTGTTGTTGTAAGAGAATTCAACCAATGGCAAGTACCTTTCCCAACTGCTTTGAAACTCAATAACACAGCACCATAACATGTCTTCTAAGCTCTGAATCACCCTTTCCGACTGACTGTCGGTCTGCAGGTGAAATGTCGTGCTAAAACTCAACTTTGTTCCCAATGCCTCTTGTAACTTTTTCCAAAACCTCGAGGTAAATCTTGGATCTCTATCTGAAACAATCGAAAAGGGTACCTCGTGTAGTCTCACAAACTCGAAAACATACAATTCAGCCAATCTCTCAAGTGAGTAGTCGATACGCACTGGTATAAAATGTGTTGACTTTGTTAGCCTATCCACAACAACCCAAATAGCATCTTTTTTCTTTGGGGTTACCGAAAAACCTGTCACAAAATCCATGGTAATCCGATCCCATTTCCACTCTAGAACCATTATAGGTTGTAGCTGACCCGAAGGTACTTGGTGTTCAGCCTTCACTTGCTGACACACGAGACACTTGGAAATGAACTCTGAAATATCTCTTTTCATTCCCGACCACCAATACATTTTCTTCAGGTCATTGTACATTTTTACATTGCCTGGGTGGACAAACAAACAACCATTATGGGCCTCTCGCAGAATCTTCTGAATAAACTCATTGCCCTTGGGTACACAAACTCTAGTTTTGAACATTAAACATCCATCAACACCAATACGAAACTCGGATTCATTTTCCATCTCATGCTGAGTCATCTTAGCTTGCAACTACTTATCATCTTTCTGAGCTTCACGGATCTCTTTTAAAAATGTCGGCCTAGCTCTCAACTCTACTAAGACAGAACCATCGTTAGACATAGCCAACTGAGTATTCATGGCTCTCAAAGCAGACAATGACTTTCTAATCAGTGTCAATAACTACATTCACCATTCCCGGCTGATAGTCGATAATCAACTCATAATCCTTTATTAGCTCTAACCATCATCGTTGCCGTAAATTTAATTCCTTTCGATTCATCAAATACTTGAGACTTTTGTGGTCTGTTAATACTCGGCATTTCTCTCCATACAAATGGTGCCTCTAAATCTTCAATGCGAACACAATGGCAGCCAACTCTAGATCGTGTGTCGGGTAATTTTTCTCATGTGGTTTTAGTTGTCTTGAGCCATAGGTGATAACCTTGCCTTCTTGCATAAGCATACACCCCAAACCATTCAAGGAGGCGTCGCTATATATCACAAATTTCCTACCCGACTCCGGCTGTACTAACACTGGGGCTTTGGTCAACAAAACCTTTAATTGCTCGAAACTCTGTTGGCACTTTTCTGTCCATTCGAACTTGACATCTTTTTGCAACAGTCTCGTCATCGGAGTAGCTATCATAGAAAATCCGTTTACAAACCGCCTATAGTATCCGGCCAAACCCAAAAAGCTTTAGACCTCAATCACATTCTTCGGTAGCTTCCATTCAACAATAGCCAATACTTTGCTTGGGTCGACTCTAATCTCGTCACTCGACACAATGTGTCCTAGAAATCCAACCTCCTTAAGCCAGAATTCGCTCTTACTGAACTTAGCGTACAATTTTTTATCTCTCAGGGTCTGTAATACAATCCTCAATGCTTTGCGTGTTCACTCTCATCACGCGAGTAAATCAATATATCGTTGATAAAGACTACTACGAACTTATCTAGATACGGTCAAAAAATGCAATTCATCAAATCCATAAACACTGCTGAGGCATTAGTCAAACCAAATGGTATGACGAGGAACTTATAATGCTCATATCTTGTCTGAAACACAGTCTTCGATACGCGTTACTCCTTCACCCTTAACTGGTAGTATCCTGACCTCAGGTCAACCTTGGAAAATACAGTGGCTCCTTTTAACTGATCAAACAGGTCATCAATCCTTGGAAAAGGATACTTATTTTCTTCACTGTTACCTTATTGAGCTATCTATAGTCGATACATAACCTCATCGACTCATCCTTCTTTTTCACAAAAAGCACTGGAGCACCCCACGGAGAAAAACTCGGTCTTGCAAAGCCCTTGTCAGTTAACTCTTGTAGTTGAGCTTTCAACTCCTTTAACTCCGTAGGAGCCATCCTATAAGGAGCAATCAAGATGGGTGCCGTACTGGGGACCAACTCAATTCCAAACTCAACTTCCTCACTGGAGGTAATCTAGGTAATTCCTCTGAAAACACGTATGTAAACTCACAAACCACTGGTACCGATTCAATATTAAGCTCTAACACTTGAGTATTCTACACCAAAGGTAGGTAAGCTCCATATCCTTTTCTCACATATTTCTCAGCAGTCAAAGACGATACTATAACAGGAAAATTATCCGACTCATCTGGTCCCACTCGAAGAATATTCCCGTCTTCACATTTCAACTCAATCACTTTTCTCCCACAATCCACTACAACACTATGAGAAGTCAACCAATCCATCCCAAAGATTACATCAAATTCATTAAATGGCAATAACATAAAGTTAGCCGGAAAACAATAATCTCTGATTGTCAAAGGACAATTCCTACACACTTGGTCCACTAGCACATGTCTGCCTAAAGGGTTGGACACTTTTATCACAAACTCAGTGGACTCTACTATCATGTTCATACGAGGTACTAGTTCCATAAAAATATAAGAGTGAGTAGACCCCAGGTCAATTAAAGCAACAACAGATATTTCATGGATAGAAAAGGTACTCGTGATTACATCAGGAGACTCTGCTTCTTCATGGGCATGAATAGCATAAGTCCCTGCAGGCGCTCTGCCCTCAGACTTCACTACCGCATCTCTTGGCGTACCTCTGCTAGTAGCCCCACTTTCAGAGTTCTTTTATGGTCTACTCCTCAATGGAGCACTACTCGCATTCACTTCTTGTTTTCTCTCTCTTTCTTCCATGACAGGACAGTCTCGGACGAAATGCTCTAATGATCCATACTTAAAACAACCCCTTTCATTTCCCCGGCACTCACCGAATTGACGTCTACCACATTACGAACATTCTGCCTATTCGGCCGAATGCTACCGACGCTCGCGACAGAAGTGGTCTAAGCTTTAAAAGTTGTATTCTGTCGATTCTTGTTTCCATTCAAAAACCCCACTGAAACATTCAATCGAGTAGTAAATTCCTTCGATCTTTTAGATAATGACTGTTGTGACCTCCCCATCTGTCTCTTATTTGAATCTCATGACTCAATAGCCGCTTTCCTCCTCTCTTTCACCAGCTCCTCTGCCATGCATGCTCTCTCAACGAGCACTACAAATTCTCTTAGTTCTAGGATGCCAATAAATACCTGGATATCTTCATTAAGACCATCTTCAAACCTCTTAAACATAGTAGCTCCTGTAGACATGCACTCCTGCGAATACTTACTGAGCCTCACAAATTCACGCTCATATTCCGTCACCGACATTCGGCCTTGCTTCAACTCTAAAAATTCCTTCCTCTTTTGGTCTATAAATCTCTGGCTAATATAATTTTTCCAAAATTCTTCCTGAAAGAATTCCCAAGTTACTCTCTCTCTCGGTACCACAGACACGAGAGTGTTCCACCACTGGTAAGCCGAATCTTGCAAAAGCGATACTACACACTTTACGCACTCTTCAGGTGTGCACAACAGTTCATCAAATACCCTAATGGCATTCTCTAACCAAAACTCTACTTTCTCCAAGTCGTCATCTAAGTTAGCCAGGAATTCCTCGGCACCTTGCTTTCTAATCTTGTCTACCGGAGGCTTCTCTCTCCTAATCAAATTCGCACCTTGCGGAGCTACTAGGGCATACTGAGTAATCAGAAGAGGTAGGGGAGGTGGAGTGTTCAGATTTACACAAATGAACTTTGTATACCAATCATCCATCATTCGGAGATAGGCTCTAGTCTCTCCACCTTGGCCCAAAGTCACGGGCTCACTCTCAACTGGTGCGGTCCCTTAGGTGGGAGCTGGCGCGTTACTCTCCACGTCATCCTCTGTAGCTCTATCAGGATCCATTTACTAAATGAAAATACAATTTATAATCATCAGAAGTCGTCACACTATCAATATATACAGTTATGGCATGTATCGCTAGACTCGTTCTCTTGCTAGGTTAGTCCTAGAACCGACTAAACCATAGCTCTGATACGACTACATGTAACACCCCATACTCGTAACCCACGCTGGAGCAAAATATGAGACATTACTTAACTCGATCTCATACGCACAAACATTCTCCAAGTCTCCAAGACTTGGGCCCATATTAGAACTCTTTCAATTTATACTTTAAACTTATTATTATGGGCCTACGAGCCCCAAATTGACCTTTGAAAACTATTCGAGATCAACCCGGGTTCTTAAACCATCTATATAAAATTTGACTTTGATACAGGGCACACGCCCGTGTGGAAGGGCAACACGCCCATGGGCCATTTCAACATGTCATGTTGATGGCCCGTGTGGCTCACACGGCCTAAGCAATACAAGGACACACCCGTGTCCTCCACTCGTATGAAATTAATTCTAAATGTATACCTACAGAGGTTTTCACATGACCCGGCACACGTCCGTGTGCCTGGCCAGTGTGCCTGGCCCATGTCCTTCACATGGCCATGACACGCCCGTGTCCTAGCCCGTGTACATAAACATGGACATTCTGTTTCTAACATCAACACCTCTAAAATGACACACGGCCAAGGCACACGCTTGTGTGATAGGCCGTGTCCCTCACATGGCTAAGACACACGGCTGTGTCTCTACCTCTGTGCTTACTATCATGCATACTGACTTCAATTTTTTACATGCAGGGGACACACAGCCAGACGACACGCCCACAGGGCAAACCGTGCGTCACATACTGTAACACCCCTTACCTGTATCCAAGGCCGGAACAGAGTACGAGGCATTACCAGACTTAACAATACACATAGACGAAAACTGGGCTATAAAATTTCATTTAATTCAAAACTTTTCGAACACATGCATAACAAACAAAGCTAACTATATCATCACATCAAAACATAGGACATGGAACGATTAATTAAACTTATAAACCATAATGGATAAGGACCACATCTCATGATTTTATACGATAACTCGATGCAGACTGATACGTATAGTCAAAATCATAACAAAAATACATATCACAAACCAACTTCCTATACATACCACTCACTTGATATTTCTAATATTTGAATTAATTTTCCCAAAAATGATAGTGTGATTTTGCCTCCGACGATCTCCAACCCCGAGCCGACCTATCAATACTAAAGAAATGGAGAGGAAGAGTGTGACAGCCCGAAAGTGACCCTAGTCGGAAAGCAGTTTCTTGACCGCTAAACTGAGTCACCAAATTATTTGAATATGATATTTATTGTCTAAAATATGTGAATATGAATGTGTGAAAGGTTTAAGCTTCGATTTAGTCGATTGCATGTGAATTTAGTAATAGGACTTATGTGTGACACTTTTGAAATGCGATAGGTTAATCTATAAGGACCTATTAATGCATGTTGTATAAAAGATGGGTTTGCATGTCAAATTAGCCAAAAATCTAGATGGTGGCCGGCCATGCTATGGGGTAAAACATATTATAGACATTTTGTGTAAATATGTGTGGGAAGAATAATAAAATATGAAGGGAGTGGGAGGAGAAACCAAAGTTGTTTCATCCTTGCTCCCCTATTTTGCCGTAACTTGAGAAAGGAAGAAGAAAGGAGTTCTCTTGCTTCATGTTCGGCTTGGATGAGGATTAGAAAGAGGTAAGTACCTTGAAATTCTTGGAAAATTATGTATAAAAAAGGTGGTTAGTTCAAGTTCTATTCATTCCATGGATTAAATTTTGATTGATTGGAGGTTTGATATTCGGCCAAGTAGTTTGAAGCTCTTAGTACATATATTTTTTTTCTTCTTTCTTGAAGGTTGAAATTGGGTTGTTCTTAAGGGGTGCCGAATGTGGTCATTGAAGGGCCTTGAGGAACAATATGTGTGGCTTGGGTTATAACATTCGGCCATGGTAGTAAATGGAAGAGATAAATGGTAGTTAGGTGAAGCAGAGTCTAGCAAATGAGCACATATGTGCATTAGTTACTAAATGGAGAAAAATCGGCTAACAAGTGTGTACTAAGGCCGAATATGATTTTGAATATTATTGAGTAATGTATGTGTTTTGAATTGATGGAATGGAGAGGATGCTTTAATTGTGTTATGAACAATTATATGCTAAATTAAGGTTTGCTAAGCTAGCTATTAAGGTGAAGTGCAAATGTTAGTATTTGATTACTAGTGTATATATGTGTATTAGCCGAGTTTTGAACTTGAAACAAAATGGTATTTAGTCAATACTAGTAACCATATTTGTAGAATGTTTTAAGTATATAATCGGCCTCAACATAGACATGCATATTCGGCCACACGAATGAATACATAGATTGATGTTGTACGTTCGGCTATAGGTAAGCATATTGATGGCTTTATCTTGACTTAGAAAATCGGCTAAAGGAGAATATTGGCTAATATGTTGAATTTGATTCATGATTTCATACATATATGACTCTAATGCCTAATATATATGGGCTAAGTACCTTAAATTTCTCTTTGATGTTCAAAATGATTAAATCAATTTATTTGTTAAATTAAGCTCAAGAGCAAAGGGGAACTAAATCCGATAAAGGAAAGGAAAAGGTGATCGAATAGCCATTGAAATCGTTCGACAACATCCGAGGTAAGTTTTCGAGTAATGGAACTTAGTTTATGATTTGATTAAGTCATGACATATAGCATAACAAATAAACGGAGATATAATGATTCTACTTGAATTATATATTGAGGTGATTAGTTTATACTTATGACGGGTAGCCGAATGTGTATGGAGATCATGTTATAAGCAAATCAAAATCATGCTCTTTGTATGTGGCTATTGAGCCGAAAATGGTAATGCTTGATAAGTGACTTGTGTTCGAATTCTAGTTATGAAAATGAAATATAGATGTGTCATGATTTATTGATATGTGCATGAATATTCGGATGATAACCGGGCTAAGTCCTGAAGGCATTTGTGCGAGTTACTACATCCGGGCTAAGTCCCGAGGGCATTTGTGCGAGTTACTATATCCGGGCTAAGTTCCGAAGGCATTTGTGCGAGTTACTATATCCGGGCTAAGTCCCGAAAGCATTTGAGTGAGTAGCTATATCCAGCTAAATCCCGAAGGTACTTGGGTTTGGGGAATGAGCGATCTTGCTGTAATAATTTCAATTAATATGCTCGTAAAATCCAAACGATGAGGTATGTTTCGTATGTGCATTGGAATAGTTGATTCCTTCTAAATAGTATTCGTTCAATTGATTAACGAACTTTCGGCCTTTAGTTAGGTTTGATACCTTGTGTATGAATATGTTGATTGAAGCGTGAAGTAAGTATGATTATGAGAATGTGCATTTATGAAGTTATTCATTTAGCCATATGAATGTTATACTTTAGTCAAAACTAATTTCATTACTCAAACTTACTAAGCATTAAATGCTTATTCCGTTGCTTTGATTCTCTGTTTTATAGATTTTGCTCGTCAGCTATCGGACTCGGGAGTGTCAAAGTTGAAGTCGTCCACACTATCAAAGCCCTTTTTGGTACTCTTTTAGTTGAACTCTGATAATGGCATGTATAGGACTGCCCTTTTGTTGTTAGTCATGTACCTTTTGGTATTGTATATATTTGGATAGCCATGCGAAAATGGCTTATATATTTTGAGCATAGCATTATAATCATTTTGTATATTGTTCATTGAGTGGTATGGAAATGCTTGGTAACGATTAGCCATTGGAATGGTTAATCACGATCATTTTGGTGCTATGTACGACAAATGGCTAGTTGATCCATGGAAAACCATGAAATAGGTAAAGTCTACCTTAAAAACAGATGCTGACAGCAGTAGTGATGTGAATTTGAAAAATCACTAAAAATAGTAGGAATCGAATTAAATAGTGAATCAATTATTTAATCGAACCTTGATGAGTCTATCTTCATATGGAAAAAACGAAACGATCATATGAGCCGTATTTTAAGAGATGTTTAAGTTTTTGTGAAACAGGGCCAGAGCGATTTCTGGATCCCCTGTTCTGACTTTGGAAATTCACTATAAATTAACCAGAGATAATTAGAAGTCATTCCCTATATGTGCAGATTTCTTTTCGAGTCTAGTTTCTTTAGAAATAAACAGCATAAGTATTGAAGCCCTGTACAGGGAGATATCTAAGTCATAATGCATGAAGGTCAGAGTAGTCGAACCCTGTAACAGGGGAGACTTTAACTAATAAACTGTACTAATTGGGCCGACAAAAAATTCTAGAAAAAAACTTGTAGATGGATTTATGAGTCTAGTTTCAGGGAAAATTTACGGAATCAGTTTTCGAGCTTCGGAACTCGAGATATGATTTTTAAAGTGACTGTGATGCAGTTAGCCAACTTGTCTCGAAATTTATAAATGAATTAAGTCCGTTAACACCTTGTGTTCGACTCCGGCGACGGTCTCGGGTACGGGGCGTTACAATTTGATTGGTATCAGAGCTACGGTTTAGTCGATTCTAGGACTACCGTAATACGTTTGGGTCTAGCTATACATGCCATTATGTGTTTATTTGATAGTGTGGTGATTTCTGACAGTTAAAAATGTGTTTACTTATAGAAATGGATCCCGATCTCAACCGAGCGGTAGCTGATGATCTTGAGAGTGTAGCGCTTGCTCCCGCACAAGGGACAGTGCCGGTGGACTCTCAACCTATTGCTAGTAGTCAGAATGACAAAGCTAGACTGGCTTTTTATAGCGTGATGAATGATTGGTTCAACCAATACATTCGAACTAATACGGTTGTTCCACAACCTCCATTCCCGACTAATACAACCCCCGCACCTACAATACCTCCGGTAACTTACCAAATAAGGTCAAATAAGCCCCTAGTTGACAGAATCTGAAAACACGAGGCTACTGAATTTAAAGCTACAGACAGTGGCGATGCCGAGCAAGCTGAATTTTGGTTGGACAACACTATTCGGGTACTTGATGAACTATCTTGCACACCCGATGAATGCCTAAAGTGTACTATCTCCTTGCTACGTGATTCTGCCAACTATTGGTGGAATACGTTGATTTCTGTTGTTCCCAGAGAGCAAGCAACTTGGGAGTTTTTCCAAACCGAGTTTCGAAAAAAGTACATCAGTCAGAGATTCATTGATCAAAAACGGAAGGAATTTCTTGAACTTAAACAAGGTTCCATGTCGATTACGGATTATGAACGAAAGTTTGTAAGGCTTAGCCGGTACGCTCGAGAATGCATTTCTTCAGAAGCTGTGATGTGTAAATGTTTCGAGGATGGACTGAACGATGATATAAAGCTGTATGTTGCCATTTTAGAAATGTAACACCCCGAACCCGAGACCGACACCGGAGTCGAACACGAGGTGTTAGCAGACTTTAAACCCTTTATAAAAATATTTCTCAGACACTGCCAATCTGCGTACTAGTCGCTTTAAAAATCATATCTTGAGTTTCACAACTCGAAAATCAGTTTCGTGATTTTTCGCTGAAACTAGACTCATATGCCCATCTACATATTTTTTTCTCAAATTTTTGGTCGGGCCAATTAGTACAGTTTATTAGTCAAAGTCTCCCATGTTACAGGGATTGACTACACTGACCTTTGCGCATTACGACCTGGATATCTCCCTGCACAGAGCTTCAATACTGATGCCGTTTGTTTCTATAGAAACTAGACTCAGAGAGGAATCTATCCATATATGGTATGACTCCTAATTGTTCTGGTTAATTTATAATGAATTTCCAAAGTCGGAACAGGGAATCCAGAAACCGTTCTGGCCCTGTCTCACGAGAACCTGAATATCTCTTAACATACTATCCATATGATCTTTTCGTTGCTTCTATATGAAAATAGACTCATCGAGCTTCGAATACATAATTTATTCATCAATTTATTCCACTCCTACTATTTTTAGTGATTTTTCAATCTCACGTCACTGCTGCTGCCAGCATCTGTTACGAAAGCAACTATGCCCATTTCGTGATTTCTCCTTGATCTAACTAGTAATTCGTCATACATATCACAAATTATGATCATGACTAGCCATGCCAAAGGCTAATCATTGTCAAACATCCCCCTACTACACTGTTGCCATATCATGAATTTTAACACCAAAATAATCAACCATGACATATGGCATAAAAAGGTCGAATTATCAAGATTTACGACCTAACGTTATGAAACCAAACCCAACCGAACATTTATGCCATTTTCGCATGGCTAAAAGTTTACATACCAAATTTCAACAAAATATATTAGCCTATACATGCCGAAATGTTCTCTTAGACCAAGTAAGAAGAAAATACCAAAGGTTGCTAGCCGGTGTGATGACTTCGAAGACGGCACGATCACGCAAAAAGAGACGAGTCCAAGAAACCTAGAATAGGTGACAAGCAAACACCGAATGAGTATATAACTCAGTAAGCCATAAGCATTCCACAACCATCCATTAATAAAATTATCACAACAGGAAACAATGAAATGAGGTTAAGTACTCCATCCATACCAAACTATACCATAGTTCCTTAAACCCTATGGTTCAATCTCATACCAAGTCCTACATTGGCCTTTCATACATCATTTTATTTTCGTTATAATCATACAATTAAACGAACTTTCACCTATTCCACAATGAACCTTATGTACGTGACTTCAACTATAATCGTCACATAGGTTCAAAACTTACCAAGCTCAACTCCAAATATAAACATAGCGCCTATTAGCCATGAACTCAAGGTACTTACCTTTTCCGCTGTCCAAAATCGACTCGGTAAGGTCGCACCCTTAATGTAAATAATTTATAGAAAATATATATTGGGTTCGCACAAATAGTGCTTAATAATCAACCACGCACACTTAGTGCCATGTACTTTAAACTCGCACACTTAGTGCTGTACAATTTAAACCCGCACACTTAGTGCCAATCTCATGACCGTGAACACTTATTGCCCGCACACTTAGTGCCGAAAACCAGCCACTCAGTAGGCTTCACTTCCTTTTTACATTCGACAAATTTCATCTCTACTTACATATACATTTGTATACATTTCATCTCATTAAACACAATGGTATAGGTATTACGATCCTTTAAATCAATACCAAAGATATGCTTAATGACTTACTTGTGTTGGGTAAGATGGTTCTAACTCGGCTACTCGATGATCTTTTCTTTGCCTTTGCTCGATTCTCCTCCTTTAACTCCTTGAGCTTAATCAATAAATCAACTAGTTTAACCGCCTTGCTAAATATTTACAATCCAATTACACATGCATATGTATGTTAGTATATTCGGCAATCACCCTTACTAATCACCCACTTGATCAATTATAGAGAATCAAAGTTAATATCACAATGTGTACCCTATATGGCCCATTATACATAATCAATTTTAACATCATCTATATATTTACTCATATGGCCGAATATACCTAATCATACATACACCTAACCAAAAAATAATTTCTAAAATCTTTATATCATTTATACACTAGTAAAGCATCCTCTCCCTTTCCATCAATTTAGCACATGCATTACTCATTAACCTACAAAAATTATATTCGGCCTTAGCACACAACTTGCTAGCCGATTCTTCCCCATCTAGCAACCAATGCACATATGTGCTCACTCAAAAATGCTAAAAAAAAAAGAGATTCAAGAATCATCAATCCACCATCACATGCATCATTAACAAGCTTCATATTTAGCATGCAATGGCATTAACACAAACTCCACCTAGGCCGAATCTTAACTCATCTTCATGCCTCACCACCACAACATCAAACATCAAAATACCAACCAAGAATGTAACATGCATGGCCGAATATCATCTCCATCATTTAACAAAGTTTGAACCATGGCTAGGTAGATTTCAAACTTACAACTTAAAATATACATGAATCTCAAAGAATAATATCAAACATACCTCAATCTAGTTCATGCATGGCCAAACTTCCTCCTAATTCTCTTCCAAACCAAACATGAAGCAAGAACTCCTTCCTCCTCCCTTAGAATTTTCGGTCAAAAGAGGATGAAAAAGGATGAACAAAATTTTTCTTTTCCTTTCTTTAGCTCACGGCAATGGGGGGGGAAACAACCACTCATTTTTTTGTTTTTCCTTTCTTTATTACCCATATTCCTTATTTTATTTTTTTCCTACATACCTCACTAGGCCAACATGTTCCCAACATGTTTCCACCCATAGCATGGCCAACCACTAGCTCAAATTTTGGGTAATTTGACATGCAAACCCATCATTTTCACAACATGCATTAATAGACCATTTTAAATTAGCCTATCATATTTTCACCATGTCTCATATCGATCCCTATTTAATAATTTCTCATGCAATTGGCAAAATTGGAGAATGAAACTTCCACATACTCATGTACACACATAATAAGCATAGAATATGGAAATTAATTATTTTTATGACTCGGTTTTGTGGTCCCGAAACCACTTCCCGACTAGAGTCAATTTTGGGCTGTCACAACTCTCCCCCACTTAAGAAATTTTCGTCCCCGAAAATCTTACCGGTAAATAGGTTTGGGTATCGTTCTTTCATCGAGCTCTCGGTTTCCCAAGTAGCTTCCTCGATCCCATGTTTGAGCCATAACACCTTCACTAACGGAACCCTTTTGTTTCGCAACTCCTTCACTTCACGAGCTAGGATACGTATCGGTTCTTCTTCATAACTCATATCGGCTTGAATTTCAACCTCTGATGGGCTAATTATATGCGATGGATCAGATCGATAGCGTCGAAGCATCGAAACATGAAAGACGTCGTGAATCTTTTCAAGCTCAGGGGGCAAAATCAATCTATACGCAACCGGACCAACTCGTTCGGAGATCTCGTACGGCCCAATGAATCTCGGGCTCAACTTGCCCTTACGGCCAAACCTGAGTACCTTTTTCCAAGGCGAAACTTTAAGGAACACTTTATCTCCCACCTGATATTCAATGTCCTTTCGTTTCAAGTCCGCATACGATTTCTGACGATCTGTGGCTGCCTTCAGACTTTCACGAATTACCTTTACTTTCTGTTCGGCATCTTTAATCAAATCAACCCCGAAAATTTTACTTTCACCGAGCTCGGTCCAAAACAATGGTGTACGGCATTTACGACCGTACAAAGCCTCGTAAGGTGCCATCTTAATACTTGATTGAAAACTATTGTTGTAAGCGAATTCAATCAAAGGTACATACCGTTCCCATGAACCACTAAACTCAAGGATGCAGCATCTCAACATATCCTCGAGTATCTGAATTATCCGCTCGGATTGACCATCAGTTTGGGGATGAAAAGCGGTGCTTAAATGCAGCTTGGTACCCAAAGCTTCTTGCAATTTCTTCCAAAATCGCGAGGTGAATCTCGGATCTCTATCCGACACGATAGAAATAGGTACTCCATGTAATCTCACAATCTGAGAAACATACAATTCGGCTAGTTTATCCAATGAAAAATCCGTACGCACGGGGATAAAGTGAGCCGACTTAGTCAGTCTATCAACAACAACCCAAATCGCATCCTTCTTACTTGTTGACAATGGTAGTCCGGACACAAAGTCCATTGTGACTCGATCCCATTTCCACTCGGGTATCATGATCGGCTGAAGTAATCCTGAAGGCACTTGATGTTCCGCTTTCACTTGTTGACATATTAAACATCTCGAAACAAAGTCGGAGAAGTCCCGTTTCATACCATGCCACCAAAACCGTCGTTTCAAATCGTTGTACATTTTCGTACTCCCAGGGTGAATTGACATTCGGCTACAATGAGCTTCGTTCAGAATCATCGAAATGAGTTCTGAATTTCTTGGAACACACAACTGACTTCTGAACCTCAAACAATCGTCATCATCAATTTGAAATTCGGATTCCATATTCGGAATACATTCAGCCCGTTTTGCAACCAATTCATCGTCGACTTTCTGAGCTTCACGAATTTGATGAATCAATGATGGTTTGGCCTTTAATTCAGCTACTAACACATTGTCGGGTAGAACAGACAAGTGCACATTCATCGCTCGTAAAGCAAACAGCGATTTCCGGCTTAAGGCGTCCGCAACCACATTAGCCTTTCCCGGGTGGTAATCAATGACAAGCTCGTAATCTTTCAACAACTCAAGCCAACGTCTTTGTCGCAGATTTAAGTCTCTTTAAGTCATCAAATATTTGAGACTTTTGTGATCCGAAAATACATGGCACTTTTCGCCAAACAAATAATGTCGCCATATTTTCAAAGCAAATACGAAGGCGGCTAGCTCGAGATCATGGGTTGGATAATTTCTCTCGTGTAGCTTCAATTGTCTCGACGCATAGGCCACAACTCGACCTTCTTGCATCAATACGCAACCCAACCCGAGTAGGGATGCGTCACTATAAATGACAAACTCTTTGCCTGATTCGGGTTGCACTAAAATTGGAGCTTCAGTCAAATGAGTTTTCAGTTGATCGAAGCCTTTCTGACATTTCTCCGTCCATTCGAACTTAGCATCCTTTTGAAGTAGCTTCGTCATTGGTGTGGCTATCATCGAGAAACCTTTGACAAATCGTCGGTAATAACCGGCAAGTCCCAAAAAGCTCCGAACCTCAGTAATATTTCTCGGAGGTTTCCAGTTAAGTATGGCTGAGATTTTGTTCGGGTCAACTCGAATACCCGATGCGGATACCACATGACCCAAGAAGCTAACCCTCTCTTAACCAGAACTCACACTTACTGAACTTAGCATATAACTTCTTATCCCACAAAACTTGCAACACTAATCTCAAGTGTTCAGCATGTTCGATCTCATCTCTTGAATAGACCAAGATGTCATCAATGAACACAACTACGAACCGATCCAAATATGGTCTGAAGATCCGATTCATCAAATCCATAAATACTGCAGGGGCATTAGTGAGCCCAAACGGCATCACTAAGAACTCGTAGTGACCGTACCTCGTTCTGAAAGCAGTTTTGGGTATGTCCGAATCTCGAATTCGCAACTGATAATAGCCCGATCTCAAATCTATTTTGAGAACACTGAGGCTCCCTTCAGTTGGTCGAACAAATCATCGATGCGCGGCAATGGATATTTGTTCTTTATCGTCACTTTATTCAGTTGACGATAGTCAATGCACAACCTCATGGTTCCGTCCTTCTTTTTCACGAACAATACTGGTGCACCCCAAGGTGAGAAACTTGGTCGAGCAAAACCTCTATCCGTCAATTCTTGCAACTGAGATTTTAACTCTTTTAACTCGGTTGGTGCCATACGATACGGAGCTATCGAAATCGGCATAGTCCCAGGTACAAGCTCAATACCAAACTCTACCTCCCGAACAGGTGGTAAACCCGGTAATTCTTCAGGAAAAACATCCGAGTATTCACAAACCACCCGCACAGATTTGGGTTTCTTTTCTAATTCTTTATCATCAAGTACATACGCAAGGTATGCTTCGCACCCTTTTCTTACATATTTCTGGGCCAACATTGCTGATATTATAGCTGGCAACCCCTTCAAATCCGTAGACTCAACTCGGATTACCTCGTTATTGCGCACCTCAAATCAATAGTCTTGCTTTTGCAATTCACAACCGCATCATGCGCGGTCAGCCAATCCAAACCAAGAATAACATCAAATTCATCAAACGGCAAAAGCATCAAGTCCGCCGGAAAACAAGAACCTCGAATTACTAGGGACATCTCTTACACACTTTGTCGACAAGCACGTAACGACCCAAGGGATTTGACACCCGAATTACGAACTCAGTAGACTCAACAGGTAGAGTCTTACTGGATGCTAAGGTTTCACATACATATGAATGAGTAGAGCCAGGGTCAATCAATGCAATCACATTAGTATCAAAGAGAGTGAAGGTACCAGTGATGACGTCAGGGGAGGATGCCTCCTCTCGTGCGCGGATGGCATATGCTCTAGCAGGAGTGCGGTTCTCGGCTCGAACAGCCGTATCAGAGGCCCCTCTCTGACTACCACCCCTACCTCCTAAAATTCTCGGTGGTCTACCTCTAGTTGTCACTCCACTAGGTCTTGCACCTTGAATCTTATTCTTCTCATCAAGCTCCGTGCAATCTCTAATGAAGTGGTCCTTCGAACCGCATCCGTAACAGGCCCTGTTAATAGACTTACCCCAACATTCACCTATGTGTCGTCTTCCACATTGGGGACATTCAGGTTTCTCTAGACGATTATTGCCCACACTAGCTACCGAAGTAGCTCGGGAGTCCGTCGATGGTCTTGCTCTGATGGAATTCCCGCAGTCGTCCTCGACTTATTAGTGTCCTCCCTGAACTTCTTTACGGCTGAGAACGGAGCTTTACCCGTCGATCTTTTATGGTAGTTTCTAACTTCAAATTCAGCCTTCTTCTTCTCCTTTCCAAGTTCTTCCGCCTTGCAGGCTCGTTCGACTAGTGTTACGAATTCTTTTATTTCCAAAATACCATTAGTAGCTTTAAATCTTCATTCAATCTTTCTTCGAATCTTTTGCACATAGCAACCTCATCAGCTACACACTCCCGGGCATACCTACTGAGTCTTACGAATTCATGTTCGTATTCAGATACTGTCATACGGCCTTGCTTGAGTTCCAAGAATTCCTTACGCTTTTGATCAATGAACCGTTGACTAATATATTTCTTTCGAAATTCCGTCTGAAAGAAGTCCCAAGTTACTCGTTCGTTTGGGACTATGGAAATCAGGGTCCTCCACCAATAGTAGGCTGAGTCCCGCAACAAGGATATAGCACACTTTAGACATTCATCGGGTGTGCATGACAGTTCATCAAACACCCGAATGGTATTATCAAGCCAGAACTCGGCCCTTTCAGCATCATCAGTAACTATGGCCCTGAAATCCTCAGCCCCGCGCTTCCTAATCAAGTCTACAGGTGGCTTACTCAGCCTCACAGGATTAGTAACTGATGGCATTACTGGCTCCGGGGGTGGATTATTCAAATTCGGGAATTGTTGGACAGCCGGATTGGTACGGGCATACTGCGCGACCCACTCATTCATCATGGTAAAGAAGGCTTGTTTAGCCCCTCACCTTCATTATTCGCAGATGACTGAGGTCAACAGGCGGTGTCCCTTGTGCAGGAGCAGCCGCTACACTTCCAATGTCATCTGCCAAGGTTCTCTCTACACCGGGATCCATTTACTAATCAAACATAAATTTTAACCGTCAGAAGTCAACACACAGTTAAACATTAACATTCGGAATGTATAGCTAGACTCATACATGCTATGGTAGTCCTAGAACCGACTAAACCATAGCTCTGATACCAATCAAATGTAACACCCCGAACCCGAGACCGACACCGGAGTCGAACACGAGGTGTTAGCAGACTTTAAACCCTTTATAAAAATATTTCTCAGACACTGCCAATCTGCGTACTAGTCGCTTTAAAAATCATATCTTGAGTTTCACAACTCGAAAATCAGTTTCGTGATTTTTCCCTGAAACTAGACCCATATGTCCATCTACATATTTTTTTTCTAGAATTTTTGGTCGGGCCAATTAGTACAGTTTATTAGTCAAAGTCTCCCATGTTACAGGGATCGACTACACTGACCTTTGCGCATTACGACCTGGATATCTCCCTGCACAGAGCTTCAATACTGATGCTGTTTGTTTCTATAGAAACTAGACTCAGAGAGGAATCTATCCATATATCGTATGACTCCTAATTGTCTCTGGTTAATTTATAATGAATTTCCAAGTCGGAACAGGGAATCCAGAAACGTTCTGGCCTGTCTCACGGAGAACCTAATATC